>NW_026294562.1:166434705-167061734 GCF_007827085.1 Peromyscus californicus insignis | reverse complement strand
CTGTCCATGGAGCTGCAGGCACTCTCGCTACAGAACTACAGACACTCTACTCATTGAGACAAATGTTCTCCACCCACTGAGCTGGAAGCACAAAAATTACTCAGCTACAAGCACTGTACCCGGTGTGCTATAATCACTTTTCCAAGTAGGCCACAAACACCACCACCTCCCCCTTTTGTTTTCCCTCCACATCTACCTTATTGTCTGAAAACCAGGTTAGGGCACAGAGATCCAGCCTGTGTGACTTCATTTTGTTCGGCTCTTCGCACTCCTCCTAAATACACTGGGTCCCTAGGTGCAGCATCAGACATCCCTACTTCCGTTCCAGTCTGAAGACAAAACAGCAGTTAAGATCAGAGTTCGGCTCTCAAATGTAGGCCTTGTGCTTGATCCTCCTGCGTGAGTATTGGGAACTCAGAAGAGTACACTTTACCTCAGTGAAAGATCTGTGGTCTACTTGGATAATGCTGGGGACGGCTCTAACTGGATTGACAGTAAGTTGGCCACATTAAGAAAAGCATGATATTTATTTGCAAGATAGACTACATCATGACATGATTGCTCAGTTCTCCAAGAGGGTCTGAAAAACATTGTAAATGTATGTCCTGGCTCTGCCATCTAGAATTAAAGGGAGTTTGGTCATACGCAGACAGTAATTTCTACCACCATCAATATGCAATGGTGGAAAATTTCAGAGCCTCTACCTTCTTTTTTCAGGAAGTGACTGATCAGAGATTACAACTGTGTTCATGTTGGAAATAATTTCCTGTATTTATCCTGAGGATACACAGTCTTACCCTGGCCTTTATCAGGATGGTAGTCTTGTTTTTCCTGAGCTATGAGCTTGAGACACTGTCATTAAACTGTGCACTCTTGCCTTTCATAAGCCATATGAAGAACACAGTGATGTTCTTCTGCTTCAAGGCCACAGCCTGGTTACCATGTGCTTCCTCTGTATACTTCACTCCTGAAGGTCAAATGTGTGTCACCTGCCTTTCATGATGCAGCCATTGCCAGTCCTCCAATACTCACTACTTTGTTTGTTCCTACTTCCATTGTGAGACCTTGTTCCCATCACATACTCTTCTGTATAGAGTCATGGACTATCACCACAGGCACACTGACAAAATGAAATATGGGATTTGTCCTAAGAAAACATGGAGGATTTCACTTTTTCATTGGTTATTCACTCAATGTCATTTTCACTATTTTTATTTGAATACTAAGTTCATGATTGTCATTTTTACCTTGAAATTGTTCATTTTGATTCTGGGCTTTTTCTACTAACTGACTCTTGTGAATAATGTATCAGTAACCCTGTGTGTGTAAGTCTGTGTGTGAGAGACTTTAGGAGCTGTGAGTGAAAACTCAGGTGAACTGTGGTAGGTAACAAACAATGTGGTTTGAAACCTCCAAAATGATTTCACTCTTGCAGCAGTTGACATCCCCACCAGTAATAAGTAAGATCCCACATTTCCATTCCCTTGCCTGTTTGTGTTCCCATTCATTTTATTTTTCCTTGTATTTTTGAGACAGGAACTCACTGTGTAGATCTAGCTGACCTGGAACTGATTAGATAGTCAAGGCTGTCATGGAAGCAATGAAATCCCTGTCTTCTGCCTCTAGCATGGTAGAACTGAAGGCATGCCTATCCATTTGACCCTTGGCCGGTCAAAGTTCAGCTTTAATACACAGCTGAATCTCTATGATATATTCTTGTGGCCCACAAGAGTTCTCGTTTTCTTGTATAGTAAAAAAGGGAAGTTGGGGTTGAGGATTTAGCTCAGTGGTAGAGTACTTGCCTAGCAAGCACAAGGCCCTGGGTTTGGGCCTCAGCTTCGAATTTAAAAAAGGGAAATTTAATTCTCTCTAGGGCAATGAATGATGTGGAGGAATATTGATTTTGGAGATGACTGGAATAAATAATAAGTAACGGCCAGTAAATATTGATATATGATCAATATTTGTATCAGTAATATATACTTATAATCTATAAAATACATTTATAATCAATAATCTATATAGATGGCAAGCTGAGAATTAGTTTAACCATCTAATAGGTATATTTGTATATAATTAAAATATCTCTATCCCAATAAGGGGTGCAGAGGAATAACATAAAAAATCTATCATTAGCTGGTATATCATAATACAGTTAAATATGTCTAAATACTATGATTCTGACTTATCAGAAAGAAATGATTAGTCTTGAACATTGACTCTATCTATTAGTCTCAGGTATAAATTTGTTTAAACTGTATTTTAAGGAGGTATAGTTAGATAAAATCACCTATGGGACCAAGGCTGTTGCTGAAGTTTACCTAATTTAAATTTGTAATCAATGCAATATTAAACCATAAGCTATAAGAGGACAGTAGTAACCTATGTCAGGGTATATACAGCAAGACTTACATATAGAACAATTGTGAAAAGTACATGGGGAAATAAATATCTGGTAGCACATACATTTCAGGATCATGGGCAGAATTTATACAATTAGTAATAGAATACTGTTTAAGGGCAGTTCAGTCCCTGGGCTGGAGAGTTCAGCTCAGAAAAGGGTAGCAAAGGGGCTGTAGAGGTCTCTCATGGTTATTTCCTGCTGATAATGGGGGCGAAGCTGCGAGTCTTGAGGGCTGGAATACAGTGGAAACCCAGGAAGCACAGGCTGTTTCAGGCTCTGTGGGACATGTGGAGCAGCATTTCTTGTCCCATGGGCTGGAAGGTGGGGTGCAGGGTTGAGCTGAACAGCACATCCATGTGGGCTGGAGGGTGGGGTGCAGACCTGCAGCTAGACAGCATGTCTGTGGTCCAGAGGATGACGACCTGTAACTCTTTAGATGATTAGAATTTCTGCTGGGAGTAAACATAAGTGTTAATGGTAAGACATGCTGTTGAGGAAACTTTTTCTTGTAGGTATACCTATGGAATATTAAATGCATGGTTAGCAGATTCTAGGTCAGGGGAGGTGAGGCTCCCCCCTTCCCATAGAAGAAAAAGAAAATTTGTAAGTGAGGTTACATTTCTCCTGGTCCATCTTGCCTTATTAGTGGTCCTTCTTGGCTTGTGAGCATTGGTGAATTTTAATCTCCTAAAGCTTATAAGAACCTTCTTAAAAGACAAAAAATCTTTAGACATATTAGCAACATAACAGTGGTAAATTTTGTCAGTGCAAAATTATGAATCCTTGGAGTCTTAACAAAACAGCAGGATAGTCTGAGAATTAAATCTTAAATTACACACACACACACACACACACACACACACACACACACACACACACACACACATTAGATCTTGTTTATTTTGGGATCAGAATTGCTAAAATACATCTTTGTAATTTTATTCCTATAAGTTTGATACCATCGATGAGCAGAGTTCATCACCTGAAATTGTATTACTTTGTTCATAAAGTTAAAGCTCAATGTTAAGAATCTGAGTAATTAACAGTCAGTAATTAAAGGCGCTATAGAGCACCTCTGTCCTGCAGCAGCCTAGTATATGGCATAGCTAGGCGATCCAGGATTCATAAAGGTGGGTCAGTGCCCTGTGAAACATGTAAGCATATTCTCTATTTGACATTATGAAAACATCAGGACCTTGAAAAATATCAGTAAGACGGTCCTAGAGGCTTAGATGCAAGTTTGTGGCTTGGTCTGGGGGTAGTAAGGAATGCCTTTAGTAGGAGATATGAGAAGATAAGCACCAATTCTTAGGAGCTCTTGGAGTATATGTAAGGCCTTTGTCCAAATATGAGCTCTAGACATGCCTAAAATTGAAAAGCAGTGAAAAAATATTGTATTACCTTTGTAACATGGCCATAAATCATAAGGATATAGACAGGGAGAGAATTTGTAACTGTTAGTCAGGCATAAGAAAGTATAAGGATATCCTATAGACCTATCTGTCAATCTATAGACTTATAAGTTTTATAGTTTGATATAAATATAATATCATCCATGCAATAAATGTATTTTAATATATATGTACATATAGAGATGGCCGGTGGAGATGGCAAGCCAGACTATGAGATTCTCCTTGGCTTCAATGAACTTTAATTTGTTGAGGTCTTGTAGTAGTCTATAAGTCTGATTTTCCTAAATAAAAAATATTGGGGTGATTTAAGGGCTGGTGAGGGGCTTTAAATGCCCAATATTTCAGTTTTTTCCTCTACCAGACAGGTGGCAATTATAATTCTTTTTTTTTTTTTTTTTAACATTTAAAGGTCATTGCTTAACCCAGATAGGAGCATCAGATCTACAAGTAATGGGGTCAGCAGTGGACAGTGGGTCCTAGGATAAATTTTGATATCCCAGGTCATGTCTGTTATTTATAATTTTTGGAATAACAGGCTCAATTATGCCCTTGGATTTGTTTACCCAAGTTCTTTTAAGCTTAAAACCCCTCTTTAGCATTTGAGCTGACATTATTCCATGGTGGAGATTAATGAAATATCCAATTGTTACAGCATGTCTCTTCTCCATAGTGTGTTAGGTGTGGAGGATGACATATGGGCAGAATATGTCATAATTTTTTTCATCTGACCATTCTAGTATTCCTGAGCTTTTGGTTATAATATTAGTTTGACCTAGGCCTCTAAGAGACAAAGGAGTAATAATTGTCTTAGGTATTTGGCCACCTTTTTCCTGAAATGTAAGAAATGTTTGTGTTTATGTCTAGCACTTTAATTATTTTCTTTCCCTATATTTTAAGCATTTAGTTGGCCTGGAATATTTAATTTCTGAACTCAGAAAGCCATGTCATTAGAATCCAAACTGGAGCTTCTTAGGCATTGCTCTGTATGGATCTGAGTTGTTTTTGTAGGGGGTTGTACAATAATTTCAATCCCTTAGTAAGGTTAGGAATCAATCTCTCTAGGGAGGACCTTAATATTTTGTACAGCATAGGAGCTATGGCCTATTATTAGCCCCAGTGTCCCTCCTGGGGAGGTCCATAGACTCTTGTATTAAGGCATACATAAGTCCATTCTTAAAGCCTATATGTATATATCTCAGACCTCAATAAAAACTATGCATAGATCTAACTTAGGTATATATTCTCAGTATCTCTAGGTTATATACTGAGATTTATGTGCCATTTATAACATATCCAGATGTTTATGTGTTACATTTATCTATACCAATAACTGGCAGTTCATATATCATAAGTTATTTTTTAACCTTCCTCAATATTCTGTATATCTAAACCTTTATATCCTTATAAAAACTTTACATCCAAAAGCATTTATATATTTAATTTGTCATGTAAAGTGAATTTCTTTTAATCAAAGGAACAGTAAAACATTTTGAAGTCTGTTTGGTGAGCTATCTTTTATTTGAAATTGGATAGCAAGGTAAATTATCTCTAGGCTTGGTAAATGGGGATAATATCTAAATGATCTCAATGTGTAATTGGACTAAATCCTGGCATGGTTTAAAGTGGAAAGCTTAAATCATTTTTAAAATGCTAGGGGGCGCCGGGCGGTGGTGGTGCACGCCTTTAATCCCAGCACTCGGGAGGCAGAGCCAGGCGGATCTCTGTGAGTTCGAGGCCAGCCTGGGCTACCAAGTGAGTTCCAGGACAGGCGCAAAACTACACAGAGAAACCCTGTCTCGAAAAACCAAAAAAAAATAAAAAAATAAAAAAAATAAAAGAAAATGCTAGGGGGCAAGTAATGAATCGATTATATTTGACATACTTAGCATGTATATAAATATGATTTTTATACATTAGAGAACTTAATCATTATTAAGATGATCAAGTTTAACTTGTATCTTAAGAATTATCTTTAATAGCTTATAATTTAAGTTCAATTGATCCTTAACAGTTTACAGTTAAGTTGACCAATTAATCAGTAAGTTGTATTTCTTAATTATATTTAATAGTTTATAATTAAAATAAACTTATTCTTAACAGTTTATAAGTCAGCTGTCCTTATAAACTTAGAATTTTAAGTTTTATACCTGCAGGTTAGCCTTAACAATACTGTTTGTTCTTAAGTTACTTTAATATAGAAACAAGAGCTCTTATACAGAAATATAGCATGTCAGGAGAGCAGCAAGTCAATAAATACTGTATGGTGTAACATGAATTAAGATAAGTGCAATAAAATCTCAAAATAATTGTAGTTACAGACAGTTCTAGAGGAGCTGGCACTGGCAAACAGTTGTGAGCTTCCATGTGGGTACCGAGAATTGAATTTGGGTCCTCTTGAAGAGCAGCCAGTGTTCTTAACCTCTGAGCTATCTCTCCAGCCCCAAGAGGACCCATTTGTAAAAGTTGTAGCCTGACTATAGTTTACCACCAGTCGCCCATAATGGCGAGGTAGAGGAGGGTTGGAGACGCAGGCCTAGGTGAGCAATTGAGTTAGATTCAAGGAGGAAAAGGAAGGCAAATATTTCAAAAGAAGTATTTATTCAGGTAGGATTTTTCAGTCTCCAGATGTCCGAAAAACCCATAAGAATTCAGATAGTCAGAAGGCGTCCCTTCCTTCATATCTGAATAATTAGAAGTTCTTACTTGGCCAAGTTTTTTAACTAAGAATTTTGTAGAAAATGGTCCATTAGAAAGAAAAAGATAGAGTAAAGGACAGTTTTTTAATACAGCAATGGGAGAGATGGGAGAGCTGGAGGTCGCCATAGTTTTAAAACTGCTTCTGGTGGTGTTGCAAGGCTTATTTACATGAAGGTTGCCGGAGCCAAGCTCCTAGCTAGCAGTGGGGCAGTTGTAAAGTTTACAGCTCAAGTTAATTTTTTAGTTTTACGGCGAGTTTTAGAGGGAAAAAATTGTTCGTAACATAGGTTGTCATCTCAGAGAAAATAGCAAACTTCATTGACTCTAGTATATGTTCTCAGGAGGTCTTATAGTGTAATCTCTATGTAAAACCCTGAATGAAATAATGGCAGGCTTCTCCCTCGAAGGGAGGGGTAGAATCTCTGCCATTTATCACAGTCTGATGGTAAAGCCTGTAAACTGACCGGAGCTGACTGATATATATATGTCTTTTGTCTTAGCCTGTGTCCTACAGTTTTTTTGTTTTGTTTTTTTGGTTTTTTTGTTTTTATTAAAAGCTGTTTTTGTTTGGATTTGTTTAAGAAAGATTCTTGATAGGGAAAGGGGAATTCAGATTACTCACCACTCAAGAGGCCCATAGCCCCTATGGTCTGCAGCACCTTTGGTGAGATCCGTGTGGTAGCTGGGACTTTGGTGGTCACCTTTACAACTCCCCAGGGAGACTGCCTCATCTCTGGACAGCCTCCATCCAAGCAGCACCTCTTATCCTGGATGTGCTTGGGTGATTACCCTTCTGAGCCCCAGGTTATGTACAATATTGAAGGTCCAGCCTTAGTATTATACTGTCCCTGTGGGCCCAGCCCAGAAGAGACACTACCACCCGGCATGGGAATGAATCTATCTTTAGTCCATTCAGTTTATTCCTCTAAGCCATTTTTTTCTATAGAGCTTTTTCTAGTCCATTTACTTTATTCTTCTAAACTAATTCTATCTGGGGTTTTACTCACCAGTCATCACCCTTGGGGAGATCCGCAACATAGCTGAAGCCCTATTCCTATGGGAATCCTGTTCAGGCGCAAGATATCGATTCCCCAGGGTCCAAGGGGGCTTTGCTATGTCTGGCGTGGGATATTAGGGGAAAAAAAATCTATGTACACTATGTTCTTATGTCTGTTAACTTTATTCCTACAAGAAAAAATTCTATCAATTCAGCTATAGCTCCACAAGGCATTCAAGGCAGGAACAACTCTAGACATACCAAGCTCTATATCTGTCTACTTTATTTCTCTGGGATGAAATCTTGTCTCCATAACTGCAGTTCTGTCCAGTTTCCTAGCTCTCCTATGTTTCCAGCCTCATCTTCGTCCTCTTCATCCTCTTTCTCCATCTCTGCTGCTCTCTACTCCTGGCACCCAGAAAACTCTACTGGAGATCTGCAGATCTGCTTACCCTCTATGGAACCTCTGTCATCCTCTCTTCTCCCTGGCCACACTGTTCTGTCCGTTTCTACAGAAAATGCCTGTCCTTTCTTTCCCTAGGCATGTGGTTCCCTGCCTCCTCAGGAATGTTGTTTGATCTCTCACCTTGATATGTAAAAACCTCTTTTGTTTTCAGTCAAAGTGCTCTGGAGAACCACTAGGCCTCCTCAAGGCCAGGGCATGGTCTGAGCTTCATTAGCAGAGGAAACAAAGCTATGCTTCTCCGCCAGCTTGTCTCCTAAGCTCAGCAGGGCAGTTAGTAACTCAGTAGGTTCAGCAGGCCTGGGGAGCTGAACTGTTAACCAATTGGTCTGGGCACACAAGGATTTCATAGCAGAAGACAGCTGAAATATTAAAGGCTGGGTAACACCAAATATTCATAATAAGTAGCTTGCCTTATCACAGACCCTTGGTCAGTCAAAGTTCAGCTTTAATACACAGCTGAATATATGTTCTTACGGCCCGCAAGACATGCGTACCATGACCAGCTTCACCAGAATTTCATATGAAACATTCCTACCAAGCTAAGAATCACTGAACTTTGGTTTTGACATTGTAATTTCAGTACTAAGGATGAGTATTTTAGAACTATTCCTTCACATAGCCATATCTACGTTTACTGGTATATTTCAAGATATTTTATATACTTAGTTAGAACAATGTTCTTTTCCCTTGCTTTTAACCTCTAGTCCACCAAGAATGTACTGGCTGCTATTATGAATTCTTAATGTATTCTTAATTAAATTTAATTTTTTTTTTGAGAAAAAAAAAACATATTTTTGAGTAGTTGTAGAAATGTTTCAGCCATTAAGAGCACTGGTTGATTTTTGCAGATGACATATACCTCTTTACTTAGGCTTATTCCTAAATATTTTTGAAACAACCTGAATAGGTTAATTTTATAATTTGTTTTTGAAGTTGTCAGTATTGATATCTAGGGAAACTAGTGATTTTTTTTTTTTTTTTGGTGTGTGTGTGTGTGTGTGTGTGTGTGTGTGTGTGGTATTTTGTATTTTTCAATTTCACTTAAATCCCTTCTGAATTCTGAGAGACTCCCATGGCGGCTGTTGTAAATTCTTTGTGTGATCACATCATCATTACAGGGGAGTTTGCTGTCTTCTTGACCTACCAGTAACTCCATCACATCTTTTTTCTTACTCAGATTTCTCTAGTTCACTCTAGAATAAATAAGACCAGAGAGAATATATGTCTTCCTTTCCTCAGTGTGTTCCTGCGGATACTGCATTTTGTCTCTGTTCTGTACTGTTGTTCTAGGTGTGACACACACGCCCTTTTCTCTGTTGAGTTATATTCCATTTCTTCCTAGACCCCTACAGAAATCTTGCTCAACTGTGTCTCATACATTTGTATTTTCTGCTAAGATTTTCATCATCACTGGGCTCTATTTGTTATGAGTGTTGGGTGTTTTTGGGGTTTTTTATTTTTTAAAAAAATATATTCTGGTTGGATAAATTACTAGCAGGATTTTTCTTCCCTCTACTTGGAAACAGTGGGTTTGGGGCTTAGTGTTTTGGATATGGTCAATTACTCTCCAGGTCCCCTCTATTCAACTACTTCACGTTTAAAATGTCCTATTTCCTGTGTTCCCATGGATTATTTCACTCTGAGATTTCTGTGTATACTTTGCTTCCCATTGTGTTCTGCAGTGCTGCTTGACTGAATGACTTGTGTCAGTTCATAATTTTCTTTAAGTATGCTCCCTTCTCCATGAATTAATTATAAGAGCCAATGATTAGTATGTGATGATATGGTTGGCTGTTATATTCTTTCAGGACTCTAAATATATTCTCTTGTGCCCTTGTTTTCTGGATAAATTCTGACAAGACCTCTAATGTCATTCTGATGGCTTTGTCCTATTATGTGGTTTGGCAATGTCCATAATAATTGTTTATTAATTTTAGGTTTGTGTTTTTGATACCTTGATGGGAAATGTCAACTGAAGTTCTGGTCTTTGTTCCTGCATCAGAAACTTAGAGAAGAGTTGTCGGAGACAATGGCTCTCTCTCCCTTAGCTGTGCCCCAGGTCAGTGTACTCTCAACATTACTTTGAAAATTGTTTTTTATATTGAAACCGTATAAGCTTTTAATTTTCTGCATCTGGTAATGTCTTCTAAAGTATTTATTTCTTATGATTTTACTCTTTTTCTTCCCTAATAGCCAAGATATATTTTCATGGACTTAAAACCTGCAATTCTCAAAGAGATTCCATTGTAAATGATTATCCAAGAAATGTATTGATGACCAGATCCTATAGAGGATAGACTTCTGTCTTTATATATTCCTGAAGAGGGAATATCTCCTAATAGCACCATTCTCTTTGGGGACTATTTTCTTTCAAACAACCACATTCCACTCCCTCACTCCTAATATTTGTAGCCATATAATAATGCAAAAATATATTCAGTCCAATTTCAAATGTTCCCATAGGCTATAAGAAGCCTCACACTTATTTAAAATACTAAAGTTCAGAATCTCTTCTGAGATTCAATCAATCTCTTAAATGTAATCCCCTGTAAAATCAAACTAAAAAAGCCAATCACATACTTCCAACATACACTGACACGGACTATACATTACCATCCAAATATGTGGGGAAGGGAGAATAGTGAGGGGAAAAAATGGACCAAGGCAAGACTGAAAAACAGCTAGACAAACTCCAAACTCTGCATCTCGATGTCTGATAACAAATCTCCTCAGACCTCCAACTCCTTTTAGCTTGGTTGACTGCAAATACCTTTCTCCCCCTTGGCCAGGTTCCACTTTCTCCTTGGCAGGTATTCCGTGGTTCTGGCAGCTCCAACATCTTAGGGTTTTAAAGACAATCCAGGCTTCACAGGCACAGCTTCATACAGTGGCCTTTTGGGTCTCCATGCAGGGACAATACTGACACATGCCTGACCTCAGTTGTTTTTCTTAATTGTGGGTGAAAATCCCATAACCCTTTACTTCTATTCATGACCCTAAAAACTTAACTATGTGGCTCAAACTGCCAACTTCTCCTGCTTGCTAGGGCTGGAACATGGCCCCTTTGCTCAATTACACCTTTGTCAATTTTCTTTGTTTTCTATGGTTTCCTTCACTGTCTTAGACGGCTGTCCTGGAACTGGATCTGTAGACCACACTGGCCTCGAACCTAGAGTACTGCTTGCCTCTTTCTCCAGACTACTGGGATTAAAGGCATATACCACCACACCTTGCTCTAAAACTTTCCTTTAATTCTTTTTCACAAGTTGGAAATAGCTTGGTGGGCTCTTGTCCCAAGGTCATCTCACTAGTTATTTCATTTCTTGGTGTCTGTGTGTCTGTGTGGCTGTGTGTGTCTGTGTCTGTGCATCTCACTGAACACAGCACTTTGCTCTATTCTACTTCCTGGTGTTCATTTTCTCTCTAAATTATACATTGTGTCTTTTCCTTCCTCAACTTGCCTCTTTTCAATATAAAACTTCATTAGGCTTAACACTAGTTAACCATACAATACCAAGTCTATCCTAAGTTGTTTTGAGATTCCCTTAGACAATAGAATTAATGCAAAGTTCTTCACCAGCAGAACTTTTGGACAAGGTCTAAAAGCAGCCACATTATACATGAAAATATCACAAGAGTGATTGCTAGGCAGCATCTAAACGTCTCTGCTACTGAAACCTCTTGAGCCAGGCTCCCCGGTTCAAATCACCCTCAGTACCACTGTCTTCCAATGTTCCTACTTATATGGCTGATTTAAACAAGCTTAAGGCATTCCACTGCTTTCCTAACCCAGAGAAACAAAAGTCCAAGTTCTTCTATACAAAAACATGGTCAGGCCTATCACAGTAATACCTCAGTCCCTGGTAGCAACTGCTATCCTAGTGAGGGTTTCAAATGGTGTGAAGACACATCATGACCACAACAACTTTTAGAAAGGAAAACACTTAATTGAATCCAGCTTGCAATTTCAGAGTTTTAGTTTGTTATCATCATGGCAGGAAAGATGGCATCCAGGTAGGCATAGTACTAGAGAAGATGCTGAGAGTTGTACATCATGATCTGCAGGAGACAGGAAATGAACGGTTTACCACACTGAGCACAACCTGAGCATAGGAGACCTCAAAGCCACCCCAACAGTAACACAGTTCCTCCTACAAGGCCACAACGACTCCAACAATATCACACTGCCTAATAGTGCTATTCGCTTTGGAGCCATTTCATTCAAACCATCAAAGATTCCAAGGAACTGGAAGTAGAATCAGTTGTGTGTTGTCCTGTGGGTGCTGGGATCTGAATGGGTGACCTCTAGAAGAGCAATTAGTACTCTTACCTTCTGAAACCATTTTTAAACCATCTCCAGAAAATGTTTATCTAAATGATTAAATGGGCAGGGATCTTTTACATCCCAAAACAATCTTTTTCCTTAGGTCTCTTTTTCTTAGGAATGTATTAACCAGTAGCACATGGTTAATGAATAATTTTCCATTAGAGGGTCTGTGGAAATGCAGGGATGTGGCTGTGGACTTCTCCCAGGAGGAATGGGAATGTCTGGGGTCCTATTGGAGGGACTTGTGCATTGATGTGATATTTGAGAGTTACAGCAATCTATTTTTTTTTGTTGCTAAGAATTCTCTTCTTTAGTAATATCTGCCTCATCCACGGTATTTACTTGCTTTGTAAACAATCTAGAGACTACCAGAAATGGGGAAAATTTTGGTAATAAACATAACTTTGTGATATTTTTTCCATTATACTTTTCTTTGTTCTCTGAAAACACAACCAATGCTACATATTGTGTGGTCTGTACAGTCCTCTTACCTAGTATTTAATGAATACTACAAATTTTAAGAATGTTGAATTTTCAGAGCAAGGAAATGCGTTATAATATACTTAGTGATTAGAATGCATTGATATTAATATCAGATTAAACTTCTTTCTGAATTTTAAGAAATGTAGAGATTTTTAAATAGAGGAAAATGGTTTTAATGAATATTTTGCTGGTTTTGTTCATTTCATTTGTTTATTTATTTTTGAGGTATAGTCTCTATATTTAATCCTGGGAGCACAGGACAGCATAATTTTAATCTTAGCCCTAGGGGGGATGAGGTAAGAGGATATGGTAAGTTACTGGCCCATCTGGTTACATAATGTGTTCTAAGATGACCCAGTCTGTACAGTGTGACCCTCTCAAAAACATAAACAGTAAGAAAATAAAAACCCACCCACATATCTTACAGAGAGCTCCATTTTTAATGCACTATTGCTCAATAATCTATTTGTCCCAACTTCTGCAAGGTTTGCATTTTATATAAAAATGAGGTGGCTACTATCAGTCCTCAGTGTTTGATGACAATTAGATTGGTTCTGAGCATGCATGTAATAATAGTGAAACACAAATGGCCTCTGCTGAGAGCTCTGTTTTTAAGAATTTCTCGGTAACTTGTCTTATAGAACTTAACAAAATATCAGTATTTGAATCTGTAAATATGCATCAACCCCTATAAGCCATATTTATGCTCATTTTCTAGAGAAATACCATATATGGGGGAAATATATGAATATCTTGAATCAAGGATCAAAGTCCATTGCCTATCATCCTGTGAATATCCAAGAGAAGTCTCACAGATTTAAGGAGATTGGCAAAATGGCCCAAAACACAAGTAATCTTACAAAGAACTGCAACAAGTATGGATGCAGTAACCACAGGAATGCTTCTATTGAATCAACAAACCCAAAGAATCATAAAAGTGGGAACACTGGAGAAGAAACTGGCACACATAAAGACAGCAGGAAGCATTTGAATTTGTGTCCCGCGATAAGTCAAAGAAGTCACACTACAAAGGAACTACACAATACTACAGATTATGATGAATCATTCGACTCTAAACTTACACTCATGCCGAAACAAATCTCTATTGTACAGAAAGAATACCAATGCAGGAAATGTGGAAAACGTTTCACATCATGCTGGAGTCTCAGTAAACATCATAGATCTCATTTTAGAAAGAAATACTACAAGTGTAAAGAATGTGGAATGTGCTTTTCCCTGTTACATCAGGTTAAAAACCATAGTAAAACCCATGGTAGAGAGGCCCCTTACAAATGTAGTAAATGTGAACAATGCTTTATCCAGAAAGAGCAACTTGTGACACATCAGAGAATTCACAGAAATCAGAAACATTTCAAATGTAATCTTTGTGAGAAATCCTTTATACGTGCTGATCGACTTAGAACACATCAGAGAATTCATACCGGAGAGAGACCTTTCAAATGCACTGATTGTGAGAAATCCTATACATGTGCCTCACATCTCAAAGTACATCAGAGAAATCATGAAGAAGAGAAACCATTCAAATGTAGTGATTGTGAGAAAACCTTTACACGTTCCTTTTCTCTTAAGGTACATCAGAGAATTCATACAGGAGAGAAACCTTACAAATGTAGTAAATGTGGGAAATTCTTTAGACTGTTTTCAAATCTTACACAACATCGGATCGTTCATACAGGAAAGAAACCTCATAAGTGTAGTGAATGTGAGAAATCCTTTGTACATATGGCAAGTCTTAGAAATCACCAAAGAATTCATACAGGAAAGAAGCTTTAGAAATGTAGTGAATGTGAAAAATCCTTTACACAGGGTTCAAGCCTTAAACAACATCAGATCATTCATACAGGAGAGAAAATTGTGAGTAGTGAATGTGGAAAAGACTGTCTTCCTCTAGCTTCTAAGAATACTTGAAAAACATACTGGAATGGAAAGTTTCCATAGTAAATAGTGTGGCATATGATTTATCCAAAGTTCTGTTCTTAAAGGCCACTGCATCTTCATACAAAAGAAACATGGGATATTTGTGGAAACCTTTAATAATTTACAAATTTTGCAAAACATTGAGAGTTTATACTGAGGAAAAATTTTGAAAATGTGACAATGTAGGACAATTCTCATTGAAACATGTTACTTTTACTTTTCAATCTCAAAAATTGTATACAAATGAAAAATGAAGCCTCTAGACTGTACTGTGTTATATCAGTTCCTGGAGACTTAAACCTTCCATTCTGAATAGAAGCTGATTAATCAGGAAATAAGCACCTCTAATTCATTTCAGGAAGTCAAAAAACTGACAGGATTCACTGTCCTAAATTCTCCTAAAGAAATGGAGATCAGCCATGCTCCTCAGCGGAGGTATTGATGAACTAAATCTCCAAGAATGGATGTCCTACAACCTCTAGATATACCTCCAGGTATGCAGTGCATTCTGTGTGTCTAGGCTTAATAAGCCCTATCCCATGCAGGGCTGGAGTTTCACGATGACAACTATTTTGTAGTCTGATTTGCTCCTGTTACCAACTTGTTTCCATATTCCTTAAGGTAACCCAAATAGGTTTATTGATTTAACAAGACACACTTCATTGCTATCTATTCTTGGTTCTGTTTTCAATCCACATTTTGAGTGAGTAGATTCACGTCTTACCAGGAAAGATCTATCATATAACAAGAGCAGACCTCATTAATAGTTCTTCCCAAATTGCTATACATCAGAAAACTAATACTCAGACATTTAAGGATCAAATGCAACATATGAAATTCTGACATATTACAGTGAATGAGAATTCTTTTTGAGTGACTGTGAAACCTTTTTTAGAAATATGTTTATTGACAGTATTGGAATTATTGAAATGTCAAAATTGTTTCATGGTTAACCTACAACAGGAACCTCTTTTAAATTTTTGATTTTTGATTTTCTGGAATGTAGCTATTAAGTCTCAAAATTTTGTTTTTTAATCCATAAATTCTCCCTTGCAGTTTCAATAGTGGTCCTTACCATAGGATTTGTCTTTTTTTAGCTTAAATGTTTTTTTGTTTTATTTTGTTTTTTGGGGTTTTTGTTGTTGTTTCTGGTTTTTCGAGACAGGGTTTCTCTGTGTAGCTTTGTGCCCTTCCTGGGTCTCACCTGTAGCCCAGGCTGGCCTCAAACTTAAAGAGATCCACCTGGTTCTGCCTCCCAAGTGCTGGGATTAAAGGCGTGCGCCACCACCACCTGGCTTAAATGTTTTTAATTTTTAAAATATTTTGATTGAATTAGAATTACATCATGTAATCTCCCCTCGCCTCCTTCTTCCCATCACCTCTCAGATACCACACCTTGAGCCCAGTTTGTGTCCCCTTCACACTCAAGTTGGTAGCATTTTTTCTATCATTATTTTGAAATGCTTTTATCTATGAATCTGATTTTTTGTCATTTGTGTATATATGCCATCAAGAAGACTGTTCTGTTCTATTGGAAAACCATGAAGCGAGCTCATCCCTGTGAGATGCTAATTGTTGGTGGCCATGTGAGAGGAACAGTAAGCAACCTGGAACTCAGACCACAGACTGGCCACTAGCAAATTCATGCCAAATGAGCTTGGAGAGGCAGAGCCCCGAGGACTGCATACTGAGGACCTCAGCCTGTTTACAGATCACAGCTCCACTTATTATCCTCCTTGTCACAATGTCCCTCATAACCTCTGAGTTGTATGAAAACTCTCAAGGCTTCTCACCTCATTGGGCAGCATCACTGGTACTTAAAATAATAGTGAATGATTCAACCACCACTCTTAGAAAGAACTTAGACAAGTAGATTGTTAGTAAAGTTAGGTTAAGTTGTTTTTGTTAATGGCTTTAATGTAGAAAGTCTTGGGGGACAATTTAAAGGCTGGAAAAGCAACTTTCAGATTTGGTGAGAGGTGATTAATTCCTTGTACCCATTTATGCTCTCATCTTCTGATATGATTTAATAAAAATGTTAATGAGTGAGTATGCACCCTAGGGATTTAAAATAGAGATGAGTGGTTGCCTTACATATATAAAAGATTAGGTTTGTGATTTTTTTTTTCAGATTTTTTAAAAGATTACCAATTGATCTTTTCTTTGTAACCATGAAATGAAGCCTGCTAGTAAAAAGAAAACTGGCTGAGGAAGATACCTTCCTTACACTTTGTTAATCTATAGCCAGTTGCTGAGACATTAATATGTGTGGGTCTTTGGGAATAATTAGTTTTTTCACCTGTAATATATAAAATGTATAATCATATCAGGGAAAAGAGAAACATGTTGTTTTCTTACCTGTATTCATTGTAACCATTCACTTGAACCATAGAATGTACCCACATTGTAATTTTAATACTGCTTGAAAGATTTTGAGGGGTTTATGTAAGCTATCGGGGGAAAAATAAAGAATGAGGGAAGGAAGATATCAGGAAAGTGTTACAAGGAAATAACCATGAAAGAGTCTGAAGCAAGACATCAGGAAAAAGGTAAGGGAAAATACAATGAAGAGAGACCCTGACATTTTGAAGATGTGTATGTGTGCGTGTGTCTTTGTGTTTCCTTTTTCAATGGCCCCAGAGTATTAAGTTTGACTCCCTTAGATAAAAATCTCAGTTGTGTGCCGTCATCTACTCCATGCCTTCTCTTCAGTTCCTGAGCTGCTGGAAGCTGGCCTTACATCAACAGCTAATTTTTCATCTGGCAGTGCCTGTAGTCCTTGGTTTGGTGGTGGGAACACATGCAATTGGGAAACACCCTAAATGCCCCTGAACTGAGGAATAGATAATTAAAAAAAATTTGATAAAAACCAGTGTGAAATATTATGTAGGTGTAAAGAAAGTGAAATCATGAACTTTACAGGTAAATGGATGGAGTTGCATTAAATAAATTGAATGTAGCAACCCCCAGCCCAAAAAGACAGAGGTCAAAAGTTCTCTTTCCTCTTATTCTTCTAGCTCTAAATCTTCAGACATGAGCACATATTCTTGAGTAATTGCAAACACCAGAAAAGTAAAAACATGATTTCTGGGGTAAGGATCAGGCATTAATAGAAAGGGGAATAGTAAGCTGTAAGGTCAAGGAAATGGGAAAGAGGTGCTCTATGTTTGGATTAAATACCAAAAGAGTAAATCATAAGGAATCACACTATTAACTACCCCACCATGTGATGATATATGTAAGTCTGCATATAAATCCACATATGTAACTTAAACAACATCTTCTGATCTGTGTTAACAATGCTCCATCCAAGAGACAAGGGCCACCTGAAAAAGGCTGCAACATCAGCCATAAGAGACCCTTTTTTGAGTTTGGAGTCAGGGCTGTTGAAGAGACTACCAAAACATTAGAAACCAATGCTACTGCCTTGCTTGGCTCCATCCAACCAGTACAGTACAATTCCCTATTTCTGAACATGCCATGCACTTCAAGAGAAGGGCCCCAAGGTCTCTCAGCTTGAACTGTCCTGAACATTTTCCTCCTTGAGGACAAGGTTTCATGATCCCAGATGCAACCTACAAAGTTCAAAGGAGGTAAGCAATAAAATGTCCCACCAAGCTATGATTCCCATCAACCATGAAGATAACCATGGCACAATAACCCAAAGGATACATAGTGGCTAACATCACTAAGAGCTCTGTAACTGCACTAGAGACACTTTGAAGATTAGTAACGTCAACTACCAGGGTATATAAGCCTTTAGAAATACATACAACCACCACTTTTTTAAAGCAGCACAATGTCTAACTTTTTAAAAATTCCTTATATCGATAGATAGGTGGACTCCATATCAAGCAAACTTCACATGGCAACAGATGGAAACCATTAAATGAAACCAAAGCCACTGAAAATGCAGAGTTTGGGAAAACAATCGAAATGGATACATCTACCAAGCAACTCCCATACCTGGTGCTCAGGGAAAATTGCTGCAGATTGTGTAGAAAGGTTGTAGGAGACAGGAAGAGGGAGAATGCTGTGATGTATCTTCTGATTAGAAAGTTACACTCATCTAGTCTAAATACTAGCTAAATATGATGTGAAGAAGGAAAACAATTGCCATGCCAGGGTGGACTGGGCAGACAAGGAGGCCTCAACACTCCAGAAACAGTTAAGTTTCTTTTTCTAAAATTTTTGTGTCCAAAAAATACAATTAAGAAATAATCTTTCACAGGAAAAATGTTCCTTTAGTTATCCAATACCAAAGATTTCACCCTGAAAATACACATACAAGAAACATTATGTAAACTTAGTTTTCCATATTTAGGGATATATTTGTACATACATTTAGGCATGTGCATGTAGCAAAAATTACCGGAAAACAGCCCATACATTTTAAACAGCAAAGATATATATATATATATATATATATATATATATATATACATATATACACACACTATATAGTTGGAATTGAATAAGGGAAGGAGTAAATGATACAATTGTATAATTGCAAAACTATGAAAAACTAAAATTTATTAAAAGGCAAAAACAATTTTTAAAAACCTCAAAAAAAAAGTAAGAATACACTGAGAGCCATTTTACACCCCCTCCGAGTACAGCTGCAGCCTTACACTGTTTCAGCCATGTCTTCACATGTTCTGCATATTCTAGATTTCTAGTCGTATCTCGATCAATCAAAACGATCTCATCATATTTTGATTACAGCACCAAGCAACAGATTTCAAACAGAAATTATCAGAATTAGTGCCTAGAGATTTAATAAGCCATTGAGAAGACATGAATCAAAGTATTCAGTCCTTACTTGCCTATATCAATTAACTTCGAGGTGCCATCTTCTGAGATTTACCCTACACATTTGACCATCAACCAGTGTTGTCATCATGAAGATCTTCTTTAGGCAGTCATTTTGTTGAAATTTCAGGGGTTATTGAAACAAAGAGAAATGGAGCTGGAAAGATATTTGAGCATTTCAGTGTGCATGCTACTCTTGCTGATGAACTTATGAACTGTTTGCGGTGCATACACCAGACAGTTCAGAGACTCTTCTAATTTTAATGCCAAGGATCATATGCCTCTGGCTGTGGAGACAACTGCACTCATTTTAACTTCCAATAATCTAATCGCACACGCACACACACACATACACACACACACACACAGACACCTGTAATAAAAATAAAATCTTAAAAATAGGCATTAGACCAGTGGTTCTCAAACTGTGGATCATGACCCCTTTGATCATAAGAGCCTCAAATCAGATATCTAGAATACAAGATATTTATATCCCAAGTCATGCAGTTGATACCTTGATAATTCTGTTACCAACTGTGAATGTTGGTGTGAACATGAATAATGAAGTTTTGAAATATCCTGGTTTCATATTTCATCTAGTCACTAAATTGATTAATCAGTAACTGTGCCTTTAGTTGACAATTTATGGTTAGTTCTATTAAGACTGGAGGATTATCAATTTATGGAATTTCCTTTCATTCAACTCTACCATGTCCTGAAGTACTTCCTAAATTTGATACATCTTCAAAAATATCTAATGGTATTTAGATATCTAATATCTAAAGAATAGATAACAGAAAAAAATTAGCTGCAATGGACTTAAAGTATTCATTCAAAGTTTTGAAATTAAGCTAAAATGTCACTGGACTAGGGATACAGTATGTCTGTCATTTATAAGTATGATTTTAGGCAAATCACTTCTACTTAATATATCATTTCAAAGACTCTAGCTGCACAGCTGTGTGATTTATAGTCTGTTTACACAGTGTTACAACTAGTTGTCAACTCAGCACATTCTGTAACACATTTACCTGGATTATTGTCTTCCCTGACAAATTTTGGCAAATCTTGAGCAAAACTGTGCAAAAGGTAACGTTTACATTTCAATATCACTTGTTGAAACTCAGGACTCTGCTCCAATATTATACTAACTTGTCTGTCTCCCACAAGCCCCTGACTTGGTGTCATTTTATTTCTGCTTTGCACAACTTTCATGAAGGTTGCCCACTAATGTAGATACATCAAAACTGCCCTATTAATTTCTTCCCCAAGGCTCAAAATGATCCAACAGATAACCATAGTGGGATTTGAACTAATAGTTCATTTTCAGGTGGCCAGCACAGCAATTTAAACTTGATCCTTTGGACTTCATCATGACTTCACAGTTCATTGGTAGTATTTTCAAAGTTAGTGAAACACTATCCAGTGGAAAGAGAAATTGATCTTTATGTATATTCAAATTCAAATACATATCCCTAATAAGGGATAGATTCCGTTCTTTTAATAAATACAACCTAATGCTGAAAAACACTTTAAAATTTCAGTCATAATGCTTAATTTTTAAAACCAGAATTTACTCATCCTTTTTTCAGTGTTTGTCGTATGGTAGGCACAACAAAAGGCACTGGGAATGTTTTATCCCCAAAGACAGGACACAATCGTTGGGCAGTGGAAGGTAGAGTGGTCTATAATACCTTAGTCAAGCATATGGCACATGATGTAGAAATTATGGGATCTTTGAATTCAGTTTTTCAGAGAGGGGTTTAGACTACAACAATTTTCTTTTAGTTCAGAAAGAAGTGTTTGCAGTATTACCAATGCAACTGTTTAATTAAGCTACTTTATATAAATATTTTATTTGTCTCAAGCAATAGTAATTCCCTAAACTACTTTTTTTCAAAATATAAGTAATTAAAAGGCTTCTGAAATTTAAGTATTGGCTTCTTAACTTGTTTTATTTGGTTACAGGTAAACAGGAAGCTAAGTTTATTTGCAAATAAAGAAACTAAATCAGTATCATTTGTGTGATGTTTTCTGAAACTATACATGACCATAGAACATTCTTCAATAGTTATTAAGTCTTAATGCAGTTCATAGTACCTCTCATTCAGTAGAAAGGATCATGTGTGTATCAGGAGCTGCAGTGCATGCTCAGATATTTAACAAAGACTGTTGAATATTTTAAAATTTTTAGGCAATGTGTTTTGAAGCAGTGGTAATTATTGTTATGTAAATTTTGAATTGTGTTAGACTTTGGTAAGAAAAATTTTGTAAAGAACTTTTAAAAGAAGAGAATTCAGGGCTGGAGAGATTGCTCGGAGGATAAGAGCACTGACTACTCTTCCAGAGGACCCCAAATTCCCAGCAACCACATGGTGGCTCACAACCATCTATAATGAGATCTGGTGCCCTCTTCTGGCCTGCAGGGGTACATGCAGGCAGAACACTATACATATAAATAAACAAACAAACAAACAAATAAATAAATAAATAAGTAAATAAATAGATAAATAAATAAATAGATAAATAAATAAATAAATGTTTTTTTAAAAAAAGAAGTGAATTCTAGAAACAAATAAAAATGTTATCTAGTTACTGCCAACTTAAAATCTTTGTTGAAGTTGAAAACCAATGCTAAATTACATATTTTGACATTAGCATGTTTGTGGGAAGAATAGAGCAGACAAGTAAAATTTAGTATTTTCATTCAGGGATTCTAATCTTTATTGACTGAGTCAATCAAAATAGGAATTAATATCTCAATTTTATAGGTTACCTTCTCTCCACCACTAGCATTTCCATGGTTAAAAAAATACTAACTACCCTCTTCTGTTATTAGATCATTTGTTTTGAAATATACATGTCAGTCATGAGATAGAGGATCCTTCTGTTCCCGGCTTATTTTACTTAGCATAATGTCTTCTTGATTCACACATATAAGAAATGATATGTTTCCTCCCAATTTTAAGTCTAGATAATTTTTTTTTTTTGGTTTTTTGTTTGTTTGTGTGTTTTTCGGGGCAGGGTTTCTCCGTGTGGCTTTGGTGCCTGTCCTGGAGCTCGCTCTGTGGACCAGACTGGTCTCAAGCTCATGGAGGTCCTCCTGGCTCTGCCTCCTGAGTGCTGGGGTTTAGGATGTGCAACACTGCTGCCCAGCTAAATAATTTTTTTTATCAAGTACAACGTGTATTTTTTAATTCACTCATCGACCATCCTGTGATGGATATTTATGTTGAGTTCATAATTTTGACTTGCAGATAAAACTGCAGTGAATAAAGGAATTCTAAATCTTGAACATGATGACTTGTAGTTCTTAGAATGCACAGAAATTAGACTACTAGATCATTTGGTAAGTATAGTTTTAGATAATAGTACTTGTTATCATTCACATGGCTAATGAGTCAATCTAAAAGCCTACAGTGGTTACCTCCAAGTGGTTTGAATTTTATATTTTTTAATGTTTTTTAAGCTTTTAATATTGCCGGGCAGTGGTGGCGTGTGCCTTTGATCCCACCGCACGTGATCAAAGATCCGCAGAGCCAAGTGCATCTTTGTGGGTTTGGGGCTAGCCTGGTCTGCGGAGCGGGACCCATGATGGGCACCAGGGCTGTGCCAAGAGACCCTGTCTCGGGAGCCCAAAAAAAGAAAAAAAAAATTTATAGGTTATCTAAGACCTTTGCCACCATGGCATGTTTTCAATCTTACATACATACAGTTCTGTCATTTTCTTTCAAATTTGTATTCTCATGAATAGTATAGACTTATTTTTTCAGTAAAAAAAAATTTGAGCATGAAAGGTTATAGGTAAAGCTCTCAGTATCACAGAGATTGTAACCTGTCTTAGTGCACTGGGGAATTTCAGGATTTATTAAATATGTATCTTGCCATTTTAAATTAAATTGTATTATATCAGTTGGTACATCCCAAGGGGCCACACTGCTCGTTGGGCAGGTATTGGTGGTGACAGTCAGTTTTTGGTATCTTGGAGTAGAATCGCTTCATAGCTCTGTACTTTCTATGGGAATATAAGGCCTCTAACTTCCTATTTACAAATTCTCCTTATGAAATAACCTCTTTGATATTCTCTGGGTCCTTCACATTCTTATTTTTTTAAGGAAAATATTCTTCACATGAATTTAAATATTGTCTGTTCCTTTTGGATAGTCCTGCCCAAGATGTAGCAACTTTAAAAATGATGTCTTTCTAAGCAATCCCTGTCTTATAATAACATAGTTATAAAGTTGGCAGTATAATTACTTACATTTTTTATAATGAGCAAACACTTCTCATAAAGAATTGGCCATTTTCATTTCACAAAATCAATCTACATTTATACATTTTGTACATAAAGAAAAGGCTATTTTTCTTTATTGAAAATAACTGCATTGTAATCTTAAAAAAATCAAAGAATCAAAAAACTGAGCATTATGGAAATGCTAAGATGGTTTTTCATCTTTGAATGAAGGGGTTCACTTGCCCCAGTGTGCATGTGAAGGCCATGATCTCAAGTGTCAGTCCTCTTCCTAGACATAGAGATAGTATCATTTGCTGCTTCATACAGCTCATCCAGAGTTTGGTTATTAGCCTGTCTCTACCTCCCCTTAGCCTATAGGCATAATGGGATTACAGACACAAAAGACTGTATTTCTTTTCTTTTTTTTCCCCCTTTGGTTTTTCAAGACAGGTTTATGGTGGTATTTTATTTGTACTGAAATGTGATTTTAATTGTATGTTAATAAATAAAGTTGCCTGGGGGTCAGAGCTATTAGAGCCATAGTAAGAACGTGGCGATGGTGGCGAACACCTTTAATCCCAGCCCTTGGTAGTAAGAGCTAGGTAGATTTCTGTGTGTTCAAGAATACAGCCAGCATTGGAGACACACGCCTTTAATCTCAATACCAACTGTAGAAGACCTGGAAGTCTCTACAGACAGGCAGTGACGAGTGCAGTCATGTGTTTGGGTTTACAACCAATGAGAAGGCAAAACAGAAAGGCTATAAAGAAAAACACACAGGAAGTAGCTCCTTTTCCAAAGAGAATCGCTGAAGCAGGAAGGGTGAGGCTCTTAGCTCTGAACTCTTGGCTTTCTTCTCTGAATCAGCTCCGTGTTTCTTATTTAATAAGATGGTTGGTTACATCTACATTTGGTGCCCAATGTGACAAGAATCCACTAAAAACCGCTTAACTTGGCTTGGCGGCAGGTCTGGTTTCCTGCCCCGGGCAGCCGACTCCCTAGCCCCAGCCCAGATCAGCTTGGCCTCAGTCCTGACTAACCTTGAGCTACTTGCTTAAAGCTGGTGCTACAAACAACTCAGGCCTGCCCTGCCGAACAGGGTCCCTGCCTGTAAAGCCAACACACGTGGTTGGAGCTTAAGGAAGCCAGAACCAAGACTTGACTCCGCTCAAGTGGGAACACATGGCTGGATTCAAGCTCGTAGGTAGAACTTGTGGCTGCGCTTTCTCTCTCTCTCTCTCTCTCTCTCTCTCTCTCTCTCTCTCTCTCTCTCTCTCTTTCTCTCTCTCTCTCTCTCTGGATTCACACCTTGGACACTAGGTGGCTGTTTGGAAATTCTCTCGGATTTCTACTGTTCTACACAGACTTGGTAAGTCACTTAACATATCAGATATTTTAAAGGAAACTATTTAAAAGAGAAATTTTTTCCACATTAAAAAAAATGGGTTTTCTGTGTACATTGGAAGAAAATTGGGCTTCGTTTGCAATTTTAGGCAGTCTGACAATGGAACAATTATATGAGAAGATTAATGTTGATCGAATTATGCAGTTTATTACTATGCTTATCCTCATTTTACTATTTAAAAAGATAGTCAATTTAAGTGCCAGGATGACGGCTTTAGAAAAACTTGTTAAACCTGTAAAAATTCAGACAGAAGAAATTAAGAGTGAAGTTGCTTCAAGATTGGGTCATAAGGTTACAGAAAGAAAGCCTGTTTTCACACAATCACCCTTAATTTGTCCAGTAACCGTACAGCAGTTGCCTAATCAAATGACTGCACAAAATATTTGGGCTCCAATTGAAATGTTAGATTTACGCAGGTTTAAGGAGGCAATAGTATCTTATGGCATGCATTCCCCATATGTAAAGCAAATGTTAAACTCTTCGTCAACATATAATAGGATTGTACCACAGGACTGGCGGGAGCTGGCAAAAGCTGTTCTTGAACCCAGCCAAAGGCTTCAGTGACTAACTTGGTTCAAGGATGAAGCTAAAAACATAGAAAAACAATGGAGGGTTAAAGGAATACAAGTCTGCCAGGATCAGCTTATTGGAGAAGATCAATATGCTTCAGCACAAACACAATGTTTATATGATGTCCAAACCCTAATTTTAGGTCGAATGGCAGCCTTGAATGCATGGGACAGAGTTGAGGAACCAGGAAAAAAAACTGAGTCATTTACAAAGGTTATACAAGGCCCAAAAGAATCTTTCACAGATTTTTTACAAAGACTGGCTTCAGCAGTAAAGAGAATGGTCCCGGATACATAAGCTAGTCAGATAATAATTGAATCTTTGGCCTTTGAGAATGTGAATGCAGCATGAAAAACAATAATCAGGCCATTAAAGGCAAGATCTGCACCTTTGGAAGATTGGATTAGAGACATGGTTAATGTTGAAGCTCATGAGCATGATGATATGTGGGTAGGAGAAGCAATTTCAAAAGGTTTGAGGAATTCAGATGTTTTGGATGTGGAAAGCAAGGACATTTAAAATGGGACTGTGCTGTGGGATGTTCTGTATGGCAACTGTGTTGCTGATTAGTCAATAAATAAAACACTGATTGGCCATTGGCTAGTTAGGAAGTATAGTCAGGACAAGGAGGAGAATAAAGCTGGGAAGTGGAAGGCTGAGTCAGAGAGACACTGCCAGCTGCCACGATGAGAAACAGCGTGTGAAGATGCCGGTAAGCCACAAGCCATGTGGCAAGGTATAGATTTATGGAAATGGATTAATTTAACCTGTAAGAACAGTTAGCAAGAAACCTGCCACAGCCATACAGTTTGTAACCAGTATAAGTCTCTGTGTTTACTTGGTCGGGTCTGAGCGGCTGTGGGACTGGCAGGTGAGAGAGATTTGCCCTGACTGTGGGCCAGGCAAGGAAACTCTAGCTACAGGACTGTAAACAGGCCATTCCTAAAAACAATGTTTCTTCAAGGAACAATGGCAACAGAATGCCCCTTCCTTCTGGAGTATGCAGAAGGTGTGGTAAGGGAAAACACTGGACCAATGAATGTAGATCAACAAGGGACAGACAGGGTAATCCTTTGCCTCAGTCTTCGGGAAACTCCCAGAGGGGCCTCATGCAGGCCCCAATAGCAAATCCAGTTCAAACCTTTCCTGAAGTTGTAGAGGAAACCCCTACTCAGAGCAATTAAATAACCAAATGCCTATTGGAAGAAATCATGCTGGTCAGGATGATGAAACAGAGAGAATAGAAAATTCAGGAGAAAACATAGAGAAAATTTTTTGGCAAACTTCTATTAATGAACAAAGACCAAAATTAACGATAAAAATAAATGGTGTTTTGCTGTCTGGTCTGGTAGACACAGGTGCGGACGTAACCATAATTGCACCAGAATTTTGGCATCCAACTTGGCCTCTTCAGGAGGTAAACGTTTAACTGTTAGGAATTGGGACATTATCTCAGGTGAAACAGAGTGCAAGATGGCTCAAATGTATAGGTCCAGAAGGACAGAGAGGAAAATCAAAACCATATGTGGCTAACATAGCTATGAACCTGTGGGGTCGAGACTTGTTGCAACAATGGAATACTCAGATTAACATCCCTCCAATCTCAGAAACAAATCATAAACTAGTACATGTTTCTGAGAGAAATATTAGAAGGCATTATTCTGAGTGGTCACCAGCCATCCATATTATACAAGAACAGGGCACAACAACTGATGATCTTCCAAAGACACCAACAGCTCTACCTTTAAAATGGTTAACAAAGCCGGGCGGTGGTGATGCACACCTTTAATCCCAGCACTCGGGAGGCAGAGCCAGGCGGATCTCTGTGAGTTCGAGGCCAGCCTGGACTGCCAAGTGAGTTCCAGGAAAGGCGCAAAGCTACACAGAGAAACCCTGTCTCGAAAAACCAAAAAAAAAAAATGGTTAACAGACAAGCCTATATGGGTCCAGCAATGGCCTTTAACAACAGAGAAACTCCAGCCTTTAGAGGAGCTGGTAGAAGAACAGTTCAATGCTC
Organism: Peromyscus californicus insignis; assembly: GCF_007827085.1. Taxonomy (NCBI): domain Eukaryota; kingdom Metazoa; phylum Chordata; class Mammalia; order Rodentia; family Cricetidae; genus Peromyscus; species Peromyscus californicus. Next base: position 167,033,972 of record NW_026294562.1, on the reverse strand, counting down.
AGCATATTGAAGAATCAACCAGCCCTTGTAATTCTCCTATATTTGTTACTAAAAAGAAATCTATTAAATGGAGAATGGTAACAGACTTTAGAGCAATTAACAAAGTAATTCAGCCAGTGGGCTCTCTACAATCTGGAATTCCTTTGCCTACTCTGTTACCAAAAGGATGGCCTCTCATAGATATTGATTTAAAAGACTGTTTCTTTTCAATACCCTTACAAGAAAAAGACAGAGAAAGATATGCTTTCACAGTGCCTACTTATAATAATTCTCGACCGGTTAAAAGATTTCAATGGAGGGTCCTCCCACAGGGAATGTTGAATAGCCCAACTCTGTGCCAATATTTTGTACAACAGCCATTGGAAGTGACACGTAAAAAATTTCCTAAATCTATAATTTATCATTATATAGATGATATTTTACTAGCTGACTCAAATGCAGATACTTTAGAAAGAATGTTTGAAGAAGTAAAGAGAATTTTGCCTTGCTGGGGATTACAAATTGCTCCTGAAAAGATACAAAGAGGAGATTCTATTAATTATTTAGGATATAAAATAGAGCTACAAATATTAGACCCAAAAGGAGCAAATTAGGAGAGATAGACTACAGACTCTTAATGAATTTCAAAGATTATTTGGAGATATTTCTCATCTATGAACTATTGTTGGGGTAAAAAATGATGAACTGTATAATTTGCTCAGAACCTTAGAAGGTGACAAGGACTTAAATAGTCCAAAAGAATTATCACCTGAAGTTGAGAAAGAATTGGCCTTGGTAGAAAAGAAAGTACATGAAGGGCACGTGGATTGTATTGATCAAAAGCTGGATTGCATTTTGGTTATTCTACATTCTAGGCATTCTCCTACAGGAATATTAATGCATAGGGAAGATATTATATTAGAACGGATATTTTTACCAAATAAACCAAATAAAAAATTAAAAACTCGTGTGGAAAAAATCTCTGACTTGATTTGGAAAGGAAAATTGAGACTTCGTCAATTAGCAGGAATGGACCCAGCAGAAATTATTGTACCTTTAGCTAAGGAGGAAATTGAAAAATTATGGACAGAAAGTGAACCTTGGCAAAGAGCTTGCAGTAATTATTTGGGAAAAATTAACAGCAAATATCCCAAAAGCGATAGAATTGATCTTGTAAAGAGAGCTGATTGGATCTTGCCTCGAATTGTACAGGAAAAACCCATATCTAGAGTTCGTACATTTTATACAGATGTCAACAAACAAGGAAAGGCAGGTTACAAATCTGAAAATTTAAGTAAAGTGGTTCAAAGTCCTTATAATTCAGTTCAAAAATCAGAATTGTATGCTATTCTGTTGGTATTAATGGATTTTTCAGAGCCTCTCAACATAGTAGCTGACACTCAGTATGCTGAAAGAGTAGTATTACATATTGAGACTGCAGAATTTATCCCTGATGCTTCAGAATTAACTTACTATTTATTCAATTACAAGATACAATCAGGAAAAGGAGTCATCCTTTATATATAACTCACATCCGATCCCATACTGGTTTGCCAGGCCCTCTAGCACAAGGCAATGATGAGATTGATAAATTATTGATAGGAAATGTGCTGGAGGCCTCAGAATTTCATAAAAAACATCATGTCAATAGTAAAGGTTTAAAAAAGGATTTTTCCATAACCTGGCAACAAGCCAAAGAAATAGTAAAGAAATGTCCTACTTGTTCCTTCTACAATCAAATGCCATTACCAGCAGGTAATGTACCCAAAGGGTACTCAGAGCAATGAAATCTGGCAGATGGACATGTTTCACTTTGCCGAATTTGGAAAATTGAAATATGTACACCATACCATTGATACATATTCAGGATTTCAATGGGCAATTGCTTTGAGTTCTGAAAAAGCTGATTCTGTAATCACTCATTGCTAGAAGTTATGGCCATCATGGGTATACCTGCACAAATCAAAACTGACAATGAACGCTCCAGCATATGTCTCTGTTAAAATGAAACAGTTTTTTACTTATTACAATATAAACCATATTACAGGTATACCACATAATCCTACAGGTCAAGCACTTATAGAAAGATCAAACAGAACTCTAAAGGATATGCTAAATAAACAGAGAGAACCCAGAAATAGGCTGCATAATGCTCTATTAACTTTGAATTTTCTTAATGCCAATGAGAAAGGAACAACAGCTGCAGAGAGACATTGGATAATAGAAAAAACTATAGAATTAAATCAGCCTATAAACTTTAAGGATGTGCTGACCTCAGAATGGAAACCAGGATATGTGTTGGGGACGAGGTTTTGCTTTTATTTCTACAGAAGAAGATAAGCTGTGGGTACCATCAAAATTGATAAAGGTTCGATTTGAACAGGAGAGACCTCTTAATTAGAGGAGGTAATAGTTCATCAACCAGCAGGAGCATCCAATTTAAACTAACTTATACCAGTAACACATGCCTTTTCGTTTAATCAGATAATAACTTACCAAAAGGAACATCCCCAAAATTAGTCTTGGGGAAAGGTTTTTGATTTTGTCTTTTAGGAGAATGAAGGTTAAGGAATCTGAAGAACACTGGACAAATGAGACAACTGAAGAAAAGGGACAAATCATCTATCCCAGGAAACAGAGTGAAATGGTGTATGGGGATATCATCTAAAAAATTTTATGTCTTCCTAAATGTTTGTTTCTGCTCTTCTCTAAAGATCTAACACTATTGGTCTTCTAATAGTCCCAATTCAATTAAAATTTAAAGCTGACTTTGGAGTTGGAGAATGGCTCTCTCCTTCTTTAAACTCAAGCATGTTGTTAAAAGGAAAATGCAAACTCCCTGTATCATGCCAGAAGAAAAGAGCCATCTTCTGCTTTGGGAAAGGAGAAAAGCCATATTAATTAAGGGACTATTCTATTACTAATTTCAACTCTTTGATTCTATTCTGATTCTTTAAACTTTTCTGAAAGAATAAATTTTGTATCAACATTTACAAGATTAATATATATATATATACATATATATATATATATACATTTTAAACTTTGTTAAGATATGAATGGTCATATAGAGTACTAACTAATTCTAGAAAAAAAGGCTTCAATTAGCTGCATATATATGTCTTTGTGCTCGAGTCTCTTACCAGTTTTCTGCATGAAATCACAGCGAGGCCTAACATCAACTGAAGTCTCCAGGAAGAAGATGGGGCCCCGCAACAACAACAATTCTACGTGGACAATAATAATATCACTAAGCTGACAAACATCATCTACAGATCAGCTTTGAACTACAAAGTGCTCAGAGCAATTTTGAGAGGGCTAGCTGACATGATCCATTCTCAAAATTCTACTTGAAAAAGGACTTGAGATAAACCCTGAACTTTGGCATTATACATAGACTGGATAACGAAGGATATAGTTACCTTTAATAGAATTTGACTATTAACCTAAAATTTTTCTTTTCAGGATAAAAATACCTTTGCCCATACCCAGCAGGAAGCAATTTCAAGAATACGATGCCCACATTCCCAAAGAGGTGGTGTGGGGCAGGTGGTTTTTTGGTCTTTTTAATGGGTTTCAGGTCTGGGATAATTTTCATTGTTTAGGGGGGTTGGTTACAAGTTGTTGTCAAGGGTTAGGAAAAAGGCTAAGCAAAGGAGATTAGATTTAAGGTTCTTGTTTAAAAAAGAAAGAAAGAAAAGAAAAGAAAAAGACAATTACTAGTTTAAAATACTTTACATTGGATTGGATTGTTTTATAGTGTATACAAATTATATATATTGAAATTGATATTGTTAGAAAATGCTATATGTATATTTCTAATTGTACTTATACCATTTATTTAACAATGTAATGCAATTTTCTGATCCTTGAATGTTATTATTACCAACTATTAGGATATAGAGTAATGAAAGTTAGTAGTTAGACATTACAATAGAACTTGTAGTCATATTAGATACGTTTTAAAAATTGAGCAGATATATTTTAGATAGACAGGTCATCTTCAAACCCTTCAGAGATCTACAGAATGTGGCATTTAAAATGTTTTAATAACTTTGAAAGTTTTTTCATTTTTGTAATGACTATGAGACATGTTGGCTCCTGGCAGTATCAATCTACTTCAGAGAAAATATGGGCATTGAAGAAACTGCATATGGAGTTAACTTTCATTGTGGCAAAAGTTAGCCACTGGACAACAAAGTATCCTCGAATCAACAGGACAAAATGGACAGACAGGACATGAAACAAAGGACTACCGATTCTTGCCAAAACAAGTGGGGTTATGGCTTTATTAAAAGGCATCTTCTGAGGCCAGGACAATATGGCACCATCCCTGAAGTGGCCTTTGCAATCCAGAAAAGGTACAGTGCCTTTTTCTTCGAAGGCAGCTGAACAGGCAGTGGGCCAATGACTTCTGATGTGCAATGAAACAGCAGCTGAAACAGTTATTCTTGAAGAGTAACTAAGCTCACGCCTCTCAATAGTAGAATGTCATTTAATAGAGGGATGTGGAGAAGAATGGGATGCTGAGATGAAGCCATGTATACACAGCCAAGAAGAATGGACAGGTGAATTCAAAATCCATCAACAATTTCCAGAATTTAAAATCCTGAATCATGACAGGACACTAGTGGAATTCAGGTGTTTCTGGTACATGGACTGCTCTCACCCAATGTGAGGTTGAACTGTTGACCTTGTGTACATCCTACTTCACAAATGAGTCTGTCAGGTGTGCTAAGCCTATAGGCTGAAGATGATGCCCCAACACTGTGGAGAAACCTCAGGTGATTGTCCAGACAGCTGGCTGTTTCTGTCAACTCACAAATTTTTTGTAAGTTGCTTGCATGCACTTCCTGTTTTTATTTTAGTTAGGTAATATTATTTCCTTCTTGGGTCTCTGAGGCAGTTGAAGGTAAATTAGTTATAGTTGAAGACTTGCTACAATAGAAAGTGAACTAGGTACATTTTGAACTCACCAAAATAGGATAGATAATGGAAATAATTTCTCTGAATTTGTCAAATACAAATGGACTAGACATTGTTTAGGTATTTATTACTTGTATATATTGTATATAGTTATTGTACTTTTGTATATAGTTTTTCTTACATTAGTTATAACCTTTTTCCTTTTTTCTTTTTATTAAAATAGAAAAGGGGAAATATGGTAATATTTTATTTGTAATGAAATGTGATTTTATTTGTATGTTAATAAATAAAGTTTCCTGGGGGTCAGAGCTAATAGCAAGCCATAGCAGAGTTGGGCATTCGTGGCACATGCCTTTAGTCCCAGCACTTGGTAGGCAGAGCTAGGTAGATCTCTGTGTGGTCAAGGATACAGCCAGCATTGGAGACACACACCTTTAATATCAATACCAACCATAGAAGATCTGGAGGTCTGTACAAACAGGAAGTGATGAGGTGGTCATATGGTTGGGTTTACAACCAATGAGAAAGCAGAATAGAAAGCCTATATAAAGACAAACACTCAGGAAGTAGGTCTCTCTTGGCTGAAGAGGCTAGCTGCATCAGACAGGTAGGGCTCTTTTTTTTTTAAGTACAATTATTTTTAATTTATTTTAATTTATTTTGCAATACAACTCAGTTCTACATATCAGCCACGGATTCCCTTGTTCTCCCCCCTCCCGTCCCCCTCACCTTCCCCCCACCCCACCCCCATTCCCATCTCCTCCAGGGCAAAGCCTTCCCCACAGACTGAGGTCAACCTGGTAGACTCAGTCCAGGTAGGTCTAGTCCCCTCCTCCCAGGCCGAGCCAAACAATCCTGCATAGGCCCCAGGTTTCAAACAGCCAACTCATGCAATGAGCACAAGATCTGGTCCCACTGCCTGGATGCCTCCCAAACAGATCAAGCCAATCAACTGTCTCACCCATTCGGAGGGCCTGATCCAGTGGGGACCCCTCAGCCATTGGTTCATAGTTCATGTGTTTCCATTCATTTGGCTATTTGTCCCTGTGCTTTATCCAACCTTGGTCTCAACAATTCTTGCTCATATAAACCCTCCTCATTCTCGCTAATTGGACTCCCAGAGATCCACCCGGGGCCTAGTCATGGATCTCTGCATCCAGATCCCTCAGTAGTTGGATGAGGTTTCTAGCACAACAATTAGGGTGTTTGGCCATCCCATCACCAGAGTAGGTCAGTTCGGGCTGTATCTCGACCATTGCCAGCAGTCTGTTGTGGGGGTATCTTTGTGGATTTCTGTGGGCCTCTCTAGCACTTTGCTTCTTCCTATTCTCATGTGGTCTTCATTTACCATGGTCTCCTATTCCTTGTTCTCCCTCTCTGTTGTTGATCCAGCTGGGATCTCCCGATCCCCCAAGCTCTCTTTCCCTCAACCCTCGCCTTTCATTACCCCCACTCATGTCCAGGCTGTTCATGTAGATCTCATTCCATTTCTCTGTCATTGGGCGATCCCTGTGTCTTTCTTGGGGTCCTGTTTTCCAGGTAGCCTCCCTGGTGATGTGAGTAGCAGTCTAGTCATCTTTGTTCCACATCTAGTATCCTCCTATGAGTGAGTACATACCTTGTTTGTCTTTCTGAGTCTGGGTTACCTCACTCAGGATGATTTTTTCTAGATCCATCCATTCAGACAGGTAAGGCTCTTAACTCTGACCTCTTGGCTTTCTTCTTTGCATTGGTTCTGTGTTTCTTATTTAAAGAGACGGATGGTTACATCTACAGTGAATAAATGTTTTGATTTGTTTTGGAGTCTGTTTGCCAATATTTTATTGAGTATTTTTGCATCAATATTCATGAGGGATATTGGTCTGTAGCTCTCTTTGTTTGTAGTGCATCTTTGTTGGCTTAGGATCAGGCTAATTGTAGCCTCATAGAAGGAGTTTGGTAACATTCCTTCTGTTTCTATTGTGTGGGACAATTTTTCTTTTAATTTTTATTTTGCAATACAATTCAGTTCTACATATCAGCCACGGATTCCCCTGTTATACCCACTCTGGCCCCCCTCACCTTCCCCCCAACTCACCCCCCATTCCCACCTCCTCCAGGGCAGGTCTTCATTTACCATGGTCTCCTATTCCTTGTTCTCCCTCTCTGTTGTTGATCCAGCTGGGATCTCCCGCTCCCTCAAGCTCTCTTTCCCTCAACCCTCGCCTTTCATTACCCCCACTCATGTCCAGGCTGTTCATGTAGATCTCATTCCATTTCTCTGTCATTGGGCGATCCCTGTGTCTTTCTTGGGGTCCTGTTTTCCAGGTAGTCTCCCTGGTGATGTGAGTAGCAGTCTAGTCATCTTTGTTCCACATCTAGTATCCTGCTATGAGTGAGTACATACCATGTTTGTCTTTCTGAGTCTGGGTTACCTCACTCAGGATGATTTTTTCTAGATCCATCAATTTGTCTGCAAACCTCATGATGTCATTGTTTTTCTCTCCTGAGTAGTATTCCATTGTGTATATGTACCACATTTTGTTTATCCATTCTTCAGTTGAAGGGCATCTAGGTTGTTTCCACGTTCTGGCTATTACAAACAATGCTGATATGAACATAGCTGAACAAGTGCTCTTGTGGTATGATTGAGCATTCCTTGGGCATATGCCCAAGAGTGGTATAGCTGGATCTTGGGGGAGATGGATTCCCAATTTTCTAAGAAAGTGCCATATTGATTTCCAAAGTGGTTGGACAAGTTTGCATTCCCACCAGCAGTGGAGGAGAGTTCACCTAGCTCCACATCCTCTCCAGCATAATGTGTTTTCAGTGTTTTTGATCTTAGCCATTCTGACAGGCATTTCCCTGATGATTAGGATGTTGAGCATTTCCTTAAATGTCTTTCAGCCATTTGAGTTTCCTCTGTTGAGAATTCTCTGTTTAGTTCTATAGCCCATTTCTTAATTGGACTGTTGGACATTTTGATGTCTAATTTCTTGAGTTCCTTGTAAATTCTGGATATCATTCCTCTGTCAGATGTGGGATTGGTGAAGACCTTTTCCCATTCTGTAGGCTCTCGCTTTGCCTTGTTGACCGTATCCTTTGCTCTACAAAAGCTTCTCAGTTTCAAGAGGTCCCATTGATTGATTGTTTCTCTCAGTGTCTGTGTTCTATTTAAGAAGTGATCTCCTATGCCAATGCGTTCAAGACTACTTCCTAATTTCTCTTCTAGCAAGTTCAGAGTAGCTGGATTTATGTTGAGGTCCTTGATCCACTTGGACTTAAGTTTTGTGCACGGTGATAATTATGGATCTATTTGCAGCCTTCTACATGTTGATATCCAGTTATGCCAGCACCATTTCTTGAAGATGATTTCTTTTTTCCATTGTATAGTTTTGACTTCTTTGTCAAGAATTATATGTTCATAGGTGTGCGGATTAATGTCAGGGTCTTCAATTCGATTCCATTGGTCCACATGTCTGTTTTTATGCCAGTACCAAGCTGTTTTTATTACTGTAGCTCTATAGTAGAGCTTGAAGTCAGGGATCGTGATGCCTCCAGAGGTTTTGTTATTGTACAGGATTCTTTTGGCTATCCTGAGTTTTTTGTTTTTCCATATGAAGTTGAGTATTATTCTTTCCAGGTCTATGAAGAATTGTGTTGGGATTTTGATGGGGATTACATTGAATCTGTAGATTGCTTTTGGTAAGATTGCCATTTTTACTATGTTAGTCCTGCCTATCCATGAGCATGGGAAATCTTTCAATTTTCTGACATCTTCTTCAATTTCTTTTTTCAGCGACTTAAAGTTCTTGTCATATAGGTCCTTCAATTGCTTGGTTAGTGTTACCCCAAGGTATTTTATGTCATTTGTGGCTATTGAAAAGGATGATGTATCTCTGACTTCCTTCTCAGCTTCTTTGTCCATTGTATATAGGAGGGCTACTGATTTTTTTGAGTTGATCTTGTATCCTGCTATGTTGCTGAAGATGTTTATAAGATGTATCAGTTCCCACACCAGAACAGACAAAGGGAATGAGACTCTCTCTCTCAGAATGTGTGTAAAAAGAGCATGGTATTGGCATGACTTGAATTGAAGACACAGATATAAATCTTCATAGAGGTGCCATGCCATTGTAAGAGGCCTGTGCTGCCACCCAGGTCAATGATGACATCTGAGCCCTGACTGATGCTGAGACTATGTCTGGGTCCAGGGCCCAATAAAAACAGAGCCTCTGCTCAAACTTGGATCTTTGGACAGCTGAGCAACTCTAAGTAAACTGACAGATAATCTTTGCTTTCTTCATGGACTTGGTCAGGTATACTCTCAAACATTTCTATTTGTCATTGGCTCCTTGTGAGAAAGTTCAGCCAAGTTCGTTCATCACCAAAATTCCTCTGGAACCCTCCAACCCTAGGAAAACCTAACTCTTTCATTTTTTGGGTTATAAAAGCCCCACTTCTCCAATATTCCTGGCTATCCTCTCAAGCCTGAGATTTGGGAGAAAACCTATTATGGCAGAATATAAAGCTTATTTAATTTGACTCAAAATACATTGATTGGTGGTTTACTTTCTTTCAGTGGGAATATCACTATCCTTCTTAGTAACTTTATGGGAGTTGTGATATATTTCATCATTCCTGGTGTGTCTGTATTTTTTGTCATCTGCATGCATCAGTCTGTTACAATCTCCGATCCTCTTTATTCACTGGAAAATGTGGCACCATGAGGAGCCCTAAAGGATTTCCTGCCTGCAAGCCATTTTCCTTATTACCTTTATTATGGAGATGCCACGCAATTACCTAATGTTTATCTTGGTCATTCAACCCTCCTAACACTGTTATTTTCTTTTTGGCCTATTGGATTAACGATATCAGAAGCTCAATGTGGCTTGGGAGAAGTCTGAGCTGCCAGTTCAATGATCTGTTTGTTGTAGCTCCAGTCAGGAGCACTGCCCACCAATCACACTGGAATCAAAATTTCCAAGCAAAAAATTAAAATCATAGAAACGGAAAGCAAATTATTTACAACAGATGAATAGGGGTAATAATGAGTGGTACTATTCGCTTTTCTAACGCCTGGTGCCTGGACCCATGGATCTGGGTTAGGGAGAAATCTGCCTCCTGGACAATACTACTCCAGCCCTCCTGGTTGCAGTTACTCCATTAGCTCCATAACTGTGTCTTCAAAACATCATGAGAGCTGCTTTCAGGGTGTTGGTGAACCTGCTCCAACCAGTGGATCCCATGATGGTGGGCCACAGGTTCACTTATCTGTCTGTGAATTTAATCTGGGTCAGAAGCAATACCATGTGGAATAACATGATGGTTGAAAAGACATTCTGTTAGTTCCTGTGTAGTAGTTTTGGTAAAATCATTACAGGTGGGAAATGCAAATCTATATCTAGAATAACAATCTGCTACAGTAAGGATGAAGTATTGTCCATTCCATAGAGAAAGAGGTCCAATGTAGTCATCCTGTCATGACTTTGTTGGATGGTTGCCTGGGGAATGTGACATCTCTGGGTCTCTGTGTTGGTCTTTGCTTTTGGCAGATCTGGCATTCAGCAGCAGGAGTAACCAGGTCAGTCTTGATGAGTGGATATCTATGTTGTTGATCTCATGCATAACCCCCATCACAGCTACAATGGCTACTGTGATCATGGGCCCATGGGGCAATATCAAAAATGACTTGGGAAACAGTCTGACAGTCCATGCAATGGGTCATCATATCTAATTAATTATTGACCTCCTCCTCTGCTGAATGCACTTTCATGGGCATTTTCAGGGGAGAAAATATCTTCACATTTTTGTTCTCCTTTGCAGATCTTTCCAAATACTTCTTCACCAAATGTCTTTCCAATTTTTCTTTATTTCCTTTTTTCATTTAATGTTTTCTTCTCTCACACAATACCATCTGTCCATAGTCTCCCCTCCTTCCACTCCACATAGATGTATTACTTCTCTGTTTCCCTAAAGAAAAGCACAGGTCTCCTGGGGATATCAACTGGACACAACATACCAAGATGTAATAATAGTAGGCATAAATTCTCATATCAAGACCTGAGGAGCCAACCCAGAAGGTAGAAATATTCTTGAGGTCAGACAGATATGTCATAGACTCCTCATACTCACCTTCTTAGGAGTCCCACTAACCACTGAGCAAAACAACCACAGCATGTATACAGAGGACTTAGTACAGACCCATGCAGGCTCTGTGATTGCCTCTTAGGTCTTTGGGAGCCCCAATGAGCTCTGTTTAGATGAATCTGTGGGCTCTGTTCACCTAGTGTCTTTGAACCCTCCTACAATCCTGCCTTCCTCTGTTCTTTGAGATTCCCTGAGATCTGCCTAATGTTTGGCTGTGGATCTCAGTGTCAGCTCCCATCAGCTGCTAGAGAAAGCCTAACTGATGGCACCTGGGTGAGGCACCAATCTACCAGTGTAACAGAATTTCTGTAGGTATTGTCTCATAGTTTCTGTATGAGTATTTCAGTAAGACCCTGCACAAACTGGACTAAAATGGGATTGTTCAAACAGAAACACCACTGGAATCCACAAACTGACTTTAACATTTTTATTCATTTGATATTATATTTGGGAAGGCATTGTCTACAGAGATGGATGTGCCCATGGAGACAAGAGGAGGACTGAACAAGGGTCCTCTGCAAAGGCAACAACTGCTTTAGCCAACTGAGTCATCTCTCCAGGCCCAACCACTGAGTTTGGAGAAAAAATGTCTTCCTTCTTTTCCCCTTCTCTTGTAGACAAACATTCATGTTTTGTTTTCTCATTTCTGAGTCCTTGACCATATCTTCTGTTCAGTCCAATCCAGATAGGTTTCTCCAAAGAAACCCTGTTGTAATGTGCTTGGGGGCAGAAACTAAAATGAATTCCAGATTCTAACTCCATGGACAAAAATCAAAGCAGTATAACAACCGGCAAGAGGCTGGGTAGATTGGACCAGAGTCCAAGGCTCCCCCTCCCTCCACCTGACATTGATTGCTTTACATCTGTATTAAGCCTCCCCCATCATGCTGTCTTTCTCCAGTTCCACTGGAAATGCACCACACATCCCATAGTCTACCCAAGTGTCATTGGTAACAACACTGGCTGCTGCTTCTGGGTTACAAGTGTAGGACAAGGCTGACGAGGTCCTAGGATTGTTCCAAACGTTTGAAAGGGGGCTCCAAGAAAGGAAGATGAGCAGAAGCCAAGGATCGGTATGCTTCAGCCACTAAATGGGGATAGGAGCCCACCATTGCCTTCCAGCCTGAGGTCTCAGAGACCTCAGAAGCATGAGCTGTAATGAAATCCAGTGCCTGGGTTTTCAGCTGCCCTGAGCTGTGGAGGTCAGCCAGGAAGAGAGTGTGGGCAGCATTCTCCACAGAGAGGACCCTGCAGAGGGCATCCTCACACATGACCTTCAAACGCTCCAGGCCATACTTGTCAGCAGCTGCCAGCAATGTATCTGCCATGCTGTCCAGGTCTGGTGCCTTCCCGGTGTAAATGAAGCCCATCATTGCCTTGAAGACTTGTGACTCCAGGTCAGGGATCTCAACGCGGTTCTTTCTGCTCTCCTCCATGTCATGTTGAAACATGGCTCTGAAAACTGGAGAGCGAGCTGCTAAGATGGCCTTGTGAGCCCGGAATTCCTGACCAGCTACCACCAGGGAGCAGTCTGTGAACTGGGACTTCTCCCACAGCTCTCCTAGCTCATCTGCCAATGTGCATCTGGGAACTTGAATCCCTGGGTTCCTGTTCTGGTAAGAGATTCTAAAGGAGTCGTGGACGACCCTCACACTGCAGAGCAGACGGAGCTTGTCATCTGGGAGAAGATGAGGGGCATTGGAAAAGAGGAAATCTCGAAGGATGTACTTTTTGAATCCACAGCCACTGCCTGGCACGAACCTAATGGCTCTTGGGCTCCTCATAGTTTGTGTTTTCTCTCCTTCGGCAGTTACGACCCAGAACTGGAACTTTGCCCAAACATGACTCTTTAGACAGCTGAGCAAAACTAGGCTAACTGACAGGTAATCTGCACTGACTTCATCAAATCCATTTGGGTATACTGTCAAACACCATTTGTCATTGGCTTCTGTTGAGAATGTTGGGCTTCTAATGATTTCTGTCCTTTCCTCCACAAAAAAACGTAAGTTGTTGATGGTCCACATGTTGGAGAAATTCTGAAAGCATATTTGTGTGTGGTCCCATCTCTGGGCTGTCCCATCTCCTGACATTTCTCCTCCAGGTAGTTTGAAGGTTCAACTGGATTCAAAATGAAGAACTAGCAATTGTTTTATCTTCACCTTGTTAGATGCAATAATAGACATGAATTAGATGTTAAGTTTTTGTTTTTCATCTATTCTCTTTATGATGGGGCTGGGAACTTGGATCTCTGAAATTTTCTATACAGATTTCAATACTAGTTTCAGAGAAGACAGTCTAGGCTTACTTGGGACTCTTACATAACTCCATTTTTGGTCTAGATTGAATCTTATGTCAATAGGTCAAGGGTTTCGACAATTATACAAAGCTGTTTAAAAATCTGGAAAATTCTATATACTCATATAAAAATATACTATGGTTCTCTAGAGGAACAGAACATATACAAGGAATCTCTCTGTGTATGAAGGAAGGGGATTTATTAGAATGACTTAGGGCTGCAGTCCTGCTGATCTCACATTGACTAGCTGTGAAGGGAAAGTCCAAGATTCCAGCACTTACTCAGTCCAGGAGGTTGGGAGTGTCCACTGGTCTTCAGTATGTGCTGGTGTTCCAAATAGTCTCTAAAACCAGGGAAGGGATGGACTTGCTGCAAGGGGAGGGCAAGCAGGCATATAGCAAGAGCTTCCTGCTTCCATGTCCTTTTATATGCTTCCAGCAGAGGGTGTGACCCAATTTAGGGTGTGTCTTCTAGCCTCAAGATCTGGATTAGAGGTGTGTGTCCTCAGGCCCTGAGATCCAGATTAAATGTTTGTGTCTTTCTACATTCAAAATCTGTCCTTGAAGTGGATCTACCCACTTCAACTGAAGCATAACACTTCTCACTGTTGTGCCCTCCATGTTAGGGTTTTAGTTAATTCTTTGTCTCGTTAAATTGGGAACCAAGAATAACCACCACAAGGGTATTTTGCTTATTGTGGTTCATCTTAAATAAAATAGGGATGGTGTCCATTCCTACACAGCTGTTATTTCCTCTTCTCAGGGTTTTACACTAAAACACTCTCCCCATCCCTCAGAAAACCCTTACCATTTCATTTTAAAACTCCATTTCTCCTATGTTCCTGGCTATTCTCTCAGTCCAAGGATTAAGTAGAAAACCTATCATGGCAGGAAATAACACTTATTTAATTGGACTCAAAGAATTTGAGTCAAATTATTTAATATTGAGACAAGGAGAAGGTCTTGCTAGTCATTATATTTATGTGAAAGGCAACCATTCAATATCATTTGTCTAAGACTACCAGTGTGGTTACTGTGATTAAATAAATTCATGATCCAGGCATGATGTGATAGTCTATGGCATTGATCAGAGTAGTCTGATGGCAGTCTAAGGCTAACTTGGTCCATAGAATAAATTCTAAGAGAGCCAGACATGCAGAGTGGAAAAACATCAAAAATGAAAGAAAGATGTAGAAATGAAATCATGATTACCTCTTGAATTCCTGCTAAAATGTTTCAGATGCCAAAGCATTAGGTTACTAACTAGTATTTCAGATCAGTTCCATCCTCTTTAAGAAAGTAACTGTGATGAGATGGAGAAATGGTTCAGCAGTAAAAGGTGCTGAATACCTTTCCAGAAGACTGGCATCCAATTTACTGCATTCAAGGGTACCTGACAACCGTTGGTAACTCCCGTTACCCAGTTAAACAGTTATCCAGGGGATCCAACAGCCTCTTCTGACCTCTGAGGCCACCATATGCACATGGTGCACAGACCCTCCTGTGTAACAAGGCCCAGACATTAGCAGGCCCCCATACCTAAGCACAACTGTCTCCATGACAGAAGTGCTATTCAAGGTGAAAAAGTCAGCATTTCTGTAAAACACAGCAAAACCCTGCCACAACTAAAACGAAGGCATAATCCACCTAAGTCCATAGTCTGGGAATACCTCTAAATGTTTAAATCTTGCTTGAAACACAGTAACATGATGGCTTCTGTAGTGTGACTTCTGGCTAAATGTTCTTGTTAACTGAAGTTTCTCAACCCAGAATATGGTTTTGTGCTTCAAAGCTCACCCTGAGAAAGGCTGGTTGCTGCATCAGAATCCAGAATACCTCGTGTGGTTGCCAGCTGGCTAGAAAGACTTTCTATTGCCTTAAGTCCATGTTCAAGCTGTTTCTTCTCTCTTCTCTCTCTCTCTCTCTCTCTCTCTCTCTCTCTCTCTCTCTCTCTCTCTCTCTCTCTCTCTCTCTCTCTCTCTGTGTGTGTGTGTGTGTGTGTGTGTGTGTGTGTCTCCAAGCTTTCTCAGTGTTACTGTCAGTCTCATTGTGCTGTATTGACCACTGGTTTTCTCTGTTGTGTGGACACCCCTGCTGTTTAAGACTCATGCCTTCTCCTGTTGCTGACCGGAGTCCTTTTGTCTGTGCTAGGTCTCCCAGAGAACAACCTACCTGAAATAAAAGCTCCACCTGCTCCCCTGATCCTAAACACATAAAGAAGAGTCACTGAGGCTACTAGTTAGCCACCTGCCAAAGATTCCTAAATGAGGGACCAAACTTTCAGAGATCAAAACCAGTTGATTGATTTATCCTGGATTTAAGGAAGAGCAGCATCAGAGCCACCGGCTGGGAATTGCTGAGTGGATTGAATCACTGAAGGTGTTGCCAAGTACTACAAGCTTAGTGAGTCCCTACAGACATGATGAACTGGAGAGAGAGAGATGTGGGGAGCGTTTTACTGATTACAGAAAAAAGGGAACGGTCTCAAAAGCCCATTGTTGGTAACCGTTGAACATATTCTGCACCTTTTGAAAACCAGAATAGTGTCTCACTTTTAAGGCCCAGCAGAGTAAGCATGGAAGTTCAAAGCTTAAAGAGGACAGAACTCACCAGTGAAGCATGAAAATTATGAGGTATTGAGAAGCTGAATCTTGGCAGTCAGCATGATGAAATTGAGAAGTACTTAGGATCTCCTCATAACACACCCTTAAGAGAATCTGGAAGAGTGTTTCTAAGGAGGATTATCTGGGCGGGGCATTGGGAAGGGGCAGGACAACCAAGGAAAGTTGGTGGAGACATCCCAGAGACTGTGAGTCTGGATGGAAAGAAGACTGCCACTTTCACAGGTTCCTCCCTGTCTCTGCTTCATGACCACCATGGATGAATTCTTCCATCCTGATCCCCAAGTTGTGAACACTGAGAACCCTGACTGGGAAAGGAATACCTCTTCCTGGATCATGTTAGTGGAAGGATTTAGTGTAAAACCCTGAGAAGAGGAAATGACAGCTGTGTAAGAATGGACACCATCCCTAATTTATTTAAGATGAGCCACAATAAGAAAAATACACTTGTGGTGGTTATTCTTGGTTACCAATTTAACGAGACACAACAGTGAGAAGTGTTATGCTTCAGTTGAAGTGGGTAGATTCACTTCAAGGACAGACTTGGAGTGTAGAAAGACACAAACATTTAATCTGGATCTCAGGGCCTGAGGACACACACCTTTAATCCAGATCTTGAGGCTAGAAGACACACCCTAAGTTGGGCCACACCCTCTGCTGGAAGCATATAAAAGGACATGGAAGCAGGAAGCTCTTGCTATTTGCCTACTTGCCCTCCCCTTGCAGCAAGTCCATCCCTTCCCTGGTGTTAGAGACTATTTGGAACACCAGCACATACTGAAGACCAGTGGACACTCCCAACCTCCTGGACTGAGTAAGTGCTGGAATCTTGGACTTTCCCTTTACAGCCAGCCAATGTGAGATCAGCAGGACTGCAGCCCTAAGTCATTCTAATAAATCCCCTTCCTTCATACACAGAGAGATTCCTTGTATATGTTCTGTTCCTCTAGAGAACCATAGAGCAACATTTTTTGATATGAGTGTTTAGAATTTTCCAAATTTTTAAACAGCTGTGTATAATTTTCAAAACCAATGACCTATTGACCTAAGATTCAATCTAGACCAAAAATGGAGTTATGTAAGAGTCCCAAGTAAGCCTAGACTGTCTTCTCTGAAACTAGTATTGAAATCTGTATAGAAAATTTCAGAGATACAAGTACCCAGACCCACCAAAAAGGGAATAGACGAAAAACAAAAACTTAACATCTAATTCATGTCTATTATTGTGTCTCACAAGGTGAAGGGAAATCAATTGCTAGTTCTTCATTTTGAATCCAGTTGAACCTTCAAACTACCTGGAGAAGAAATGTCAGGAGACGGGACAGCCCAGAGATGGGACCACACACAAATATGCCTTCAGAATTACTCCTACACGTGGACCATCAACAACTTCCGATTTTTTGTGGAGGAAAGGACAAAAATCATAAGAAGCCCAACTATCCCAACAGGAGCCAATGACAAATGGTGTTTGACAGTATACCCAAATGGATTTGATGAAGTCAGTGCAGATTACCTGTCAGTTAGCCTAGTTTTGCTCAGCTGTCTAAAGAGTCATGTTTGGGCAAAGTTCCAGTTCTGGATCATAACTGCCGAAGGAGAGAAAACACAAACTATGAGGAGCCCAAAGGCCATTAGGTTCATGCCAGGCCGTGGCAGTGGATTCAAAAAGTTCGTCCTTCGAGATTTCCTCTTTTCCAATGCCCCTCGTCTTCTCCCAGATGACAAGCTCCATCTGCTCTGCAGTGTGAGGGTCGTCCACGACTCCTTTAGAATCTCTCACCAGAACAGGAAGCCAGGGATTCAAGTTCCCAGATGCACATTGGCAGATGAGCTAGGAGAGCTGTGGGAGAATTCTTGCTTTACAGACTGCTCCCTGGTGGTAGCTGGTCAGGAATTCCGGGCTCACAAGGCCATCTTAGCAGCTCGCTCTCCAGTTTTCAGAGCCATGTTTCAACATGACATGGAGGAGAGCAGAAAGAACCGCGTTGAGATCCCTGACCTGGAGCCACAAGTCTTCAAGGCAATGATGGGCTTCATTTACACTGGGAATTCACCAGACCTGGACAGCATGGCAGATACATTGCTGGCAGCTGCTGACAAGTATGGCCTGGAACGTTTGAAGATCATGTGTGAGGATGCCCTCTGCAGAGACCTCTCTGTGGAGAATGCTGCCCACACTCTCTTCCTGGCTGACCTCCACAGCTCAGGACAGCTGAAAACCCAGGCACTGGATTTCATTACAGCTCATGCTTTTGAGGTCTCTGAGACCTCAGGCTGGAAGGCAATGGTGGGCTCCTATCCCCATTTAGTGGCTGAAGCATTCCGTTCCTTGGCTTCTGCTCATCTTCCTTTCTTGGAGCCCCCTTTCAAACACTTGAAGCAATCCTAGGACCTGGTCAGCCTTGTCTTATACTTGTAACCCAGAAGCAGCAGCCAGTGTTGTTACCAATGACACCTGGGTAGACTCTGGGATGTGTGGTGCATTTCCAGTGGAACTGGGGAAAGACAGCATGGTGGCTCGGGGTATTATAATACAGCAGTAAATGAGTTGATTGTCAGGTTAAGGGAGGAGAAGCGCTGAACTATATTGTACACGATCCTGTTCCTGTCCTCCTTTGATTTTTGTCAATGATTTGGAAACTGGAATTCATTTTAGTTGCTGGCCCCAAGCACGATACAACAGGGTTTGTTTGGAGAAACCTCTCTGCATTGGACTGAGCAGAACTTATGGTCAAGGACTCTGGAAAGGAGAAAACAATCATGAATATTTGAGTATAAGAGACGTGGAAGAGAATGAAGACATTTTTTTCTCCTAACTCAGTGTGTGGACTAAAGAGATGACTCAGTTTCAATAGCAATTTTTGCTCTTGCAGAGGAGCCTTTGTTCAGTCCTCTTCTTGTGTCCATGGTCACATCCATCTCTGTAGACAATACCTACCCAAATAAAATATCAAATGAATAACAATTTCAGTTTGTGGATTCCAGTGGTGTTTCTGTTTGAAGAATCCCATTTTATTCCCTCCAGCTCTGCTCATCCGTGGAAGTTTGTGCAGGGTCTTACTGACACACTGATACAAAAACTATGAGACAATACCTACAGAAATTCTGTTACACTCATAGATTGCTGTCTAGTCCAATGGACATCAGTTATGCTTTCTCTAGCAACTGATGGGAGCAGATACTGAGATTCACAGCCAAACATTAGGCAGAGCTCAGGGAATCTCCAGGAACAGGGGAAAGCAGGATAGGAGAGGAATCAAAGACATCAGGTGAACAGAGCCCACACATTCATCTAAACAGAGCTCATTTTGTCTCCTAGAGACCAAAGAGGCAATCACACAGCCTGCATGGGTCTGTATTAAGTCCTCTGCATACAGGCTGTGGTTGTTTAGCTCGGTGGTTAGTGGGAATCCTAAGAGGGGAAGTATGAGGAGTCTCTGACATGTTTGTCTGATTTGGGAACTTTTTCTTCCTACTGGGTTGGCTTCTCTAGCCTTGATATGAGGGTTTCTGACTACTATTGTTACATCTTAGTATGTTGTGTTCAGTTGATAACCCCAGGAAACCTGTGCTGTTCTGAAGGGAAATTGGGAAGTAGTACATCTCTGTGGAGGGAAGGATGGGAGACTATGGACAGATGGCATTGTATGAGGGAAGAAAACATAAAAACAAATAAGGAAATAAGGACAAATTAGAAAGATATTTGGGGAAGAAGTATTTGGAAAGATCTGAAAAGGAGAAAAGAATGTGAAGATCTTTGTCCTCTGTAAATTGCCATGAAAGGTGCTTGAGGCAGAGGAGTAGGTCAATAATTAATTAGATATGATGACCCATACCATGGACTGTCAGACTCTTTCCCAAGTCAGTTTTGGTATTACCCCATGGGCCCATGATCATAGTAGCTGTTCTACCTGAGGTGGGGGTTATCCTTGAGATCAACAACATAGATATCCACTCATCAAGACTGACCTGGTTGCACCTGCTGCTGAATGCCAGATCTGCCAACAGCAAAGACCAACACAGAGACCCAGAGATGTCACATTCCCCAGGATAACCATCCAAAAAAGTCATGACAGGATGACTACATTGGACCTCTTTCTCTGTGCAATGGACAATACTTCATCCTTACTGGAGCAGATTCTTATTCTAGATAAAGATTTGCATTTCCCACCTGTAATGATTTTACCAAAACTACCACACAGGAACTAACAGAATGTCTTTTCAACCATCATGTTATTCCACACAGTATAGCTTCTGACCAAGATTAAATTCACAGACAGATAGGTGAACCTGTGGCCCACAATCATGGAATGCACTGGTTTGTGCAGGTTCACCAACATCCTGAAACTTCTCTCATGATGTTTAGAAGACACTGTTATGTAGCCAATGAAGTAACAGCAACCTGGAGGGCTGGATTAATATTCTCCAGGAGGCACATTTTTCCATAACCCAGATCCAAGGCTCCCAGGCACCAGGTGTTAGAAAAGGAAATAGGACCACTCACTCTCACCCCTAGTGACCTCTTGGGGAAAAAGTTTGCTTTCTCTTTACATGACCTTAAGTTTTTTGCTTGGAAATTTTGATTCCACTGTGATTGGTGGTTTGGGGCAGTGTTCCTGACTGGAGCTACAACAAACAGATCATTGAACTGGAAGCTCAGACTTCTCCCAAGCCACTTTGAGCTTCAGATGTCCTTAATCCAAGGCCAAGAAGGAAATAACAGTGTTAGGAGGGGTGAACGACCAAGATAAACTTTAGGAAATTGCATGGCTTCTCCACAATGGAGGTAAGAAAGATTATGGCTTTTAGAAAAGAAATCCTTTAGACGTCCTCATGGTGCCATATTTTCCTGTGACTAAATATGATGGGAGACTGTCACATCCTATGCAGACAGATGACAAAAAGTACAGAAACACCAGGAATGAGGAAACATATCAAAAATCCATAAAAGTGGTCAAGATCTGTAATGATATTTCCACTGAAAGAAAGTAAACCACCAATCAATATATTTTGAGTCAAATTAAATAAGCTTTATTTTCTGCCATGATAGGTTTTCTCCCTAATCTCAGGCTTGAGAGGATAGCCAGGAATATAGGAGGAGTGGGGTTTGTATAACCCAAAAAATGCAGGAGTAAGGGTTTTCTAAGGGTTGGGGGTTCCAGAGGAATTTGGTAATGTAGGAGCTCGGCTGAACTTTCTCACCAGGAGCCAATGACAAATAGAAATGTTGTTTGAGAGGATCTGACCAGTGTTGTGGTATTGTGTTCCCTGAAATATTGTGCACTCTAATAAACTTATCTGGGATCAGAGAACAGGACAGCCACAATATTAAACATAGAGGACAGACAGTGGTAGCACATGCCTTTAATCCTTGCATTCCAGAGGCAGAAATCCATCTGGAATCTCTGTGAGTTCAAGGCTACACTAGAAACAGCCAGACAGGGTGACTCTCGCCTTTAATCCCAGAGAGTGAGCCTTTAATCCCAGGGAGTGATGGCAGAAGGCAGAAAGATATATAAAGCGTGAAGACCAGGAACACCAGCTTTCAGCTGGTTAAGCTTTTGGTTTTTGAGCAGCACCGTTCAGCTGAGTGGCATCCCGTTTGAGGAAACAGGATCAGCTGAGGAACTAGCGAGGTGAGGTTGCCTGTGGCTTGTTCTGCTTCTCTGACCTTCCAGCTCACCCAATATTGTGTACCCTAATAAACTTATCTGGGGTCAGAGAACAGAAAAGCCACTAGATACTTAGGCTAGAAAATGGTGGCACACACGCCTTTAATCCTAGCATTCCAGAGGCAGAAATCCATGGATCTCTGTGAGTTCAAGGCCACATTGGAAACAGCCAGGCATGGTGACTCACGCCTTTAATCCCAGAAAGCAGCCTTTAATCCCAGGGAGTGGGGTAGAAAGCAGAAAGGTATATAAGGCGTGAGGACCAGAAACTAGAAGCATTTGGCTGGTTAAGCTTTGGCTGGTTTTTAGGGCTTTTAGCAGCAGCAGTTCAGCTGAGAGCCATTCTGGATGAGGACACAGAGGCTTCCAGTCTGAGGAAACAAGATCAGCTGAGGAAGTTGGCCAGGTGAGGTTAGCTGTGGCTTGTTCTGTGTCAACTGGGAAATTCCTGCTGCAGGCAGCTATGGCCATTCAGTAAAAGCTCCTTATTCTATCCAACATTGGCAATACATTTCCTTCAGGTGTAATCAAAGTATCTGGTTGAGGTATGTCTCATAGCCCAGGTAGCAGTGTCAGAACCATTCTTTGGAAGAAAGGAGTGGAAAAAAATGGCTGATAAAGAACAGTTTGGCTGGGTTTGTGTTCCATCTTAGTAATGGGGAAGGAGAGAAAGCTCCTAAAGTTTCCTCAGACCTCCGCCCAGTGGTACACACACACATGTTTGTGACTTGAAGTGACACACAAAAGATCAATGCATTTTTTTTCCAAGTTACACAAATGTATATTGCAGCCCACACTTACAACTATACACATACTCACTCACACAATTCTCTAAGCACACACTGATATCAGTGCTTTGGCCAATCATACACAAGAGGCCCATGTGCTTACACACTTGATACTCACATTGAATTTTGCACTCACACATGTTCACATAACATGCACATTCTTTGCATGTAGAACATTAGAAATGGAAGAAAGAGGCCTGGTGATTTTTCAGTGGACAAATTTGTCGATTAAAGTCAAGAAACTCATACGTGTACAATGCAACAAAATACAAAATCAATTTGGTGAATTCGTCCATTTACAAGACGGAAAAGAATTTCCTTCAATTTGAGGATTTCTATCATATGTGCAATTGGCAGTCCCATAATATGCCATCAAAGAAATCCAAAGCTGCATTGCATTTTGGTTATTTTACATTCTAGGCATTCTCCTACAGGAATATTAATGCAGAGGGAAGATATTATATTGAAATGGATATTTTTAACAAATAAACCAAATAAAAAATTAAAAACTTATGTAGAAAAAATCTCTGACTTGATTTGGAAAGAAAAATTAAGACTTCATCAATTAGCAGGAATGGACCTGGCAGAAACCGTTGTACCTTTAACTAAGGAGGACATTGAAAAATTATGGACAGAAAGTGAACTTTGGCAAAGAGTTTGCAGTAATTATTTGGGAGAAATTAACAGCAAATATTCCAAAAGCGATAGAATTGATCTTATAAAGAGAGTTGATTGGATCTTGCCTCAAATTGTACAGGAAAAACCTGTATCTGGAGTTCATACATTTTATACAGATGCCAACAAACAAGAAAAGGCAGGTTACAAATCTGAAAATTTAAGTAAAGTGGTTCAAAGTCCTTATAATTCAGTTCAAAAATCAGAATTGTATGCTATTCTGTTGGTATTAGTGGATTTTTCAGAACCTCTCAACATAGTAACTGACTCTCAGTATGCTGAAAGAGTAGTATTACATATGGAGACCGCAGAATTTATCCCTGATGCTTCAGAATTTACTTCACTATTTGTTCAATTACAAGATACAATCAGGAAAAGGAGTCATCCTTTATATATAACTCACATCCGATCCCATACTGGTCTGCCAGGCCCTCTAGCACAAGGCAATGATGAGATTGATAAATTATTGATAGGAAATGTGCTGGTATATTCTTTTTTGTTAGGATGGAATGTTCTGTAGATATCGATTAAGTCCATTTGAGTCATGACATCAGTTAAGAACTTTATTTCTCTGTTAAGTTTCAATTTGGGAGATCTGTCCAGTGGTGAAAGTGGGGTGTTGAGGTCTCCCACTATTAATGTGTGGGGTTTTATATGTGATTTAAGCTTTAGTAATGTTTCTTTTACATATGTGGGTACCCTTCTGTTTGGGGTATAAATATTCAGAATTGAGACTTCATCTTGGTGGATCTTTCCTTTGATGAGTATGTAATGCCCTTCTTGATCTCTTTTGATTGATTTTAGTTTGAAGTCTATTTTGCTGGATATCAGGATGGCCTTTTTCCTTTGCTGCTCTTAATATTCTTTCTTTATTCTGTACGTTTAGTTGTTTAATTATTATGTGGCAAGGGGACTTTTGGGGGGGGTCTAGTCTGTTTGGTGTTCTATAGGCTTCTTGTATCTTCATAGGCATTTCCTTCTTTAAGTTGGGAAAGTTTTCTTCTATGATCTTGTTGAATATATTTTCTGTGCCCTTGAGTAGGTATTCTTCTCCTTCTTCTACCCCTATTATTCATAGGTTTGGTCTTTTCATGGTGTCCCAAATTTCCTGGACATTTTGGTTCATGACTTTGTTGGCTTTAGTGTTTTCTTTGACTGATGAATCTATTTCTTCTACTGTATCTTCAACGCCAGAGATCCTCTCTTCCATTTCTTGCATTCTGTTGATTATACTTGCATCTGAAGTTCCTGTTTGCTTACTCACATTTTCTATTTCCAGCATTCCCTCTTTTTTTGTCTTCTTCATTTTTTCTATTTCCCTTTTCAGCTCTTGGACTGTTTTCTTCATTTGTTTCATTGATTTTTCTTGATTTTCTTTCAGTACTTTATTGTTTTCTTCCAGGACTTTATTGATTTCTTCTAATTTGTTTGCCCTTTCCTCTAGTTGTTTACAGCGTTCTTCACATTTTTTTGCCTTTTCCTCTACACAAGCCTCTAGCTTCTTCATGATGTCATTCATAAGGCTGTTTTCTTCTGCTTCTTAAAATTTCTGATGTTCAGGTCTAGGTGTTGGAGGAGGGCTAGGTCCTGGTGATGCTGTATTGCTA
Source organism: Peromyscus californicus insignis (assembly GCF_007827085.1). Taxonomy (NCBI): domain Eukaryota; kingdom Metazoa; phylum Chordata; class Mammalia; order Rodentia; family Cricetidae; genus Peromyscus; species Peromyscus californicus. Next base: position 167,009,280 of record NW_026294562.1, on the reverse strand, counting down.
TTCATTTTGTTGTATGTGTTTCTGCCTTGATGTCTGCCCATCTCCTTGTGGTTCGTTCTTGGCCTTATCTGCACACTTGGTTCAGACAGAGCTGACAGATTCAGGAAGTCTCTCTCTCTTGTCCAGATGGGAGCTCTCTTGTCCAAATTGGAAGTCCGGGGCAGGATGGGAGCTCTTCTCTCTCTCTCTCTCTCTCTCTCTCTCTCTCTCTCTCTCTCTCTCTCTCTCTCCCTCCCTCCCTCCCTCCCTCCCTCCCCCCCCCTCTCTCTGTGCTCCAGAAGGGAAGTCCGGGACAGGATGGGAGCTGGGGGTCAGCCTCTAAGTCTCAGGAAGAGGCTGGGGGCTCAGGCGGATGGGTGTGGGTGCAGGGTGTGGAGATTGCAGGGTCTGCCGGGGGTCTTGGAGAAGGGGATCCTTCCTGGTGGGACTAGAAGGGAAACTGCCCAGTGGCCAGAACCTGGGGCCAAGTTGGGCAGGCCTTCCCCAGAGTGGCAGGTGCCCAGGGATGGGGTCCGGGGCAAGCTAGGGCACTCACCTGTGCTCCAGAAGGGAAGTCCGGGGCAAGATGGGAGCTGGGGGCTGGCCTCTAAGTCTCAGGAAGAGGCTGGGGGCTCAGGCGGATGGGCATGGGGGCATGGTGTGGAGATTGCAGGGTCTGCTGGGGGTCTTGGATAAGGAGATCCTTCCAGGTGGGGCTAGAAGGGAACCTGCCCAGTGGCCAGAACCTGGGGCCAAATTGGGCAGGTCTTCCCCGGAGTGGCTGGAGCCCAGGGATGGGGTCCAGGCCCAGCTAGGGCACTCACCTGTGCTCCAGAAGGGAAGTCCAGGGCAGGATGGGAGCTGGGGGCTGGCCTCTAAGTCTCAGGAAGTGGCTGGGGTCTGGGCAGATGGGCATGGGGGCAGGGCGTGGAGATTGCAATGTCTGCCAGGGGTCTTGGAGAAGGGGATCCTTCCCGGTGGGGCTACAAGGGAACCTGCCCGGTGGCCAGAACCTGGGGCAAGTTGGGCAGGTCTTCCCCAGAGTGGCTGGTGCCCAGGGATGGGGTCCAGGCCCAGCTAGGGCACTCACCTGTGCTCCAAAAGGGAAGTCCGGGGCAAGATCACTTTGAGTTTTCTTAATGCCAATGAGGAAGGAACAACAGCTACACAGAGACATTGGATAATAGAAAAAACTACAGAATTAAATCAGCCTATATACTTCAAAGATGTGCTGACCTCAGAATGGAAACCAGGATATGTGTTATGTTGGGGACGAGGTTTTGCTTTTGTTTCTACAGAGAAGATAAGCTGTGGGTACCATAAAAATTGATAAAAGTTTGATTTGAACAAGAGAGACCTCTTAATTAGAAGAGGTGATAGTTCATCAACCAGCATGAACATCCAATTTAAACTAACTTATACCAGTAACACATGCCTTTTCATTTAATCAGATAATAACTTACCAAAAGGAACATCCCCAAAATTAGTCTTGGGGAAAGGTTTTGATTTTGTCTTTTAGGAGAATGAAGGTTAAGGAATCTGAAGAACACTGGACAAATGAGACAACTGAAGAAAAGGGACAAATCATCTATCCCAGGAAACAGAGTGAAATGGCGTATGGGTATATCATCTAAAAAATTTTATGTCGCCGGGCGGTGGTGGCGCACGACTTTAATCCCAGCACTCGGGAGGCAGAGCCAGGCGGATCTCTGTGAGTTCGAGGCCAGTCTGGGCTACCAAGTGAGTTCCAGGAGAGGCGCAAAGCTACACAGAGAAACCCTGTCTCGAAAACCCAAAAAAAAAAAAAAATGTTATGTCTTCCTAAATGTTTGTTTCTGCTCTTCTCTAAAAATCTAACACTATTGGTCTTCTAATAGTCCCAGTTCAATTAAAATTTAAAGCTGACTTTGGAGTTGGAGAATGGCTCTCTCCTTCTTTAAACTCAAGCATGTTGTTAAAAGGAAAATGCAAACTCCCTGTATCATGCAGAAGAAAAGAGCCATCTTCTGCTCTGGGACAGGAGAAAAACCAAATTAATTAAGGGACTATTTTATTACTAATCTCAACTTTTTGATTCTATAAACTTTTCTGAAAGTATAAATTTTGTATCAAAATTTACAAGATTAATATGTATATAGATATATATACATTTTAAACTTTGTTAAGATATGAATGGTCATATAGGGTACTAATTAATTCTAGAAAAAAGGCTTCAATTAGCTGCATATATATGTCTTTGTGTTCCAGTCTCTTATCAGTTTTCTGCAGGAAATCACAGCCAGGCCTAACATCCACTGAAGTCTCCAGGAAGAAGATGGGGCCCCACAACAACAACAATTCCACATGGACAATAATAATATCACTAAGCTGACAAACATCATCTACAGATCAGCTTTGAACTACAAAGTGCTCAGAGCAATTTTGAGAGGGCTAGCTGACATGATCCATTCTCAAAATTCTACTTGAAAAAGGACTTGAGATAAACCCTGAACTTTGGCATTATACACAGACTGGATAACGAAGGATATAGTTACCTTTCCTAGCATTTGACAATTAACCTAAAATTTTTCTTTTAGGATAAAGATAACTTTGCCCATACCCAGAAGGAAGCAATTTTAAGAATACAACGCCCACATTCCCAAAGAGGTGGTGTGGGGCGGGTAATTTTTTTTTGGTCTTTTTAATGGGTTTTGGGTTTAACTAACTCTTTCATTTTTAGGGTTATAAAAATCCCACTTCTTCAATATTACTGGCTATCCTCTCAAACCTGAGATTTGGGAGAAAACGTATAATGGCAGAATTTAAAGCTTATTTAATTTGACTCAAAATATATTGATTGGTGGTTTACTTTCTTTCAGTGGGAATATCACTATCCTTCTTAGTAACTTTATGGGAGTTGTGATATATTTCATCATTCCTGGTGTGTCTGTATTTTTTGTCATCTGCCTGCATCAGTCTGTTACAGTCTCCGATCCTCTTTATTCATTGGAAAATGTGGCACCATGAGGAGCCCTAAAGGATTTCCTGCCTGCAAGCCATTTGCTTTCTTACCTCCATTATGGAGAAGCCACGCAATTTCCTAATGTTTATCTTGGTCATCCAAAACTCCTAACACTGTTATTTTCTTTTTGGCCTATTGGAATAACAATATCAGAAGCTCAATGTGGCTTGGGAGAAGTCTGAGCTTCCAGTTCAATGATCTGTTTGTTGTAGCTCCAGTCAGGAGCTCTGCCCACCAATCACACTGGAATCAAAATTTCCAAGCAAGAAAATTAAAGTCATAGAAACAGAAAGCAAATTTTTTCCATCAGTTCAATAGGGGTAATAATGAGTGGTACTATTCCCTTTTCTAACACCTGGTGCCTGGACACATGGATCTGGGTTAGGGAGAAATCTGCCTCCTGGAGAATACTACTCCAGCCCTCCTGGTTGCTTTTACTTCATTGGCTCCATAACTATTTCTTCAAAACATCCTGAGAGCTGCTTTCAGGGTGTTGGTGAACCTGCTTCAACCAGTGGATCCCATGACGGTGTGCCACAGGTTCACCTATCTGTCTGTGAATTTAATCTTGGTCAGAAGCAATACCATGTGGAATAACATGATGGTTGAAAAGACATTCTGTTAGTTCCTGTGTGGTAGTTTTGGTAAAATCATTACAGGTGGGAAATGCAAATCTATATCTAGAATAAGAATCTGCTCCAGTAAGGATGAAGTATTGTCCATTGCACAGAGAAAGAGGTCCAATGTAGTCATCCTGTCATGACTTTTTTGGATGCTTATCCTGGGGAATGTGACATCTCTGGGTCTCTGTGTTGGTCTTTGCTGTTGGCAGATCTGGCATTCAGCAGCAGCTATAACCAGGTCAGTCTTGATGAGTGGATAGCTATGTTGTTGATCTCATGCACAACCCCCATCTCAGCTACAATGGCTACTGTGATCATGGGCCCATGGGGCAATATCCAAAATCACTTGGGAAAGAGTCTGACAGTCCATGGAATGGGTCATCATATCTTAGTTATTGACTCTCTGCTGAATGCATTTTCATGGGCATTTTCAGGGGACAAAATATCTTCACATTCTTTTCTCCTTTGCAGATCTTTCCAAATACTTCTTCACCAAATGTCTTTCCAATTTTTCTTTATATCCTTTTTTGGTTTTATGTTTTCTTCTCTCACACAATGCCATCTGTCCATAGTCTCCCCTCCTTCCATGCCACATAGATGTACTACTCTCCTGTTTCCCGACAGAAAAGCACAGGTCTCCTGGGGATATCAACTGGACACAACATACCAAGATGTAATAATTGTAGGAATAATCCTCATACCAAGCCTAGAGGAGCCAACCCAGAAGGACGAAATATTCCTGAAATCAGACAAGTATGTAAGAGACTCCTAATACTCACTTTCTTAGGAGTCCCACAAACTACTGAGCTATGTAGCATGAATCTTAAAAATTCTTATTAATAAAATCAAACCTGAGGCCAGTTATTGGGGTGAAAATGGAAGATCAAACAGACAGAACAGGACACAGCTACCTCACATCGCCGGATTTCCAGCTGACCATGTTTCGTCAGACTGGAAGCCTCCGTGTCCTCATATCATAATGGTGCTCAGATGAACTGTGATGCTCAAAATCTAAAAGCTTAACCAGCCAAATGCTTCTAGTTTCTGGTCCTCACGCCTTATATACCTTTCTGTACTCTACCACCACTCCCTGTATTAAAGGCTCACTTTCTGTGATTAAAAGTGTGAGTCACCATGCTTGGCTGTATGCTTGAACACATGGATTTCTGACTCTGGGATTTTAGGATTAAAAGCACGTGCTACCACTGCCTATCCTAAGTATCTACTGGCTTTTCTGTTCTCTGACCTCAGATAAGTTTATTACGGTACACAATATTTTGGGGAACACAATACCACCACAGAGGTAAACAACCACTGCATGTATACAGAGGAATTAGGACAGACCCATGCAGGCTGTGTGATTGCCTCTTAGGTCTCTGGGAGCCCCAGTGAGCTCTGTTTAGATGAATCTGTGGGCTCTGTTCACCTGCTGTCTTTGAACCCTCCTACAATCCTGCCTTTCTCTGGTCTTTGAGATTCCCTGAGCTCTGCCTAATGTTTGGCTGTGGATCTCAGTGTCTGCTCCCATCAGCTGCAAGAGAAAGCCAAACTGATGGCAATTGGGCAAGGCACCAATCTACCAGTGTAACAGAATTTCTGTAGGTATTGTCTCATTGACGTGAGTGTGAGTGTGTGTGTGTGTGTGTGTGTGTGTGTGTGTGTGTGTGTGTGAAGACCGCACAAACTTGAAAAGCTGAGCAGAGTTGGATAGAAAAACATGGGATTGCTCAAACAGAAACACCACTGGAATCCACAAACTGACTTTAACATTTTTATTCATTTGATATTTTATTTGGGTCGGTATTGTCTACATAGATGGATGTGCCCATGGAGACAAGAGGAGGACTGAACAAGGGTCCTCTGCAAAGGCAACAACTGCTTTAGCCAACTGAGTCATCTCTCCAGGCCCAAACACTGAGTTTGGAGAAAAAATATTATCTTCCTCTACCCCTTCTCTTGTAGGCAAACATTCATGTTTTGTTTTCTCATTTCTGAGTCCTTGACCATATCTTCTGCTCAGTCCAATCCAGATAGGTTTCTCCCAAGAAACCCGGATGTAATGTGCTTGGGGCCAGAAACTAAAATGAATTCCAGATTCTAACTCCTTGGACAAAAATCAAACCAGTATAACAACAGGCAAGAGGCTGGGTAAATTGGACCAGAGTCCAAGGCTCCCCCTCCCTCCACCTGACATTGATTGCTTTACATCTGTATTAAGCCTCAGCCACCATGCTGTCTTTCCCCAGTTCCACTGGAAATGCACCACACATCCCAGAGTCTACCCAGGTGTCATTGGTAACAACACTGGCTGCTGCTTCTGGGTTACAAGTATAGGACGAGGCTGACCAGGTCCTAGGATTGCTTCAAGCGTTTGAAAGGGGGCTCCAAGAAAGGGAGATGAGCCGAAGCCAAGGAACGGTATGCTTCAGCCACTAAATGGGGATAGGAGCCCACCATTGCCTTCCAGCCTGAGGTCTCAGAGACCTCAGAAGCATGAGCTGTAATGAAATCCAGTGCCTGGGTTTTCAGCTGTCCTGAGCTGTGGAGGTCAGCCAGGAAGAGAGTGTGGGCAGCATTCTCCACAGAGAGGTCCCTGCAGAGGGCATCCTCACACATGACCTTCAAACACTCCAGGCCATACTTGTCAGCAGCTGCTAGCAATGTATCTGCCATGCTGTCCAGGTCTGGTGCCTTCCCGGTGTAAATGAAGCCCATCATTTCCTTGAAGACTTGTGGCTCCAGGTCAGGGATCTCAACGCGGTTCTTTCTGCTCTCCTCCATGTCATGTTGAAACATGGCTCTGAAAACTGGAGAGCGAGCTGCTAAGATGGCCTTGTGAGCCCGGAATTCCTGACCAGCTACCACTAGGCAGCAGTCTGTGAATTGGGACTTCTCCCACAGCTCTCCTAGCTCATCTGCCAATGTGCATCTGGGAACTTGAATCCCTGGCTTCCTGTTCTGGTGAGAGATTCTAAAGGAGTCCTGGACGACCCTCACACTGCAGAGCAGATGGAGCTTGTCATCTGGGAGAAGACGAGGGGCATTGGAAAAGAGGAAATCTCGAAGGATGTACTTTTTGAATCCACAGCCACGGCCTGGCACGAACCTAATGGCCTTTGGGCTCCTCATAGTTTGTGTTTTCTCTCCTTCGGCAGTTATGATCCAGAACTGGAACTTTGCCCAAACATGACCCTTTAGACAGCTGAGCAAAACTAGGTTAACTGACAGGTAATCTGCACTGACTTCATCAAATCCATTCGGGTATACTGTCAAACACCATTTGTCATTGGCTTCTGTTGAGAAAGTTGGGCTTCTAATGATTTCTGGTTTTTCGTCCACAAAAAAACGCAACATGTTGATGTTCCACATGTAGGAGTAATTCTGAAGGCAGATTTGTGTGTGGTCCCATCTCTGGGCTGTCCCGTCTCCTGACATTTCTTCTCCAGGTAGTTTGAAGGTTCAACTGGATTCAAAATGAAGAACTAGCAATTGTTTTATCTTCACTTTGTGAGACGCAATAATAGACATGAATTAGATGTTAAGTTTTTGTTTTTCGTCTATTCCCTTTTTGGTGGGTCTGTGAACTTGGATCTCTGAAATTTTCTATACAGATTTCAATACTAGTTTCAGAGAAGACAGTCAAGGCTTACTTGGGACTCTTACATCACTCCATTTTTGGTCTAGATTGAATCTTAATTCAATAGGTCATTGGTTTGGACAATTATACACAGCTGTTTAAAAATTTGGAAAATTCTATATACTCATATCAAAAAACGTTGCACTATGGTTCTCTAGAGGAACAGAACACATACAAGGAATCTCTCTGTGTATGAAGGAAGGGGATTTATTAGAATGACTTAGGGCTGCAGTCCTGCTGATCTCACATTGGCTAGCTGTGAAGGGAAAGTCCAAGATTCCAGCACTTACTCAGTCCAGGAGGTTGGAAGTGTCCACTGGTCTTCAGTATGTGCTGGTGTTCCAAATAGTCTCTAACACCAGGGAAGGGATGGACTTGCTGCAAGGTGAGGGCAAGCAGGCAAATAGCAAGGGCTTCCTGCTTCCATGTCCTTTTATATGCTTCCAGCAGAGGGTGTGGCCCAATTTAGGGTGTGTCTTCTAGTCTCAAAATATGGATTAAAGGTGTTTGTCCTCAGGCCCTGAGATCCAGATTAAATGTTTGTGTCTTTCTACACTCCAAGTCTGTCCTTGAAATGAATCTACCCACTTCAACTGAAGCATAACACTTCTCACTGTTGTGCCCTCCATGTTAGGGTTTTAGTTAATTCTTTGTCTCCTTAAATTGGGAACCAAGAATAGCAACCACAAGTGTATTTTGCTTATTGTGGTTCATCTTAAATAAAATAGGGATGGTGTCCATTCCTACCCAGCTGTTATTTCCTCTTCTCAGGGTTTTACACTAAAACACTCTCCCCATCCCTCAGAAAACCCTTACCCTTTCATTTTAAAATTCCAGTTCTCCTATGCTCCTGGCTATTCTCTCAGTCCAAGGATTAAGGAGAAAACTTATCATGGCAGGAAATAACACTTATTTAATTCCACTCAAAGCATTTGAGTCAGATTATTTAATTTTGAGACAAGGAAACGGTCTTGCTAGTCATTATATTTATGTGAAAGGCAACCATTCAATATCATTTGTCTAAGACTACCAGTGTAGTTACTGTGATTGAATAAATTCATGATCCAGGCATGATGTGATAGTCTATGGCATTGATCAGAGTAGTCTGATGGCAGTCTAAGGCTATCTTGGTCCATAGAATAAATTCTAAGAGAGCCAGACACGCAGAGTGGAAAACATCAAAAATGAAAGAAAGATGTAGAAATGAAATCATGATTACCTCTTGAATTCCTGCTAAAACGTTTCAGATGCCAAAGCATTAGGTTACGAACTAGTATTTCAGATCAGTTCCATCCTCTTTAAGAAAGTAACTGTGATGAGTTGGAGAAATGGTTCAGCAGTAAAAGGTGCTGAATATCTTTCCAGAAGACTGGCATCCAATTTACTGCATTCAAGGGTACCAGACAACCGTTGGTAACTCCCGTTATCCAGTTATCCAGTTATCCAGGGAATCCAACAGCCTCTTCTGACCTCTGAGGACACTATATGCACATGGTGCACAGACCCTCCTGTGTAACAAGGCCCAGGCATTAGCAGGCCCCCATACCTAAGCACAACTGTCTCCATGACAGAAGTACTATTCAAGGTGAAAGAATCAGCATTTCTGTAAAACACAGCAAAACCCTGCCACACCTAAAACGAAGGAGGAATCCACCTAAGTCCATAGTCTGGGAATACCTCTAAATGTTTTAATCTTGCTTGAAACACAGTAACATGATGGCTTCTGTAGTGTGACTTCTGGCTAAATGTTCTTGTTAACTGAAGTTTCTCAACCCAGAATATGGTTTTGTGCTTCAAAGCTCACCCTGAGAAAGGCTGGTTGCTGGATCGGAATCCAGAATACCTCCTGTGGTTGCCAGCTGGCTAGAAAAACTTTATATTACCTTAAGTCCATGTTCAAGCTGTTTCTTCTCTCTGTCTCTCTGTCTCTCTGTCTCTCTGTCTCTCTATCTCTCTGTCTGTCTGTCTCTCTCTCTCTCTCTCTCTCTCTCTCTCTCTCTCTCTCTCTCTCTGTCTCTGTGTGTGTGTGTGTGTGTGTGTGTGTGTGTGTGTGTGTCTCCAAGCTTTCTCAGTGTTACTGTCAGTCTCATTGTGCTGTATTGACCACTGGTTTTCTCTGTTGTGTGGACACCCAAGCTGTTTAAGACTCATGCCTTCTCCTGTTGGGGACTGGAGTCCTTTTGTCTGTGCCAGGTCTCCCAGAGAACAACCTACCTGAAATAAAAGCTCCACCTGCTCCCCTGATCCTAAACACATAAAGAAGAGGCACTGAGGCTACTAGTTAGCCACCTGCCAAAGATTCCTAAATGAGGGACCAAACTTTCAGAGATCAAAACCAGTTGATTGATTTATCCTGGATTTAAGGAAGAGCAGCATCAGAGCCACCAGCTGGGAATTGCTGAGTGGATTGAATCACTGAAGGTGTTGTCAAGTACTATAAGCTTAGTGAGTCCCTACAGACATGATGAACTGGAGAGAGAGAGATATGGGGAGCGTTTTACTGATTACAGAAAAAAGGGAACGGTCTCAAAAGCCCATTGTTGGTAACCGTTGAACATATTCTGCACCTTTTGAAAACCAGAATAGTGTCTCACTTTTAAGGCCCAGCAGAGTAAGCATGGAAGTTCAAAGCTTAAAGAGGACAGAACTCACCAGTGAAGCATGAAAATTATGAGGTATTGAGAAGCTGAATCTTGGCAGTCAGCATGATGAAATTGAGAAGTACTTAGGATCTCCTCATAACACACCCTTAAGAGAATCTGGAAGAGTGTTTCTAAGGAGGATTATCTGGGCGGGGCATGGGGAGGGGCAAGACCACCAATGAAAGTTGGTGGAGACATCCCAGAGACTGTGAGTCTGGATGGAAAGAGGACTGCCACTTTCACAGGTTCCTCGCTGTCTCTGCTTCATGACCACCATAGATGAATTCTTCCATCCTGATCCCCAAGTTGTGAACACTGAGAACCCTGACTGGGAAAGGAATACCTCTTCCTGGATCATGTTAGTGGAAGGATTTAGTGTAAATCCCTGAGAAGAGGAAATGACAGCTGTGTAAGAATAGACACCATCCCTAATTTATTTAAGATGAGCCACAATAAGAAAAATACACTTGTGGTGGTTATTCTTGATTCCCAATTTAACAGGACACAACAGTGAGAAGTGTTATGCTTCAGTTGAAGTGGGTAGATTCATTTCAAGGACAGACTTGGAGTGTAGAAAGACACAAACATTTAATCTGGATCTCAGGGCCTGAGGACACACACCTTTAATCCAGATCTTGAGGCTAGAAGACACACCCTAAGTTGGGCCACACCCTCTGCTGGAAGCATATAAAAGGACATGGAAGCAGGAAGCTCTTGCTATATGCCTGCTTGCCCTCGCCTTGCAGCAAGTCCATCCCTTCCCTGGTGTTAGAGACTATTTGGAACACCAGCACATACTGAAGACCAGTGGACACTTCCAACCTCCTGGACTGAGTAAGTTCTGGAATCTTGGACTTTCCCTTCACAGCTAGCCAATGTGAGATCAGCAGGACTGCAGCCCTAAGTCATTCTAATAAATCCCCTTCCTTCATACACAGAGAGATTCCTTGTATATGTTCTGTTCCTCTAGAGAACCATAGTACAACATTTTTTGATATGAGTGTTTAGAATTTTCCAAATTTTTAAACAGCTGTGTATAATTGTCAAAACCAATGACCTATTGAATTAAGATTCAATCTAGACCAAAAATGGAGTGATGTAAGAGTCCCAAGTAAGCCTTGACTGTCTTCTCTGAAACTAGTATTGAAATCTGTATAGAAAATTTCAGAGATCCAAGTTCCCAGACCCACCAAAAAGGGAATAGACGAAAAACAAAAACTTAACATCTAATTCATGTCTATTATTGTGTCTCACAAGGTGAAGGGAAATCAATTGCTAGTTCTTCATTTTGAATCCAGTTGAACCTTCAAACTACCTGGAGAAGAAATGTCAGGAGACGGGACAGCCCAGAGATGGGACCACACACAAATCAGCCTTCAGAATTACTCCTACACGTGGACCATCAACAACTTCCGATTTTTTGTGGAGGAAAGGACAAAAATCATAAGAAGCCCAACTATCCCAACAGGAGCCAATGACAAATGGTGTTTGACAGTATACCCGAATGGATTTGATGAAGTCAGTGCAGATTACCTGTCAGTTAGCCTAGTTTTGCTCAGCTGTCTAAAGGGTCATGTTTGGGCAAAGTTCCAGTTCTGGATCATAACTGCCAAAGGAGAGAAAACACAAACTATGAGGAGCCCAAGAGCCATTAGGTTCGTGCCAGGCCGTGGCTGTGGATTCAAAAAGTACATCCTTCGAGATTTCCTCTTTTCCAATGCCCCTCGTCTTCTCCCAGATGACAAGCTCCATCTGCTCTGCAGTGTAAGGGTCGTCCAGGACTCCTTTAGAATCTCTCACCAGAACAGGAAGCCAGGGATTCAAGTTCCCAGATGCACATTGGCAGATGAGCTAGGAGAGCTGTGGGAGAAGTCCCAATTCACAGACTGCTGCCTAGTGGTAGCTGGTCAGGAATTCCGGGCTCACAAGGCCATCTTAGCAGCTCGCTCTCCAGTTTTCAGAGCCATGTTTCAACATGACATGGAGGAGAGCAGAAAGAACCGCGTTGAGATCCCTGACCTGGAGCCTCAAGTCTTCAAGGCAATGATGGGCTTCATTTACACCGGGAAGGCACCAGACCTGGACAGCATGGCAGATACATTGCTGGCAGCTGCTGACAAGTATGGCCTGGAGCGTTTGAAGGTCATGTGTGAGGATGCCCTCTGCAGGGTCCTCTCTGTGGAGAATGCTGCCCACACTCTCTTCCTGGCTGACCTCCACAGCTCAGGACAGCTGAAAACCCAGGCACTGGATTTCATTACAGCTCATGCTTTTGAGGTCTCTGAGACCTCAGGCTGGAAGGCAATGGTGGGCTCCTATCCCCATTTAGTGGCTGAAGCATACCGTTCCTTGGCTTCGGCTCATCTCCCTTTCTTGGAGCCCCCTTTCAAACGCTTGAAGCAATCCTAGGACCTGGTCAGCCTTGTCTTATACTTGTAACCCAGAAGCAGCAGCCAGTGTTGTTACCAATGACACCTGGGTAGACTCTGGGATGTGTGGTGCATTTCCAGTGGAACTGGGGAAAGACAGCATGGTGGCTCGGGGTATTATAATACCGCAGTAAATGAGTTGATTGTCAGGTTAAGGGAGGAGAAGCGCTGAACTATGTTGTACACGATCCTGTTACTGTTCTCCTTTGATTTTTGTCAATGAGTTGGAAACTGGAATTCATTTTAGTTGCTGGCCCCAAGCACGATACAGCAGGGTTTGTTTGGAGAAACCTCTCTGCATTGGACTGAGCAGAACTTATGGTCAAGGACTCTGGAAAGGAGAAAACAATCATGAATATTTGCTTACAAGAGAAGTGGAAGAGAATGAAGACATTTTTTCTCCTAACTCAGTGTGTGGGACTAAAGAGATGACTCAGTTTCAATAGCAATTTTTGCTCTTGCAGAGGAGCCTTTGTTCAGTCCTCTTCTTGTGTCCATGGTCACATCCATCTCTGTAGACAATACCTACCCAAATAAAATATCAAATGAATAACAATTTCAGTTTGTGGATTCCAGTGGTGTTTCTGTTTGAAGAATCCCATTTTAGTCCATCCAGCTCTGCTCATCCGTGGAAGTTTGTGCAGGGTCTTACTGACACACTCATACAAAACCTATTAGACAATACCTACAGAAATTCTGTTACACTCATAGATTGCTGTCTAGTCCAATGGACATCAGTTATGCTTTCTCTAGCAGCTGATGGGAGCAGATACTGAGATTCACAGCCAAACACTAGGCAGAGCTCAGGGAATCTCCGGGAACAGGGGAAGCCAGGATTGTAGGAGTGATCAAAGACATCAGGTGAACAGAGCCCACACATTCATCTAAACAGAGCTCATTTTGTCTCCTAGAGACCGAAGAGGCAATCACACAGCCTGCATGGGTCTGCATTAAGTCCTCTGCATACAGGCTGTGGTTGTTTAGCTCGGTGGTTAGTGGGAATCCTAAGAGGGGAAGTATGAGGAGTCTCTGACATGTTTGTCTGATTTGGGAACTTTTTCTTCCTTCTGGGTTGGCTTCTCTAGCCTTGATATGAGGGTTTCTGACTACTATTGTTACATCTTAGTATGTTGTGTTCAGTTGATAACCCCAGGAAACCTGTGCTGTTCTGAAGGGAAATTGGGAAGTAGTACATCTCTGTGGAGGGAAGGATGGGAGACTATGGACAGATGGCATTGTATGAGGGAAGAAAACATAACAACAAATAAGGAAATAAGGACAAATTAGAAAGATATTTGGGGAAGAAGTATTTGGAAAGATCTGAAAAGGAGAAAAGAATGTGAAGATCTTTGTCCTCTGTCAATTGCCATGAAAGGTGCTTTAGGCAGAGGAGTAGGCCAATAATTAATTAGATGTGATGACCCATACCATGGACTGTCAGACTCTTTCCCAAGTCAGTTTTGGTATTACCCCATGGGCCCATGATCATAGTAGCTGTTCTACCTGAGGTGGGGGTTATCCTTGAGATCAACAACATAGATATCCACTCATCAAGACTGACCTGATTAGAGCTGCTGCTGAATGCCAGATCTGCCAACAGCAAAGACCAACACAGAGACCCAGAGATGTCACATTCCCCAGGATAAGCATCCAAAAAAGTCATGACAGGATGACTACATTGGACCTCTTTCTCGGTGCAATGGACAATACTTCATCCTTACTGGAGCAGATTCTTATTCTAGATAAAGATTTGCATTTCCCACCTGTAATGATTTTACCAAAACTACCACACAGGAACTAACAGAATGTCTTTCAACCATCATGTTATTCCACACAGTATAGCTTCTGACCAAGATTAAATTCACAGACAGATAGGTGAACCTGTGGCCCACCATCATGGAATGCACTGGTTTGTGCAGGTTCACCAACGTCCTGAAACTTCTCTCATGATGTTTATAAGACACTGTTATGTAGCCAATGAAGTAACAGCAACCTGGAGGGCTGGAGTAATATTCTCCAGGAGGCACATTTCTCCATAACCCAGATCCAAGGCTCCCAGGAACCAGGTGTTAGAAAAGGAAATAGGACCACTCACTCTCACCCCTAGTGACCTCTTGGGGAAAAAGTTTGCTTTCTCTTTACATGACCTTAAGTTTTTTGCTTGGAAATTTTGATTCCACTGTGATTGGTGGTTTGGGGCAGTGTTCCTTCTGGAGCTACAACAAACAGATCATTGAACTGGAAGCTCAGACTTCTCCCAAGCCACTTTGAGCTTCAGATGTCCTTAATCCAAGGCCAAGAAGGAAATAACAGTGTTAGGAGGGGTGAACGACCAAGATAAACATTAGGAAATTGCATGGCTTCTCCACAATGGAGGTAAGAAAGATTATGGCTTTTAGGAAAGAAATCCTTTAGACGTCCTCATGGTGCCACATTTTCCTGTGACTAAATATGATGGGAGACTGTCACATCCTATGCAGACAGATGACAAAAAGTACAGAAACACCAGGAATGAGGAAACATATCAAAAATCCATAAAAGTGGTCAAGATCTGTAATGATATTTCCACTGAAAGAAAGTAAACCACCAATCAATATATTTTGAGTCAAATTAAATAAGCTTTATTTTCTGCCATGATAGGTTTTCTCCCTAATCTCAGGCTTGAGAGGATAGCCAGGAATATAGGAGGAGTGTGGTTTGTATAACCCAAAAAATGCAGGAGTAAGGGTGTCTAAAGGTTGGGGGTTCCGGAGGAATTTGGTAATGTAGGAACTAGGCTGAACTTTCTCACCAGGAGCCAATGACAAATAGAAATGTTGTTTGAGAGGATCTGACCAGTGTTGTGGTATTGCGTTCCCTGAAATATTGTGCACTCTAATAAACTTATCTGGGATCAGAGAACAGGACAGCCACAATATTAAACATAGAGGACAGACAGAGGTAGCCTTTAATCCTTGCATTCCAGAGGCAGAAATCCATCTGGGATCTCTGTGAGTTCAAGGCTACACTAGAAACAGCCAGGCAGGGTGACTCTCGCCTTTAATCCCAGAGAGTGAGCCTCTAATCCCAGGGAGTGATGGCAGAAGGCAGAAAGGTATATAACGCGAGATGACCAGAAACACCAGCTTTCAGCTGGTTAAGCTTTTGGTTTTTGAGCAGCACCGTTCAGCTGAGTGGCATCCCGTTTGAGGAAACAGGATCAGCTGAGGAACTAGCGAGGTGAGGTTGCCTGTGGCTTGTTCTGCTTCTCTGACCTTCCAGCATTCACCCCAATAACTGGCTTCAGGTTTGATTCATTAATAAGACTATTTAGGATTCGTGGTACAGACCAGGTCCATGCAGAAAGCACACATTACCAGTCAGTTTACTTAGTGTTGCTCAGCTGTCCAATGATCCAAGTTTGAACAAAGACTCAGGCTTCAGAGGGGCCATGGACCTAGATAGCCTTTAGCAGCAGTCAGAGCTCAGATGTCCCCATGGACCTGGATGGCAGCACAGGCCCCTTACAATGGCATGGCCCCTGTATGTAGATTTATGTCTGTTTCTTCCATTCAGTTCATGCCAATACCATGCTCTTTTATTACCATTGCTTTGAAGTACAATATGAAATCAGGAATGGTGAGACCTACAGCAGTTCTTTTATTGTTCAGGAATGTTTTAGCTATCCAAAGCTTTTGTATTTTCTTTTCTTTTCCATGATAAATATTTTTATTTTATAATTTAATTTTAAATATCATCTAGGGATTCCCCTGTCCTCCCTCCTCTCACCCCCCACACTTACCCCCCAACCCACCCCCCATTGCCACCTCCTCCAAGGCAAGCTCTTCCCTGGGGAGTCAGCCCAGCCTGGTAGATTAAGTTGAGACAGGTCGAAGGCAGAAAGATATATAAGGCGTGATATGGTGGTATTGTGTTCCCCAATATATTGTGTACCTTAATAAACTTATCTGAAGTCAGAGAACAGAAAAGCCACAAGATACTTAGGCTAGAAAATGTTAGCACACGCCTTTAATCCTAGCATTCCAGAGACAGAAATCCCTCTGGATCTGTGTGAGTTCAAGGCCGCATTGGAAACAGCCAGGCATGGTGACTCACGCCTTTAATCCCAGAAAGCAGCCTTTAATCCCAGGGAGTGGTGGTAGAAAGCAGAAAGGTTTATAAGGCGTTGAGGACCAGAAACTAGAAGCATTTGGCTGGTTAAGCATTTTGCCTGGTTAAGCATTTGGCTGGTTAAGCTTTCAGGCTTCTAGCAGCACAGTTCAGCTGAGAGCTATTGGGATGAAGACACAGAAGCTTCCAGTCTGAGGAAACAAGACCAGCTGAGAAGTTGGCCAGGTGAGGTTAGCTGTGGCTTGTTCTGTCTCTCTGACCATCCAGCATTTCACCCCAATAACTGGCCCCAGGTTTGATTTTATTAATAAGAACTTTTAAGACTCATGCTACAGTGTGAAGACCAGAAACTAGAAGCATTTGATTGGTTAAGCTTTTAGTCTTTGAGCAGCACAGTTCAGCTGAGATTTATTCTGGATGAGGACTGAGAGGCTTCCAGTCTGAGGAAACAGGATCAGCTGAGGAATTGGCAAGGTGAGGTGGCTGTGGCTTGTTCTGCTTCTCTGATCTTCCAGCATTCACCCGAATACATTGCTCTAGGTTTGATTTTATTAATAAGACCATTTAAGATTCATGCTCCATCTTATGCCCAACTTTCATGGTACCCAGGTTGGCTTGGCCTCAGGCCAGACTGACCGCAGCCCCAAGCGGTTAGCTGTAGCTCGAGCTACTTGCTTAAAGCCTGTGCTACAAACAACTCAGGCCTGCCCTGCCAAACAGGGCCCCTGCCTGTAAGAAAAATGCACGTGGTGGGAGCTTAAGGGAACCAGAGCCAAGGCTTGACTCGGCTCAATATGGAACACGTGGCTGGATTTAAGTTTTGGCCAGAACGTCTGGCTATGCTTTCGTGCATTCTCTCTCTCTCTCTCTCTCTCTCTCTCTCTCTCTCTCTCTCTCTCTCTCTCTCTCTCTCTCTCTCTCTCTCTCTCTGTCTCTCTCTGTCTCTGTCTCTGTCTCTGTCTCTCCCTCTCTCTCTCTCTCTCTCTCTCTTTCTCTCTGGATTCATACCTCAGACACTAGGTGGCTGTTTTGAAATTCTCTCACATTTCTACTGTTCTACACAGACTTGGTAAGTCACTTAACATATCAGATATTTTAAAGGAAACTATTTAAAAGAGAAATTTTTTCTACACTAAAAAAATGGGTTTTATGTATACATTGATCCAAAGCTGCATTGCATTTTGGTTATTTTACATTCTAGGCATTCTCCTACAGGAATATTAATGCAGAGGGAAGATATTATATTGAAATGGATATTTTTAACAAATAAACCAAATAAAAAAATTAAAAACTTATGTAGAAAAAATCTCTGACTTGATTTGGAAAGGAAAATTAAGACTTCATCAATTAGCAGGAATGGACCTGGCAGAAACTGTGGTACCTTTAACTAAGGAGGACATTGAAAAATTATGGACAGAAAGTGAACCTTGGCAAAGAGCTTGCAGTGATTATTTGGGAGAAATTAACAGCAAATATTCCAAAAGCGATAGAATTGATCTTATAAAGAGAGTTGATTGGATCTTGCCTCGAATTGTACAGGAAAAACCTGTATCTGGAGTTCATACATTTTTTTTTTTTTTTTTGGTTTTTCGAGACAGGGTTTCTCTGTGTAGCTTTGCGCCTTTTCCTGGAACTCACTTGGTAGCCCAGGCTGGCCTCGAACTCACAGAGATCCGCCTGGATCTGCCTCCCGAGTGCTGGGATTAAAGGCGTGCGCCACCACCGCCCGGCTAGGAGTTCATACATTTTATACAGATGCCAACAAACAAGGAAAGGCAGGTTACAAATCTGAAAATTTAAGTAAAGTGGTTCAAAGTCCTTATAATTCAGTTCAAAAATCAGAATTGTATGCTATTCTGTTGGTATTAATGGATTTTTCAGAACCTCTCAACATAGTAACTGACTCTCAGTATGCTGAAAGAGTAGTATTACATATGGAGACTGCAGAATTTATCCCTGATGCTTCAGAATTTACTTCACTATTTGTTCAATTACAAGATACAATCAGGAAAAGGAGTCATCCTTTATATATAACTCACATCCGATCCCATACTGGTCTGCCAGGCCCTCTAGCACAAGGCAATGATGAGATTGATAAATTATTGATAGGAAATGTGCTGGTATATTCTTTTTTGTTAGGATGGAATGTTCTGTAGATATCGATTAAGTCCATTTGAGTCATGACATCAGTTAAGTCCTTTATTTCTCTGTTAAGTTTCAATTTGGGAGATCTATCCAGTGGTGAAAGTGGGGTGTTGAGGTCTCCCACTATTAATGTGTGGGGTTTTATATGTGATTTAAGCTTTAGTAATGTTTCTTTTACATATGTGGGTACCCTTGTGTTTGGGGTATAAATATTCAGAATTGAGACTTCATCTTGGTGGATCTTTCCTTTGATGAGTATGTAATGCCCTTCTTGATCTCTTTTGATTGATTTTAGTTTGAAGTCTATTTTGCTGGATATCAGGATGGCTACACCCGCTTGTTTCTTAAGATCATTTGATTGGAAAGTCTTTTCCCAGCCTTTTATTTTTAGGTAGTGTCTATCTTTGAATTTGAGATGTGTTTCTTGTATGCAGCAAAAAGATGGGTCCTGCTTTCGAATCCATTCTGTAAGCCTATGTCTTTTTATAGGTGAATTAAGTCCATTGATATTGAGGGATATTAATGACCAGTGATTGTTCATTCCTGTTATTTTGTGGTGGTAATGCGTGTGTACTTCTCTTCGTTGGGGTTTACTGCTGTGGTTTTAACTATTGCCTGTGTTTTTGAGGGTGTATCTGACTTCCTTAGGTTGGAATTTTCCTTCTAGTGCTTTCTGTAGGGCTGGGTTTGTGGATAAGTATTGTTTAAATCTGGCTTTGTCATGGAATGTCTTGTTCACTCCATCTATGATGATTGAAAGTTTTGCTGGGTATATTAGTCTAGGCTGGCATCCATGGTCTCTTAGTGTCTGCATTACATCTGTCTAGGTCCTTCTGGCTTTTAAAGTCTCCATTGAGAAATCGGGTGTTACTCTGATGGGTTTGCATTTATACGTCACTTGGCCTTTTTCCTTTGCTGCTCTTAATATTCTTTCTTTATTCTGTATGTTTAGTTGTTTAATTATTATGTGGCAAGGGGACTTTTTTGGGGGGTCTAGTCTGTTTGGTGTTCTATAGGCTTCTTGTATCTTCATAGGCATTTCCTTCTTTAAGTTGGGAAAGTTTTCTTCTATGATCTTGTTGAATATATTTTCTGTGCCCTTGAGTTGGTATTCTTCTCCTTCTTCTACCCCTATTATTCGTAGGTTTGGTCTTTCCATGGTGTCCCAAATTTCCTGGACATTTTGGTTCATGACTTTGTTGGCTTTAGTGTTTTCTTTGACTGATGAATCTATTTCTTCTACTGTATCTTCAACGCCAGAGATCCTCTCTTCCATCTCTTGCATTCTGTTGATTATACTTGCATCTGAAGTTCCTGTTTGTTTACTCACATTTTCTATTTCCAGCATTCCCTCTGTTTGTGTCTTCTTCATTTTTTCTATTTCCCTTTTCAGCTCTTGGACTGTTTCCTTCATTTGTTTCATTGATTTTTCTTGATTTTCTTTCAGTATTTTATTGTTTTCTTCTAGGACTTTATTGATTTCTTCTAATTTGTTTGCCCTTTCCTCTAGTTGTTTACAGCGTTCTTCCCTTTTTTTTGTCTTTTTCTCTACACAAGCCTCTACCTTCTTCATGATGTCATTCATAAGGCTGTTTTCTTCTGCTTCTTTAAATTTCTGATGTTCAGGTCTAGGTGTTGGAGGAGGGCTAGGTCCTGGTGATGCTGTATTGCTATTCATTTTGTTGTATGTGTTTCTGCCTTGATGTCTGCCCATCTCCTTGTGGTTCGTTCTTGGCCTTATCTGCACACTTGGTTCAGACAGAGCTGACAGATTCAGGAAGTCTCTCTCTCTTGTCCAGATGGGAGCTCTCTTGTCCAAATTGGAAGTCCGGGGCAGGATGGGAGCTCTTCTCTCTCTCTCTTTCTCTTTCTCTCTCTCTCTCTCTCTCTCTCTCTCTCTCTCTCTCTCTCTCTCTCTCTCTCTCCCCCTCCCTCACTCTCTCCCCCCTCCTCTCTCTGTGCTCCAGAAGGGAAGTCCGGGGCAGGATGGGAGCTGGGGGCCGGCCTCTAAGTCTCAGGAAGAGGCTGGGGGCTCAGGCGGATGGGCATGGGGGCAGGGTGTGGAGATTGCAGGGTCTGCCGGGGGTCTTGGAGAAGGGGATGGGACTAGAAGGGAACCTGCCCGGTGGCCAGAACCTGGGGCCAAGTTGGGCAGGCCTTCCCCAGAGTGGCTGGTGCCCAGGGATGCGGTCCGGGGCAAGCTAGGGCACTCACCTGTGCTCCAGAAGGGAAGTCCGGGGCAAGATGGGAGCTGGGGGCTGGCCTCTAAGTCTCAGGAAGAGGCTGGGGGCTCAGGCGGATGGGCATGGGGGCATGGTGTGGAGATTGCAGGGTCTGCTGGGGGTCTTGGATAAGGAGATCCTTCCGGGTGGGGCTAGAAGGGAACCTGCCCGGTGGCCAGAACCTGGGGCCAAATTGGGCAGGTCTTCCCTGGAGTGGCTGGTGCCCAGGGATGGGGTCCAGGCCCAGCTAAGGCACTCACCTGTGCTCCAGAAGGGAAGTCCAGGGCAGGATGGGAGCTGGGGGCTGGCCTCTAAGTCTCAGGAAGTGGCTGGGGTCTGGGCAGATGGGCATGGGGGCAGGGCGTGGAGATTGCAGGGTCTGCCAGGGGTCTTGGAGAAGGAGATCCTTCCGGGTGGGGCTAGAAGGGAACCTGCCTGGTGGCCAGAACCTGGGGCCAAGTTGGGCAGGTCTTCCCCAGAGTGGCTGGTGCCCAGGGATGGGGTCCAGGCCCAGCTAGGGCACTCACCTGTGCTCCAAAAGGGAAGTCCGGGGCAAGATCACTTTGAGTTTTCTTAATGCCAATGAGAAAGGAACAACAGCTACAGAGAGACATTGGATAATAGAAAAAACTACAGAATTAAATCAGCCTATATACTTCAAAGATGTGCTGACCTCAGAATGGAAACCAGGATATGTGTTATGTTGGGGACAAGGTTTTGCTTTTGTTTCTACAGGAGAAGATAAGCTGTGGGTACCATAAAAATTGATAAAAGTTTGATTTGAACAAGAGAGACCTCTTAATTAGAAGAGGTGATAGTTCATCAACCAGCATGAACATCCAATTTAAACTAACTTATACCAGTAACACATGCCTTTTCATTTAATCAGATAATAACTTACCAAAAGGAACATCCCCAAAATTAGTCTTGGGGAAAGGTTTTTGATTTTGTCTTTTAGGAGAATGAAGGTTAAGGAATCTGAAGAACACTGGACAAATGAGACAACTGAAGAAAAGGGACAAATCATCTATCCCAGGAAACAGAGTGAAATGGCATATGGGTATATCATCTAAAAAATTTTATGTCTTCCTAAATGTTTGTTACTGCTCTTCTCTAAAAATCTAACACTATTGGTCTTCTAATAGTCCCAATTCAATTAAAATTTAAAGCTGACTTTGGAGTTGGAGAATGGCTCTCTCCTTCTTTAAACTCAAGCATGTTGTTAAAAGGAAAATGCAAACTCCCTGTATCATGCCAGAAGAAAAGAGCCATCTTCTGCTATGGGACAGGAGAAAAGTCAAATTAATTAAGGGACTATTCTATTACTAATCTCAACTTTTTGATTCTATAAACTTTTCTGAAAGTATAAATTTTGTATCAAAATTTACAAGATTAATATGTATATAGATATATATACATTTTAAACTTTGTTAAGATATGAATGGTCATATAGGGTACTAATTAATTCTAGAAAAAAGGCTTCAATTAGCTGCATATATATGTCTTTGTGTTCCAGTCTCTTATCAGTTTTCTGCAGGAAATCACAGCCAGGCCTAACATCCACTGAAGTCTCCAGGAAGAAGATGGGGCCCCACAACAACAACAACAATTCCACGTGTACAATAATAATATCACTAAGCTGACAAACATCATCTACAGATCAGCTTTGAACTACAAAGTGCTCAGAGCAATTTTGAGAGGCCTAGTTAGGATGATCCAGTCTCAAAGACTACTTGAAAAAGGACTTGAGACAAACCCTGAACTTTGGCATTATACACAGAATGGATAACGAAGGATATAGTTACCTTTCCTAGCATTTGACAATTAACCTAAAATTTTTCTTTTAGGATAAAGATAACTTTGCCCATACCCAGAAGGAAGCAATTTTAAGAATACAACGCCCACATTCCCAAAGAGGTGGTGTGGGGCGGGTAATTTTTTTTTTGGTCTTTTTAATGGGTTTTGGGTCTAACTAACTCTTTCATTTTTAGGGTTATAAAAAGCCCACTTCTCCAATATTCCTGGCTATCCTCTCAAATCTGAGATTTGGGAGAAAACCTATTATGGCAGAATTTAAAGTTTATTTAATTTGACTCAAAATATATTGATTGGTGGTTTACTTTCTTTCAGTGGGAATATCACTATCCTTCTTAGTAACTTTATGGGAGTTGTGATATATTTCATCATTCCTGGTGTGTCTGTATGTTTTGTCATCTGCCTGCATCAGTCTGTTACAGTCTCCGATCCTCTTTATTCATTGGAAAATGTGGCACCATGAGGAGTCCTAAAGGATTTCCTGCCTGCAAGCCATTTGCTTTCTTACCTCCATTGTGGAGAAGCCACGCAATTTCCTAATGTTTATCTTGGTCATCCAAAACTCCTAACACTGTTATTTTCTTTTTGGCCTATTGGATTAACCATATCAGAAGCTCAATGTGGCTTGGGAGAAGTCTGAGCTTCCAGTTCAGTGATCTGTTTGTTGTAGCTCCAGTCAGGAGCTCTGCCCACCAATCACACTGGAATCAAAATTTCCAAGCAAGAAAATTAAAGTCATAGAAACAGAAAGCAAATTTTTTCCATCAGTTCAATAGGGGTAATAATGAGTGGTACTATTCCCTTTTCTAACACCTGGTGCCTGGACCCATGGATCTGGGTTAGGGAGAAATCTGCCTCCTGGAGAATACTACTCCAGCCCTCCTGGTTGCTTTTACTTCATTGGCTCCATAACTGTGTCTTCAAAACATCCTGAGAGCTGCTTTCAGGGTGTTGGTGAACCTGCTTCAACCAGTGGATCCCATGATGGTGGGCCACAGGTTCACCTATCTGTCTGTGAATTTAATCTTGGTCAGAAGCAATACCATGTGGAATAACATGATGGTTGAAAAGACATTCTGTTAGTTCCTGTGTGATAGTTTTGGTAAAAATCATTACAAGTGGGAAATGCAAATCTATACCTAGAATAACAATTTGCTCCAGTAAGTATTGTCCATTCCATAGAGAAAGAGGTCCAATGTAGTCATCCTGTCATGAGTTTGTTGGATGGTTAGCCTGGGGAATGTGACATCTCTGGGTCTCTGTGTTGGTCTTTGCTGTTGGCAGATCTGGCATTCAGCAGCAGCTATAACCAGGTCAGTCTTGATGAGTGGATAGCTATGTTGTTGATCTCATGCACAACTCCCATCTCAGCTACAATGGCTACTGTGATCATGGGCCCATGGGGCAATATCAAAAATGACTTGGGAAAGAGTCTGACAGTCCATGCAATGGGTCATCATATCTTAATTAGTTATTGACTCTCCGCTGAATGTACTTTCATGGGCATTTTCAGGGGACAAAATATCTTCACATTCTTTTCTCCTTTGCAGATCTTTCCAAATACTTCTTCACCAAATGTCTTTCCAATTTTTCTTTATTTCCTTTTTTGGTTTTATGTTTTCTTCTCTCACATAATGCCATCTGTCCATAGTCTCCCCTCCTTCCACTCCACATAGATGTACTACTCTCCTGTTTCCCTAGAGAAAAGCACAGGTCTCCTGGGGATATCAACTGGACACAACATACCAAGATGTAATAATTGTAGGAATAATCCTCATACCAAGCCTAGAGGAGCCAACCCAGAAGGACGAAATATTCCTGAGATCAGACAAGTATGTAAGAGACTCCTAATAATCACTTTCTTAGGAGTCCCACTAACTACTGAGCTATGTAGCATGAATCTTAAAAATTCTTATTAATAAAATCAAACCTGAGGCCAGTTATTGGGGTGAAAATGGAAGATCACACAGACGGAACAGGCCACAGCTACCTCACATCCCCGGATTTCCAGCTGACCCTGTTTCGTCAGACTGGAAGCCTCCATGTCCTCATATCATAATGGTGTTCAGCTGAACTGTGATGCTCAAAATCTAAGAGCTTAACCAGCCAAATGCTTCTAGTTTCTGGTCCTCATGCCTTATATACCTTTCTGTACTCTACCACCACTCCCTGGAATTAAAGGCTCACTTTCTGTGATTAAAAGTGTGAGTCACCATGCTTGGCTGTATGCTTGAACACATGGATTTCTGACTCTGGAATCAGGATTCAAAGCGTGTGCTACCACTGCCTATCCTAAGTATCTAGTGGCTTTTCTGTTCTCTGACCCCAGATAAGTTTATTACGGTACACAATATTTTGGGGAACACAATACCACCACAGAGCTAAACAACCACAGCATGTATACAGAAAAATTAGGACAGACCCATGCAGGCTGTGTGATTGCCTCTTAGGTCTCTGGGAGCCCCAGTGAGCTCTGTTTAGATGAATCTGTGGGCTCTGTTCACCTGCTGTCTTTGAACCCTCCTACAATCCTGCCTTTCTCTGGTCTTTGAGATTCCCTGAGCTCTGCCTAATGTTTGGCTGTGGATCTCAGTGTCTGCTCCCATCAGCTGCAAGAGAAAGCCAAACTGATGGCAATTGGGCAAGGCACCAATCTACCAGTGTAACAGAATTTCTGTAGGTATTGTCTCATTGACGTGAGTGTGTGTGTGTGTGTGTGTGTGTGTGTGTGTGTGTGTGTGTGTAGACCGCACAAACTTGAAAAGCTGAGCAGAGTTGGATACAAAAAAAATGGGATTGCTCAAACAGAAACACCACTGGAATCCACAAACTGACTTTAACATTTTTATTCATTTGATATTTTATTTGGGTAGGCATTGTCTACAGAGATGGATGTGCCCATGGAGACAAGAGGAGGACTGAACAAGGGTCCTCTGCAAAGGCAACAACTGCTTTAGCCAACTGAGTCATCTCTCCAGGCCCAAACACTGAGTTTGGAGAAAAAATGTCTTCTTCCTCTACCCCTTCTCTTGCAGGCAAACATTCATGTTTTGTTTTCTCATTTCTGAGTCCTTGACCATATCTTCTGCTCAGTCCAATCCAGATAGGTTTCTCCCAAGAAACCCGGTTGTAATGTGCTTGGGGCCAGAAACTAAAATGAATTCCAGGTTCTAACTCCTTGGACAAAAATCAAACCAGTATAACAACAGGCAAGAGGCTGGGTAGATTGGACCAGAGTCCGAGGCTACCCCTCCCTCCACCTGACTTTGGTTGCTTTACATCTGTATTAAGCCTCAGCCACCATGCTGTTTTTCCCTAGTTTCACTGGAAATGTTCCACACATCCCAGAGTCCACCCAGGTATCATTGGTAACAACACTGGCTGCTGCTTCTGGGTTACAAGTGTAGGACAAGGCTGAACAGGTCCTAGGATTGTTCCAAACGTTTGAAAGGGGGCTCCAAGAAAGGAAGATGAGCAGAAGCCAAGGAACGGTGTGCTTCAGCCACTAAATGGGGATAGGAGCCCACCATTGCCTTCCAGCCTGAGGTCTCAGAGACCTCAGAAGCATGAGCTGTAATGAAATCCAGTGCCTGGGCTTTCAGCTGTCCTGAGCTGTGGAGGTCAGCCAGGAAGAGAGTGTGGGCAGCATTCTCCACAGAGAGGTCCCTGCAGAGGGCATCCTCACATATGACCTTCAAACTCTCCAGGCCATACTTGTCAGCAGCTGCCAGCAATGTATCTGCCATGCTGTCCAGGTCTGGTGCCTTCCCGGTGTAAATGAAGCCCATCATTTCCTTGAAGACTTGTGGCTCCAGGTCAGGGATCTCAACGCGGTTCTTTCTGCTCTCCTCCATGTCATGTTGAAACATGGCTCTGAAAACTGGAGAGCGAGCTGCTAAGATGGCCTTGTGAGCCCGGAATTCCTGACCAGCTACCACCAGGGAGCAGTCTGTGAATTGGGACTTCTCCCACAGCTCTCCTAGCTCATCTGCCAATGTGCAGTTAGGAACCTGAATTGCTGGCTTCCGGTTCTGGTCAGAGTTGCTGCAAGAGACCTGGACCACGCTTACCTTGCAGGCAAGGGTGAGGTGGTCATCTGGCAGTAACCAAAATGCATGGGACAAGAGCAAGTCTCAAAGAATAAAATTTTTGTATCCCCAGCTCCCGCCTGGCATGAACCTAAAGGCTCTTGGGCTCCTCGTGACTTTTATTTTCTCTCCTTCCGCACTTATGATCCAGAACTGGAACTTTGCCCAAACATGACTCTTTAGACAGCTGAGCAACACTAGGTAAACTGATAGGTAATCTGCACTTTCTTCATCAACTCCGTTCGGGAGTACTCTCAAACACCATTTGTCATTGCTTCCTATTGAGAATCTTCGGCTGACAAAGCTTTCTGGTATTTCCTCAACAATAAAAGGGAAGTTGTTGATGGTCCACCTGTAGGAGAAGTCCTGAATGCTGATCTGTGTGTGGTCCCATCTCTGGGCTATCTCATCTCCTGCCATTTCTCCTGCAGGTAGTTTGAAGTTTCAACTGGATCCAAAATGAAGAACTAGCAATTGTTTTCTCTTCATCCTGTGAGATGCCATAACAGACAAGATTTTGATTTTTAATTTTTGTTCATCATCTGTTTTCTCTTCCATGAGGCTGGAAACTTGGGTCTCTGAAATTTTCTATCCAGATTTCAATACTAATTTCAGAGAACACAGTCTAGGCAACTAGATACTCTTACATCACTCCATTATTTCCTACATTGAATCTTAGGTCAATAGGTAACTAGGTTTGACAATTATACACAGCTTTTGGATAGTTTTCATCATTTATTCTATTAATTCATATCAAAAATCTTGCACTAGGGTTCTCTAGAGGAACAGAATATATACAAGGAATCTCTCTATGTATGACCAAAGGAGATTTATTTATTAGAATGACTTTGGGCTGCAGTCCTGCTAATCCCACATTACCTATGAAGGGAAAGTCCAAGATTCCAGTACTTACTCAGTCCAGGATGTTGGATGTGTACACTGGTCTTCAGTATATGCTGGTGTTCCAAATATTCTCTATTTCCAGGGAAGGGATGGACTTGCTGCAAGGTGAGGGCAAGCCGGCAAATAGCAAGAGCTTCCTGCTTCCATGTCCTTTTCTATGCTTCCAGCAGAGGGTGTTGGCCAATTTAGGGTGTGTCTTCCAGACTCAAGATCTGGATTAAAGGTGTGTGTCTTCAAGCCCTGAGATCCAGATTAAATGTTTGTGACGTTTTACTACAAAAATCTGTCCTTGAAATGGATCTGTCTACATCAAATGAAGCAAAACACTTCTCTCTGTTGTGACCTCCATTGTAGGGTTTTAGTTAATCCCATGTCTTGTTAAGTTGGGAACCCACAAAAACCACCACAAGTGTATTTTCCTTATTGTGGTTCATCTTAAATAAAATGGGGATGGTGTCCATTCCTACACAGCTGTCATTTCCTCTTCTCAGGGTTTTACATTAAATCCTCCCACTAACATGATTGGGAAAGAAGTGGTCCTTACCCTGTCAGGGATCACAGTGTTCACAACACGGAGGTCAGGGTGGAAGAATTCATACATGGTGGTCAAGAAGCAGAGCCAGGCAGCAAATCTGAAAGTGGCAGTCTTCTTTCATCCAGACTCACATTCCCTGGGATGGCTCCACAAACTTTCACTGGTGATCCTGCCCTCCCCCTCAGATAATCCTCCTTGGAAAAACTCCCTTGATCCACTAAGGGTGTGCTATGAGATGATCCTAAGTTCTCAATTCCATCATGATGACGGCCATGATTCAGCTTCTCAATACCTCATAATTTTCATCCTCCACTGGTGAGTTCTGTCCTCTTTAAACTTTGAACTTCCATGCTTACTCTGATGATCCTTAAAAGCGAGACAGTATTCTGGTTTTCAAAGGCTGCAGAATATATGCAACAGTTACTGAAGAAAGAGTTTTGAAACAGTTCTTCCTAGAATGGGATCTGTAAAATGCTCCCCACACCCATCATCTCTCTCTAGTTCATCATGTCTAGAGGGACTCACTAAGCCTAGAGGACTGGGAACTACCTTCAGTGGTTCAATCAGCTCAGCAATTCCCAGCCTAGCTCTCCTGAAAGTCTGGCTCTAATACTGCTCATCCCTCAATCCAGGATAAATCAATCAATTGGTTTTGATCTCTGAATTTTGGGTTCCTCATTTAGTGGCCTCTGTGACTTCTCTGTCCGTGTTTAGGGCCAGGGTGGCTGGTACCCTTTCCCTCAAATATGCCATTTGTAATGAAGGTAGACAATTCCTGCAAGACCCCTCATTTGTAAGAAAAGAGCTCCACCTGTAAGTCCTGAGCTTCCATGAGCACGCTCCTGCAGAGTGAGAGCACTTCTCTGAACGGGGAACTGACTCCTGCCTGGGTCTCAAGTACAACATAGAGGTTCTCATTCCAGGAATGGAACAAGTGTACCTTTTATTTCAGGTAGGTGGTTCTCTGGAGGACAGGGCACAGACAAAGGGACTCAGATTCCCAACTGGAGAAGTCAAGTCTTCAGCAGCAGAGGTGTTCATGCAACAGAGAAAGCCAACAGTCAACACAGCAAAACAAATCTAACAGTAACAAGGACAGGTCCTGGCTCCACTGCCTGGGGGCCTCCCAAACAGTTCAAGCTCATTAACTGTCTCACTTATTCAGAGGGCCTGGTCCAGTTCCATGGGGGCTCCTCGGCCCTTGGTTCACAGTTCATGTGTTTCCTCCTTTGAGCCCCTGTGTCAGAGAGTTGGACACAGACCAAACCCAGGCTTGCTTGTAATTCATAAACCCCTGTGTGTTTCACATTGGATATCGGCTCTGTGGTGGTCTTGCTCTGGGGTCTCGAGATTTGGGCACAACACCTACATCTCATCTCTCTCCAGTTAGGCCTGTCTTGCAGAGACTCTCTAAGACTAGACGACACAAATAAGTACAGATTCAATCAGCTCAGCCATTCTCAGTCTGGCTCTCCTGTAGTCTGGCTCCAACACTACTTAATGGTCAATACAGGAAAAAAAAAAATCAATCAGTTGTTTTGGTCCCTTGATTTTGATTCATCTGGTAGACTCTATCCAAATGGCTACTTTGTAGCATGGGTGAGTCTTTATCAGGCAAGTTCAGGGTCAGGATATTAGGTACCCCTCCCTCAAATCTGTCATTTGAAGGGTTTGAATGTGATCGCTTCAACACCCATTGTTTCCAAAAATGGTGCTCTAAACTGTGAGTCCTAGGCTTCAAGGAGCATGCTCCTCCAGGGCAAGTGGGACTTGTCACAGAGGTACTGAGAACCCTTGGGGCACTAAGCTTAGTCTTGGTTCATAAAGTTTCTCATTAATGGAGAGGCACAGGTGGAGCTTTTCTTTTTGCCCATTGGTGGAGGCTTCATGAGGCGACCTGATTTTGACAAGAATATTCTGTGGTGGTATTGTGTTCCCCAAAATATTGTGCACACTAATAAACTTATCTGGGGTCAGAGAAGGAACAGCCACATATTAAACATAGAGGATAAACAGTGGTAGCATACACCTTGAATCCTAGCACTCCAGAGGCAGTAATCCCTCTGGATCTCTGTGAGTTCAAGGCCACATTGTAAACAGCCTGGTATGGTGACTCATGCCTTTAATCCCAGAAAGTGAGCCTTTCATCCCAGGGAGTGATGGCAGAAAGCAGAAAGATATATAAGGCATAAGGACCAGAAACTAGAAGCATTTGGCTGGTTAAGCTTTCAGGCTTTGAGCAGCACAGTTCAGCTGAGATTCATTCTGGATGAGGACTCAGAGGCTTCCAGTCTGAGGAAACAGGATCAGCTGAGGAACTGGTGAGGTGAGGTAGCTGTGTCTTGTTCTGCTTCTCTGATCTTCCAGAAATCACCCCAATACCCAGCTCCAGGTTTGTTTTTATTAATAAGAACCATTTAAGATTCCTGCTACATTATTCAGATCCCCAAGAGGAAGTGGCACATATATTAATCCTGGTGGGGTTGTCCTCCTACCTGAGAGAGAATCTGTTCATTAAAGGAAAACAAAATTGACAGAACCACACTGGAACACACACACAAACACACACACAGAGAAGACCAAAGGACTACCCAACACACGTTCATACACATGAACAGACAACGAGAATCAGGTGAAGTCTCACAAATTTTTAACCATGGATAGTAGCCCCATGCACACAACTCCTGTTTGACCACAGAGAAAGAGCCTTTACCATATCTTCCTCCACACTTGAGAGGCCAAACAACTCCTAAGCTGTTTCCTTTGTGTGGGGGAATGCCAGATTCCTCTGAAGTGTAATGCAGCAATTGATCAAAGGGAGTCTTGAGAGCCTGGAACCCAGGAGGACCACATCCTAAGATAGCCTTCTACTCCATACCCATCCCTACATCAAGGGGCTCTGAGTCCCCCACTGTATCTATTTCTGGTCTCTGGGAACTCAGTGGAACCTTCCTAAATGTAGGGTAGCCACCAGAGAACACTGCTAGGACATGGATTTGTTCCAATAGAAAGTCGGTATTGGCAGGCTTTCCATTTCCCTGGGTGTTAGGGGACCCACTGTACCATGGAGCCTTTCTGGGGTAGCTCTCAAGCACAGATTGCATATTCCGAATTCATACAACTCTGTTCAAAAGAAGAGTTAGCCAGAACCAGAATAAAGCAAGCAAAACAGTAGGGGGAGAACATTTACAGTTTCCCGAACACTGTGGACATTGATTTCTTATGCTGTTGTTTTAATTTTGGCAGCTGGTGCTGTGGAGGTGATGGATTCTGTAGTCTGAGCGATACTTCCCCATGGGATCTGGTGTTATCTCACACATATTTTGGACAGTGAAGGAGCTGGCCATGGCAAGCTTCTCCTATGTGTCCAACAGGGGTTTTGTTTTTGTCGTTCAGGAAAATGAAGGCTGAGGAATCTGAAGCACACTGGACAAATAAGACATATCCTCTAGAAAAAAATGTTCCAAGAAAAGGAGTAAATTGGCCTCTTGGTGCATCATATATAAAATTTCATAAGTCTAAATGATTATTTCTGCTTTCCTCTACAAACACTTAACACAAATGCTCTTTATGTAGTTCCAGTTCAATTAAAAATTAAAGCTGATTTTGGAGTTGGAGAATGGCTCTCTCCTTCTCTAAACCCAAGCATGTTGGTAAAAGGAAAATACCAAAATCTGTATCGTGTCAGAAAAAAGAGACATCTGATATGGGACAGAAGAAAATCAAAAAAATAAGGAACTATTTTATTGCCATTAATCTCAATTCTTTGGTTTGATTTCGATTCTTTAAACTTTTATTAAGGTATGAATTTTACAACAAAAATTATAAGATTAATATATATATTAAACCTTTGTTATGATATTAATGGTCATATAGTGTACTAACTAATTCTAGAAGAAAAAAAGGCTTCATTTAGCTGCCTATACATGATTTTTGTGTTGAAGTTTCTATCAGTTTTCTGTAATGAATCATGACCAGGCCTAACAGCAAATTTGAAGTCTCCAAAAAGATGATGGAGCCCTACTATGAAGGTTCCACATGGACAATAATAATCCCACCAAGCTGACAAACGTCACCAAAAGATCAGCTTTGGACTCCAAACTGCTCAGGACAGTTTCGAGATGGCTAGCTGAGATGATCCAGCCTCACAGACTATTTGAGCAAGGACTTGAGATAAGCCCTGCACTTTTGCATTATGCAGAGACTGGACCACAAATGATACAGCTACCACTCCAGAACTTGACAATTAACCCCAAATTTGTCTTTTCATCATCCTCTAAAGATGCCTTCACCAAAGACAGCAGAATGTAATTTTAAGAACACAACGCCCATATACCCAAGAGGTGGGATGGGTGGTTTTTGGTTTTTCAATGTGTTTTGGGTTGGGGACAGTTGTCATTGTTTAGGATGGTTGGTTATAAGTTGTTATTGCTAATGGTCAGGAAAGAGGTTAAACAAAGGAGATTAGATTTTAGGTTCTTATTTGAAAAAAAGAAAAAAGAGGATATAGATAAGAGGTAGATTACTGAATCGACTCTGAAAAAAAGATATAGAAATGATAGAATAAAGGGTAGATTATTGAATCTACTCTGAAAAGAAAAAAAGAGAGGATATAGATATGATATAGATAAAAAGGTATATTATTGAATCTACTTTTAAAAGACAACTACTACTTTTAAATACCTTACATTGGATTGGATTTTATACATTGTATATAAATTGTATATATATTGAGATTTATATTGTTAGAAAATGCTGTACATATAGTTCTAATCTTGTCAGGATATTGTAGCTATACACTTCATTTATGTAATGCAGCTTGCTATCCTTGGATGTTATTATTACCAACTATCAGGATATAAAGAAATGAAAGTTAATAGTTAGACATTACAATCAAACTTGTACTCATATTAGGTATGTTTTCATGGTCAAGCAGTGATAAATTTTAGATAGACAAGTCATCTTCAAACCCTTTGGAAATCTACAGAATATGGCATTTAAAATGTTTTAGTAACACAGATTTTATTTCTTTTATAATGACTGTGAGACATTTCTGCTCCTGGCAGCACCAGTCTACTTCAGAGAAGATATGGCCATTGAAGAAAATGCATACAGAGTTAACATTCACTGTTGCAAAAGTTAGCCAGTGTGCAAGAAAGTGCCCTTCATTGGCTGCTGACAGTATGCTATCCAAAATGGACAAAAAGTAAACAAAACAAAGGATCACCAATCCTTGCCAAGACAAGAGTGGTTGCAGCTTTGGCACCCGGTGTCCCCTGAGGCCAGGACAATATGGCACCATCACTGAAGGGGCTTTGCAATCCGGAAAATGTACAGTGCCCCTTTTTTTGAAGGCATCTGAACAGGCAGTGGGCCGATGGCTTCTGGTGTGTAGTGGAACAGTAGGTGAAACAGTTATTCTTGAAAGAGGAGCTAGGCTGATGGAGTCTAACCTCTCAAAGGTAGACTGGCATTTAATAAAGGAGATGAAGTCACCCACAAGCAAAGAAGAATGGAAAGTGAATTCCAAATACACCAGCAATTTCCAGAATTTAAAATCCTGAATCATGACAGGACACTGGTGGAATTCAAGTTTATCTGGTACATGGAACACTCGCACCGAATATGAGGTCGAGCTGTAGGCCTTGTTTACATCCCACTTCACAAATGAGTCTGTCAGATGCGCTAATCCTGTAGGCCAAAGATGATGCCCCAAAGTTCAGACAAACCTCAGGTGACTGTCCAGGCAGTTGGCTCTCTTTGTCATAACTCATTTTTTAGAAGTCGCTTGTGTGTACTTCCTGTTTTACTAGTTAATATTATTTCCTCCTCAGGTCTCTGAGAGAGTTGAAGATGAAATACTTATGGTTACAGTTTTTGTTGTTAAGAAATTTCAGGAAAGAAATTCACTAAGGAGGTGTAAGTGTATAGATTTCAAAGACACCATAAGATACTTTTCTGTTGGTAATACAAGATAGGATAGAAAGTGAATTAGGTACATTTTGGACTCAACAAAATAAGATAGATAAAGAAGCAATTTTTCCAAATATGTCGAATGCAAATGGATCAGACATTGTTGATGTGTATTTTGCTTATTTATATTGTATATAGTTATTGTACTTATTGTATATAGTTTTTCCCATATTACTTATAAATTTTTTTTAATTTTTTAATTTTTATTAGACAAAAAGGGGGAAATGTGGTGATATTTTATTCATGATTTAATAAAGTTTGCCTGGAGATCAGAGGAAAGCCAGCCACTATAGTAAACACAAAAGTCAGAGAGCGTACATCCTAATCCTATCACTTAGCAGGCAGGGTCTCTGTGTGTTCAAGGTAGGGAACAGAGCAAAACATGGTGACACACACCTTTATTCCCAATAGCAACCATAGAGGCCTGGAGGTCTGTACAGACAGACAGAGAGTGACTGAGCTGTGTAGGAATTAGAAGTGAGGGAGCTGGGCTAAGACAGCCAATGAGAGGGCAGAAAAGCAAGGCAATAAAGGCATGGGCAGACAGGAAGTAACTTGCATTTGGAAGCTGCAGAGTTGGTGAGGTAAGGTTGGCTGGTGGCTTTCCCTATTTTCCTGATCTAAGATTTTCACCCCTATATTCGCTCTGTGGTTTCCTAGAGTAAAACCATTTTAGAAATTCATCCACACGTACACAGAGGGAGAGACAGAGAAAGAGATGGAGA
Organism: Peromyscus californicus insignis; assembly: GCF_007827085.1. NCBI lineage: Eukaryota > Metazoa > Chordata > Mammalia > Rodentia > Cricetidae > Peromyscus > Peromyscus californicus. Next base: position 166,974,453 of record NW_026294562.1, on the reverse strand, counting down.
GAGTGAGACTGAGATGGAATGAGAATGAGAAAGAGACTGAGCAACACTGAGAGACACAGAGAGGGAGACACTATAAAGACAACCAGGGGTGGTTACCACACATTCCCACACCAGAACAGACAAAGGGAAGGAGACTCTCTCTCAGTGTGTGTGTAAAAAGAGCATGTGATTGGCATGAATTGAATGGAAGACACAGACATAAATCTACAGAGAAGGGCCATGCCACTGTAAGGGGCCTGTGCTGCCACCCAGGTCAATGATGACATCTGAGCCCTGACTGATGCTGAGACTATGTCTGGGTCCAGGGCCCCACTAAAAACAGAGCCTCTGCTCAAACTTGGATCTTTGGACAGCTGAGCAACTCTAAGTAAACTGACAGGTAATCTTTGCTTTCTTCATGGACTCGGTCAGGTATACTCTCAAACAACATTTCTATTTGTCATTGGCTCCTTGTGAGAAAGTCCAGCCGAGTTCCTAAGTCACCAAAATTCCTCTGCAAACCTCCACCCTTAGGAAAACCTTACTCTTTCATTCTTTGGGTTATAAAAACCCCACTTCTCCAATATTCCTGGCTATCCTCTCAAACCTGAGATTAGGGAGAAAACCTATTATGGCAGAATATAAAGCTTATTTATTTTGACCTAAAATATATTGATAGGTGGTTTACTTCCTTTCAGTGAGAATATCACTATCCATCTTAGCCACTTTACTGGAGTTATGATATATTTCTTTATTCCTGGTATGTCTGTATGTTTTGTCATCTGCCTGCATCAGTCTGTTACATTCTCTGATCCTCTTTATTCATTGGAAAATGTGGCACCACGAGGAGCCCTAAAGGATTTCCTGCCTGCAAGCCATTTGCTTTCTTACCTCCATTGTGGAGAAGCTACGCAATTTCCTAATGTTTATCTTGGTCATCCAAAACTCCTAACACTGTTATTTTCTTCTTGGCCTATTGGATTAATGATATCAGAAACTCAATGTGGTTTGGGAGAAGTCTGAGCTTCCAGTTCAATGATCTGTTTGTTGTAGCTCCAGTCAGGAGCACTGCCCACAAATCACACTGGAATCATAATTTCCAAGCAAGAAAATTTAAGTCATAGAAACAGAAAGCAAATTTTTTCCATCAGTTCAATAGGGGTGATAGTGAGTGGTACTATTCCCTTTTCTAATGCCTGGTGCCTGGACCCATGGATCTGGGTTAGGGAGAAATCTTCCTCCTGGAGAATGCTACTCCAGCCCTCCAGGTTGCTGTTACTTCATTGGCTCCACAACTGTGTCTTCAAATCATCCTGAGAGCTGCTTTCAGGGTGTTGGTGAACCTGCTCCAACCAGTGGATCCCATGATAGTGTGCCACAGGTTCACCTGTCTGTGAATTTAATCTTGGTCAGAAGCTATACTGTGTGGAATAACATGATGGTTGAAAGGACATTCTGTTAGTTCCTGTGTGGTAGTTTTCGTAAAATCTTTACAGGTGGGAAATGCAAATCCATATCTAGAATAACAATTTGCTTCAGTAAGGATGAAGTATTGTCCACTCCACAGAGAAAGAGGTCTGTAGCTAGAGTTTTCCTGTCTGGCCCACAGTCAGGACAAACTCTCTGACCTGCCAGTCCCACAGCCACTCAGACCCGACCAAGTAAACACAGAGACTTATATTGGTTACAAACTGTATGGCCGTGGCAGGCTTCTTGCTAACTGTTCTTACAGCTTAAATTAATCCATTTCTATTAATCTATACCTTGCCACGTGGCTTGTGGCATACTGGTACTTTGCATCTTCCTTGTCCTGATGGCGGCTGGCAGTGTCTCCCTCACTCAGCTTCCTGTTCTCTCAATTCTCCTGTTAGGCCCGCCTATACTTCCTGCCTGGCCACTGACCAATCAGTGATTTATTTATTGACTAATCAGCAACACATTTGACATACAGACCATCCCACAGCACTTCCCCTTTTCTTTTCTTAAAAGGAAGGTTTTAACCTTTACACATCTCCAAAGTCAGCTTGGTATATTTGGGAATTTGGGCGTAGCTTCTCTTACTACTTCCTGCTGGAGGGGGGCACTTTATCTTATGGGGACACAAAGAATATTTTAGGATTATGGAGTAGTCCATGAGGGTGTATCATCTGAGCCAGTTGCCTTGAAATGGTTCTGGATGTTGGATCATCTGGGCCATGTTGTCATCGGAGACCTTTCAGGTGGTCTTGGCTGGTCAAACCTGATGTATCTTAATCTGGAACAAATCCATAGCCTCTGGCTTTCTGTGGAAACAAAAGCAGAGCCTCCTTTCCAAAGCAACATATCCTTACATCCAAATTTTGAAGTCAAGGTACCTTTAAAATATACATTTTGGCATAACTCAACAGCTTTTGTAATCAAATGTTTTTCTTCAGTTACGAATATCAAAGAGAACATAATCCAGATTCTCTGTGTGGTAGCCATCTTTACGTGGCTTATTTTTTTATATTGGCTTGAGCCTATTGCTTTACACTGCAGCCTTCTAAGCCTGAAACGGCGCTGGCGCTATGACTGCTGGCTCCGCCCACTTCAGCTTCCCAACATGGCGGTGGTACATTTTCCGCCAGCTCTGGGAGCCATCAACTCTCAGAAATAGTGGGTCTATGCTTCTATCAAAGCAGCGTGTAGCCCAGAAACCTCTTTTTTTTTTGGTACTAACAAAGGCTAAATTCACCACACAGCTTAATGTGCCACTTGCAGAGGCCTCATTCCCACCATACTGCAGGTCGAGCATGCACGCACGCTAGAAACCCACCAGTAGCTCAAACCGGCAGCTGCCGCTCATTTGAGAGAGACAATTAGGAAGCTCTTTTTAGCTCCGTTTTAGAATCTTTTTTTTGAGTTTTTAGGTGGAAACTCTTGCCACCACGTTGGACGCCAGAGGTCCAGTGTAGTCATCCTGTCATGACTTTGTTGGATGGTTAGCCTGGGGAATGTGACATCTCTGGGTCTCTGTGTTGGTCTTTGCTTTTGGCAGATCTGGCATTCAGCAGCAGATGTAACCAGGTCAGTCTTGATGAGTGGATATCCATGTTGTTGATCTCATGCATAACCCCCATCTGAGCTACAATGGCTACTGTGATCATTGGCCTATGGGGCAATATGAAAAATGACTTGGGAAAGAGACTGACAGTCCATGGAATGGGTCATCATATCAAATTAATTATTGACCTCCTCCTCAGCTGAATGCAATTTCATGAGCATTTTCAGGGGACAAAAGTATCTTCACATTCTTTTCTCCTTTGCAGATCTTTCCAAACACTTCTTCACCAAATGTCTTTCCAATTTTTCTTTTTTTCCTTTTTTGTTTTTATGTTTTCTCCTCTCATACAATGTGATCTGTCCATAGTCTCCCCTCCTTCCACTCCACATAGACTCCACTACTCCTCTGTTTCCCTAGAGAAAAGCACAGGTCTCCTGGGTATATCAACCGGACACAACATAACAAGATGTAATAATAGCAGGCAACAATTCTCATATCAAGACTAGAGGAGATCACCCAGAAGGAAGAAATATGTCAGAGACTCCTCATACGGACCTTCTTAGGAGTCCCACTAATCACTGAGCTAAATAACCACAGCCTGTATACAGAGGACATAGTACAGAGCCATGCAGGCTCTGTGATTGCCTCTTAGGTCTCTGGGAGCCCCAATGAGCTCTGTTTAGATGAATCTGTTAGCTCTGTTCACCTAGTGTCTTTGAACCCTCCTACAATCCTGCCTTCCTCTGGTCTTTGAGATTCCCTGAGCTCTGCCTAATGTTTGGCTGTGGATCTCAGTGTCGGCTCCCATCAGCTGCTAGAGAAAGGCAAACTGATGGCAACTGGGTGAGGCACCAATCTACAGGTGTAACAGAATTTCTGTACGTATTGTCTCATTGATGTAAGTGTGTGTGTGTGTGTGTGTGTGTGTGTGTGTGTGTGTGTGTGTGTGTGTGTTTGAATGAAGATGGCACAAACATCCAAAGCTGAGCAGAGTTGGATAGAAAAAAATGGATTCTTCAAACAGAAACACCGCTGGATTCCACAAACTGACTTTAATATTTTTATTCATTTGATATTATATTTGGGAAGGCATTGTCTACAGAGATGGATGTGCCCATGGAGACAAGAGGAGGACTGAACAAGGGTCCTCTGCAAAGGCAACAACTGCTTTAGCCAACTGAGTCATCTCTCCAGGCCCAACCACTGAGTTTGGAGAAAAAATGTCTTCCTTCTTTTCCCCTTCTCTTGTAGGCAAACATTCATGTTTTGTTTTCTCATTTCTGAGTCCTTGACCATATCTTCTGCTCAGTCCAATCCAGATAGGTTTCTCCAAAGAAACCCTGTTGTAATGTGCTTGGGGCCAGAAACTAAAATGAATTCCAGGTTCTAACTCCTTGGACAAAAATCAAACCAGTATAACAACAGGCAAGAGGCTGGGTAGATTGGACCAGAGTCCGAGGCTGCCCCTCCCTCCACCTGACTTTGATTGCTTTACATCTGTATTAAGCCTCAGCCACCATGCTGTCTTTCCCCAGTTCCACTGGAAATGCACCACACATCACAGAGTCTACCCAGGTGTCATTGGTAACAACACTGGCTGCTGCTTCTGGGTTACAAGTATAGGACGAGGCTGACCAGGTCCTAGGATTGCTTCAAGCGTTTGAAAGGGGGCTCCAAGAAAGGGAGATGAGCAGAAGCCAAGGAACGGTATGCTTCAGCCACTAAATGGGGATAGGAGCCCACCATTGCCTTCCAGCCTGAGGTCTCAGAGACCTCAGAAGCATGAGCTGTAATGAAATCCAGTGCCTGGGTTTTCAGCTGTCCTGAGCTGTGGAGGTCAGCCAGGAAGAGAGTGTGGGCAGCATTCTCCACAGAGAGGTCCCTGCAGAGGGCATCCTCACACATGACCTTCAAACGCTCCAGGCCATACTTGTCAGCAGCTGCCAGCAATGTATCTGCCATGCTGTCCAGGTCTGGTGCCTTCCCGGTGTAAATGAAGCCCATCATTGCCTTGAAGATTTGTGGCTCCAGGTCAGGGATCTCAACGCGGTTCTTTCTGCTCTCCTCCATGTCATGTTGAAACATGGCTCTGAAAACTGGAGAGCGAGCTGCTAAGATGGCCTTGTGAGCCCGGAATTCCTGACCAGCTACCACCAGGGAGCAGTCTGTGAATTGGGACTTCTCCCACAGCTCTCCTAGCTCATCTGCCAATGTGCATCTGGGAACTTGAATCCCTGGCTTCCTGTTCTGGTGAGAGATTCTAAAGGAGTCCTGGACGACCCTCACACTGCAGAGCAGACGGAGCTTGTCATCTGGGAGAAGACGAGGGGCATTGGAAAAGAGGAAATCTCGAAGGACGTACTTTTTGAATCCACAGCCACGGCCTGGCACGAACCTAATGGCCTTTGGGCTCCTCATAGTTTGTGTTTTCTCTCCTTCGGCAGTTATGATCCAGAACTGGAACTTTGCCCAAACATGACTCTTTAGACAGCTGAGCAAAACTAGGCTAACTGACAGGTAATCTGCACTGACTTCATCAAATCCGTTCGGGTATACTGTCAAACACCATTTGTCATTGGCTCCTGTTGGGATAGTTGAGCTTCTAATGATTTCTGTCCTGTCCTCCACAAAAAATCGGAAGTTGTTGATGGTCCACGTGTAGGAGTAATTCTGAAGGCTGATTTCTGTGTGGTCCCATCTCTGGGCTGTCCCGTCTCCTGACATTTCTCCTCCAGGTAGTTTGAAGGTTCAACTGGATTCAAAATGAAGAACTAGCAATTGTTTTCTCTTCACCTTGTGAGACGCAATAATAGACATGAATTAGATGTTAAGTTTTTGTTTTTCGTCTATTCCCTTTTTGGTGGGGCTGGGAACTTGGATCTCTGAAATTTTCTATACAGATTTCAATACTAGTTTCAGAGAAGACAGTCTAGGCTTACTTGGAACTCTTACATCACTCCATTTTTGATCTAGATTGATTCTTAGGTCAATAGGTCATTGGTTTGGACAATTAATCACAACTGTTTAAAAATCTGGAAAATTCTAAACACTCATATAAAAATGTTGTACTATGGTTCTCTAGAGGAACAGAACATATACAAGGAATCTCTCTGTGTATGAAGGAAGGGGATTTATTAGAATGACTTAGGGCTGCAGTCCTGCTGATCTCACATTGGCTAGCTGTGAAGGGAAAGTCCAAGATTCCAGCACTTACTCAGTCCAGGAGGTTGGAAGTGTCCACTGGTCTTCAGTATGTGCTGGTGTTCCAAATAGTCTCTAACACCAGGGAAGGGATGGACTTGCTGCAAGGTGAGGGCAAGCAGGCAAATAGCAAGAGCTTCCTGCTTCCATGTCCTTTTATATGCTTCCAGCAGAGGGTGTGGCCCAATTTAGGGTGTGTCTTCCAGACTCAAGATCTGGATTAAAGGTGTTTGTCCTCAGGCCCTGAGATCCAGATTAAATGTTTGTGTCTTTCTACACTCAAAGTCTGTCCTTGAAGTGGATCTACCCACTTCAACTGAAGCATAACACTTCTCACTGTTGTGCCCTCCATGTTAGGGTTTTAGTTAATTCTTTGTCCCCTTAAATTAGGAACCAAGAATAACCACCACAAGTGTATTTTGCTTATTGTGGTTCATCTTAAATAAAATAGGGATGGTGTCCATTCCTACACAGCTGTTATTTCCTCTTCTCAGGGTTTTACACTAAAACACTCTCCCCATCCCTCAGAAAACCCTTACCCTTTCATTTTAAAACTCCAGTTCTCCTATGCTCCTGGCTATTCTCTCAGTCCAAGGATTAAGGAGAAAACTTATCATGGCAGGAAATAACACTTATTTAATTCCACTCAAAGCATTTGAGTCAGATTATTTAATTTTGAGACAAGGAAAAGGTCTTGCTAGTCATTATATTTATGTGAAAGGCAACCATTCAATATCATTTGTCTAAGACTACCAGTGTAGTTACTGTGATTAAATAAATTCATGATCCAGGCATGATGTGATAGTCTATGGCATTGATCAGAGTAGTCTGATGGCAGTCTAAGGCTATCTTGGTCCATAGAATAAATTCTAAGAGAGCCAGACATGCAGAGTGGAAAACATCAAAAATGAAAGAAAGATGTAGAAATGAAATCATGATTACCTCTTGAATTCCTGCTAAAACGTTTCAGATGCCAAAGCATTAGGTTACGAACTAGTATTTCAGATCAGTTCCATCCTCCTTAAGAAAGTAACTGTGATGAGATGGAGAAATGGTTCAGCAGTAAAAGGTGCTGAATACCTTTCCAGAAGACTGGCATCCAATTTACTGCATTCAAGGGTACCTGACAACCGTTGGTAACTCCCGTTACCCAGTTAAACAGTTATCCAGGGGATCCAACAGCCTCTTCTGACCTCTGAGGCCACCATATGCACATGGTGCACAGACCCTCCTGTGTAACAAGGCCCAGACATTAGCAGGCCCCCATACCTAAGCACAACTGTCTCCATGACAGAAGTGCTATTCAAGGTGAAAAAGTCAGCATTTCTGTAAAACACAGCAAAACCCTGCCACAACTAAAACGAAGGCATAATCCACCTAAGTCCATAGTCTGGGAATGCCTCTAAATGTTTAAATCTTGCTTGAAACACAGTAACATGATGGCTTCTGTAGTGTGACTTCTGGCTAAATGTTCTTGCTAACTGAAGTTTCTCAACCCAGATTATGGTTTTGTGCTTAAAAGCTCACCCTGAGAAAGGCTGGTTGCTGCATCGGAATCCAGAATACCTCGTGTGGTTGCCAGCTGGCTAGAAAGACTTTCTATTGCCTTAAGTCCATGTTCAAGCTATTTCTTCTCTCTCTCTCTCTCTCTCTCTCTCTCTCTCTCTCTCTCTCTCTCTCTCTCTCTCTGTCTCTCTGTGTGTGTGTGTGTGTGTGTGTGTGTATGTGTGTGTGTGTGTGTGTGTGTGTCTCCAAGCTTTCTCAGTGTTACTGTCAGTCTCATTGTGCTGTATTGACCACTGGTTTTCTCTGTTGTGTGGACACCCCTGCTGTTTAAGACTCATGCCTTCTCCTGTTGGGGACCAGAGTCCTTTTGTCTGTGCCAGGTCTCCCAGAGAACAACCTACCTGAAATAAAAGCTCCACCTGCTCCCCTGATCCTAAACACATAAAGAAGAGTCACTGAGGCTACTAGTTAGCCACCTGCCAAAGATTCCTAAATGAGGGACCAAACTTTCAGAGATCAAAACCAGTTGATTGATTTATCCTGGATTTAAGGAAGAGCAGCATCAGAGCCACCGGCTGGGAATTGCTGAGTCGATTGAATCACTGAAGGTGTTGTCAAGTACTACAAGCTTAGTGAGTCCCTACAGACATGATGAACTGGAGAGAGAGAGATGTGGGGAGCGTTTTACTGATTACAGAAAAAAGGGAACGGTCTCAAAAGCCCATTGTTGGTAACCGTTGAACATATTCTGCACCTTTTGAAAACCAGAATAGTGTCTCACTTTTAAGGCCCAGCAGAGTAAGCATGGAAGTTCAAAGCTTAAAGAGGACAGAACTCACCAGTGAAGCATGAAAATTATGAGGTATTGAGAAGCTGAATCTTGGCAGTCAGCATGATGAAATTGACAAGTACTTAGGATCTCCTCATAACACACCCTTAAGAGAATCTGGAAGAGTGTTTCTAAGGAGGATTATCTGGGCGGGGCATGGGGAGGGGCAAGACCACCAATGAAAGTTGGTGGAGACATCCCAGAGACTGTGAGTCTGGATGGAAAGAGGACTGCCACTTTCACAGGTTCCTCCCTGTCTCTGCTTCATGACCACCATGGATGAATTCTTCCATCCTGATCCCCAAGTTGTGAACACTGAGAACCCTGACTGGGAAAGGAATACCTCTTCCTGGATCATTTTAGTGGAAGGATTTAGTGTAAAACCCTGAGAAGAGGAAATAACAGCTGTGTAGGAATGGACACCATCCCAAATTTATTTGAGATAACCCAAAATAAGCAAAATACACTTGTGGTGGTTATTCTTGGTTCCCAATTTAAGGAGACATAGAATTAACTAAAACCCTAACAGGGAGGGCACAACAGTGACAAGTGTTATGCTTCAGTTGAAGTGGGTAGATCCCCTTCAAGGACAGACTTTGAGTGTAGAAAGACACAAACATTTAATCTGGATCTCAGGGCCTGAGGACACACACCTTTAATCCAGATCTTGAGGCTAGAAGACACACCCTAAATTGGGCCACACCCTCTGCTGGAAGCATATAAAAGGACATGGAAGCAGGAAGCTCTTGCTATTTGCCTGCTTGCCCTCACCTTGCAGCAAGTCCATCCCTTCCCTGGTGTTAGAGACTATTTGGAACACCAGCACATACTGAAGAACAGTGGACACTTCCAACCTCCTGGACTGAGTAAGTGCTGGAATCTTGGACTTTCCCTTCACAGCTGGCCAATGTGAGATCAGCAGGACTGCAGCCCTAAGTCATTCTAATAAATCCCCTTCCTTCATACACAGAGAGATTCCTTGTATATGTTCTGTTCCTCTAGAGAACCATAGTACAACATTTTTATATGAGTATAAAGAATTTTCCAAATTTTTAAACAGCTGTGTATAATTGTCAAAACCAATGACCTATTGACCTAAGAATCAATCTAGATCAAAAATGGAGGGATGTAAGAGTCCCAAGTAAGCCTAGACTGTCTTCTCTGAAACTAGTATTGAAATCTGTATAGAAAATTTCAGAGATCCAAGTTCCCAGACCCACCAAAAAGGGAATAGATGAAAAACAAAAACTTAACATCTAATTCATGTCTATTATTGCGTCTCACAAGGTGAAGAGAAAACAATTGCTAGTTCTTCATTTTGAATCCAGTTGAACCTTCAAACTACCTGGAGGAGAAATGTCAGGAGATGGCACAGCCCAGAGATGGGACCACACAGAAATCAGCCTTCAGAATTACTCCTATACGTGGACCATCAACAACTTCCGATTTTTTGTGGAGGACAGGACAGAAATCATTAGAAGCCCAACTATCCCAACAGGAGCCAATGACAAATGGTGTTTGACAGTATACCCGAACGGATTTGATGAAGTCAGTGCAGATTACCTGTCAGTTAACCTAGTTTTGCTCAGCTGTCTAAAGAGTCATGTTTGGGCAAAGTTCCAGTTCTGGATCATAACTGCCGAAGGAGAGAAAACACAAACTATGAGGAGCCCAAAGGCCATTAGGTTCCTGCCAGGCCGTGGCTGTGGATTCAAAAAGTTCGTCCTTCGAGATTTCCTCTTTTCCAATGCCCCTCATCTTCTCCCAGAGGACAAGCTCCGTCTGCTCTGCAGTGTGAGGGTCGTCCAGGACTCCTTTAGAATCTCTCACCAGAACAGGAAGCCAGGGATTCAAGTTCCCAGATGCACATTGGCAGATGAGCTAGGAGAGCTGTGGGAGAAGTCCCAATTCACAGACTGCTGCCTAGTGGTAGCTGGTCAGGAATTCCGGGCTCACAAGGCCATCTTAGCAGCTCGCTCTCCAGTTTTCAGAGCCATGTTTCAACATGACATGGAGGAGAGCAGAAAGAACCGCGTTGAGATCCCTGACCTGGAGCCACAAGTCTTCAAGGCAATGATGGGCTTCATTTACACTGGGAAGGCACCAGACCTGGACAGCATGGCAGATACATTGCTGGCAGCTGCTGACAAGTATGGCCTGGAGCGTTTGAAGGTCATGTGTGAGGATGCCCTCTGCAGGGTCCTCTCTGTGGAGAATGCTGCCCACACTCTCTTCCTGGCTGACCTCCACAGCTCAGGACAGCTGAAAACCCAGGCACTGGATTTCATTACAGCTCATGCTTCTGAGGTCTCTGAGACCTCAGGCTGGAAGGCAATGGTGGGCTCCTATCCCCATTTAGTGGCTGAAGCATACCGATCCTTGGCTTCTGCTCATCTCCCTTTCTTGGAGCCCCCTTTCAAACGCTGGAAGCAATCCTAGGACCTGGTCAGCCTTGTCCTATACTTGTAACCCAGAAGCAGCAGCCAGTGTTGTTACCAATGACACCTGGGTAGACTCTGGGATGTGTGGAACATTTCCAGTGAAACTGGGGAAAGACAGCATGGTGGCTCAGGGTATTATAATACAGCAGTAAATGAGCTGATTGTCAGGTTAAGGGAGGAGAAGCGCTGAACTATGTTGTACACGATCCTGTTCCTGTCCTCCTTTGATTTTTGTCAATGATTTGGAAACTGGATTTCATTTTAGTTTCTGGCCCCAAGCACGATACAGCAGGGTTTGTTTGGAGAAACCTATCTGCATTGGACTGAGCAGAACTTATGGTCAAGGACTTTGGAAAGGAGAAAACAAACATGAATGTTTGCTTACAAGAGAAGTGGAAGAGAATGAAAACATTATTTCTCCTAACTCAGTGTGTGGGCTAAAGAGTTGACTCAGTTGCAAAAGCAATTTTTGCTCTTGCAGAGGAGCCTTTGTTCAGTCCTCCTCTTGTGTCCATGGTCACATCCATCTCTGTAGACAATACCTACCTAAATAAAATATCAAATTAATAACAATTTTAAAATCAGTTTGTGGATTCCAGTGGTGTTTCTGTTTGAAGAATCCCATTTTAGTCCATCCAGCTCTGCTCATCTGTGGAAGTTTGTGCAGGGTCTTACTGACACACTCATACAAAAACTATGAGACAATACCTACAGAAATTCTGTTACACTCATAGATTGCTGTCTAGTCCAATGGACATCAGTTATGCTTTCTCTATCAGCTGATGGGAGCAGATACTGAGATTCACAGCCAAACATTAGGCAGAGCTCAGGGAATCTCCAGGAACATGGGAAGCCAGGATTGTAGGAGGGATCAAAGACCTCAGGTGAACAGAGCCCACACATTCATCTAAACAGAGCTCATTTTGTCTCCTAGAGACCGAAGAGGCAATCACACAGCCTGCATGGGTCTGTATTAAGTCCTCTGCATACAGGCTGTGGTTGTTTAGCTCAGTGGTTAATGGGACTTCTAAGAGGGGGAGTATGAGGAGTCTCTGACCTGTTTGTCTGATTTGGGAACTTTTTCTTCTTTCTGTGTTGGCTTCTCTAGCCTTGATATGAGGGTTTGTGACTACTATTGTTACAGCTTAGAATGTTGTGTTCCAAAATCTGTCCTTGAAATTGATCTATCTACATCAAATGAAGCAAAACACTTCTCTCTGTTGTGACCTCCATTGTAGGGTTTTAGTTAATTCCATGTCTTGTTAAGTTGGGAACCCACAAAAACCACCACAAGTGTATTTTCCTTATTGTGGTTCATTTTAAATAAAATAGGGATGGTGTCCATTTCTACACAGCTGTTATTTCCTCTTCTCAGGGTTTTACACTAAATCCTCCCACTAACATGATCGGGAAAGAAGTGGTCCTTACCCTGTCGGGGATCACAGTGTTCACAACATGGAGGTCAGGATGGAAGAATTCATGTATGGTGGTCAAGAAGCAGAGCCAGGCAGCAAATCTGAAAGTGGCAGTCTTCTTTCATCCAGACTCACATTCCCTGGGATGGCTTTACAAACTTATACTGGTGATCCTGCCCCTCCCCCTCAGATAATCCTCCTTGGAAAAACTCCCTTGATCCACTAAGGGTGTGCTATGAGATGATCCTAAGTTCTCAATTCCATCATGATGACGGCCATGATTCAGCTTCTCAATACCTCATAATTTTCATCCTCCACTGGTGAGTTCTGTCCTCTTTAAACTTTGAACTTCCATTCTTACTCTGATGATCCTTAAAAGCGAGACAGTATTCTGGTTTTCAAAGACTGCAGAATATATGCAACAGTTACTGAAGAAGGAGTTTTGAAACAGTTCTTCTTAGAATGTGATCTGTAAAATGCTCCCCACATCTATCATCTCTCTCTAGTTCATCATGTCTAGAGGGACTCACTAAGCCTAGAGGACTGGGAACTACCTTCAGTGGTTCAATCAGCTCAGCAATTCCCAGCCTAGCTCTCCTGAAAGTCTGGCTCTAATACTGCTCATCCCTCAATCCAGGATAAATCAATCAATTGGTTTTGATCTCTGAATTTTGGGTTCCTCATTTAGTAGCCTCTGTGACTTCTCTGTACGTGTTTAGGGCCAGGGTGGCTGGTACCCTTTCCCTCAAATATGCCATTTGTAATGAAGGTAGACAATTCCTGCAAGACCCCTCATTTGTAAGAAAAGTGTTTCACCTGTAAGTCCTGAGCTTCCATGAGCACGCTCCTGCAGAGTGAGAGCACTTCTCTGAACGGGGAACTGACTCCTGCCTGGGTCTCAAGTATAAGATCTTTTCATAGAGGTTCTCATTCCAGGAATGGAACAAGTGTAGCTTTTATTTCAGCCCTTGGTTCACAGTTCATGCTCTCTTTCCTCTGACCTTTGCCCTCCATTACCCCACACACACACACACATCCAATTTGCTCATGTAGATCTCATTCATTTCTCTGTCGTTGGGCAATCTCTGTGTCTTTCTTAGGGTCCTCTTTACTAGGTAGCCTCCCTGGAGTTTGAGTTGCAGTCGGTTATCCTTTGCTTTACATCTAATATCCACTTATGAGTGAGAACATACCATGTTTGTCTTTCTGAGTCTGGGTTACCTCACTCAGGATGAATTTTTCTAGTTCCATCCATTTGCCTGCAAACCTCATGATGTCATTGTTTTTCTCTGCTGAGTAGTACTCCATTGTGTATATGTACCACATTTTATTTATCCATTCTTCAGTTGAAGGGCACCTAGGTTGTTTCCAGGTTCTGGCTATTACAAATAATGCTGCCATGAAAATAGTTAAGCATTTGTTCTTGTGGTATGATTGAGCATTCCTCGGGTATATGCCCAAGAGTGGTATAGCTGGGTGTTGAGGAAGGTTGATTCCCAATTTTCTAAGAAAGCACCATATTGATTTCCAAAGTGGATGTTCAAGTTTGCATTCCCACCAATAGTGGAGGAGAGTTCCTCTTGCTCCACATCCTCTCCAACATAAGCTGTTTTCAGTGTTTTTGATCTTAGTCATTCTGACGGGTTTAAGATGGTATCTCAGAGTCATTTTGATTTGCATTTCCCTGATGACTAAGGATGTTGAGCAATTCCTTAAATGTCTTTAAGCCATTTGAGCTTCTTCTTTTGAGAATTCTCTTTTTGGAGCCTGTGGCTTATGCTGGGACACTTTGCTCAACCTTTGTGTAGGGAGGAGGGGACTGGACCTTCCTTGGCTGAGTCTACCAGCCTGGGCTGACTCCCCAGGGGAGACCTTGCCTTGGAGGAGGTGGGAATGGGTGGTGGATTGGGGGAGAGGCCTCGGGGGGTGGGAGGAGGGAGGATGGGGGAATCCATGGCTGATATGTGAAATTAAGTTAATTACAAAATTATATATATAAGTATATATATATATATATATATATATATATATATATATAAAACTGACAGTAACACATAGAGAGACTTGCAGACAAACAACCCCCCTCACACACACACACACACACAGAAACAGAGAGAGAGGGAGAGAGAGAGAGAGACAGACAGACAGACAGAGATAGAGACAGAGACAGAGAGACAGAGAGGAGACTGTTTAAAAATGGATTTAAAATATAGAAAGTCTTTCTTAGCCAGCTGGCAACCACATGAGGTATTTGGGTTTCCAGTGCAGCAACTAGCCTTTCTCAGGATGGGCTTTTAGGCAAAAAAAAAAGAAAAAAAAGAAAAAAAACCCACCATATTCTGGGTTTACAAACTTCAGTTAACAAGAACAGTTATCCTGAAGTGGCACTACAGAAACCAAAATGTTACTGTATTTCAAGCAAGGTTTGAACACTTAGTGATATTCCCAGAACTATGGATTTTGCTGGATTAAGCCTTTGTTTTAGCTGTGTCAGGAGTTACTGTTTTTTTACACAAGTGCTGGGTTTTACACCTTGAATGGTACTTTCTTCATGGAGACAGTTGTGCTTACCTATGGGGGCCTGCTAAAGTCTGGGCCCTGTTACACAGTCGGATCTCTGCACCATGAGCATATGGTACCTCAGAAGCCAAAAGAGGCTGTTGGATTCCCTGGATAACTGGATAACTGGAGTTACTGACTGTTGTCAGCTGACCTATTAATGAAGTGAATTGGATGACAGTCTTCTGGAAAGGTATTCAGCACCTTTTACTGCTGAATACCTCCATACCATCACAGTTACTTTCTTAAAGGGGATGGAGCAGCTCCAAAAGACTAGTTCCTTCTCTAAAGCATTGGCATCTGAAATATTTTAGCAGGAATTCACAGGTAATCGTGGTTTCATTCCTACATCTTTCTTTCAATTTTAATTGCTTTCCACTCTGCATGTCTGGCTCTCCTAGAAGTTGCTCTATAGACCAAGTTAGACCTCAGACTGGCGGAGTTGAGTCAGCCTCTACCTTCAGACAACTCTGATCAATGCCATAGACGACTATCACATCATGCCTGGCTTATGAATTTCGCTTTAATCACAGTAACCACACTGTTAATCTTAAACAAATGATATTGAAAGGTTACCTTTAATATTAATTTAATGAGTAGCAAGACTTTTTATTCATCTCAATATTAATTAAGTCAAAATATTTGAGTAAAATTAGATAAGCTTTATTTCCTGCCATATTAGGTTTTCTCCCTAATGCTTGGACTGAGAAAATAGCCAGGAACATAGGAGAAATGGGGTTTTTATAACTCCAAAAATGCAAGGCTAAAGGTTTTCTGAGAGTTGGTGAGAGTGTTGCAGATGAATTTTGGTGATGTAGGAATTTGGCTGAATTTTTTCACCAGGAGCCAGTGACAAAGAGAAATAAGTGTTTGAGAGAATGCCTGAAATGATCGATGAACAAAGCAAAGATTACCTGTCAATTTAGTTGGTGTTGCTCAACTGTCCAAAGAGTCATCTTGGGGCAAAGAACCTTGCTGCAGTAGGGCCATGGACCCAGACATAACCTCAACAGCAGTCAGGTCCCAGGAGTCACCATGGACCTGAGTCACACACCTCTTGGAATGGCATGGCCCCTGTTTTGTAGATTTATGTCTTAGTCTTCCATTGGACTCATTCTAATAGCCTGCTCTTTTATTACCATAGGTTTAAAGTAAAATTTGAAATCAAGAATGATGAGACCTACAACAGTTATTTTATCATTCAGTAATGTTTTAGCTATCCAATGTTTTCTGTATTTCCATATGAAGCTGAGAACGGTCATTAAAAGATATGGAAAGAATTGTATTGTAATTTTGAAACAGATTGCTTTGAATCTGTAGATTACTTTTGTAGGATGGCCATTTTTAGATGTTAATTCTACTGATCCATAGGCATGGGAGATCTTTTTTTGTTTTGTTTTGGTTTTTTGGTTTTTTTTTCCTTCGGGTGGGTTCTGGGAATACTTGAGTGTGACAAATATGATAACATATATGAAATAAGTTTTGATAAAAATATTTAAAGCAATTGCAACAATTTACTGTGGAAAGGAACTTATTATAGAAAAATGTGATTAAAAATCCATAATATTTGAAAAATCTCTATATATGTGTAATAAAATTGATTATATTTACATTCCCGGTATATGGATATCTCCTTTTTTTATAATTTAATTTAATTTTACATATCAGCCATGGATTCCCTTGTCCTCCACCCACCCACCCACCCACCCCACCTTTCCCCCCGCCCATCCCCATTCCCATCTCCTCCAGGGCAAAGACTCCCCTGGGGATTGAGTTCAACCTGGTAGATTCAGTTCAGGCAGGTCCTCCCAGGCTGAGCTAAGTGTCCCTGCATAAGCCCCAGGTTCCAAACAGACAGCTCATGCACTGAGGACAGGTCCCAGTCCATTTGCCTGGATGCCTCCCTAACAGTTCAAGCTAATCAACTGTCTCACTTAGCCAGAGGGCCTGATCCAGTTGGGGGCTCCTCAGCTATTGGTTCATAGTTCATATGTTTCCATTTGTTTGTCTATTTGTCCCTGTGCTTTATCCAATCTTGGTCTCAACAATTCTCATTCGTACAAACCCTCCCCTTTCTCACCAATTGGACTCCTGGAGCTTCACCTGGGGCCTAGCCATGGATCTCAGCATCTGGTTCCCTCAGTCATTGGATGAGATTTCTAGCACGACAATTAGGGTATTTGGCCATCCTATCACCAGAGCAGATCAGTTCGGGCTTTCTCTCACCCATTGCCAGTAGTCTATTGTGGAGGTATCTTTGTGGATTTCTGTGGACCTCTCTAGCACTTTGCTTCTTCCTATTCTCATGTGGTCTTCATTTATCATCATCTCTTATTTCTTGTTCTCCCTCTCTGTTCTTGATCCAGCTGGGATCTCCCGCTCCCCTAAGCTCTCTTTCCCTCAAAACTTGCCCTTCATTACCCCCACTCATGTCCAGGTTGTTTATGTAGATCTCATCCATTTCTCTGTCATTGGGCGATCCCTGTGTCTTTCTTAGGGTCCTGTTTTCTAGGTAGCCTCCCTGGAGTTGTGAGTAGCAGTCTAGTCATCTTTGTTTTACATCTAGTATCCTCCTATGAGTGAGTACATACCATGTTTGTCTTTTGAGTCTGGGTTACCTCACTCAGGATGATTTTTTCTAGATCCATCCATTTGCCTGCAAACCTCATGATGTCATTGTTTTTCTCTGCTGAGTAGTATTCTATTGTGTATATGTACCACATATTATTTATATGTACCATTCTTCAGTTGAAGGGCACCTAAGTTGTTTCCAGGTTCTGACTGTTACAAACAATTCTGATATGAACATAGCTGAGCAAGTGCCCTTGTGGTATGATTGAACATTCCTTGGGTATATGCCCAAGAGTAGTATAGCTGGGTCTTGGGGGAGATTGATTCCCAATTTTCTGAGATAGCACCATATTGATTTCCAAAGTGGTTGTACAAGCTTGCATTCCCACCAGCAGTGGAGGAGAGGTCCCCTAGCTCCACATCCTCTCCAGCATAAACGATCTTCAGTGTTTTTGATCTTAGCCATTCTGACAGGTGTAAGGTGGTATCTCAGAGTCATTTTGATTTGCATTTCCCTGATGATTAGGGATGTTGAGCAATTCCTTAAATGTCTTTCAGCCATTTGAGATTCCTCTGTTGAGAATTCTCTGTTTAGTTCTATAGCCCATTTCTTAATTAGACTGTTGGGCGTTTTGATGTCTAATTTCTTGAGTTCTTTATATATTCTGAATAACAGCCCTCTGTCAGTAGTGTGGGTTGGTGAAGACCCTTTCCCATTCTGTAGGCTGTTGCTTTGCCTTGTTGACTGTATCCTTTGCTCTACAAAAGCTTCTCAGTTTCAAGAGATCCCATTCATTGATTGTTTCTCTCAGGGTCTGTGCTACTGGTGTTATATTTAGGAAGTGATTTCCACTGCCAATGCATTCAAGACTACTTCCTACTTTCTCTTCTATCAGGTTCAGAGTAACTGGATTTATGTTGAGGCCTTTGATCCACTTGGGCTTAAGTTTTGTGCATGGTGACAGAGGTAGATCTATTTGCAGCCTTCTACATGCTGATATCCACTTATGCCAGCACCATTTGTTGAAGATGATTTCTTTTTTCCATTGTACAGTTTTGGCTTCTTTGTCAAAAATTATATGTTCATAGGTGTGCGGATTAATGTCAGGGTCTTCAATTCAATTCCATTGGTCTGCATGTCTGTTTTTATGCCAGTACCAAGCTGTTTTTGTTAGTGTAGCTCTATAGTAGAGCGTGAGGTCAGGGAACGTGATGCCTCCAGAGGTTGTTTTATTGTACAGGATTCTTTTGGCTATCCTGGGTTTTTTGTTTTTCCATATGAAGTTGAGTATTATTCTTTCCAGGTCTGTGAAGAATTGTGTTGGGATTTTGATGGGGATTGCATTGAATCTGTAAATTGCTTTTGGTAAGATTGCCATTTTTACTCTGTTAATCATGCCTATCCATGAGCATGGGAGATCTTTCCATTTTCTGACATCTTCTTCAATTTCTTTTTTCAGGGACTTAAAGTTCTTGTCATATAGGTCCTTCACTTGCTTAGTTAGTGTTACCCCAAGGTATTTTATATCATTTGTGGCTATTGTAAAGGGTGATGTATCTCTGATTTCCTTCTCAGCCTGTTTGTCAATTGTATATAGGAAGGCTACTGATTTTTTTGAGTTGATCTTGTATCCTGCTATGTTGCTGAAGGTGTTTATAAGCTGTATCAGTTCCTTGGTTGAATCTTTGGGGTCACTCAAGTATATTATCATGTCATCGGCAAGTAGGGAAAGTTTGACTTCTTCCTTTCCAATTTGTATGCCCTTAATCTCCTTATATTGTCTTATTGCTCTGGCTAGAACTTCAAGTATTATATTGAATAAGTATGGGGAGAGTGGACAGCCTTGCCTCGTTCCTGATTTTAGTGGAATTGCTTTGAGTTTCTCTCCATTTAATTTGATGTTGGCTGTTGGCTTGCTGTAAATTGCCTTTATTATGTTTAGGTATGTTCCCTGTATTCCTGATCTCTCCAAGCCCTTTATCATGAAAGGGTGTTGGATTTTGTCAAAGGCTTTTTCAGCATCTAGTGAGATGATCATGTGGTTTTTTTCTTTGAGTTTGTTTATATGATGTATTGCATTGACAGATTTTCATATGTTGAACCACCCTTGCATCCCTGGGATGAAGCCTACTTGATCATGGTGGATAATTGTTTTGATGTGTTCTTGGAGTCTGTTTGCCAGTATTTTATTGAGTATTTTTGCATCAATGTTCATGAGGGAGATCGGTCTGTAGTTCTCTTTCTTTGTTGCATCTTTATTTGGTTTAGGAATAAGGGTAATTGTAGCCTCATAGGAGTTTGGTAATGTTCCTTCTGTTTCTATTGTGTGGAACAATTTAAAGAGTATTGGTATTAACTCTTCTTTGAACATCTGGGAGAATTCTGCACTGAAACCATCTGGTCCTGGACTTTTTTTGGTTGGGAGACTTTAAATGACTGATTCTACTTCCTTAGGGATTATTGGACTATTTAAATAGTTCATCTGGTCTTGGTTTAACTTAGGTATGTGGTACCTATCCAGAAAATTATCCATTTCTTTTAGATTTTCCAGTTTTGTTAGTAGAGGTTTTTGAAGTATGACCTGATGATTCTCTGGATTTCCTCAATGTCTGTTGTTATATCCCCCTTTTCATTTCTGATTTTGTTAATTTGGATTCTCTCTCTCTCTCTCTCTCTCTCTCTCTCTCTCTCTCTCTCTCTCTCTCTCTCTCTCTCTGTCTTTTGGTTAGTTTGGATAATGGCTTGTCTATCTTGTTGATTTTCTCAAAGAACCAACTCTTTGTTTCATTAATTTTTTGTATTGTTCTCTTTGTTTCTATTTTATTGATTTCAGCTCTCACTTTGATAATTTCCTGGCGTCTATTCTTCCTGGGAGACTTTGCTTCTTCTTGTTCTAGAACTTTCAGGTGTGCTGTTAAGTCACTAGTGTGAGATTTCTCCAACTTCTTTATGTGGGCATTTAGTGCTATGAATTTCCCTCTTAGCACTGTTTTCATAGTGTCCCATAAGTTTGGGTATGTAGTGTCTTCATTTTTGTTGATCTCTAGGAAGTCTTTAATTTCTTTCTTTATTTCTTCCTTAACCCATTGGTGATTTAGTTGAGCATTATTCAGTTTCCATGAGATTGTAAGTTTTCTGTAGTTTTTGTTGTTGTTGAAATCTACCTTTAAACCATGATGGTCTGATAGAACGCAGGAGGTTATTCCAATTGTTTTGTATCTGTTGAGATTTGCTTTGTGGCCAAGTATGTGGTCGATTTTAGAGAAGGTTCCATGGGGTGCTGAGAAGAAGGTATATTCTTTTTTGTTAGGATGGAATGTTCTGTAGATATCTATTAAGTCCATTTGAGTCATAACATCAGTTAAGTCCTTTATTTCTCTGTTAAGTTTCGATTTGGCTGATCTGTCCAGTGGTGAAAGTGGGATGTTGAAGTCTCCCACTATTAATGTGTGGGGTTTTAGATGTGGTTTAAGCTTTAGTGATGTTTCTTTTACATAAGTGGGTGCCCTTGTGTTTGAGGCATGAATGTTCAGAATTCAAACTTCATCTTGGTGGATCTTTCCTGTGATGAGTATGTAATGCCCTTCTTGATCTCTTTTGATTGATTTTAGTTTGAAGTCTATTTTGCTGGATATTAGGATGGCTACACCCGCTTGCTTCTTAAGATCATTTGATTGGAAAGTCTTTTCCCAGCCTTTTATTCTTAGGTAGTGTCTGTCTTTGAATTTGAGGTGTGTTTCTTGTATGCAGCAGAAAGATGGGTCCTGCTTTCATATCCATTCTGTTGGCCTGTGTCTTTTTATAGGTGAATTAAGTCCATTGATATTAAGGGATATTAATGACCAGTGATTGTTCATTCCTGTTATTTTTTGGTGGTAGTGTGTGTGTACTTCTCTTCTTTGGGGTTTACTGCTGTGGCATTATCTACTGCCTGTGTTTTCATGGGTGTATCTGACTTCCTTAGATTGGAATTTTCCTTCTAGTGCTTTCTGTAGAGCTGGGTTTGTGGATAAGTATTGTTTAAATCTGGCTTTGTCTTGGAATGTCTTGTTCACTCTGTCTATGATGATTGAAAGTTTTGCTGGGTAAGTTAGTCTAGGCTGGTATCCATGGTCTCTTAATGTCTGCATTACATCTGTCCAGGTCCTTCTGGCTTTCAAAGTCTCCATTGAGAAATCAGGTGTTATCCTGATGGGTTTGCCTTTATAAGTCACTTGGCCTTTTTCCTTTGCTGCTCTTAATATTCTTTCTTTATTCTGTATGTTTAGTTGTTTAGTTATTATGTGATGAGGGGACTTTTTTGGGGGGTCTAGTCTGTTTGGTTTTCTATAGGCTTCTTGTATCTTCATAGGCATTTCTTTCTTTAAGTTGGGAAAGTTTTCTTCTATGATCTTATTGAATATATTTTCTGTGCCTTTGAGTTGGTATTCTTCTCTGCTGTGGGATGTTTTGTATGACAAATGTGTTGTTGATTAGTCAATAAATAAAACACTGCTTGGCCATTAGCTCAGGCCTATCATTGTCTAACTCTCACTCTTATATTTAGCCCATTTCTATTAATCTTTACTTTGCCACATGGCTCGTGGCTTACCGGTACTTTACATCTCCCCTGTCCTGTCGGCGGCTCCAGCCGGTCCCTCTTTCCTTCCTCCTTCCTCAATTCTCCTCTCTCCTTGTCCCGCCTATACTTCCTGCCTGGTTACTGGCCAATCAGTGTTTTATTTATATAGAGCGATATCCACAGCACTTCCCCTTTTTTTCTTTTTCAAAAAGGAAGGTTTTAACTTTAACATAGTAATATTACATATAACAAAATAATTATCGAGTAAGAATTATAGTTACAATATAAAAGAAGATAATCTATCTTATATTTGTAAGTTTAAGGTTTATATCTAACTTATCTTTTATCACAACTAAGGAAAATTGTAAGTATCTAGTCTTTAACCACATCAAAGACCACAGAAGGATATAATACTACCTGAGAAATGGGAGAAGGATGCAAGCAACTTTTGGGAGTCTTGCAGGGTAGACAGAGACAGCTGACAGCCTGGACAGTCATTTAAAGTTCTCTTGTAAAGTTGGGGCATCTGTCTTTAGCCCAAAGGCCTAGAGTCTCTCATTTACTTTTTTTGTGTCCTGTAGAATGTCTGGCAGTTTCCTCTGTAAAGCAGGAACCTGAAGGACCATTTTGTCAAGCAAAGTTCAGTGGTCACCTTCCTATGGGTCCTGCATGTTCAATTGATAAAGCAATCCAGGCAAGAACAGTTTCTTGCTCAAATGGATATTTTTGTCAAGGTGAAGATAAACTCCATATGGAGTGTCTTCGATGCCCATCCTCCTCTCTGAAGTAAATCGGTGCTGTCAGGAGCAGGCATGTCACCTATCATTGTCTAGCTCTCACTCTTATATTTAGCCCATTTTTTTAAGCAATATACCAAGCTGGCTTTAGAGATGGAATTGGCTCACTCCCCCTCTAAACCCAGACATATTGCTTAAAAAAATGGTTAAGAGATTCTTGCGTCCCAAATCAGAAGAGAAAAACCAATATTTTTATTTAAAGCAGGTTGATTATAAATACAATCTCTTTCTAAAGAAAAAAAGGGGATAGTTTAGATACAATAGGATAAAAGGATAGATTAACAAACCTACTTTTAAAGAGTAACAACTTGTTTAAAATGTTTTACATTGCTATAGATTTTAGTTTATTGATACAAATTTAAACTTAATTTTGTTATATTGTATATATATTTCTATTGTTTGAGGTATTATGTTTATGTAACTCATTTAAAATTATAATAAATAATTAAAACATAGAATAATAATTAGCCATCTATGATAATCATATTTGTAGCCATGTTAGTTAAGTCTTCTAGGTATACATAGATATATTTCAGATAGATAAAAAGTCTTCAAACACTTCAAAGACCTACAGAATATGGCATTTAAAATGTTTTAAAAATTTAGACTTTCTGGAAAATTCCAACCTAAGGAAGTCAGATACACCCATGAAAACACAGGCAATAGATAACCCCTATTGGTGAAATTATTAAGGCCACTCCATGTAGTTAAAAGGAAGATTTATTTAGTGGGTAACTTACAAATGAAGGGATAGGTAGGTCGCAGGGTCTGGGGAAGGTGTATCGCAGTCCAGCAGTGTTTTCTGGAGCTCTGCTCAGTCAACCTCCACCGTCCAGGGTCCAGGAACAAAGAGAGAGCTGGCCCATCCCATCTCAGGTCTCCAGGGTCCTCCCTTGGCCCCGCCTTGTAGGCGTGACAGTTGCCAAAGCCTCAATGGGGGTTGGAACTTCCAGATTAAAGCTGGAATGGCTACCCACTACAAACTCCACAGCAGTAAATCCCAAAGAAGAGAAATACACACACACTACCACCAAAAGATAACAGGAATTAATAATCACTGGTCATTAATACCCCTTAATATCAATGGACTTAATTCACCTATAAAAAGACACAGGCCAACAGAATGGATACAAAAGCAGGACCCATCTTTCTGCTGCATACAAGAAACACACCTCAACTTTAAAAATAGACACTGCCTCAGAGTAAAAGGCTGGGAAAAGTCTTCACAATCAAATGGTCTTAAGAAGCAAGCTGGTGTAAGCTATCCTAATATCCAACAAAATAGACTTCAAACTAAAATCAATCAAAAGAGATCGAGAAGAACATTACATACTCATCACAGTTTTTTTTATTCATTCTATTACCCTATGTTTTTATTGGCAAATTGAGTCCATTTATATTAAAAGAAATTATCAGTGTTTGTTAATTCCTGTTATTTTTGGTTTTAGTGGGTGATGGTTGTGAGTGTGTGTGTGTGTGTGTGTGTGTGTGTGTGTGTGTGTGTGTGTATGTGTTACCTTTCTTTGGATTTTGCTGGTGTGTGATTATCTATTGTCTGTGTTTTTGTGGGTGTACCTAATGTCCTTGTATTGAAGTTTTCATTCTAGTACTTTCTATAGGGCTGAATTAGTGGATAGATATTGTTTAAATTTGGTTTTGTCATGAAATACCTTGTTTTCTCTCTATATGGTGACTGAAAGTTTTGCTGGGTATAGTAGTCTGGGCTGACATTGGTGGTCTCTTAATGCTCCCCAAATGCCTGTCCAGGATCTCTGGATTTTAGAGTCTCCATTGAGAAGTCATGTGTAATTCTGATTGGTCTGCCTGTATATGTTACTTGACCTTTTCCCTTTACAGATCTTAATATTCTTTCTTTATTTTGTATGTTTAGTGTTTTGATTATTATATGGTGTGTGTACTTTATTTTGGGGGAATCCAGCCTTTTTAGAATTTTGTAAGCTTCTTGTACCTTTATAAGCACGCCCTTTTTTAGGTTGGGAAAGTTTTCTTCTACAATATTGCTGAATATGTTTTCTGTGCCTTTGACCTGGGATTCTTCTCCATTCTCCTATCTCCATTATTCTTAAGTTTGGTCTTCTCATGATATCCCAGATTTCCTGGATGCTTTGTTTTAGGAGTTTGTTGGGTTTAACATTTTCCTTGGCTAATGAATCTATTTCCTCTATTGTGTCTTAATTCCCTGAGATTCTCTCTTCCATCTCTTGTATTCTGTTGGTGATGCTTGTATCTGTAGTTCCTATTCATTTACCCAGATTTTCCAAATCCAGTATTCCTTTAGTGTGTCTTTTTATTCCTTTAATTTCAATTTTCAAGTCTTGAAACATTTCCTTCACCCATTTCTTTGTTTGTTTGTTTGTTTACTTACTTGACTTTAAGGGATTTATTGATTTCTTCCAATTTTTTGTTTGTCTTTTCCCCGATTTCTTTTTTTTTTCATTTTTATTTATTATTTATTTTTCTATTATCAGCTTGATACAGTATAAGTTCCCCCCCCCAGTGTCGTTTATTGAAGGAGGGAGGAGGTCTTAAATACAGGCTTACAGCACAATGGGAGAACCCCGGAGGGCAGAAGTTCACTACCAATGTTTTACAATCTTGCATCTAAGCTGTTAACACCCATTATGCCCATTATGCAGGATACACAGACAAGGATCTTTCCTTAAGCATTCAGGAGGGTGGAACCCGGCAGGGAATTAGCATAGGGAGGATATCAAGGTCAAGGTCAGCAAGCAAGGCCAACAGTTACCCAAAATGGGAGCCAGGGTCCTACAGGTCCTCCTTTTACTAATAAATGAGCTTCTGACTTAGGTTGCGTGGGACGTCAGCAGGTCACCTTACCCATCATGGAGACACTTGCCCAGGCCACACCTGCTCTGTCTTAGGTTGGTGAGTGCCCCCCAGGCATTACCCGTCTCTGAATACTCATTGTCATACAGGCTCAATCGTGTGTGAACTGCAGAGTTAACTACTGCCAAAGATCTCAAAGTGGCACTGGGCTTGCAATCTGTGTGTTCAACACAGAAAAGACCAACAGAAGTCCTAACTAACCCATAGCCAGTAGGCTAAAGGCAATTGAGCCATTCCCTTCCTTAATGAGCCTTATTTCAAATTGGAGTCCTTGTAAGATGGTATCCCAAAAGTAAATGGAACTTGAATTTATAAATTTATAATTTTCAAAGCCAATCAAAATGTATATAACTATTGAATTAAATTTATCATGCCCAATAGAATGAAAGATTAACTAACTGGGGTAGCTACTTTTGCTGCCAGGGTCCCTACTGTGCTAGCTGTAGTAACCAATTATGAAATGGTAATCCCAGAAACAGTAGCAGCAGTGGCCACCACTGCTATAACAGCAACAACGGCAGCAGCAATGTCAAATTCTTTTCTGGAGCGTGTGGGCATCCACTGGCATGGATACAACTCCAGGAACACGAACTGCCAAGGCCCATTTTTCTTGATCCTAGCACAACTTAAGCTGGCAGCTCTGCAAAAGAACAACTAAGAACCATAAAGAAAAAACAGGCAGCTCACAAAGAGCATAACTAATGGTCTTATAATGGCTACATTCAGGCTCATGAATTTTAAGGTATCTTCAAAGGGGGGCTAAATGAATTTCAGGAGGCCAATAAATGTTGCACAGAGCCACTCCTGAAAAGTAGGTACTACACCAGCTTGAAGAGGGTTGTGAAAATGAAAAAGCTTAGCTGGCATGCTACTGTTAACAAATGGAGGTTAGTGACCTTCAGGGTTATCCTTAATCTCCAAGGTGTCTGGGTGACACGTTCTCAAACATACTTGAAAAAGCAGTTACCATACATTACCTTCTGGAGAATCCAAAAGCAAGGCTACAGTACCTAGGCTTACATTAATGCTTGCCAAAGCTGGCATTATTGGGCTCTCAGTCTCCATTGGCATCAGAAGGGGAGAGTTTTTCATGAGGGCCCAATAGGTCTCTGCCATGTTGGTCTTCAGCAGCAGCCACAGGGCACACACAGCACTCAGGAATCCAAAGAGGAACCTCATTGTCCTGCGGAAAGACACAAACAGATCCCCAGGCCCACACCAAGTGCCAGTAGAAAGATCCTTCCATCGCTCCAGAGGGTGATTTGCAACAGGAGCCCTCCAGTGCTTATCTGCAGCAGATACTCCAGCAGAATCCACCAATAAAAAATTTAAAATATATAAAACAAAGGAAAGAATAGAATGTGGAGAGGAATGATGAGTCTCTAGTTCCCCCTTATTTTATTTTAGTAAAATATGTTTGTTTGGGTTTTTTTTAATAGTTCAAATTTTTCTTTTATATATATTTTTTTAATTTATTTATTTATTTATTTTTCTATTATCAGCTTGATACAGTATAAATTCTTATCTTAGCCTCCATGGTTCTGTGGGTTACAGTCTAATTGTTCTTTACTTTATATCTAGAATCCATTTATGAGTGAGTACATACCATGTTTGTCCTTCTGGGTTTGGGTTACCTCACTCAGGATGATTTTTTCTAGTTCCATCCATTTGCCTGCAAATTTCATGCTGTCATTGTTTTCCTCTGCTGAGTAGTACTCCATTTTGTATATGTACCACATTTTTTTAATCCATTCTTCAGTTGACGGGCATCTAGGTTGTTTCCAGGTTCTGGCTATTACAAATAGTGCTGCTATGAATGTAGTTGAACATGTATCTTTGTGGTATGAATCAGCATTCCTTGGATATATACCCAAGAGTGGTATGGTTGGGTCTTGAGGTAATTCAATTCCCAGTTTTCTGAGAAACTGCCATACTGATTTCCATAGTGGTTGTACAAGCTTGCATTCCCACCAACAATGGAGGAGTGTTCCCTTTGTTCCACATCCTCTCCAACATTGACTGTCATTAGTGTTTTTGATCATAGCCATTCTGACAGATGTAAGGTGGTATCTCAGAGTCGTTTTGATTTGCATTTCTCTGATGATTAAGGATGTTGAGCATTTCTTTAAATGTCTTTCAGCCATTTGTGATTCTTGTTTTGTGAATTCTCTGTTTAGCTCTTTAGCCCATTTTTTAATTGGATTGTTCAGTATTTTGATGTCTAGTTTCTTGAGTTCTTTATATACTGTGGAGATCAATCCTCTGTCAGATGTGGGGTTGGTGAAGATCTTTTCCCATTCTGTAGGCTGTCTTTTTGTCTCACTGACCATGTCTTTTACCCTGCAAAAGCTTGTCAGTTTCAAGAGGTCCCATTTATTAATTGTTGTGCTCAGGGTTTGTGCTGTTGGTGTTATATTTAGGAAGTGGTCTCCGGTGCCAGTGTGTTCAAGAGTACTTCCTACTTTCTCTTCTATTAAGTTTAGTGTAACTGGATTTATGTTGAGGTCTTTGATCCAGTTGGACTTGAGTTTTATGCATGGTGACAGATATGGATCTATTTGTAGTCTTTTACATACTGACATCCAGTTATGCCAGCACCATTTGTTGAAGATATTTTCTTTTTTCCATTGTATAGTTTTGGTTTCTTTGTCAAAAATCAGGTGTTCATATGTGCATGAATTAATGTCAGGGTCTTCAATTCAATTCCATTGGTCCATATGTCAGTTTTTATACCAGTACCAAGCTGTTTTTATTACTATAACTCTATAGTAGAGCTTGAGGTCAGGGATGATGATGCCTCCAGAGGTTGCTTTATCATACAGGATTCTTTTAGCGATCCTGGGTCTTTTGTTTTTCCATATGAAGTTGAGTATTTTTCTTTCCAAGTCTGTGAAGAATTGTGTTGGGATTTTGATGGGGATTGCATTGAATCTGTAGATTGCTTTTGGTAAGATTGCCATTTTTACTATGTTAATCCTACCTATCCATGAGCATGGGAGATCCTTCCATTTTTCTGATATCTTCTTCAATTTCTTTCTTTAGAGGTTTAAAGTTCTTATCAAAGGCCGGGCAGTGGTGGCGCATGCCTTTGATCCCAGCACTTGGGAGGCAGAACCAGGCGGATCTCTGTGAGTTCGAGGCCAGCCTGGTCTCCAAAGCGAGTTCCAGGAAAGGTGCAAAGCTACACAGAGAAACCCTGTCCTTCACTTGTTTAGTTAATGTTATCCCAAGGTATTTTATATTATTTGTGACTATTGTAAAGGGTGATGTTTCTCTGACTTCTTTCTCAGCCCTTTTATCATTTGTGCATAGAAGGGCTACTGATTTTTTTGAGTTGATCTTGTATCCTGCCACTTTACTGAAGGAGTTTATCAGCTGTAGGAATTCCCTGGTAGAATTTTTGGGGTCACTTATGTATACTATCATATCATCTGCAAATAGTGAAAGTTTGACTTCTTCCTTTCCAATTTGTATCCCTTTGATCTCCTTTTGTTGTCTTATTGCTCTAGCTAGAACTTCAAGTACTATATTGAATAAATATGGGGAGAGTGGACAGCCTTGTCTTGTTCCTGATTTTAGTGGTATTGCTTTGAGTTTCTCTCTGTTTAATTTGATGTTGGCTGTTGGCTTGCTATAAATTGTCTTTATTATGTTTAGGAATGTTCCTTGTATTCCTGATCTCTCTAATACCTTTATCATGAAGGGGTGTTGGATTTTGTCAAAGGCTTTTTCAGCATCTAATGAGATTATTATGTGGGTTTTTTCTTGAGTTTGTTTATATGGTGTATTACATTGATAGATTTTCTTATGTTGAACCATCCTTGCATCCCTGGGATGAAACCTACTTGGTCGTGGTGTATAATTTTTCTGATGTATTCTTGGATTCAGTTTGCCAATATTTTGTTGAGTATTTTTGCATCAATGTTCATGAGGGAGATTGGTCTGTAATTCTCTTCTTTGTTTCATCTTTGTGTGGTTTGGGTATCAGGGTAATTGTAGCCTCATAAAAAGAGTTTGGTAGTGTTCCTTTTGTTTCTATTGTATGGAACAATTTGAAGAGTATTGGTATTAGTTCTTCTTTGAAAGTCTGGTAGAATTCTGCACTGAAACCATCTGGTCCTGGGTTCTTTTTGGTTGGGAGACTTTTGATGACTGTTTCTATTTCTTTAGGGGTTATTGGTCTATTTAAATGGTTTATCTGGTCTTGATTTAATTTTGGTATGTGGTATATATCCAGAAAATTGTCCATTTCTTCCAGATTTTCCATTTTGTGGAGTACAGGTTTTTGAAGTACAACCTGATGATTATCTGGATTTCCTCGTTGTCTGTTGTTATGTCTCCCTTTTCATTTCTGATTTTGTTAATTTGGGTGCTCTCTCTTTGCCTTTTGGTTAATTTAGCTAGGGGGTTGTCTATCGTGTTGATTTTTTGAAAGAACCAACTCTTTGTTTCATTGATTTTTTTATTGTTCTCTTGGTTTCTATTTCGTTGATTTCAGCCCTCAATTTGATTATTTCCTGGCATCTATTTCTCCTGGGTGAGTTTGTTTCTTTTTGTTCTAGAGCTTTCAGTTGTACTGTTAATTCATTGGTGTGGGATTTCTCCATCTTCTTTATGTGTGTATTTAGAGCTGTGAGATTTCCTCTTAGCACTGTTTTCATAGTGTCCCATAAGTTTGGGTATGTTGTACTTTCATTTTCATTGAATTCTAGAAAATCTTTAATTTCTTTCTTTATTTCTTCCTTGACCCATTGATGTTTCAGGTGGGCATTATTCAGTTTGCATAAGATTATAGGCTTTCTATAATTTTTGTTGTTGTTGAAGTCTAACTTTAAGGCATGGTGGTTCGATAAGATACAGGAGGTTATTCCAATTTTTTTTTATCTGTTGAGATTTGTTTTGTGACCAAGCATGTGGTCAATTTTTGAGAAGGTTCCATGGGGTGCTGAGAAGAAGGTATATTCTTTTGTGTTAGGATGAAATATTCTGTAGATATCTATTAAGTCCATTTGAGTCATAACATCTGTTAGGTCCTTTATTTCTTTGTTAAGTTTCAGTCTGGTAGATCTGTCTTTTGGTGAGAGTGATGTGTTGAAATCTCCCACTACTAATGTGTGGGGTTCGATGTGCGTTTTAAGCTTTAGTAATGTTTCTTTTATGAATGTGGGTGCTTTTGTATTTGGGGCATAAATGTTCAGAATCGAGACTTCATCTTGGTGGATTTTTCCTGTGATAAATATGTAATGTCCATCCTGATCTCTTTCTATTGATTATCATTTGAAGTCTATTTTATTAGATATTAGGGTAGCTACACCAGCTTGTTTCTTAGGTCCATTTGCTTGTAAAGCCTTTTCCCAGCCCTTTACTCTGAGGTAGTGTCTGTCTTTGAAGTTAAGATGAGTTTCTTGTATGCAGCAGATGGATGGATCCTGTTTTCTTATCCATTCTGTTGGTCTGTGTCTTTTTATAGGTGAGTTGAGACCATTGATATTGATGGATATTAATGACCAGTGATTGTTAATTCCTGTTATTTTTTGTGGTCGTGTTGTGTTGTCCTTCTTTGGTGTTTGTTGGTGTGGGATTATCTATTGCCTGAGTTTTCATGGGTGTGTTTAGCTTCTTTGGGTTGGATTTTTCCTTCTATTGCTTTCTGTAGGGCTGGGTTTGTGGTCAGGTATTGATTAAATCTGGTTTTATCATGGAATATTTTATTTACTCTGCATATGGTGATTGAGAGTTTTTCTGGATTGGCATCCATGGTCTCTTAGTGTAGCTAGAGTTTTCCTGCCTGGTCCACAGTCAGGACAAATCTCTATCACCTGCCAGTCCCACAGCCATCAGACCCAACCAAGTAAACACAGAGACTTATATTGGTTACAAACTGTATGGCCGTGGCAGGCTTCTTGCTAACTGTTCTTACAGCTTAAATTAATCCATTTCCATTAATCTATACCTTGCCACATGGCTCGTGGCTTACCGGCATCTTCTCATGCTGTTTCTCATCATGGTGGCTGGCAGTGTCTCTCTCACTCAGCCTTCCACTTCCCAGCTTTATTCTCCTCCTTGTCCCACCTACACTTCCTGCCTAGCCAATGGCCAATCAGTGTTTTATTTATTGACTAATCAGCAACACATTTGCCATACAGAACATCCCATAGCATCTTAGTGTCTGCATAACATTTGTCCAGGACCTTCTAGCTTTCATAGTCTCTATTGAGAAATCTGGTGTTATTCTGATGGATTTGCCTTTATATGTTACTTGGTCTTTTTCCTTTGCGGCTCTTAATATTTTTTCTTTGTTCTGTATGTTTAGTGTTTTGATTATTATGTGGTGAGGGAACTTTTTTTTTTGACCCAGCCTATTTGGTGTTCTGTAAGCTTCTTGTATCTTCATAGGTATTTCTTTCTTTAGGTTAGGAAAGTTTTCTTCTATGATTTTGTTGAATATATTTTCTGTGCCTTTGAGTTGGTATTCTTCTCCTTCTTCTATCCCTATTATTCTTAGGTTTGGTCTTTTCATGGTGTCCCAAATTTCTTGGGCGTTTTGTGTTATGACTTTTTGTCTTTAGTGTTTTCTTTGACTGACAAATCTATTTTCTCTATTGTGTCTTCAGTGTCAGAGATTCTCTGTTCCATCTCTTGCATTCAGTTGGTTATGCTTATTTCTGTAGTTACTGTTCATTTAGTCAGGATTTCTATTTCCAGCATTCCCTCAGCTTGTGTTTTCTTTATTGTCTCAATTTCATTTTTCAGATCTTGGAATGTTTCTTTCATCTGTTTAATTACTTTTTCTTGGCTTTCTTTGATTTCTTCCATTTTTTTGTTTGTTTTTTTCTTCCATTTCTTTAAGGTAATTTTTTATTTCCTCTTTAATGGAGTTTTTCATTTCCTCTTTAAGGGAATTTTTTATTTCTTCTTTAAGGGCCTCTATCATCTTCTTAAAGTCATTTTTAGGATTGATTTCTTCTGTTTCTTCTGACTTGGTATGTTCAGGTCTTGCAGGTGTAGAATCACTAGGTTCTGATGTTGTCATATAGGTCTTTATGTTGTTGCCTGTATTTTTGCACTGGCGTCTACTCATCTCTTCCTCTGCTCAGTGCAGGCAGTGTTTGTGTCTGAAGGTGTCTCTCTTGTTCTAATTTTTAGTCTTGGTTCACTAGGAGTTCTTGGTTAAATTGGTGCTCTTGGGCTCTGTTCCTTCAGGAACAGCTTAGTCAAATCAGTGTTAGTGGGTTCTGTCTCTGGGAGCAGTTGTTCCCAGTTGGTGTAGGGTGTGCTTATGGTTTCAGTGGTTGTTAGGTTCGTAGGGGTTAGTTTTTTTGTTTGTTTTTTGTTTTGGGGGGGTTTGGTGGGGGAGCAGGGAAAGGTAGCTGTCTGGTCTCTGGGACTCCGATGGGTAGGGCCTAGGGGCTAGAGACCTGATCTGTCGATCTGGAGATGGGAGCTTACCTGTTCTCAGTCAGTGAAGTGTATATTTACGATTCTGGTGATCTGGTTCGGTGGCTGGGTGGCACCTTCTGTGTTCTCAAGTCACGTTTTGCTCATTCATCAACTCCTCAGCTGATCTTGTTTCCTCAGACTTCAAACTGTAGAATTCTGAATCCTCTCCTGGATGGATTTCAGCTGAGCAGGGTAGTCTCACCAACACCTATAAGTTGTTGGGTTTCGCAGGATCAGCAGCTGGGCTCTGGGTTGGCCTCTGACAAAGTGTTCAGATCCATTCTGGTTCTATCCCATGGAGATGGCTCCTTCCCCAGGTGTTGGGATTAAAGGCATCCCTGTTCCAAGCTCTTGATTAAGAGCTTGTTTCCACTAACTCCTCAGCGGTAATGTCCCCTGATTTCTTTAAGGAAATTTTTCATTTCCTCTTTAAGGGCCTTTACCATCTTCATAAAATTATTGTTAAGGCTGTTTTCTTGAGTTTCATCTGTTTTGAAATGTTCAGGTCTTATTGTTGTAGGATCACTGTGTTCTAGTGGTGCCATATTACCATTTCTGTTGTTGAAAATATTCTTACTGGAGTTTAGGTATCTTTTCTTCCAACTGGTATGGGTTGTACCTGTGCCTATTTAGTCTTCTGGTATGGTGGCAGGGGAAGGTTAGCCAGGGGGAGGATATTCAGATGCATAGGGTTGAGCAGTGGAATATTAGTCAGCAATAAAAAAAATGACATCATGAAATTTTCACACTAATGGATGGAATTTTAAAAACAATCCTGAGTAAAGTAACACAGACACAGAAAGACCAATGTGGTGTGTACTCACTCATAAGTGGATATTAGCTGTAAAGTAAAGGATAACCAGGCTACAATCCATAGCCCCAGAGAAGCTAGCTAGCAAGGAGGACTCAAAGAGACACACATGGATTTCTCTGGGAAGGGGAAAAAGAAGAGATCTCCTGGGTTATCTGGGGGGATGGGTATATGGAAACATGAGTGATTAAGTTGGGCAGGTTGAGGGCAGGACAGGCAGGGATAATAATGAAAGAGATATTTTGATGAGGGACCATTTGGGTTTTGGCAGAAACCTGGTGCCAGGGAAACTACCAGAAATCTGCAAGGATAAGCCCAGCTAAGACTCCTGGCAATGCTGGGAAGGATGCATTAACTGGCCATCTCCTGTAATCAGACTGGTAACTAACCTGTAATCAGAGAGTATTCATACAGTAACTGATGTTAGAAGATGCAGAGACCCTCAGCCAGGCACTGAGCCTAGCTCAGGAGGCCCTGTTGAAGACAGAGAGGAAGGATTTTACAAGCCAGGGGGTCAAGGTCATTACAGGGGAACTCACAAAGACAGCTGACCTGAGCTCATGGGAGCTCACCAACTCTGGATCGACCTAGACCCTCTGCCTTGTGTGACAGTTGTGTAGCTTGATCTGTTTGTGGGTCTCCTAGCGCTGGTATTAGGACCTGCACCTGGCACTTAAGCTGGCTTTTGAGAACCCATTCCCCATGTTGGGTTGCCTCAGCCAACCTTGCTGCAAGTGGAGTAGCTTGGTCCTGCCTTGACTTGACGTGCCATGCTTTGCTGATTCTATGGGAGGCCTGCCACTTTCTGAATAGAGACAGAGGAGGAGCGGAAGGGGAGGCAGAAGGGAGGTGGGGAGAGGAAATGGGAGGTAGTGATGGAGGAGAAATTGTGGTCAGTATATAAAACAAATTTTAAAAATTAATAAAAAGAAAAAATAAAAATAATAAGCTGTTTACGGTCAGACTTTAGAATTGTGAGCCAATAGTGGCTAACTAAAAAAAAAAAAAGATAGATTAATGTTGGTGAGACTATTATGCCATTCTGTTTTTACAAACAAAGAAAGCACAATAAAGAATATTCTAGAAAGTACTTTTTTATAATTAAATTTCATTTTTATTTTATTGGTGTGTGTTTATTTGACTGAATGTATGCTTTAGTGCTGGGTGTTCCTCTTACCTGTAGAGTTCAGAAGAGCATCAGATCCTGTCTTATTTAGGATGGCAATTACTGTGAAGAAATGTCATGCACAGCAAGTTTAGAAATTAAAACATTTGATGCTAGCTTAAAGTTTCAGAGGTTTAGTCTATTATCATCATGGTGGGAAACATGGTGGCATGCAGGCAGGCAAGTTGCTGGAGAAAGAGCTGGGAATTCTACATCTTGATCCACAGGAAACAGGTAGTGAACTCAATCACTTTGAGTGTGGCTTAAGCATAGGAGACCTCAAAGTCTACCCCCACAGTTACACACTTCCTCCTAAAAAGTCTCATACTCCAACAAAGCCGTATCTGCTAAAAGTGCCCTAGCCTCGGGGAGCTGTTTTTCTTCAGACAACCACATTCCACTCTCAGACACCCAAAGTGTTGTAGCCATATGATAATGCTAAGATGCATTCAGTCTAATTTCAAAAGTTCCCATAGTCTATAACAGCCTCAAACTTATTTAAAAGTCTAAAGTTCAAGGTCTCTTCTGAGATTTATGCAATCTCTTAACAGTAATCCCTTATAAAATTATAATTAAAAGCTAATCACATACTTCCAACATATAATGGGACAGGATATACATTACCATCCAAATACATAGGGAAGGGAATATAGTGAGAAAAAACTGGACCAAAGTGTTGTATGATATTTTGTTTGTGTTCTGACAAATAAAGTTTGCTTGGACATCAGAGGGCTGAGCTAGCCACTAGTTAACCATAAAGGCCAGGCAGTGGTGGCACACACCTTTAATCCCAGCACTTGGGAGGAGAAAGCAGGAAGATCAGGAGTTCAAGGCCACCATGGGCTATACAAGATTGAACCATTCTAAAAGAGAAACAGAGCCAGTTGGTGGTGGCACACACCTCTAATTCCAGCACTACGTAGGTGGAGACAGGAATATAAGGCAGATGAAGACAGGATCTTAGCCCATTCAGTCTGAGGATTCATAGAGACGGGATCACCCAGTTCTGATCCTTTGGCTGCATTACTCCACCACACATCCTGTTCTCAGCAGGGCTAATTCAGATAAAAGAGTCTAACATTGCAGTTTGTCTGCACTGGGTGTGTCCTGCACTAAGTGCTTGAACCCCAATATGGACTCAAAATAATGACAGTAAGTAGGAACAGTCCAGACCTATGTGGGCAAAGTGGAAGCAACCCCACCTATCACCCAAAGGCCACACAGAACCATTGTCTGTTTATGTGGTGATACACATGTGTTTCTTCAGTTTCAACCTCAGAATTTCATATTTGTAGGGTAGAAATACCTTGTGTCCATCTGGATAGTGTTCCAATGCATTAGAGATCCATTGGTGTACATTGTCTCTCTATTACTGTGTATAGACCCCAGAACATTTTGATTGGTGGCTATTACAAACCATGTTCCTTTTCTGGCAGGTTCTACCTTTGTTAAGGCAAAATGGGTTTTTGGGGGGAGATGGGTAACAGAAAAAGAATTATCTTTTACTAATAATAATAACAGTAATAATAATAATAATAATTTTTCCATACCTGATAAAATTAAAGGCATTTGTTAATCTTATAAGTTAGTTTAGATTGAATGGCCATGCTGTTTGATGAACTATTGCCTTTCCTAATAAAGAAATCTCTCTTGTTCAAATCTAATCTTCACCAATTTTGATGGTATTCATAGCTTTTCTTCTCCTGCAGAAACAAAGCAAAACTTCTTCAAATATCCTGGTTTCCATTCTGAGGTGAACACATCTTTAAAATATACACGCTGACTTAATTCAGCATTTTTTCTATTATCCAGTGTCTCTCTGCAGCTCCATTCCTTTCTCACTAGCATTTAAAAAATTTAAAGTTAATAAAGCACTGTATAATCTATCTCTAGGGGTCTTTATTACCTTTTCTGTTTATTAGCATATCTTTTAAAGTGCAATTAGATCTTTCTATAACTGCTTGTCCTGTAGCACTGTATGGTATATCTGTAATATGTGTTATGTTGTAATATGCAATAATCTGTCTCATATTGTTAGAGACATATGCTGGAACATTGTCAGTCTTAATTTGTACAGATATCCCCATAATAGCCACAACTTCTAATAATGTGTAATTATAGCATTTCAGAACTCAAAGCAATTGCCCATTGAAATCCTGAATATGGTGGACATATTTTAATTTTCCAAGCTCTATAAAATGAAACACATCCATTTGCCAAATTTCATTTCTTTGATTACTCTTTAGATTACTTCCTGCAGGTAATGGAGTTTGGTTATACAAGGAATAAGTAGGACATTTCCTTATAATTTCCTTGGCTTGTCACCAGTGATAGAAAAACTTTTCTTCAAAAATTTTGCTGCTAACATGGTGTTTCTTATGAAATTCTGAGGCTTCTAACACATTTCCTATTAATAGCTGATTAATTTCATCATTAACTTATGCTAGAGGGCCTGGTAGACCTTTATGGGATCTAATATGTGATATATGCAATGGATAATTTCTATTTCTGATTATTTGCTGTAGTTGAATAAATAGTGAAGTTAATTTTGAATCATCTGGAAAAGATCAGCAGTTTCAATACATAAAACAACTCTTTCTGCATATTGAGAGTTGGTAACTATATTAAGAGATTCAGGAAAATCTAATAATACCATAAGAATGGCATATAGCTCTAGTTTTTTTAACTGAATATAAGGGCTTTTAGCCACTCTACTTATTTTTCGTGATTTATAACCTGAATTACATGACTTATTTGCATCAGTTTAGAATGTAAGGGCACCAAAAATTGGTGTTCCTCATACAATGTTCTCTTTATAAACTGAAGTCTCTTGTTTGGGGGATATTTGTTGCTAATATCTCCTAAAAATTACTGCAAGCTCTTTGCCAATGTTCATTTTTTGCCCATAATGAGGCAATTTCAGTAATAGTAAGAAGTACCACAATTTCTGCCGGGTCTATTCCTGATAATTGATGAAGTCTCATTTTTCCTTTCAGATTCAATTCAGAAACCTTTCCTAATGGGTCTTTAATTTTTTATTCTGTTGTGTGGTTTAAAAAAATTCAATCTAAATCTTCTCTCTGCATAAGAATTTCTGTAGGAGAATGAGTAGAAGGTAGTAGTAATCCACATGTGCATCCTGTAATTCCTTTTCCACCAGAGCCAATTCTTTCTCAACCTCCGCTGATAATTCTCTTGGACTATTTAAGTCCTTGTCACCTTTTAAGGTTTGAAACAACTTACTCAGTTCTTGAGTTGTTACTCCAATAGTGGGCCATAGATTGGAAATGTCTCCCAGCAATTTTTGAAAATCATTAAGAGTTTATGACTGATCTCTCCTGATTTGTACTTTCTGTGGTTGAATTTTCTATAAACCTATCTTATTTCCTAGAGAACTGATAGAATCTCCTCTTTGTATTTTTTGGGAGCAATTTATAATCCCCAGCAAGGTAAAATTCTCTTTACTTCATTAAACATTTTTTCTAAGGTGTCTATATCCGAAAAAGACAGGAAGATATCATCCATATAATGATAAATTTTAAGTTGAGGAAACTGTTTATGAATTATTTCTAATGGCTGTGGTACAAAATATTGACACAAGGTAGGACTGTTTAACATTCCTTATGGAAGAAGAACTTTCCACTGATACATTTTAAGAGGTTGAACATTATTATAAGTAGTCACCATGAAGACAAATTTTTTTATCCTGTTCTTGTAAAAGTATAGTAAAAAAAAAAAAGCAGTCCTTTAAAAAAATCACCATAATAGACCATTCCTTAGGTAATAAAGAAAGCAGGGGAATTCCAGGCTGTAAAGAGCCCATTGGCTGAATTGTCTTATTTACAGCTCTTAAATCTGTTAACATTCTCCATTTTCCAGATTTCTTTTTAATGACAAATATGGGAAAATTCCAAGGACTGGTCAATACTTCAATGTGCTGAGCATTTATCTGCTCCTGTACCAGCTGTTCTAGGGCTTATAATTTTTCTGATGTCAAAGGCCATTGTTCCATCCACATAGGTTTGTCAGTTAACCATTTTAATGGTAGGGCAGTTGGTAACTTTGAAAGACCAACAGCTGTTGTGGTTCCTGCTTATATACAACCTGAACAGTCAGTGACTGTTCTTGATAATACATTTTAATATTTTTCTCAGAAATATTCTTTATTTTATGGTTTGTTTCTGAGATTGGAAGAATGTTAATCTGTGTTTCCATTGCAACTATTCAGGTCCCCATAAATTCATTACTATGTTGACCACATATGGCTTTAATTTTCCTCTCTGTCCTTCTGGTCCTATACACTAGACCCATCTTGTACTTTGCTTTACCTGAGATAACATTCAATCCCTAGAAGCTGAATATTTACCTCCTGAAGAGCCCAATTTTGATGCCAAGATTTTGGTAAAATTATTATTACATCTGTTCCTGTGTCTACTAAACCTTCAATTTCAAGGCCATTTATTTGTATTTTTAGCTTTGATATCTGGTCATTTACAGCAGTTTGCCAAAATAGTTGTTTTCTGGTCTCTCTTGAATTTTTTGTTTTATCTACTGAAGAAGTTCTGTCCTTGATTACATCCAAAGCAGTGTTGTTTTTAACAACAGGCATTAAGTCTTTTAATTTCTTTGTGGAGGAGCTTCTCTGATGCTGACAGTGAATGAGTGAATCAAATATTTGGGCCTGCAGGTGACCCCTTAGGCAATTTTCCAATGGCAAATGGTTACTTTGTCTGTCCCTTGTTGATCTGCATTCGTGAGTCCAATATCAGCCTTTGCCACGCCATCTACATACTCCAGAAGGTTGAGGCCTTCTTTTTGGATTATCTCTAGGAAAAAAGAAAAACATTGTTTCTAGGAACACCTTGCCTACAATCCATTTTCAAATGACCTTGCCTACCACAATTAAAATATCTGACATTTTGATTTTTCTTAAAATGTTTGGAAATTATCAGAGTAGCATCATAAATGTGAGATCCAATATCAACCGTATTTCTAATCCATTCATCTATTGTTGCTGATCTTGCCTTTAAAAGCCTAATAACCCTTTTGCATTTTCAAAGACCAAAGATTCAATTAATATTTTTCTAACTTCTGGATCTGATATTCTATTTACAGCTGAAGACAATCTTTGCAAAAAATCAGTGAAGGGTCCTTTTGGGAAAGCTGCTAAATGATATAGCACCAAGGTGTGATCATCAAATCCAAGCTGCCTTTGTAACTCAGCAGATTGACCTTCACCTAGAAACTGATCTTGGAAAATATTAATACCTATATCCCTATTTAATTGTTCTATAAAATAGAACTTTCTTTTTTCACCATATTTGCCATTGTAACTGAGGACCAGCTTCCAATATTGCTGTTGCCAAATCTTTTCAGGTTAGGGGGATAATTCTTTTCTGAGTTGCCTATGAATTTAATGTCTGCTTCACATAGGGTGAATGCATACCTTATGAAATGACTGATTCTTGAAATCTCCTCAAATCTAATATTTCTATAGCATTCCATTTAACTTCTTCATAAGCTTGGGGTGCCTATCATCTGCTGATGGTTCTTTCATAGTAACCAGATAAACTAAGGCTGGTTTTCTAACAATTTTGGGCCTCCCTTCTTCAGGTTCATCACATAGTGGCATGGTAGGTTCTTGTCTAAACTCCTCTATCTGTGCCTGAATATTTTTCTTATTCTCACTGATAAGTGTTTCTAAGTCTTGTATCTTATCAATCTGCTTTGCATATTTGGCACAATTATCAATCTACTTTTCATATTGGCACAAAAAAATCCACTATGGCTATTAAGGATAAAATGTAAATTGCCAGACTGATAGTAATTATAATCAGTATTATGTCAATCTCAATTAAGTCATT
This sequence comes from Peromyscus californicus insignis, assembly GCF_007827085.1. Lineage (NCBI taxonomy): Eukaryota > Metazoa > Chordata > Mammalia > Rodentia > Cricetidae > Peromyscus > Peromyscus californicus. The sequence continues at coordinate 166,933,423 of NW_026294562.1, read as the reverse complement.
TATCTTTTCATCTTCTGCTTCTAATTTCAAGCCATCTAAAGTAGCACTATACAAGATCCTAATGCCCTGTATTATGATATTTCCTATTGTTTATGTGGGAAAGCTTCTTCCTTTTAGTATTAGTTTATTTTCTACTTGGGGACTTCCCAGGTGTCTTACCAAATCTTATGGCCTCTCAGTTTCTTCACAGCTGGTGTGATTTCTCTGTCTGTGTGGTCATGCCACACATTGAAGCACCAAATGTTTTTAACAAAATCTCAATTGTTTGATTTTACCAATAAAGACTTGGGAGCCCCTGGCAGCAGGATCAGAATCCATCCCTGGTGCATGAGCAGGCTTTTGGGAGCCCACTACCTATGATAAGACACCTCTCACAGCCTGGAGGCAGGAGGAAGGACTTGGTCTTGCTTCTACTGAATGTGCCTCCCCATGGAAGGCCTTGTAGGGGAGAGTTGGAAGTGGGTTGGGAGGGGGCTGCTGAGGGGTGAGAGGAGGGAAGAGGGGGGATCTTTGATTGGTGTGTAAAATGAATGGAAAATTCTTCTTAACTAAATAGGAAAAAATACTTGGGAGCCATATGCTGGGGTGAAAGCCTGCTAGCTCACAGAGGCCAAGAAAGCACCCAGATGACCTTTCTCCTCAGCCAATGTCCCAGAAAACCCCCTTTCTCCTACACCATCTCAAGCAAGACTCCTCAAACTCAATGTCCCTCCCTTTCTAGTTCCTATGTGTATTTCTCTCCATCCTCCTGACTCCCCCTTACTCATTATGGTTTTTCATAATAATCCTATGTTCACTTCCTGTCAACTGGTTGCTTGCTCTGCCTCTTGACCTACAGTTGACTTTACTTAATCCTGTTTACAATATTCAAGCAGAAAGCTCTTGGATTAGAGATGTGTACTAGGGCTGAGCCACACCACAACTAGAAACATGTTTTTCCAGTAAATTACTCAATTTCAGGGTTCACAGTATGATCAAAGATCAGGCAACAGATGGTGTTCTGAAACACTAGAGATCCATTGGTGTACATTGTCTCTCTGCCACTATGTGCAGTCCCGAGCGCACTTTGACTGGTGGCTGTTACAAACTGTGTGAGTTCGTGGCTGTCAACCAGTTACCCCTGTGTATCAATAAAAAGTCTTAACATTCCCTGGCACATTAAGAACAAGCAGAATATTCTCGCCTTCAGCGGCTTTGTGCAACAGGGGTTCAATAGTGAAGTGAGCAGTATGGGGAGGGTACCAGCAGGTGGAAAGTGGAGGTAGGTAGCTGGGGAGATTACCAGTAGTTAAGAGCACCGGCCGCTCTCTCAGAGAATGTGGGTTTAGTTCCCAACACCCACAGGCCTGCTCACCACTGCCTGTAACTCCAGTTCTAGGAAATCCAATGTCTCTTTTAGACTCTGAAGGCATTGCATTCAGGTGGCACACAAACACACGTGAGGGATAACTCCCATACAGCAAATAAATCTTTTAAAACTCTTTTTTTAAAAAAATAAATAAAAAGTGAGATTAGAAAGGAGGAGAAAGGAATTTGGGACCCTCTGCAGTAGGTGAAAAGCTGAGCCCCGTGTCCTAAATGTTTTCATCCCTCAGCCTTCATGTGTGTCTCCTGTATCTACAGTACTCGATAGACAGAAGCTACATGACATGTCCTCCTTTCAACTAGTGCTCCTGAATGTGTCATTTACCCTCTGCGGAACTCTCTTCTGAGGTTTCAAATGGATCACCCCTGACTGCCTTCAGATCTCTGTTCACACTCAACAGCATTTTGTGGGGTCGCGAGATGCCTTCCCTAACCTTTTCCTCTGGAGATCCTGAGTCATCTCTTTCTCATTTGTTTTTACAAGATTTATTTTACTTTTACATATGTGTGTGCTTCTGTACCATTTGTGCCTCAGACAGAAGACTGTCTGGAATCCCATGAAGCTGGAGTTATAGGAGGTTGTGAAGCCTCCTAATACAGGTGCTGGGAACTGAACTCAGGACCTCTGGAAGAGCTGCAAGTGCTATTAACCACTGAGCCATTCTCCAGCCCTCCTTTCTCATTCTCTTGCTCTGTTCCCTTTGTGGCTTTAGTCAATCCCTGATTTTTACCTTCAAAATGGTGGTCTGCCTTCTGGTCAATTGTAACTAGGGCTTTTAGGGGTTCAGGAACCCTCCTGCTATTCTGGAATGTTCTAGTGCATGTAAACAGCTCAGACACCTGTTGATGTATGGATGAATGAATGAGTGAATGAATGAATGAATGAATTAGAGGCTCTCATTTTGGTAGATAAGAAAATAGCCCAATACCACAGTTTGATTTTTTTAATTTACAGTTACTTATTAATTTTATGTATGTGTATGTGAGAGAGAAAGAGACAGAGTATTGCTGTGGGATGTTCTGTATGGCAAATGTGTTGCTCTGATTGGTCAATAAATAAAACACTGATTGGCCATTGGCTAGGCAGGAAGTATAGGCGGGACAAGGAGGAGAATAAAGCTGGGAAGTGGAAGGCTGAGTCAGAGAGACACTGCCAGCCACCATGATGACAAACAGCATGTGAAGATGCCGGTAAGCCACGAGCCATGTGGCAAGGTATAGATTAATGGAAATGGATTAATTTAAGCTGTAAGAACAGTTAGCAAGAAGCCTGCCACGGCCATACAGTTTGTAAACAATATAAGTCTCTGTGTTTACTTGGTTGGGTCTGAGGGGCTGTGGGACTGGCGGGTGAGAGAGATTTGTCCTGACTGTGGGCCAGGCAGGAAAACTCTAGCTACAGAGTATGTGTATGTTTATTCATGCATGCATCAGTGTATGAATGGGAAAATGCTACTGTACAGATATGGAGATTAGAGGATGTGAAGGAATTGGTTGTCTCCTTCCACCATGTGGGATCTAGGCATTGAAATCTGAATGTCAGCCTTAGCAGCATGTGGCGATGCTTTGTTTGTGATCTAACAAATAAAGCTTGCCTGAAGATCAGAGTGCAGAGAGAAGCCATGGAGATCAGGCAGTGGTGGCACACAGCTTTAATCCCAGCATTTGTGAGACAGAGGCAGATGGATCTCTGTGAGTTCAAGGCCACCCTGGACTACACAAGACTGATCCAGTCTAAAAGAGAAACAGAGCCAGGCCGTGGTGGCACACAACTTTAATCCCAGCAATTGGGATCTCATGGATCTCGTGCCTTTGTGGGGGGGGGGGGGGATGACACACCTTTAATCCCAGCACTAGGGAGGCTGAGATAGGAGTTGATATGGCTGGGAGGAGAAAAGGAATACAAGGCAGGAGGAGACAGGAGTCAACCGCCTTTCACTGAGGATTTCCTAGAGATATGAACTAGCGGCTGGCTGCTCTGCTTCTCTGACCTTTCAGCTTTCACCCTGATATCTGACTCCAGGTTTTAATGATAAGACCAATTAGGATTCGTGCTCCAGCAGCAAGTTCTTTTACCACTGAGCCATCTCAGGAGCAAACCATGATCTCATTTTCATTTGGAAAGCCACCCTGAACAGTTGGGAATATCAGTTTTTTGGAATATGCTGGACAATGGTGATTAATTTGGAGGAGGGAACAATCTGGCTTTCCCTCCCCTTATCATTTCCTGTTCACTTAGGACTTCCAACAACTGAGCCTCTGTGCCCCGTGCCCCCCACCCACACTTCCCATAGGAACAAACCCCAAGTACCCTCTCAAGCTCTTATCTTAGGAGAATCCAGCCATTCTCTGAGTTCTCCTCCATTGTCAAGCCATTATTTCTTCATCTTTGTGTCAGGACACAGGTCTGAGGCTTTAGGCCAGATTCCCAGAGTCAGGCCACATCTCCTGCAGCCCACTCTAGGACAGGGTGTAGGGGCTGTCTGTGCTGTGACTCACATACTCTCAGTTTTCAGCACCTGGCTCCTCCATGCTCCTTGTCACTTACACTATGATGAACTAAACACATGGTGTGAAACTTCCCTCTGCCCCTATAAGGTTATAGACGATCAGACCTTTCCTTTGGGCATGGGATTGGGAGAAGACTGCTCAATGATACTGCCCGGAACTGGAGAGTGTTCTCAGAAGAGGCTCCTAGGTCTCCATTCATGATCACTCCCATGGCAGCTGTTTCTTGTTCTCTCACTCTTCCTAGCTTGTTGTGGGATAGCTTGTTGTACATTGTAAAGATGTGTCTCTGCCTAAGGCACCTTCCGATTGGTTTAATAAAGAGCTGAATGGCCAACAGCTAGATAGGAGAGAATAGACATGACTTCTGGGGAGAGAGAGAAACTTGGGAAGAATCTGAGATGCACAGGTTTAGCCAGGGAGATGCAGAGCAAGTCAGATGTACAGTATGGAGGAGAGGTAACAAGCCATGTGGCAGAATGTAGATTAATAAAAACAGGTTAATCTAAGTTATAAGAGCTAGATGGGAACAAGCCTAAGCAAAGGTCAGGCCCTCATAATTAATAAGAAGTCTCCATGTCATTATTTGGGAACTGGAGGTCCAAAGAAAGTCCAAGGACAATTGATGCCCAACATGCAGCACATATATCCACATAGGGCCTGAGGAAGCTGGGAAAACAAAGTTCCAAACACAGAGGCAGACACAGCTTCTTAGTAACCACCATCTCTCAAGCAAGCCCAGTGCTCACTGCATACAGAATTGTGGCTCCTTTAAGAGTCCTTGCTGTGTAGCCAAGCACTTGAACAGGCACTAGGTAGAAACACCTGCCCCAGCCCGGCCCATCAAATTCCCAGAGTTGGGGCAGGAAAATGCAGCTCCTGACTGATGCCCAATGGCATGAGGCTAAGCTCTCATGGAAGGGCAAACAGTGGTGCAGCCCAGAACCAATGGGAGAGCCTGCTGGACTGACCCCAGTGGAGTGGAGCCAGCCACCAGTGCCGTGTGCGCAGACGGGGACCTAACAATTTAAGGTTTGGCTCACATGTCAGAGAAGGCTGCAGGCACACAAAAAGCCAGGTCCAGAAGGGAGGAGGGGACTGGACCTGCCGCGACTGAATCTACCAGGCTGAGCTGAATTCCCAGGGGAGTCCTTCCCCTGGAGGAGATGGGAATGGGGGGTGGATTGGGAAGGGGGGGTGGGAGGAGGGAGGACAGGGGAACCCGTGCCTGGTATGTAAAATTAAATTAAATTATAAAATTTAAAAGAATAATAAAAAAAATTTCTGCTAGAAAAAAATTAATAATAATAAAAAAGACCAGGTCCAGACTGAGAAAACCTCTGCACAGATACAATATATTTGAAAATATGCTTAGATGTTGAAGAAGAGAAAATGGGTATAGACAGTCATAGAAAAATAGTTTAAAATTAATAAAGTAAAATCTTTAAAGAGAGAGTAAAGTGGCAGGGCAGTGGTGGTGCACGCCTTTAATCCCAGCACTCGAGAAGCAGAGGCGGGCGGATCTCTGTGAGTTCGAGGCCAGCCTGGGCTACAGAGTGAGTTCCAGGACAGCCAGGACTACACAGAGAAACCTTGTCTCAAAAAACCAGAGAGAGAGAGAGAGAGAGAAGTAATTCCCCCATTCTGCCCACTGCAACCCTTCCCCAGCCCAATTCCATCCCGGCTCATCCCTGGCCCTGCTACCACTGGGATCCCTCTCCCAATCCCAGCAGACTTCCACCACTGAGGTACAGAACATACCAGCCAAAACAGGTGGATGACATACCTACCAGGGGAACTGCACCCCCACCTGGATTCTGCCCCCCTTGATTAATCCCCAAGCCTACACCCTCCCAGCTAATCCCCAGCTCCATGGCTGGGCCCTCCTTCCAACCTCAGAAGACTTCCACCAAGCAGGCTTAGGCCACACGAGCCAGAATAGATAAGTGACCTGCTCAGCAGCAGAACTGTACCCTCTATTCTGTCCACCATGACCTTTCCCCAGCTTAATGCCATCACAGCTCATCCTTGGCCCTGATACTACTGGGACCCCCACCCCCAATCCCAGCAGACTTCCACCACTGAGGTACAGACAATACCAGCTAGAATGGGCCCAGGCCACACAAGCCAGAACAGAACTCCAGCAGACTCCATAGGCCCAGACACAGTCCACAGCAGTTGTAAGAATAGATGCCATAGGCCCAGACACAATCCACAGCCCCTGTAAGAATAGACACCTGGCCGGGCGGTGGTGGCGCACGCCTTTAATCCCAGCACTCGGGAGGCAGAGCCAGGCGGATCTCTGTGAGTTCGAGGCCAGCCTGGGATACCAAGTGAGTTCCAGGACAGGCACAAAGCTACACAGAGAAACCCTGTCTCGAAAAACAAAAAAAACAAAAAAAAAAAAAAAAAGAATAGACACCATAGGCCAGACATAGTCCACAGCAGTTATAAGAACAAACGCCATAGGCCCAGACACAGTCCACAGCAGTTGTAAGAATAGACTCCATAGGCCCACATACAGTCCACAGCAGTTGTAAGAATAGACTCCATAGGGGGCTGGAGAGATGGCTCAGAGGTTAAGAGCACTGTTTGTTCTTCCAAAGGTCCTGAGTTCAATTCCCAGCAACCACATGGTGGCTCACAACCATCTGTAATGAGATCTGGTGCCCTCTTCTGGCTTGCAGGGATATGTGCAGACAGAACACTGTAGACATAATAAATAAATAAATCTTTAAAAAAAAAAAAAAGAATAGACTCCATAGGCCCACATACAGTCCACACCATCTAAAAGAAGATCCCCAGCTGCTCCACCACAGGCCAGGCTGGCCTAGGTACCCCAGAAGACGACTCAGGCTTTACTGGAGACCAAGCTCATTCTAGAGACGCAAGAAGACTTCAGCTTTACCAGAGGCCAGACTGGAACAAGGGACCCAAGACCCCACAAACCCAGAGACACCCTACTGGACCTGAAGACTCATCAGTCACCAGAACCCATGGCAACTTAGGACAGAAGACAGGAGAGGAAATAGAAACCAAGGAACAAAACACCCATCCAACAAAGATTAGCAGGAATAAAGACCTAGACCCATAATCACCCAAAATCTAGATGTCTAAATGCCAGCATAAAAACACAATCAATAAAAAAAAATTCAATATATCACCACCAAAACCCAGCTATCCTATGACAGCAAGACCTGAACATTACAACATACCTGAAACACAAGAAAATGACCTTTAAAATAACTTTAAGAAGATGACAGAGGTCCTTAAAGAAAAAATGAAAAAAAAATTGAAGAAATGGAGGGAAAGACTACCAAAAAATTGGAGAAAATCAATGCAAAGAAAATGGAGAAAAAAAAAAAAAAAACACCTGACAGAAAAAAAAAATGAAACTGTTGAAGACCAGAAAATGGAAATAGAAGCAATTAAAAAACACACATACCAAATGAGGGAATTCTGGAAATGGAAAACCTGAGTAAGTGAACAGAAACTATAGAAGCAAGACTCACCAACAGAATACATGAGATGGGAGAGAGAACCTCAGGCATTGAAGATATGATAGAGGAACTAGATTCATTGGTCAAAGAAAACATTTTAAATCTAAAAAATTCCTAACACAAAACACCCACGAAATCTGGCACCCTATGAAAAGACTAAACCTAAGAATAATAGGAATAGAAGAAGAGGAAGAAACCCAACTCAAAGGCCCAGAAAACATATTCAACAAAACCATAGAAGAAAATCGTCCCGACCTAAAGAAGATCATACCTATAAATGTACAAGAAGCTTACGGAAAACCAAATAGATTGGACCAGAAAAAAAAAGTCCCCTTGCCACATAATAATCAGAACACTGAACATACAGAATAAAGAAAGAATATTAAAAGCTGCAAAGGAAAAAGGCCAAGTAATATATAAAAGCAGACCTATCAGAATTACACCTGATTTCTCAATGAAGACTCTAAAAGCCAGAAGGTAGACATTTTGCAGACCATGGATGCCAGCCCAGACTACTAGACCCAGCAAAACTTTTCTTATTTAAATTTTTTTCATTTTACATACGAACCACTGTTTCCCCTCCTCCACTTGTCCCATTCCCCCCACCTCCTCCCTATCCCACACCCCCCGGGGGTAAGGCCTCCCTTGGGTAGTCAACACGGCTGGCATACCAAGTTGAGGCAGGACTAAGCCCCTCTCCATTGCATCAAGCCTGAGTAAGTCATCCCACCAAGGGAAGGGGCTCTAAACACCAGTTCATGTACCCAGGATAGGTCCTGGTCCCATTGCCAGGGGTCCCACAAACAGATCAAGCCACACAACTATCACCCACATTCAGAGGGCCTAGTTCAGTCCCATGCAGGCTCCCCAGTTGTCAGTCCAGAGTCTGCGAGTTCCCACTAGCTCAGGTCAGCTGTCTTTGGTTCTTCCTATCATGATCTTGACCCCCTTTGCTCCTCTAGTCCCTCCCCTCTCTCTTCAACTAAACTCCAGGAGCTCGGCCAAGTGCTTGGATGTGGATCTTCGCATCTGCTTCCATCAGTCACTGGATGTGGATTCTATGACGACAATTAGGGTAATCACCAATCTGAGTACAGGGGAAGGCTAGTTCAGGTACCTTCTCCACTATTGCTAGGAGTCTTAACTACTCAGCAAAACTTTCAATCACCATAGATGGAGAAAACAAGATATTTCATGACAAAGTCAAATTTAATCAAGCCTATCCACAAACCCAGATCTACAGAGGTACTAGGAGGAAAATTCCAACCGAAGGAAATTAGCTACACCCACAAAAACACAGGCAATAGATAATCCCGCACCAGAGGGAAATACACACACACACACACACAAAAGCAGGAATTAACAATCACTGGTCATTAATATCTTTCGATATCAATGGACACAATTCATCAATTAAAATACACAGGCTAACAGAATGGATATGAAAACAGGATCCATCCTTCTGCTACATCGGAAAACACATCTCAACACCAAAGACAGATGTTACCTGAAAGAAAAGGTTGGAAAAAGGTTTTCCAATCAAATGGACCAAAGAAACAAGCTGATATAGCTATCCTAATACCTAACAAAATAAACTTCAAACTAAAATTAATCAAAAGAGATGGAGAAGGATATTTCATATTCATCAAAGGAAAAATCCACTAAGATGTCTCAATTCTGAATATCTATGCCCCAAATATAAGGGTACCCACATTTGTAAAAGAAACATTACTAAAGCTAAATTCACATATTGAACGCCACACATTAATTGGGGGAGACTTTAACACTCCACTCTCATCAATGGACAGGTCTGCCAGACAGAAACTTAACAGAGAAATAATGGAAATAACAGTTAAGAAACTCCTACAGCTGATAAACACATTTAGCAAAGTGGCTGCAAACAAGATTAAATTCAAAAAAATCAGTAGCCCTATATACAAATGATAAAAAAGCTTAGAAAGAAATCAGGGAAACAATATCCTTCACAATAGCCACAAATAATATAAAATATCTTGTGGTAACTCTAACCTAGCAAGTGAAAGACCTACATGACAAGAACTTCAAGTCTTTGTAAAAAGAAATTGGAGAAGATATCAGAAGATGTAAAGATCTCCCATGCTCATGGATCTGTAGGGTTAACATAATAAAAATGGCCATCTTACCAAAAGCAATCTACAGATTCCATGCAATCCCTATCAAAATTCCAACACAATGCTTTACAGACCTTGAAAGAATAATAGTCAACTTCATATGGGAAAACAAAAAACCCAGGATAGCTAAAACTATCCTGTACAATAAAAGAACTGCTGGAAGTATCCGGCATCCCTAATCTCAAACTCTACTACAGAACTACCGTAGGTTTTCATTTCTGCCCACCAGCAGGGGAGCTGGGAGACCAAGGACGGATCCGCATAGCTTGGGTGGCTCCTCCTGCAGATGCCACAGTGGAAGGGGCCACCTTGAAGAGAAGAGGAGGGCGAGCCCACCTCCCGCCAGAGAGAGAGAGAGGAAGGGACAACATACCTGAGTCTACCTGAGCAAAACAACACTGGGCAAGAGAGTCCCAGCACACAAAACGTTGTGTCAAGAACAGAAGGCCCTACCTAAGATCTCCTGTGAGGACTATCAAACGCAGAAGCCCTGGAAACATCCTCGCTGGGCCATACAACTCTCCCAAAAGGCACAGACAGCATTCTCCAGACGCCCACTCATCCAGGGCGCTCTCACCGCTGTCCGGAATCATCACCCACATGGGTGCCTTGGAGGTGGCCCTGAAAGACCTGCAAGCCCCCAGAGGGGCATTCCTGTGTGTGCCCTCAAGCAGCACGGAGCCCACCCTCTCACAGCACGCCTGGCTCACATAACAACTGTCGCATGCTGGGGCCTGTCACATGCCAGGGCCGCGCTGCACTGGGCGCTTTACACAGTCAATTCTTTCTTGGCTGCACAGGCCTGGCTGTTCAGACACACCTAGCCCCATGCCGACTCCTCCATGGCCCTAAGCCAGCGCCCACCTCCTTTCCTCTCCTCTCCCAAGACTTAGGCCAAGTAGCCAAGAGACGCCCACTCTGCCCTGAATCTCCCAATACTTCGCTGGATGAAAGGAAGCTTCCTGGGCCTGAGCAGGGCAGAGAAACCAGCATGTCTTGAACCCACCTGAGCACCAAATAGTCTCCCTCTCCCAAGGGACTCCACCCCAGAGCCTTGACTCTGTGTTAATGACAGATGACCTATCTCTGCAGAATCTCCTGGAAGACTCACTGGCGACTTGGATTGTGGAAAGAAAGCCTGTGATGTCCTCCACCTTTCCATCTGCAGGTGCCTTGGGGATCATCTGAAAAACGACTGACTTTTAGAAAGAAATCAGCAAATGGAGGTGGGGTCATTGTACAGACATGCCCCTACTCTTTTGGACAGGGTTGTGGTGGTATTGTGTTCCCCAAAATATTGTGTACCTTAATAAACTTATCTGGGGTCAGAGAACAGAAAAGCCACAAGATACTTAGGCTAGAAAATGTTAGCACACGCCTTTAATCCTAGCATTCCAGAGACAGAAATCCCTCTGGATCTCTGTGAGTTCAAGGCTGCATTGGAAACAGCCAGGCATGGTGACTCACGCCTTTAATCCCAGAAAGCAGCCTTTAATCCCAGGGAGTGGTGGTAGAAAGCAGAAAGGTTTATAAGGCGTGAGGACCAGAAACTAGAATCATTTGGCTGGTTAAGCATTTGACCTGGTTAAGCATTCAGGCTTCTAGCAACACAATTCGGCTGAGACCCATTCTGGATGAGGACTCAGAGGCTTCCAGTCTGAGGAAACAAGACCAGCTGAGGATCCGACGAGGTGAGATAGATGTGGCTTGTTCTGATTTTCTGACCTTCCAGCGTTCACCCCAATAACTGGCCTCAGGCTTGATTTTATTAATAAGAACTTTTAAGATTCATGCTACACAGGGTCACTCACGCAAGTGGGTGTTGAACTTGGTTTCTTTCTGCTAGGCACTTAGACACTGCCTGAAATCCAGACTTTACATCAGATTGGCAAACTAAACTGTAAACTTGTCTACGTTTTTGGTTTGTGATGAAATTCAGGCCACCACTCACACATGGTTCATTAGATTTTCTTTGTAAGAGAGTCAATCCTTGTAGTACTTTAAATCTGTGATGCGTTAAGCTTAGCCACTTATTGGTTTATTTTCCTTCTATTTTGTCGAAGCAGAAGCATTTCTATTTTGCAATGCTTCATCATCCATCGGTTTTCACTGTTTTTATCAAGATTTGACTTATCTACATAGAATGCTGGCAGTGTACATTCATCACTCCATAAAGTACTTATGATTGTAAAAAAAAAGAAAAAGAATCAGACATTGAACAAGCCACCAATGGGTAGAGAAGGGGGTGACGGGATTAATGAGCAGTTTTTTTTCTATTAATGAGGCCTTTTTTTTTTTCTATTGATGAGGTCTTAATGGGAGTTTAAGGTGACTGTGTTTCAGTGTGTGACCAAATGCAAGCTGCAGTTTGCAGATGACTAGCTGTACCTGCAGCAAAGCCCACATGCTTCCTTACTTATATTCTCCCATTATCCATCCTAGAGCATGCCTTGGCCAGCATATCCATGCTGTATACACACCCACCAGCTAGTCACTTGCTAGTATCTCAGTCATCAGATGATGGTGGCCAGGGAATCACCACGCCCTGCTTTTCATGGTCAACCTATGTTTAGAATAGTGAGGTCAGGCGGAGCCAGTGGACACTTCCTGATTCCTAGAGATGGACCAGGGACAGCATAGATGAGGCTGGCTTCACACTGGTCACCCTGTCCACCCACTCTCATAAGGACACTGTGGAAGTGCCACCCCCTACCATACCCGGGGCTCAGCTGCCAGAATGAGCTCGCCACCTAGTGGACACTCTGGACTATGGTTGACACGATGCAAATGAAAGATGGGGGCAATGGCCAGGCAGGACTAAGGACTTGAGCACCTTAAAAGTGGTGCATCAGGCAGCACCCAGATTAAGACAGGAAGGGGAGGGGCTGAGGGTGCTTTTAGTAATAAACAATGTCCCCAGTAGTTACTTACGTGAAGAAGAATTAGGGGTTGGAGAGATGGCTCAGTGGTAAAGAGAACTTGTTACTCTTACAAAGAACCTGGTTCAGCTCCCAATATCTGCAATGGCAGTCCACAAATGTCCATAGCTCCAGTCCCGGAGGAACTGATGCCCTCTTCTGGCTTCTTCTAGCAGGGCACATATGTGGTCCACGGATTCACGCGCAAGCAAAACACTTATACACATAAAACCAACAAGAATACATCTCCAAAAAGTAAAAGAGTACAATTAAAACCCCATCATCACTTAGGCTAGGCATCAGCTTCAAGGATTAGCAAAATCAGGACTGGGACTGGGGCTCAGTCGACAGAGCACTCGGCCAGCATCCACGAGGCATCCAAACTGGACACAGTGGTACATGGCTGCAACCTCAGCACTCTGGGAGGTGAAGGTAGGATCACAGATCCAACACCCTTATCTGTACAATGAGTTGGAGGCCAGCCAGGGCTACTTGATACCCTGTTTCAAACATAATAATGATTCTGAGTGAAGTAACCCAGACCCATAAAGACACATGTTATCTCTCATATGTAGGTGCTAGCTTTAATGTTCAGGTGTGTGTGTGTTTGCCCATAGAAGTCAGGAAAACAGTAAGAGGTGGGCAGACTTTCAAAGGAGGGGAGAGCGAATGCAGATGGTATAAAGAAAAGGTGTTGTTTGTTTTTACTCTTTTGGGGGCCCGCCACCAAGCTCCCAAATAACTCACACATGGAGGCTTACTCTTCATTATAAATGCTTGGCCTTAGATTAGCTTCTTGCTTACCAATGTTGTTGTTGTTGTTGTTTTTCGAGACAGGGTTTCTCTGTGTAGTTTTGGTGCCTTTCCTGGATCTCGCTCTGTAGACCAGGCTGGCCTCGAACTCACAAAGATCTGCCTGCCTCTGCCTCCCAAGTGCTGGGATTAAAGGCATGTGCCACCACCGCCCGGCTGCTTACCAGCTTTCTGTAACTTATCCCATCTACCTTTTGCCTCTGGGCTTTTCCTTATATCTGTAAACCTTACTCTTATTCAGTGGCTTGCTATGTAGCTGGATAGCTGGCCCCTGATTTCCTCCTTCTTCTCTGTCTACTTCCTCTCCTCCCAGATTTCTCCTTCTGTATATTCTCTCTGCCTGTCAGCCCCACTTATCCATCCTTTCTCCTACCTCGTTATTGGCTGCTCAGCTCTTTATTAGACCATCAGGTGTTCTAGACATGCTCAGTAACACAGCTTCACAGAGTTAAACAAATGCAACATAAATAAAAGTAACACACCTTAAAATAATATTCCCCAACAAATAGGCAGTAATAGAACAAGAAGGACTAAATGGGTCAAGTCAGAGGGCAGGGTAGATGATGGAGTATGGGCAGGGATGACTAACACTGAAGTCCTTTGAAAATGCCATATAGAAAGCTACTTATTGCATGACCTTCCAAAAACACACACATATACATATATGTAAATAGTATAAATGGGATTACCCTAAAACAAGGAAACAATGCCCTTTCTAGATGTCACAGGCTGTTGAGTAAGAAGCCCATTGCCAAGAATGGGATGCCTCTTTTGCTGTTGTTGATCAGTAGGGTCCTATGAACCCCAAACATAACAGGTTGTTGCTATTGCTCTTGCTTACCCTCCAGAACTTGATGGTAAAACCCTATTGCTTAAGATACCACATACTCGGGTCATAGACACGGAGAAATCCAGCTGGAAGCTTCATCACTACTGACCAGCTTCCATAGTGCTAGAATGTGTTATGCAGACTACCAGAGGACAAAAGTAATCATTGATCTTACTCAGCTGTGAATCCCACCAGCTATAATAAAGATAAGTCTGGCAAGATATGCCAACTGGTAGAATAGTGGCATCAATGTGATGGGAGCAACCAACTACTTTCTGATTAGAGACCCACTCCACAAGATAGAACCTATGCCAAGAACCATCATTAAGGCCACAGACCTATTGCTAGACAGGTCATGGGCCATAGGGAAAAACCTACTGCTATTATTATGCTAAAAAACTACTTCTAATGACTTATCATTATACCCATAAATCAATACTTCTGTCTTAGGGCTTCTATTGCTATAAAGAGACACCATGACCACGGCAACTCTTATAAAGGAAAACATTTAACGAGGTGGCTTACAGTTTCAGAGGTTACAGTGCTCCGGCCTGAGATGAACTTTTTATGCTAATGGTGAGAAGACAAGACAAAAGAAAGTTCTAGAACCTAAGAGGCTAGTGACTGAGAGCAGGAGACCACAAGAGCCAAAGTGTGTTTAAACATTGTCCACAGTTCTGTTAGCGTGGACAGCAGCTGGACAGTGGTGCAAACCATGTGTTTAATGTGTTTTATTAGTTGAAGTGCTTTGACACTTTTGTGCATGTGTATGATGCATTCTGGTTACCCCCTCTCTCACTCTCACCTCCTTCCCATCCCTCCCCAACCCCTGGCACTTTCTCAGATTTGTGACTTTGGGGTTTTGGTGTGTGGCCCATTTTATTTAAGGAGGGCCATCTGTGTGACTGCTGGATTGGGATTTTGGTTTATTGATACTAATTTAAAGGTAATTTTGTTATACTGTGTATATATCTTTCTACTCTTGTTTAAGGTATTATGTTTATACAACTCATTTAAAATTGTAATGTATATTTTAAAAAAACTTGTTTTAAATTTTTAAAAAAATGTAATGTATAATTAAGAAATACAGATTAATAATTCATCATTTATAATAATCAAACTTATAGTCATGTTAGTTAAGTTTTCTAGGTATACATAGATATATTTCAATTAGGTAGATAATCTTCAAATACTTCAAAGACCTACAGAATATGACATTTAAAATATTTTAAGAACTTTGACTTCTCTGGACATTGAGGCATGTCTGTTCCTGGCAGCACCAATCTACTTCAGAGAAGATGATGGGCATCGAAGAAACTCCATATTGAGTTTGCTTTCTTTATGACAAAAGTTAGCCATTTGGGCAAGATATTGCTCTTGCCTGAACTGCCTGACAGTATGTTGTATAAACTGGACATGCAGGACCCGTGGGAAAATGACAACTGAACTTTGCCAAAACAGGGCGAGATGGTCCTTAAGGTTCCTGCTTCACAGAGGAAACTGCTAGACATTCTGCAGGACACAGGGAAAAACAACTGATGACTTTGTCAATAGGCGAGACAATTCTTCAAATTTCCTACCTCACTAAAAAGTCTTCCAGAGTCTCTAGGCCTGTAGGCTGAAGATAGATGCCCCAACATTACAGAGGAACTTTGGGTGACTGTCCAGGCAACCAGATGTCTCTATCATGTCTAGAATTTTGGAAGTTGCTTACAATGCACTTCCTGGTAACTTAGGTAATATTATATCATTCTGGAGTCTTTGATGGAGTTGAAGACTAGATAGTTATAATTATAGCTTTCCTTAGTCATGATAAAAGATAAATTAGATATAAGCCGGGCAGTGGTGGTGCATGCCTTTAATCTCAGCACTCGGGAGGCAGAGGCAGGCAGATCTCTGTGAGTTTGAGGCCAGCCTGGGCTACAGAATGAGTTCCAGGAAAGGCTCCAAAGCTACACAGAGAAACTCTGTCTCAAAAAAACAAAAACAAAAAGAAGATATTGTAGCTAGAGCTTTCCTGCCTGGCCCACAGTCAGGACAAATCTCTGACACCCACCAGTCCCAGGACAAATCTCTGACACCCGCCAGTCCCACAGCCGCTCAGACCCAACCAAGTAAACACAGAGACTTATATTGCTTACAAACTGTATGGCTGTACCAAGCTTCTTGCTAACTGTTCTTACAGCTTAAATTAATCCATTTCTATAAATCTATACCTTGCCACATGGCTCGTGGCTTACCGGCATCTTCACATGCTGTTTGTCATCATGGCGGCTGGCAGTGTCTCTCTGACTCAGCCTTCCACTTCCCAGCTTTATTCTCCTCCTTGTCCCGCCTACACTTCCTGCCTAGCCACTAGCCAATCAGTGTTTTATTTATTGACCAATCAGAGCAACACATTTGCCATACAGAACATCCCACAGCAAGATATAAAACTTTAGACTCACAAAAATAGGATAAGTGGTAAAATATTTTCTAATTTTGCCAAATATAAATAGACTAGATATTGTAACTGTAGTTCTTGCTTGATAACTTTTGTTATATGTAGCTTTACTATGTTAAAGTTAAAACCTTCATTTTTGATTTGACAGAAAAGGGGAGGTGCTGTGGGATGTCTTTCTGTACGCTGTGAATATGTGTTGCTCTGAACGGTTGATAAATAAAGCTGTTTGGCCAATGGTAAAGCAGAATAAGGTTAGGCGGGATATTCAAACTGGGGAGAGAAGAAAGAAGAATGGGGAGACGCCAGCCCACCACCCAAGAAGCAACAAGATGTCCACAAACCGGTAACTCCACAGCCATGTGGAAAGGCATAGATTAATAGAAATGGGCTGAGTTAAGAGCCAGCTATCAAGAAGCCTGAGCCATTAGGCTATACAGTCTGTAAGTAATATAAGCCTCTATGTGTTTACGTGGGTCCGAGTGGCTGTGGGACCAGGTGGGACACAGAAAAACTTCCAACTACACATAATTCTTTATTGATTCTTTGGGAATTTCACATCATGCACCTCAATCCCACTCACCTCCCAGTCCCTCCATATCCACCCCTCACCTCTGCAGCAAGCCTCTCGAAAAGGCACCCCTGAAAAAATTAATTTAAAAAAAGAAACTCCCTCCTCCATCTCTCCTATACCTCTTCATTGATCCCAGTGGCACGCCACACCCTTTGGTTCAATCAGCCCCACTTGCAAAATGCTCACTGCAATGAGTCATCTGTCTGGTTCAAGGCCTCTGCCACACCATCATCACTGGACCCTCACTGAAACTCTTCTCAGATATCCTGCTGTTGCCCCAAGTCATGGAGATCCTGCAGTTATTGTTCCTTAGGACCAGTCCCTTCACACACTCCAGCAGGTCATCGATGGGGTAGATGTTAGGGTAGGCCAACCCAAGGCCCAGGATGTGGGTCTGGGTGATAGCTGAGCTGGTCAGTGTGGGCCACTGGGACAACCCCCTCAGGTAATGGGCAAAGCCAACTCTCCTAGGCCCATGGTAAGGCATTTTCTTAATTAGTGATTGATGGGAAAGGGACCAGCCCATTATGGGTGGTACCATCCCTGGGCTGCAGGTCCTGGGTTCTATAAGAAAGCAGGCTGCCGGCCGGCCGGTGGTGGTGCACGCCTTTAATCCCAGCACTTGGGAGGCAGAGGCAGGCGGATCTCTGTGAGTTCGAGGCTAGCCTGGGCTACAGAGTGAGTTCCAGGACAGGCACCAAAGCTACACAGAGAAACCTTGTCTCAAAAAAAAAAAAAAGAATTGCACATGACAGTATTCAGAGACTGGTGAAATGTTTCAGCCAGTAAAGGTGCCTGATGGCAAGGCTGAAGGGGTGAGTTGGATCCCTGGGGACCCACACGGTGGAAGGAGAGAACCAACTCCTCACAGTTGTCCTCTGACCACTATGTCTGTGTTGGGATGTGCATGCTGGGGGAGAGGAGGGATTGGTGTTTGTGCGTGAGCCGGGCATGATCGTGCACGCCTTTAATCCCAGCACTCAGGAGGCAGAGGCAGGAGAATCTCTGTGAGTTCCAGGACAGCTTGAGCTAAACAAGGAAACTGTCTCAAAAAAAAATTGAAAGAAAATATTCAGAATCAAGATAGTGTGTTGTTGTGTCACTGTTTGTTCTCAGAGGATTCACAAAGCAGGAGGACTGCCATAGCTCCCTCAGAGAGAAACGTGAGATTCAATCACACGACAGGAAAGGCTTAAACTAGTTCTCATCACGTGACATTGCGGTGAGTTTACTAAAATGTAATGTGAACCTAGGTGTGATGGTGCATGACCATGGTGCCAGCACTCAGGAGGCAGAGGCAGGATGATGGAGAGTTACAGGCCAGCCTGGGATACACAGTGAGTCAGTCTCTCTCTGTGTGTCTCTGTCTCTCTCCGTTTCTTTCTCACATACACAGAGAGATAGGGGGACTAGAAAGATACCAATCAAGAACACTGGCTGCTCTTGCTAAGGACCCAGGTTCAGTCCCAGCACTCACAATCTTTTATAACTCCAGTTTCAGGGGATTTGATTCCCTCTCCTGACTTCAACAGGTGCTGCATGAATGTAGTGCACAGATATCCACGCAAGCTAAACACCCATACATGCACACACACACACACACACACACACACACACACACACACACACACACACAAATACTAGCTTAAAAAAACTGGAAATTGCCGGGCGGTGGTGGCGCACGCCTTTAATCCCAGCACTCGGGAGGCAGAGCCAGGCGGATCTCTGTGAGTTCGAGGCCAGCCTGTGCTACCAAGTGAGTTCCAGGAAAGGCGCAAAGCTACACAGAGAAACCCTGTCTCGAAAAAAAAAAAAAAAAAACTGGAAATTTTTAGTTACATTTATTTGTGTGTGTGTATGAGAAAGAGAGGGAGACAGAGTCAGACAGACAGATGAGAGACGGAGAGACGGACAGAGATCATATGTAGAGGTCAGAAGATGAATTGCAGGACTCTGTTCTCTCTCAACCTGTGGGTCCCAGGTATAAAACTCAGGTAGGCATGCTTAGTGTCGAGTACCTTTATCAGCTGCTCCAGCATTCCCCAAAAAATACTTTTAATAATTTTTTCATTTTATGTACATTGGTGTTTTGCCTGTATATACTCTGTGTGAGGGCATCAGATCCCCTAGTAGAATTGGAGTTACAGACAGTTGTGAGCTGCCATGTGGGTGCTGGGAATTGAACCCGTGCCCTCTGGAAGGGCAGCCAGTGCTCTTAACCGCTGAGCCATCTCTCCCCCCTCAAAAAAAAAAAAAAAAAAAAAAAAAAAAAAAAAAAAAAAACTTAAAATGAGGGGTTGGGGATTTAGCTCAGTGGTAGAGTGCTTGCCTAGCAAGTGCAAGGCCCTGGGTTCAGTCCTGAGCTCCAGAAAAAATCTTAAAATGTAAAATCAATCCACTAAAAATATGTGAAGTATGTATTAAATATTTCGCTACCAAATAGACAGGACACAGGCATCTGCAGAGTCATCCCAACTCCCACCACCAGAGGGCAGACCAGGCTTAGTTAGGGCTCCATTGCTTGTAAGTTTGGCTCCACCAAACTCCTTGACATCCTCTCAAAGTGTTGAGGACTTCTAAAGTGGGCCATATGAAATAGAGAAGCTGGGCATGGTGGCCCACTCCCAGCCCTTGAGGGCCAAAGGCAGAAAGATCAGGAGTTCAAAGTCATCCTCTACAACATCAGTTCTCAATCTGTGGGTCACAACCCATTTGTGTGTCGAATGACCCTTTCACAGAAATCACAACAGTGGCAAAATCACAGTTACGGAGTAGCAACTAAAATAATTGTATGGTTGGGAGTCACCACAACATGAGGAATTGTATTAAAGGGTCACATTAGGAAGGTTGAGTACCACTGCTCTACAACTTGAGTTCAAGACCAGCCTAAGCAAAAATGTCAAACACACTCTCATCCCCAAAAAGAAGTTTGGACAGATGCCCTGCATGGTGGACCGTGATGTTCCCAGAAGTCATGGAGTTTTTAATGAAAATCCCAATGCCAGGTGCAGGATACCTCCCTAGGTGTCCTGGAGGTTGGTCTTGGAGCCTCTAAAAGCTCCCAAAATGATACAGACTTGTCATTGCTCTTAGCCAGTCAGACCCTGCTGTAGAAGACACAGAGAAATCAAGCTGAAAGTGATCTGGCAGTTTGCTTCCCGCTGGCTAGGGTTCACAGTTCTGGAAGGTGCGGTAGAGGCCGCTGAGGGGGAAAAGTCATCAATGATCTCACCCAGCTATGGGCCCTGCATGCTACAATACTGGCCCGCAAGGCAAGGTATGTGCCCTGGCGTAGTAGTTAGTGCCACAAAATGTTCAAGTGTAACCAACTGCTTTCTGATCGGATCTGTGGCCTGAGCCACACAAAGGGGTTTCATGTCTCGTACTGTAGACCTGGCCAAAAACCTATAGCTAAGGGAGTCATGGGCTCTGCGGGGGACTCTACTACTGATGGTTCCCTAGATAAACGTGGAGTCAAACTGCCTTCTAAACATCTCTGTTTATATCCACAGACTAACGCAGCTCTCAGCCTTGGCCAGATAAGCCTCTTCGGGAAGCCAGCAACAGTTAGAGCAGAGACTTATACATAGCCAAATCTCTGAGGATGAGGGCTCAACACTAAACGAGACATCTCTATCACCTCTCTCCAAGACCAAGGAAACATCAAAGAAAAGGGGGTGATGAAAAGCTGTAAGGACCAGAAGATAGGAAAGAGAGCCCCAAATCCTGTCTTCTGGATATGACGCGGCCATTACAATCATGAATACACAGCCACCGTGGCTACCTGCACAGGACCTGCCCCCACTCCCCCCTTGAAAAAAGACATGAAAGTAGGAAGGGGCTGGCTGGGAAAGGGATAGGAGTTAGCAGGAGCAAGAAGGGATAAGAAGAGTTAAAAATGAGCTGAGTGGTGGTGGTGCACACCTTTAATCCCAGCACTCGGGAGGCAGAGGCAAGTGAATCTCTGTGAGTTCAAGGCCAGCCTGGTCTACAGAGTGAGTTCCAGGACAGCCAGGGCTACACAGAGAAACCCTGTCTCAAAAAAAAAAAAAGAAAGAAAAAAGAAAAGTTAAAAGGGAGTTAATTTGACTGCAATGCATTATATAAAAGTATAGAATTATTTTAAAAATTAAGTTACTATAATAAAACACAACCAACCCCTCAATATCAGAGCAACTTTATCATCACATATCCCACGACTGTTGGAAACTGTCAGTGTTCACCGGGGAGAAGAGTGAGGCAACAGCATCTTACTAGTGTCAGGAAAATAGCTTTGCCCTTGGAGGTCAATGGTTAGAAAGAAAAAGAAAAGGACTATGATAACACTTCAGAGTGCCCCCCACCCCTGCCATAGACCTACGAATTCTATTTTGAGGATCCTTGCTCTCTGCTTTCAGTTCTTACCTCCAGGCAACTCAGAGCTCCTCAATGATAACTGCTTTTTCAACATCTTTTTATTACTCTGAAATATAGTACACACATAGGGTAGCTGCTCTGTGGGCCAGAATGCTAAAAAGAACAATGGAGCTCAGAATCAGTGGTAGAGCCCCTGCCTAGAATTCCCCAGTGAGGGGCTGGGGAGTGTGGTTCAGTGGTAGAGCCCCTGCCTAGAATCCCCCAGTGAGGGGCTGGGGGTGTGGTTCAGTGGTAGAGCCCCTGCCTAGAGTCCCCCAGTGAGGGGCGAGGGGTGTGGCTCAGTGGTAGAGCCCCTGACTAGAACCCCCCAGTGAGGGGCTGGGGGTGTGGCTCAGTGGTAGAGGCCCTGCCTAGAATCACCCAGTGAGGGGCTGGGGTGTGGCTCAGTGGTAGAGCACCTGCCTAGAATCCCCCAGTGAGGGGCTGGGGGCGTGGCTCAGTAGTAGAGTATCTGCCAAGAATCCCCCTCTGAGGGTTTGGGGACATGGCTCTGCTTGAGTTGGGCCCTAAATTCAATCCTCTGTGCCCTAAATGCAATAAAACAATGAGAAAAGAAAAGAAACTCCCTCTCCTAACAATTGCAGCAAAGTCCTCAAAGTTCATCCTCACGGGACTAGGTTAGAACACATGTCTTCCCTAAACCAATATAATCACTGTGGCTCCAGCTCAGTCTGGATTTTGCTGAGGCTAGGGATAAGTCAGCCTTATTCAAGTAAAAACGACTGAAACAAAATCGCATACAAGTTGGGCATGGTGGTGCACACCTGTAATCCCAGCACTTGGAAGGTGAAGACAGGGGGATCAGAAGTTCAAGGCCAGCCTTCACTATATAGTGAGTTCAAGGCCAGCCTAGGATACCCTATCTCTAAAATGTAGAGGAGGAGAGGAAGGAGGAGGAAGATGAAGAAGAGGAGGGAGCTGAGTAGGTCCCTGGGCTGAGGTGGGGAGCCATGTAGATTTCTAGAGGAAAACAATTGTTTTCAATTTTTCTATTACATTGTGTGTGTGTGTGTGTGTGTATGTGTGTGTATGTGTGTGTGTGTGCGTGTGCGTGTGCGTGTGTGTGTGTGTGTGTGTGTGTGTGTGTGTGTGTAGGTCAAAGGACAACTTTTTGGAGCTGGTTTTCTTCTCCTTCCACAATGTGGGTCCTGGGGATTGAACGCTCGTCCTCAGGCTTGGTAGCAAGTGATTTTAACTACTAAATCAACCCTCTAACTGCGAGGAAAAGCACGCTAAAGTGAGCGTGTGCAAAGATCCTGAGACGGAGCTTGCCCAATAACTCAGAAACGGTAAAGCCATTTCTACCGCAGTGTAGAGTGTGCCCAAGCCTGCCTGCGGAAGGAACACTGCTCCTGCACCGGGCGTCCATCTGTGCCCCACCCCCTCTCCAGCCCACACAGGAACGTCCTTCCTTACCCCGCTGTACCGCCTTCCACCTGTCCGTGGTCACTGCGCACGTCTCTCTAATCGTGTCTCTGTTCCCTTTACAAGTGGGTGTGATGGAGCTAAAGCATATTTACTTGACAGAAGCTTAATTATTCATCCGCGGGAACCTGAACAGGGAGTTAAGAGAGGCCACGGGGTCAGGGTGGGGTGGAAAAGGGTGGACAAGGAAGGACCGGGGCGAGGCGGGGCGGGGAGGGGGGGGGTCCAGAGTTGGGCCACACAGTGGAGTGACAAGGGGTATGGCAAAGCAAGGGGCTGTGGAACACGGGAGGGGGTGGGGGAGAGGAGTTAAAGGTGGAGAGGAGAGGTGGGGACTTGGTACGTTAAGAAAAGGACAGGGGGAAAGGATGGGGGGTTGAAAAGAGTGGGAGTGGAGGGGCCCGACTGTGGGTGGTAATAGAGGGAGAGACAGCGGTGGGACACAGCGAACAGAGTGAATCTGGATGGTTCAGAAGTGCACGGGATGGGAGTTCAGAGACTGGAGGGAAATCACGCCCGGCGGGCTCCGGACTGCCGAGGAAGTCTGCGGCAGGGGCGTGGCTGGGGGGGGGGAGTGTGCATTACACAGGATTCCCCCACCCCCTTGGAGTTCCAAGACTTCTCCTTTAGTCCCTCCTCCTCCTTGGGAGTAACAAGCCCACCTTCCAATCAGAGCCGCGGGCTGGGCAAGAGGTAGCCAATGGCGTGGCAGGGGCGGAGCTGGGGAGGGGGCTCACACGGCTCGGGGAGGGGGCGCGGGGCATCGAGGGCTCAGGAACTGCGAAGGGCGAGCCATGGCGTTGGGGCTGCAGCGCATGAGGTACAGGGCTTCGGGGATAGGAATGATGGGGACTGGGGGCTCTCCTTGACGGGGGTGTGGGGGAACCCCTCATCTGTGGGGTGTGGCTCAAGTTGTGAACACCCTGGGGCGCGCGACCGGGGACACATCCCCGACGCACCTTCCACCCTAGAGGGTTGCAGGGGATCTGGGATTTACCCCATGAGCTCTAGCTGTTCCCCCACCACCACCCCAGGAACAGCTTTGGGGTTGTGAGCTGTGATTTTCTGATACACGACGGGGTTCAATCCTCCTGGCTGGGAGTGAAACTCCAAGTTCCTATGGATTGGAGGTGGTTGAGTTTGATCAGTGGGCTCTCTTCCGAGAGAGGCTTTACTGGAAGCCCCAGAATTGAGTCTTTCTTGCCTGTCAGACTCTTGTGATCTTAAAAAGGGATCCCCCAAATTGAGGTTTCCCAGACATAGGGAGTCCCTGGAAGACTCCACTTCTGACTTCCTGAAGAGAGATTACCTTTATTCTGTCCATCCTAGCAATCTCCCAAGCTTCAAGTTGCCCTAGAAATGACCGGAAAGAATGTCTCCTTAGAGTCTGTGTGGAACCCAACCGAGGTCCTTTATCCTTTCAAATAAGTGGGATGATAGCTGGGGAGGGGAGTTCACGCCTGTAAACCCAGCACTCAGCACTCGGGAAGCTACACAAGAAGGATGATTTCAAAGCCAGCCTGGCCTACATGGCAAGTTCCAGACCAGCTTTGGTCTACACAGAAGGCCACTAACAAAGAAAAAAACAAAAGCAGGGTCACCCCTTTTCAATCCCAGCGGAACAAGCTTGACCCACTTCCCAAAGCCTGGTTCTGTGTCTCGTTCATCTGCCCGCACCCAGTCCGCATTTGAGAGAGGAGGGCCCCACCCAAACCCTATTTGAGGGACATCCTTGGGAAAGCAGCGCCGCCTGTGGCCCGGCACAGCTGGGGCCATCCTGGGAAGAGGTGGATTTCGTGTTCACCTTACAACAGGTGCAAAGCCATAGCCAGGCTGCCACAGGAGACACCAGAAAACTGCCCTAGACCCTTGGCATTCCCTGTCTAAACTGAGGCATCCCTCAAGTCTCGCCACAGTCACTCCTCTCCGGCTTCCTAGGGCTGATTGGTTTTCTCTACACTCCGCTTTTACCCCCACCTCAACCCACCCAGGCTCCCCTTCTCCCGTTCTATTCCCATCTCTGGCTCTGAGCCCACCAGGGAACTCCATCCCCACCCCTTCTAGGCCAGCCCTGGCGCCGCTCGTGATAGCGCCCCCTTATGGCTGTGTGAGGGGCCCCTCTTAACAGAACTAGGGTGCCCCCCTCCGCACCCAAAGCCAGCCCTTTCCTGTGGTGTCATCCCACACAGCCGCACACCACTAGTAACTCGCACCCACCTCCCGGCTGCGCTCCGGTCCCCTCCTGCGTTCCCAGGATGGCACTTGGCATCAGAGGGGGCTTGGGTAATGGTAAGTGGTTCCCTCTGGACTATGAGCCCCCCCTCTTTCTTCTAGCTTTCGGCTTCCAGCCATCTCACCCTTTGTGGGGGTGTTCTTGGGAAATCCATAATGGGCACATTGCCCTGAGTACCCACCCGAAAGCAGGGCTCCCCATAAAAACTGGACTAGTGACTGGCACCCCACCGAATAGCCAAATGACCATACTGCTGAGAACAAGTTAAGGTCAGAGAGGCTCCCCACTGACCCCTACCCCAAGTCCTTTCTCCGACCCAAACCTTGGCCCCTGGCCTCTCAGGTCACCTCCAAGCAACATCAAAAGGGGTCTCTGCCCAGATACAAAGCTAAGCCTCCACCACACCTCAGATACTCTACAGTTTTTGTGAGCGCCGCCCCCCCCCCCAGCCCCAATACCCAGCTGAGAGTCAGAAGAGAAGCCCAGAATATGAGAAAGAGGCTCTTTTAATTTCCTAAGCCTTTCAGGTTGGGGAAAGAGATGGGGTCTTTTCTCTCCTAGCTAAAGGGCCACCGGGCCCCAAGTCCCCCTTCCCAGGCCTCACCCTGGGCCTCTTGGCCACACCCTCTGTTCTCAGCTAGAACACAGAGTAAGGGTGGCAAAGTTCCAGGCGCACGTCCCAGGCTGGGCAGGCTGCCAAGGGGTTGGACCAGAGCTGGGCCAGCTAGGGAGATCAGTAGCAGTGCTGAGACAGGAGGAAAAGACTTAGTCCACCAGGCAGAAGGGAGCAGGCAGGGGGCCCTTGGCTGGTGGGCACACCCTCCTGAAGAAGAGCATTTTAGAACGCAGGCCTCAAAGTCAGGGTTCAAATCCCCAAGCTCCCACTTCCTGGCTGTGTGATCTTGGCCCAGAGATTTCCTTCCCTGAGCTCGCGCTTGGATAATGGGGATCAAATCTTTCCCAGGGAGGGAACACGTACCCCTCCCCCCACACACACACACACCTAGTCAACAAACCCGATTCCCCTAGGGATTACTGTGTGGCCTCCGGCAATGTCTATCACCTCTCTGAGGTGGCTTCCTAAAGCAGGAAGGTAATAATGGGTGCAGGGTGGGTATGGGGCTTACCTGAGAAGCAGCTGAGCAAGGCAGACAGAAATGGAAATGAGAGTCTGGGAACTACCACCTGAGTGACACAGGACAAGGGTGCCTCTGCTCTGAACCCCAGTCTCAATCTGAGACAGGCTGACCTCGAACTCACCACGTCGGAGGATGCCCATGAACTCCTGGCCCTCCCGTTCCCACCTCCTTAGCGCGAGCGTTGCAAGCCTGTGCCACCAACACCCTGTGTGTGTGTCGTACTGTGGGGCAAATGCCCCACCAACTGAGCTGCATGCATCTCGGGCCCTGTTTCTACCTTTGGAAAAAAAAAATTACATTTATTCATTTCTGTACCTGTGTGTGTATGGGGGGGAAGGGGTTGCGTGCTTGCCCTCGAGAGTGGGTGAGGGTCAGAGGACACCTGGCAGGAGTCAGTTCTCTCCTTCCGCCAGGTGGGTTCAGGGGATCGAACTGGTCAGGCTTGGCCCCGTTTCTACATTTCTAAAAGGGAGGTCTTCGCTTCTGCTGCATGGGATAGCTGTGAGGCTGGATTGGGGTCTCTAGTTTCTGAGGGTGCAACACACCGTCACTGTTCTTTTATTCCTTTGAAGCGTTCGTGTAACAGCTGGGTGTGTACTTGCACGCTCATAATAATACACTCGCACACACTTGCATGCATGGCTAACTGCACACGTGTTCTTGCACTTTCAGAGGCCCACAGGTTACTCCAGGGTACAAGAGACTCATAAACTTGAGCCTTTCAGGACTAACACTAGCCAATAGCCAAGCCTCGCTTGCTAAGCCTCTGACATAGATTAACTCATTTAATCTTCCAGCCACCGTAGGGATCCATCAGGTGATGCAGTCCTATGACCATAGCACTCAGGGAAGAGGCTGAGGCAGGAGGATCATAAGTTTCAGGCCTGTCTGAGCTACACAATGAGACTTTGTCCCCCAGCCCCACCTCACATGCCCCCAAACCCAAACAAACACAAACCACCCTTTGAGGAGGCGGAGGTTATTATACTGTGCCCAGGAAGGTTAAGCAACCTGCCCAAAGTCACACAGCGAATGAGCAAGGGCGATAACGGCTGGCAGAACTGGAACCCTGACCCAGAAGAGGCAGCCCCCACTCTGTCTCACAGCTAGGCCAGAGAGCCAGCGAGAGGCCCCTACTTCCCGTCAGAACATCCGGAGAACAGACGGAGAGGGAAGGAGGGTCCCTCTACAGCCACCAGCGGGCTCCTTCTATGGAGGAAGAAACCCTGCTGCCACCCTAGCCATGGAGAGTAGGATTACAGAGCTCAGCTGCCTGGGAGGTGGGGCGCCGGCCCCACCCCCACCCCACTCCCCTTCTCTCTCCCAGTTCCCTCTGTCCCAGGGCCCCCAGCTCAGTGAGGCCCGCCCACCCCCACCCTCTGGGCAGGAAGACAAACAGGGCTGGAACAGTAGAGTACAGGACGGAATGTCCTCTGGGCAGGCAGGACTGAGGCCCCTGCCCCCACCAGCCAAGAGGGAGTTCATGGGGGCGCCCCCTTGGCTCCTCCAATACTAGGCCAGCCTGCCCCCTTCAGGGCCTCACACAGCCTTGCAGCTACCTCCACCCCACCCCACCCCACCCGCACCCAGACTGAAACATTTTTTTAGCCCTCCCACCCCCAGAAGTGGCCTCTGCTCCCCGAATTAACGACTTTTAGGAAAGTGCAGCCTCCTGTCCCAGAGGGGTGGCCATCACACGTAGAAACCTCACTGACTGGGCTCAGCCAGAGACTGGTTGTGTGATCTCTTGGGCAAAGGACTCCACCTTTCAGAGCCTCGGGTTCCCCTTTGCTAAATGGGTTTAAAATTCGCCCCCTCCCCTGTCGAGCCCAGGCATAGTGACAGGCCTATAGATTTATAGTCCAAGCACTCAAGAGGTGGAGGCAAGATCGGAAGCCAAGGGTCATCCTTGGCTTGAGCTACATGAGATGCTCTCTCAAATAGCAATTGGGGGCAGCAGCACACGCCTTTAATCCCAGCTCTCGGGAGGCAGAGACAGGCAGATCGCTGTGAGTTCGAGGCCAGCCTGGTCTACAGAGTAAATTCCAGGACAGCCAGGGCTGTTACCTAGAGAAACCCTGTCTGGAGAAACCAAATAAATAAATACATAAAAATAAATAATAATAAAGTTCCCTGAGGGTCAGATGAGTGCTCATTACATGTGACAAACACACAGGGCTGGTTTGTGGGTTAGAAATCTTGTAAGCATCAATAATACTGAATATAAGACTAGATATAATATACCTTCTTTAAAAAGGAAAAAAAAAAACTCAAAAGGAGACTTATGAGTCAAGTGTGGAGGCACAAACCTATAATCCCAGCACTTGGGTGGTAGAGGCACAAGGATCAGGTGTTCAAGGCCAGCCTGAGCTACACAGGGAGACCCTGTCAAATAGACTAGGGTGTCAGATAAAGTTTGGGGTTTTGTCTGGTTGGTTGCTTGTTTGTTATTGAAATAGGGTCTCATGTAGCCCAAGCCAAGGATGACCCTAGGCTTCCTCATATGTAGACTAGGCTGGCCTCGAATTCAGAGATCTGCCTCCCAAGTGCTGGGATTGAAGGTGTGCGACATTATGCCCGGAGTTTTAAGTGGGTTTGGCACTTGGCAGGGAAAATGACCTAATAGTGAAAATGGATAATTGATAGATATTAATATTACTGGTGAAAGATCGAGATCGATCTCTCTGTCTGTCACACACACACACACACACACACACACACACACACACACACACACACACGGAAGTCAGGCATTTGAAGGGTAGAGGTACTGGGCAGAACGCAGGGGTTGGTTTGCTGTGTCACCCTTAGTGGGGCCCGGCCCCTCTGAAGGCCCCTTTGGTGTGTCGTTAGACTTTGAGATATCTCTGTGAGATTCAGCTTGGCTGGGGAGGGGACACCGGGGAGGGAAAGGAGCCTGGGAGGCTGCGGGCTCTTCGCGCTCCATCTCTCCTTTGGACTCAGGCCAGCTCTACCACCCCCTCCCACCGGGAGGCCTCCCTGTCCCCCAGGCGACGTCTCTAGTAGGGAAATGAGCTGCAGATAAGTCCTGGAGAGGACAGAAGATCTTAGGCACATATCCTGGGGGAGAAGCTTGGAGCAAGGCCCTGCAGGGAGGGCCTCATGGGCTGGGACCAAGACAGGTAAAATTTGGGGCAAGGAGAGGGGCTTCAAGGGGAGAAGCTGCCGGGGGGGGGGGGGGCAGCGATGTTGCCGGGACCCCAAGCGGAGGCGTCCCACATGTGACCTGTCGTGTGCCATTTCCTTTCCACAGGTCGAGCACGGAGCTGCGGAAGGAGAAGTCGCGGGATGCGGCGCGCAGCCGGCGCAGCCAGGAGACCGAGGTGCTGTACCAGCTGGCACACACGCTGCCCTTCGCGCGCGGAGTCAGCGCGCATCTGGACAAGGCCTCCATCATGCGCCTCACCATCAGCTACCTGCGCATGCACCGCCTCTGCGCCGCAGGTGAGCCCGGAACGCCCCGCCCCCTGCCTCCGCCCACAGCGGAGGCCCCGCCCCTGGGAAGCCTCCTCCGCCTCCCTGGCTCTAGAATCCCCTCTCCGAGCGAGGACCCGCCCTTCGAGTGCTAGACTAATCGGAGCTCTGGGCTCAGAAAGACTCCTTGGGAGGCCCCACCCCTTAGTATCTATGGGAGGCCCCTGGAGGCCTTAGGCTTGGGCTTTGGGGGAGACTAAAGTCTCTACCCCCTTAATTTTGTGTTTGTTTTCTTTTTGTTTCTTGATTTTGGGGGGTTTGGAGTGGGGTTTTTTTCCTTTTTTTTTTTTGAGACAGGATATCACTGTGTAGCTCTGACTGGCCCAGAACTTGCTGTGCAGACCAAGCTAGCCTTGAACTCACAGAGATCTGCCTGCCTCTGCTACCCACCCCCTCCCATCCACTCACCCTGCCTTTAAGTGCTGGGATTAAAGGAATGCACCACCACATCGGCAATTTATGTGTTTGTTTTCTTTTTTCCATACTGGAGGTTGAACCCAAATCAAGGGGTATGGTACCCAAGCACTCCACCAGAAAGTCAAGCCCCCAGCCCCTCACTGGGGGATTCTAGGCAGGGGCTCTACCACTGAGCCACACATCCAGCTGTCTTTTTACAGTTTTGACACAGGGTCTTACTAGGTTGCTCAACTAGTAAGAATTTGAACTAACTTGGTAGGCCAGACAAGACTTGAATTTTTGATCCTTCTGCCTCGGCTTCACATAGCCACCATGCTTAGCCAATCCTTGTCCACCCCAGGAGGCTCCCCAGGCATTATTTTAAAATTCCTGGAAGTCTCTCTTCATCCTCTCCCCTCTTCTCCTCTAGTTCAATTTCTTATTCTCTTAGCAGCCACCCAAGGAAGCGCTTGAGTGCTCTCTCTCTCTCTCTCTCTCTCTCTCTCTCTCTCTCTCTCTCTCTCACACACACACACACACACACACACACACACACACACACACACACACACACACACACACACTCAGACTCCTGAAATTTTTTCTAAAAAAATTAGAAATTTGAAAAGGTTTCATTATAGAGGGTCTGCCCATTAAATTCCCTTGCCCCATAGACTTTGGGGGAGGGGGAGTTTACGCCTTTAGAATTCTGTCAGCAGCCCTCTGACCTCCACGTGCACAGGAAATAAATAAAATGTATTGGAATTCTGTCTTCCGGAAATCCCTGACATTTTAGAATTCTGCCCATCTGGCAGGCCATCCACACCCTCCCGCCAAGAACTCTAGAAAACTCACAACTCTAGAATTCCAGGTGCCCCCAGGCCTCTTTGAAGTTCGACTCCTCAGAGAGTTCAGTCTTAGAATCTTGGGGGATTCTATGTCCCCTCTGGGAGTCCATGTTCCTGTTTCCAAAGTTTAGTGGCCTTGACCTCTTCTTTGCGACTCCCAAGCCCCTAGGATTTTCTCCCACTCGCCCAGGCTTTTCTATGAGTTCATGTGGGTGAGGAAAGATGGCGGGAAACTAGGTAGGGTGGGTCCATAGCTGATAACAGCTGCCCCGTCCTCCCCCTCCCCCTCCCCGCCGGCCTGGGCACCAGGGGAGTGGAACCAGGTGGGAAAAGGGGGAGAGCCACTGGACGCCTGCTACCTGAAGGCCCTCGAGGGGTTCGTCATGGTACTCACCGCCGAAGGAGACATGGTTTACCTGTCGGAAAATGTCAGCAAGCACCTGGGCCTCAGTCAGGTGAGCTGCCTGCTCTGTACCTGCCCCTCCCCCAGTGGGGATGCTGGGGGGACCGTGGTTCCCCACGACCTCAGTTCTTCCTTTATGAAATTCACAGTATGGCAGAGGGGAGAGAGGACCGTCACCAGACAGAATGGTCAGCGCTGTGATGGGACAGCCTAGATGTAGGAAAGAAATGTGGCGCTGAGAGGC
Organism: Peromyscus californicus insignis; assembly: GCF_007827085.1. Taxonomy (NCBI): domain Eukaryota; kingdom Metazoa; phylum Chordata; class Mammalia; order Rodentia; family Cricetidae; genus Peromyscus; species Peromyscus californicus. Next base: position 166,901,727 of record NW_026294562.1, on the reverse strand, counting down.
CTGACCCAGCCTGGGAGGAGATGGACTTGGGGGGGCTGCTTAGAAGAAAGACCGTCTTAGCTGCAACCTGAATGGCTTAGCAGTGAGGATCACAAATGTACATGGCGGAGTGTTGGCACACACAAAGGCCCGGAAGTGAGACGGAAATGGAACACTTTGGAGACATGGCTAAGTGGAACATGGACAGAGGACAGTGGAAGAATTTGGGAGGGGGAAAAAAAGATCAGACAAGTTCAATAGGTCGATAACGTGTGTTCACGTGAGAAGGTTTGTCTCCAAGGCGCTGGGAGCCGTGGAAGGAGTGAAAACAAGGGAGAGGGTGTGCTAACGTGGTAGAACTGTGTTTACCGTTCAGAAAGGGAACAGAAGGACTAAAGATGAGAGGATGCGCAGCAGGGAGAGGAGACCCCTCAGGTGCGAGGAGAGGAGCTGGGCAAGCCATCTGGGGACTAGACCTAACTTTAGTTCACCTTTAGAGTAAACCCTGTATGAGAAAGTTTGTGTTCTTTTTTTTTCTCTTTCATGTAAATGGCTGTACAGTGGACCTCTGTTCCTTCTCCCTGATGCATATCCCCACTCCTGGTACCAATTTCTCTGTGAGTGTGAACTCTCAGAGCCAGACAAGTGACCGCCCCAAAGTCCCAAACTAGAAAGTGATAGAGCCAACTATCAAAGCCAGCTACAAAGGTGTTATTGGGAGAGTACTGTGTCGCCCAGATCCCACCCTGGGCACTTTTTCATCTGTGTCCCCTCCTCCTAAACGGAAACAAGTAACAGACTCTTTGACCTGCCCAGGAGGTGTGACTCACCCTTTGCGCTTGTGACTCCTGTTTTTATTTTATTTGTTTGTTATTCCTCGTAAAAGTTTACCTATTTTATGTGTATGGGGGAGACTGACTGTGGGGGAGGGTTGTGAGCACACATGCACACACTCACGCATCACGGGCATGGCATGTGGGTCCTGAATATATGTAGGTACATCATGTACGTTGCAGGTGCCCTCAGAGGCTAGAAGGGGACACTGGATCCCCCAAAACTGAAATTACAAGCAGTTGTCAGCCACCTGATATAGAGTCCTGGGAACTGAACCCAGGTCCTCTATAAGAGCAGCAAGTGCTCTTAACCAATGAGCTGTATCTTCTCCATTTTGGATTTTTTGGTTTTTTGGTTTTTGTTTTTTGTTTTGTTTTGTTTTGTTTTGTTTGGAGACAGGGGCTTACTATGTAGCCCTAAATTGCCTGGAACTCAATATGTAGACCAAGCTGGCCTGGAACTCACAGAAATCCACCTGTTTCTGCTCCCTGAGTGTTGAGATTAAAGGCATGGGTCACCTCACCCTGCATGACTTATTTTTAAAGAATTGTCTTACTCCAGAGAACTACAGACTCACTTCACTTACAATGTTGAGCTCCCTCCACCCCTTTAAAACAGCATTCCATGTAGCCCAGGCTAGATTCAAACCCACTATGTAGCCAAGGATGACCTTGAACTTCTGATCCTCCAGCCTTCACATCCCCATTTCTGGAATTATAGATACTTGACACAGTGCCCAGATGCTGTGTCTGGCATCAAATCCAGGGCCTGGTCCACACTAAGCAGGCATGCTACCAACCTGGCCACCTCTCCAGCTCAATGCATTTTTTTTTCAAACATTGCCTCCTCAAAGAAACTATTCAGGGCCACTGTCTTTAAACTAGTATCTCATTATCATGTGACCATACCCAGATGCCTCCCCAGACACACACGTGCATGCACACCGCCCAGTAAACTCTGAAAGGCAAGGATGCATCTATGATCTGTCTAATCATTTAGCAAGGGTCCTAGTAAATATTGGGTGCTGATAGCTGGTTGCTGAATGAAGGAGTGAGTGAATGAGTGACTGAGGAGGCTGATGACCTCCACCAGACGCCTGATTTGGGGCCAACACGATAAGCAGAGGACGTAGGAGCCAGCCGGGGGGTCCTGTTAAGTGTGCCTTCTCTCCACTACAAACTCTACCCTTCCCCCAGCTGGAGCTCATCGGACACAGTATCTTTGATTTCATCCATCCCTGCGACCAAGAGGAACTCCAGGATGCCCTGACCCCCAGGCCAAGTGAGTGCCCTGCAAGCCCAGACCCCACTTTTCAGGGTAGGAAACTGACCCAGCCCTCCTCTCCCTGATCTGGAACACCTGCATAGAGAAAAGTGGAGAGAACTGGCTATGCCCTGAGTGCTCCCTTCCTTGAGTGCTCCCTTCCTTGAGTGCTCCCTTCCCTGGGGACTCCCTTTCCTGGGGACTCCCTTCCCTGGGGACTCACTTCCCTGAGGCCTCCCTTTCCTAGGGACTCCCTTCCCTGAGGACTCCCTTCCCTGGGGACTCCCTTCACTGAGGACTCCCTTCCCTAAGGACTCCCTTCCCTGAGAACTCCCTTTCCTAGTTCCCGCCCCAGCTTTGGAGATGAGGCTGGGAGACTTTAAGATTTTATTTTTGCCAGATGTAGTGGCACATGCATTCAATCCCAGCCCTCGAGAGGCAGAGGCAGGAAGATCTCTGTGAGTTCGAGGTCAGCCTAGTCTACATAGTGAGTTCCAGGACAGCCAGAACTACAGAGAGACCCTGTCCCCCCAAAAAAATAGAAAAGGAAGGAAGGAAAATTTTATTTTTATTTTCTTTTTTGGGGGGGGTGGGGAGACAGAAGGGATGATATGATCATGCATGTGAGTGCAGGTGACTTCAGAGGTCCGAAAGTGGGTGGTTGTGAGCTGCCTGACATAGATTTTTGGGATCCAAACTCGGGTCCTCTACAAGAGTAGTACCCACTCTTAACCGTTAAGCCATCTCTGAGGCTGGGGAGACTTTAACATTCACTTAGTGGCATGTCCCCTCCCTGTGCCTTCCCAGGCCTGTCCAAGAAGAAGCTGGAAGCCCCCACAGAACGCCACTTTTCCTTGCGCATGAAGAGCACACTCACCAGCAGAGGGCGCACGCTCAACCTCAAAGCTGCCACCTGGAAGGTAGGCTGGGCCTTGTCTCAATGGGGTGGGTCTGACCCCTGAAGATCTCACTCCCTATTGGATTTGGGGTCTCACGGGCTCAGAGATTTGCTGGAACTCCTTCGGACTGAGTCGATAGGGTATTAGAGCGCCTATGAATTGAGTTTCCCGGCGCCAGACATTGAGGATGGAAAAGGTCCTCCGCCTCCTGAATTAAGTTTCCCGAGGGTTGGAATGAGGATCCCAGAGCTCCTCACGACTTTCTAAAATAATCAAGGATCTTTTCTCCCTATGAGACCTAGACGCAGGTCTCCCAGCCCCGTGGGGAGCCTAAGGCTAAGATGGGTACTGACAACGCCCCACTTCACCTAAAGGTGCTGCACTGCTCAGGACACATGAGGGCCTACAAGCCTCCTGCACAGACGTCCCCCACCGGGAGCCCTCGCTCCGAGCCTCCCCTGCAATGCCTGGTGCTTATCTGTGAAGCCATCCCCCACCCAGCCAGTCTGGAGCCCCCTCTGGGCCGGGGGGCCTTTCTCAGCCGCCACAGCCTGGACATGAAGTTCACGTACTGCGACGAGAGGTAGGCAGTGGCTTTGTGCAGGACCACACCCATCCACCATCTCCTCTGGTTGGTTTTGCCCCAATATTCATTCTCTCTCTCTCTCTCTCTCTCTCTCTCTCTCTCTCTCTCTCTCTCTCTCTCTCTCTCTCTCTCTCTCTCTCTCTCTCTCTCCCCCCCCCCACCCCCCGGCTCTCCTCCCTTCCCCCTCGCCTTAAATGTCTAACCACCTTCTGAGGGAGGGGATTACAGGCGAGCTGGGGATGGAACCCAGGACTTTGTGCATGCTAGGAAAGCACTCTGCAGACGAAGCTACGTCCTCAGAAGCAGTGACTCTAGGTTCTGACTTCTTGGGCTTCCACCCTGGGTCTGTAACATTGACCAAGTGACTTCATCTCTCTGCCCCTCAATGCCCTCAGCTATCCTGTAAGAGAACAATGTCCCCCTGTCTTTTACCCCTGCTCTCAGTACTCCTGGCCTTGCATAGGGCAAAGTACAATGCAAGTGTCTCGTTTTTCAGTCTATATCCATTTTCATTCTTCCTTTTTGGAGTTTCTGCTCCATCTTCATGCTTCTTTCACATCATTTTCTTTATCTTCTCTGCCTCTTCATTTTCCACCTTTCCTACACACACACACACACCATATTATTTTCTTTTTTCACTTACTTATTTACTTATTGTTGTGGTACAAGGGGTGGAATGCAGGTCCTCACACATGCTTGGCAGGTGTGCTACCACTGAGCCACACACCCCAGCCCCTCACTGGGGAATTCTAGGCAGGGGCTCTACCACTGAGCCACACCCCTCAGCCCCTAGAGAATTCTAGATTCTACCACTAAGGCATGCCTTAAGCCTTTGGTTTTTTTGAGATATGGCCTTGCTGAATCTCAAGCCTCAAATTCACAATCTTGCCTCAACCTCCTGAGTGCTGTTATTACAGATCACCACACTCTACTCTCTTTCTCTGTTTCTTAACACCCCCCCCCCCCCCCCGCCTTTCTGTTGCTGCCCTGTCTCTCATCTCGCTGTTGTTGACACCTGCCCATTCCCTCCATCTGGGCCTTGACCAGTACCTCTCCGTTTTACTCCAGGATCGCAGAAGTCGCTGGCTACAGCCCTGACGACCTGATTGGCTGTTCTGCCTACGAATACATCCATGCACTGGACTCCGATGCAGTCAGCAGGAGCATCCACACTTGTAGGTGACCAACATGTCCCCAGGCCAGAGCCAGCTGCTGCATGGCCCCACCTAACAGCAATCCCTGGTCTCCTAAACAGAAAGCCCAGGGCTTTGTGGGACTCCTGCCTCCCCCTGAACCCCAAATGCTAGGGCCTGCATTTTTGTCTTCAGTGACCTCTCATTCCTAATTCCAGCTTCCTGAGCTTTCTGTCCCCAAGTGTCTCTGCTGTGACCCTGACCCCTATCCATCCTATCCCCAGTGCTGAGCAAGGGCCAGGCAGTAACGGGGCAGTATCGCTTCCTGGCCCGGACCGGAGGCTACCTGTGGACTCAGACTCAGGCTACAGTGGTGTCAGGGGGACGGGGCCCCCAGTCAGAAAGTATCATCTGTGTCCACTTCCTGATCAGGTGAGCAGAGGGATGTAGTGTGTGTGGAGGGATGCATAGGCAGACCTGTGCATTGTGCATGCATAAGGAAGTGTATATGTGTGCCTGTGTGGAATACATATGGCCATAGGAATATGCATTTGGATCTCTCTGTGTATATGTTTTTGTTTTGTTTTTGTCTTTGTGTTTTAGAGACAGGGTTTCTCTAAGTGGCCTTGACTGTCTTAGAACTCTATGTAGACCAGACTGGCCTCAAACTCACAGAGGTATACCTGCCTCTGCCTTCCAAATGTTAGGATTAAAGGTGTGTACCCCCGGGCCCTTTGCTAATTTTTAAAAAAATTTATTGGTGGTAGTTCTGTGGGCTGGAGAGATGGCTCAGCGGATAAGAGCACTGGCTGTTCTTTCAAAAGGACCTGGGTTCAATTCCCAGCACCTACATGGTGGCTCACAACCATCTGTAACTCCAGTCCTAGGGAATCGGGCACCCTCTTCTGTGGGCACTACACATACATGGTGCACAGTCATATAGGTAGGCAAAGCATCCATACACATAAAAGTAAGTAAATATATATTTTGCTGGACGGTGGTGATGCACGCCTTTAATTCCAGCACTTGGGAGGCAGAGGATCTGTGTAAATTCAAGACCTGGTCTACAGAGCGATTTCCAGGACAGCCAGGGCTGTTACACAGAGAAACCCTGTCTCAAAAAACAAAACAAAACAAAACAAAAAAGTGTATTGGTGTTTTGAGATAGAGTCTTATGTAGTGCAGGCTGGTCTCAAACTCACAGCAAACTTCCTGCCTCGGGCTCTCGAGTGCTAGGATTACAAATGTAAACCACTAGGTCCAGACCAATAGTTCCTTTCTCATGGTAACTAGTGGTCATTGGAGAATGAATGGACCAATGTTTATTTATCCATGTGCCATCTGGGGGACTTTAGGCTGTTTCCTGTTTAGGGGGATTATACAAACAGCCATTATAAACATTCTCAAGTGGGATTTTGTGAGAATGAACATTTTCATTTCTCCTGGGTAAACATCTAGGAGTGGAATGGGTGGGTCATATGTTTCCATGAAAATTTAACTTTCTAAGGAACTGAAAAAACTGTTTTCACAGTGCTGTGTCATTTTGCATTCCCTTTAGCGGTTTATGTGACTTTCAGTGGTCTCCATCCTTGCCAACATGTCATATTCCTGCATATTTTCACTTTAGGAATTCAAATTGATAAAATTTGGAGTAGAGTACCTGCTTAGAATGACCCACAGAGGAACTGGGGAAATGGCTGGGGGCCGGGAGTGGGATGGGGAGCTGAGCTCTGTCTGCATAGCATCTCTCAGAGAGCAGCTGGGGGCATGGCTCAGTGGTAGAGCCCCACATAGAGTCCACAAGTGAGGGGCTGGGAGTGTGGCTCAGTGGTAGAGCCCCTGCCTAGAATCCCCAGTGAGGGGCTGGGGGTGTGGCTCAGTGCTAGAGCATTTGCCTAGAGTGCACCAGTCCAGAGACATTCAGTCACATGTTTAAGGCCACACAGCTCAGAAATGGCAGAGCTGAAATTTGAACCCAAGCTGGTAGCTTCAGAGTCCTTGTTATCAACCTCTGTGTAGTGATGCTTCACTGAGAGGTGTTTGTGGAATGAATAAATGAATGAGCTCCATGTGGCCTGTATGCACATATTTGACACCAAATACATGGAGGTTTTTGTGTGTGTTCTTTTCCTCTAAATACTTGGGTGTCTACAGGCATTCCTCTCTGTCTGTGGGTACCGAGTGTGTGCTGTGTCACTGTGGACATTCTGTCCTCCAAGGGGATAAAGGTGGCTGTCTTAAACTGGAACGTCCCCAGGACAGGTTTAGTGAGGGTAGAGTCATAACTTCTGCGTTCTGCCCTATGGGATTGCTTATGCTAATGGATGCAAATGAATGCATGGTCCTCAACCTCAGACCCACTCCCCCAAAACCAATTTACCCAGCCAGCATTTGAGTTGTCTCCAGAGCCAGAGACTGTGGGATGGGAGGTGCGGGGGACAGAAAAAGGATGTATTTATAAACCTGTTCCCTTGAGGATGGAGATGTCTATGAATAGAAGCTTCTTAAATAAATGCTTATTCATAGAAACGTAGCTATGAATTCTTCATATTTGGAAATGTAATGAAGAATATGGTTCTTTTTTCTTTTTTGAGACGCAATTTTCTATAGAGCAGACCAACATCCAATTCACTATGTAGCTGAGACTGATCTTGAACTCCTGACCTTCTTGCTTCTGCTTCCTAAATCTTGGGATTATAGGCAGCAGCCATCAAGCCCAACAAGTTCTGTTTTGTTTTGTCTTGTTGAGACAGGGTCTCATGGTAGCAGCTCAAGCCAGCCTCGAACTCTCAAACTTCCTGCCTCAGCCTCCCAAGTACCAGAAGGTATGCTGGCTCCACCACTCCAGGCTTTAAAGTTTCTTTTCAACACCACTGCAGGAGCTAGGGACATAGCTCAGTGGAGGAGGGTTTGCCTAGCAAGAATGAGGTCCTGGGTTCAATCCCCAGCCCAACAGACAAACCCATAAATACATAAATGCCATTACAGATTGAGTCTCCCTTATGCTAAATGTTTGGGAGCAAAAGCATTTCCGAGGGGCTAGGGACGTAATGTAGCTCAGTTGGTAGAACACTTGCCTAGCATGCACAGAACCCAGCGTTCCACCCCCAGACCCCATAACCTGAGCAGGGTGGTATGTGCCTGTAATCCCAGCACTCAGGAGGTAAAGACGGGAGAATCAGAAATTCAAGGTCAGCCATGGCTACTTAACGAGGCTGAGGCCGGCCTGGGCTACACGAGACTCATCTCAAAACAAACAAAATAAATCCTGGTGAGAAAGCAGTGTGGGAGATTGTTTCCTGGCAAATCCCCTTCAGTTTCTAGGTGATGTGGCCTCTGCAGGAAGACACTGGAAGCAGCCGCCTGGGAGGCAGGTGGGTGGGCACGGATACTCGATGACTCCTACTTTTCTTTCTCCCCGCCCCGCTCCCAGCCGGGTAGAAGAGACAGGCGTGGTGCTGTCCCTGGAACAAACGGAGCAACACACTCGCAGACCCCCTCAGCGGGGTACCTCCTCGCAGAAGGGTATCCCTGGCAACGGTCTAGGTATGGATCAAGGCCATGGTGTCTTCAGGACCCCTAGAGGAAAGGTCAGAGGCATTCGCGTGGTTCACAAGACCCCGTGGGACCGGCTGCTGCCTCTCTCCCCTTGACCACGCACCCACCAAGCCACACCGATTTCCTCTCAGCTTTCGGGACACGCCGCACTCCTTTTTTTATTCACTGCCTTTCCACATGCAGTTCCTCTGCTTAGAATGCTTTTCCCTGCAGTCCTCCCTGTATCCAGGAGTGCCATGATCGCTTGAGTTTCCTGTCTCCTCTTCCTCCGCTGTCCTTCCCTAGGCTCACACTTCCCTACTCCTTGTCGGGGAGGGGGTCTCCAGCCAGTCCCAACACACAGGAATGGAATGGCCAGATGCTGTTCACAGCCCCTAGGCCCTTCCTCAAGGACCCTCCAGGGCGCCACGGCAATCTGACTATGAAATGGCCTAAAATGCGGCCCTCCGGCCACTCCTCTCCAGCAGTAAACACAATGGCCATCTTCACGTGCTGTTGAAGATGTAACCGTCATCCTCTAGGCTGAGCACAGCAGAGCAGGGGCTGGCCCTCGGCCCTGTGTAATCTCACTGTGTTCCCTTCATCCTGCAGACCCACCTGCCCCCCGGATCCTGGCCTTCCTGCACCCTCCGGCCCTGAGTGAGGCCTCCCTGGCTGCTGACCCTCGCCGTTTCTGTAGCCCAGACCTGCGCCGCCTCATGGCACCCATCCTGGATGGGCCTCCCATAGCCACCACCCCCAGCACCCCACAGGCTACACGGAGACCCCAAAGTCCTCTTCCGGTAAGCAGTGCCACCTCTCCCAGCATACAGAACCTGTGCTGCTCCGGCCTCGGGCTTGAGCCTTGCTGTTCTCTGTTTTCAATTTCTCCATCTTAGGGATGAGATGGGGTTTCTCTAAGACCTAGGTTACAAGATAAATATGGTGGCACACACCCATGATCCCAGTACTTGGGAAGCTGAGGCAGGGGGCTTGAGTTTAAGGCCAGCCTAAGCTACACAATGAAACCTTGCCTCAAAAATATCAGAACAGCCAAGCATGGAAGTGCACTCCTGCAATACCAGCACTTGGGAGGCTGAAGCAGGGAGAGTTCAAGGCCAGCCTGGAACAAGATCTTGCTTTAGTTTTCCTTTCTGTTGCCGTGATAAAGTGTCATGACAAAGGGAGCTGGAGAGATGGCCCAGTGGTTAAATGCTTACTCTTGCAGAACACCAGAGTTCAGTTCCCAGCATCCACACTGGATGGCTCACAACCACCTCTAATTCCAGCTCCAGAGGATCCAACACCCTCTTCTGGACTCTGTGGGCATCTGCACTCATGCGCACATGTGCCTGCATACGCGTTCACAAGTGTGCACACGTGCGCACACACGCACACACACACACACACACACACCCTCAGAAAAGAAACTCCAGGGGGGAAAGGGTTTATTTTGACTTGCACTTCTGGGTTTTATTTTATCATTGCAGGAAAGTCACAGTGGGAGGAGCATGAGACCATAGGTCATATCACATCTGTAGTCAGGGGGCAGAGAGGAATGAATGCATGTTCCCTTGTGCTCAGCATCATTTCTCCATTCTTAGGCAGTTCGGGACCCTTGACTAGGGAATGGTGTCACCCACAGTGGACTGGGTCTTCTTGCATCAATATTAAGTTTGTGTGTGTGTGTGTGTGTGTGTGTGTGTGTGTGTGTGTGTGTGTGTTTGTCTACATGTACGTATATGCACAGCATGTGTGCCTGCTTCCTGTGGCAGTCAGAAGAGGGCATCAGATGCCCCAGAACTGGAGTTATTGGATGGTTTTGAGCCACCACGTGAATGCTAAGAATCAAACCTGGATCCTCTGGAAAAGCAACAAATTTTCTTAACCACTAAGCAATTTCTCTAGCCCCTGCCTCCATGAACTAAGATGATCACCCACAGACATATCCACAGGCCCACTCAATATGGACAATCCTTCTTTCCAGCTGATTCTAGGCTGTGGCAAGTTGACCAAGCTAACCATCACAGACCCTGCCTCAAAATTAAATGAATGAATGAATACAAGAATGATGAGACACACCTGTAATCCCAGAATTTGGAAACTAGAGGCAGGAAGATCCTAAATTCTAAGTCATCCTCAGCTATATTGTGAATTCAGGGGTCACCTTGGACTATGTGAGACAATGTCTCAAAAAAATAAAACAACCACCACAAAAACAAGCAAGCAAACCAACAAAAACACCTTTGTTTACACTGCTATTTGACCCCCTGCAAGCTCTAAGACCCCCTACCCCTCCCCCAAGATCTTACGGTCAGCACTTCCAGACTCAGTCTCCTGTGTTTCTGCTCTGTTTCCCTCCAGGCTGATCTCCCAGATCAGTTGCTTGGGGGCTTAGAGAATGCATGCAGACTCTCCACTGCCCGGAAAAACAAGACTGTGGAGACAGATCTAGATAAAGCTCAGGTGAGGACTGGCATGGAGGGGGTCACCTTATCTGGCTTTACAGAAGGGTGGTGGGATGGATGGATGGATGGATGGATGGATGGATGGATGGATGGATGGATGGACGGACAGATGGATGTCTGTGTGGGTAGATGGAGAGAGAGAGAATTGGATAGGTAAACTATTGTTTCATTGGCTGGGCATGGGAAATGGAAGACAGAAGGATGGAGAGGGAGACAGAAAGAAATGAGAGACAAAATGACAGAGCTAGAAAGGTAAGAGAGAGAGGCAGTGGCAGAGAGACAGAGAAACAGGCATCCAGATAGAGACAGAGAAAGACAGTGATGGGGGGCAGGGGGTACAGAGACTTGGAGAGACACGGAGACAAAGAAAGGGAAAGATGGAAGGAGACGGAGAAGGACAGACAGGGATATAGAAAGATAGGGGTTAAGAAGAGATAGAGATGAAGAAGGGGGAGAGACAGACACACAGAAAGGAGACAGACAGAGTGACAGAGAGTGAGAGACAGGGACAAAGAATAGATACAGAAACAGAGTGCAGAGATGGAAAGACAGAGCTATGGGCAGAGCTGGGGAGACATGGTCAAAACCACAAAGACACAGCTGTTGTTGTTTGGTTTTGGCCTTTTTGGGGGGCCCCCGCCACCCAGCTCCCAAATAAATCACACACGGAGGCTTGTTATTACTTTTGAATGGCTGGCCTTAGCTTGGCTTGTTTCTTGCCAGCTTTCCTTAACTTTAAATTATCCTGCTACCTTTTTGCCTCTGGGCTTTTCCTGTTCTCCTACTCCGTGGCTTGCTGTGTATGCAGCTGGGTGGCTGGCCCCTGGAGTCCTCCTCCTTCTCTGGCTGCTAGCTCTCCGCTCTCCTCCATCTCTTTTCTTCTTTTATATCAACTGTCTGCCTGCCAGCCCCCACCTTATCCTTTCTCCTGCCTTGCTATTGGCCAGTTCTTTATTAGACCATCAGGTGTTTTGGACAGGCACAGTAACACAGCTTCCCAGAGTTAAGCAAATGCAACATAAACAAAAGTAACACACCTCAAAGTAATATTCCACAACACACAGCAGGAGATAGACACACAGAGACAAAGACAGAGTGACATAAATGACAGTGGTCACTGGTATCGTGCCTTACAGTTAAATGGGAAAGACGGGCAGCATCATGTCCTTTTAACCCCAGGCTGTAGCTAAGTTTTCCTGTCTGGCCCACAGTCAGGACAAATCTCTCTCACCTGCCAGTCCCACAACCGCTCAGACCCGACCAAGTAAACACAGGGACTTATATAGGTTTCAAACTGTATGGCCGTGGCAGGCTTCTTGCTAACAGTTCTTACAGCTTAAATTAATCCATTTCTATTAATCTATACCTTGCCATGTGGCTTGTGGCTTACCAGTACTTTACATCTTCCTTGTCATGGTGGCGGCTGGCAGTGTCTCCCTCCCCCAGCTTCCTGTTCTCTCAATTCTCCTCTCTGTTAGTCCCATCTATACTTCCTGCCTGGCCACTGGCCAAATCAGTGATTTATTTATTGACCAATCAGCAACACATCTGACATACAGACCATCCCACAGCACTTCCCCTTTTCTTTTCTTAAAAAGGAAGGTTTTAACCTTTATACATCTCCAAAGTCAGCTTGGTATATTTGGGAATTTGGGCGTAGCTTCTCTTACTACTTCCTGCTGGAGGGGGGCGCTGTATCTTATGGGGACACAAAGAATATTTTAGGGTTATGAAGTAGTCCATGAGGGTGTATTGTCTGAGCCAGTTGTCTTGAAACGGTTCTGGATGTTGGATCATCTGGGCCATGGTGTCATCGGAGACCTTTCAGGTGGTCTTGGCTGGTCAAACCTGATGTGTCTTAATCTGGAACAAATCCATAGCCTCTGGCTTTCTGTGGAAACAAAAGCAGAGCCTCCTTTCCAAAGCAACATATCCTTACATCCAAATTTTGAAGTCAAGGTACCTTTAAAATATACATTTTGGCATAACTCAACAGCTTTTGTAATCAAATGGTTTTTTTTTTTTTAGTTACAAATATCAAAGAGAACATAATACAGATTCTCTGTGTGGTAGCCATCTTTACGTGGCTTATTTTTTTATATTAGCTTGAGCCTATTGCTTTGAACTGTAGCCTTCTAAGCCTGAAACGGCGCTGACGCTGCTGGCTCCGCCCACTTCAGCTTCCCAACATGGCGGTGATACGTTTTCTGCCAGCTCTGGAAGCCATCAACTCTCAGAAATAGTGGGTCTATGCTTCTATCAAAGCAGCGTGTAGCCCAGAAACCTCTTTTTTTTGTTTTGTTTTGTTTTGTACTAGCAAAGGCTAAATCCACCACACAGCTTAATGTGCCACTTGCAGAGGCCTCATTCCCACCATACTGCAGGTCGAGCGCGCACACCAGAAACCCACAAGTAGCTCAAACCGGCAGCTGCCGCTCATTTGAGAGAGACAATTAGGAAGCTGTTTTTAGCTCTTTTTTTAGGTTTTAGGTGGAAACTCTTGCCCCACGTTGGACGCCAAATGTAGATGTATCCAACCTTCTTATTAAATAAGAAACACAGAACCAATGCAAAGAAGAAAGCCAAGAGGTCAGAGCTAAGAGCTAAAACCTTACCCTTCCTCCTGCGGTGGTCCTACCTCTCCGAACCAGAGCTACCCCTGTGTTAAAAGTCTTTATATAGAGTTCCTGTCCTGCCTTCTCATTGGTTGTAAACCCAACCACATGACCGCCTCCTCACGGCCTGTCTGTATAGGCCTCCAGGTTTTCCATGATTGGTACTAAGATTAAAGGCATGTGTATCCAATAATGGCTGTATCCCTGAACACATAGAGACTTACCCAGTTCTGCCTACCAAGTGCTGGAATTACAAGCGTACGCCACCACTGCCCTGCTTTCCTATGGCTTGCTAATAGCTCTGACCCCCGGGCAACTTTATTTATTAACATGCAAATAACATTTTAATACAAACAAAATATCACCATACCAGGCCACCTGACTGATCTCTGTGGAAGGGGACTGTACCCAAGGAGAATCACTGCAGCACCTTAGGAACTGACTGCCACACAGTCTTTGTACCTATTTGAGAGAAAATAGGTACAAAGGGCAGGAAAAACTTAGCGCTTCAGGCGAGCACCTCAGAGGAGTTAGCACCCAGCCCCCAGCCTAGGACCCTCCCCTCCCCACCCTCAGGCCATGGCTCCTGCTGTAAACTCCCTCCTACCCCCTTCCAGGACCCTGACACTCTGGACTTGGAGATGCTGGCTCCCTACATCTCCATGGATGATGACTTCCAGCTCAACTCCTGCGAGCAATTGCCCAGAACCCACCGCAGACCTTCCAGGGTGGCCCGCAGACCCCGTGCTCGGAGCTTCCATGGCCTGTCGCCCCCCATCCCTGAGCCCTCCCTGCTGCCCCGCTGGGGGAGTGATCCACGACTGAACTGTTCCAGCCCCTCCAAGGGGAACCTTCCCACAGCCTCCCTAATGCCTGGAACTCGGAAGAGGTGAGCCACAGTGAAAGCGGGGCTTAACACAGGCATATAGAAGACCCTTGCTCACTCTCCTGCATCAGCCCCATCCCTCAGCATGCTTCCTGTCTCCACCTCTCCAGCCAGGCCCTCCATGTTCCCAGCATATGCCAGGTTTGTTCCAACCCTTACCTGGAGGCCCCTCCACTGCTCTCACCATTTACCCAAATCCCACTGCAGCCAGGAATCAATCCCACATTTACACCTGACTTATTGACACTTTTTGTTACAATAAGAATAAATTGGCCGGGCGGTGGTGGCGCACGCCTTTAATCCCAGCACTCGGGAGGCAGAGCCAGGCGGATCTCTGTGAGTTCGAGGCCAGCCTGGGCTACCAAGTGAGTTCCAGGAAAGGCGCAAAGCTACACAGAGAAACCCTGTCTCGAAAAACCAAAAAAAAAAAAAAAAAAAAAAGAATAAATTGGGGCTGGGAATATAGCTCTTCAGTAGAGAACTTGCCTAGAATCCACCAAGCACCTGCCTAGAATCCCCTAGTGAGGGACTTGGGGGCGTGGCTCAGTGGTAGAGCACTTGCCTAGAGTCTCCCAGTGAGGGGCTGGGGCGTGGCTCAGTGGTAGAGCCCCTGCCTAGAGTCCCCCAGTGAGGGGCTGGGGCGTGGCTCAGTGGTAAAGCACTTGCCTAGCATCCCCAATGAAGGTTTGGGGATGTGGTTCAATGGAGGGCAGTTATCTAAAATCCACCAGTCCAGATACATTCAGTCACTTGTTTAAGGTCATGTAGCTCAGCCTCTCATTAGGGGATTCTAGATGCTCAACTACTGAGTCGTACTCCCAATCCCCTCACTGATGGGTTCTAGGCATATTCTCTAGTACTGAGCTATATTGCCATTGTAGGGAAATGGATGGATGGATGGGTGAGTGGGTGGATAGAGAGATGGGGAAAAGAATCAGTGGATGGGTAGATGGGTTAGGTAAATGGATAAGTGAATAGATAAAAATTATCAATAGATGCATGGATGGGGGGCTGGAAGGTGAATGGGTGGTTAGATGGATGGATGAATATGTGGGTGGAGAGAAGGATAATGGAAAAGTCAGTGGATAGATGAATGAATGGCTAGGTGGATCTTGAAAGGGTGAATTAATCAGTAGAAGAATGGAAGTATAGATGAATCACCAGATGGATGAATAAATGAAAGATAGAATGATAGCTGAATGAGTGAATGAATGAATGTATACATGAATGAATGAGTAGACAGGTAGGTGAGTGGATGGGTGGATAGGATGAGTGAGTAGGTGGGGAAAGGAATACACAGATGAATGAATGGATAGACAGGAGGGATGGGGAGAAGGTGAATGAGAAGGTTCATTGTACGGAAACTAATAAGTCACAGTGCAGATGAATGAGGTACGGTTGGTGAATGAGAAGGTTCATTGTATGGAAACTAATAAGTCACAGTGCAGATGAATGAGGTATGGTTGGTGGGTGGATGGGTGGATAGGTAGGCATGTATGTAAAGGACTGAACGGTTGTTTGGGAAGGTCATCAGCTTCTGACACGGGTACCCACACTTGCCCAGGTTTGATGTATTTTGAGTCTTGTCTGTGTCTCTGCAGGGCCCTGGCCCAGAGCTCAGAGGACAAGGGGGTGGAGCTGCTGGAAACAAAGCCCGCCAAGCGGTCCCCCAGCCTCGAACCTGGAAGCTTCCTGCTGCCTCCCCTCAGCCTGGTAGGTTTAGAGAGTTGAGGGTGGGGGTTCTGCAACCCTCTGAACCTAGCAGGTTTCAAACCTCCTGTTTTATAGATGGGAAAACCAGAGAGGGCCAGGGGCGGGCTGAAGGTCAGAGGGGAGGTCAGTGGTCCAGCTCCAGACAGGACCTTGATCCTCCAAGTCTGCTAATGAGCTTGAAATGACTTTGCAAATAGATGGCTAGCACCAGACTCGAAGTAGGCCAAGAGGAGTGAGGCAGTTCGTCAGATGAGGAGGAGTCTTCTCTGTTTCCATGGTCCCCCTCCAAAACGAGGCAGCCTCGGATCTGGAGGACCACTGCAGAGTTTAAAGAATAAACATTGAGTGTGGTGGCCACGCCCATAAGCCCAGCCCCAGAGAGACTCGGGAGGATGAGCAGATGGAGGTCAGCATGAACTACATAGTAAGACCCTGTCTCAAAAAACAAAGCAAGAAAAAAAGACCTATTGTGCACAACAGCAAAATCTGGTTTCTTTCATAATGCTTCCCTGGATTGTATGACTTCCACAATGCCTCTGTCTAATACCTCCCTATCTCCCAAAGAACTCAGCTCCAGAGTCTGCACAAACTGTTTGAATATGAACGGTGTGAGTGGTAGTATCAATAGCTTTCATTTACTTTGTGCTGATCCTGGCCACATGAAGTACCTCACAATGTTAACTTATTGATTCCTTATGAGTACACTTTAATATTATTTAATAATAATAAATATCGCCAGGCATGGTGGTGCACGCCTTCAATCCCAGCACTCAGAAGGCAGAGGCAGGTGGATCTCTGTGGGGTGTTTACCCACCAACCCCACAGCTCCCCAGAGTTTTCTTGAGTGTGAGCAGCAGGAAATATGAGATAGAAGGATTTATATTGCAGAGGATATTGCGGAGATAAACAGATAGAAAATAAAGGCTAGCCTCAAGAGGGCCTGGAACCTATTCCAACGGGCCCTGACTGTCTCTTCCCCAGGGTTTTTATAGAGACGCCAAGGGGTGGAGCAAAAGACCTCCTCCCCCAGCACAGCCAAGTGCAGACCATCCCAGACACCTGCACTCATGCCCATGGTCTAATCATCCTCTATGCGGACCTGCTGGGTAAAGCCACAAGGAACCTGAAAACAGGCTCCCACAGATCTCTGTAAATTTGAGGCCAGTCCGATCTACAGAGTGAGTTTCAGGGCAGCCAGGGCTACACAGAGAAACCCTGTCTCAATCAGTGTCATTATGGTGAGACAGTTACACACAGAAGTTAAGCAACATTATCAGTGACTCTAGATAGCACACTTAGATGGGGTGCTGAGAAGAATTTAATGACAGGATTGTCAATGGTGTGAGTACAGCATCTGCAAGTCCACAGAGCTGCTATAACATTGGGGCCAGCACTATCCCTACCCTTTAAGGCCTAACACCTTCCAGAGTAGGACACAGTCAACCCACCACAGCCCAGCAGGGAGGCAACTAGAACGCCACCTTCCTCCTCCTACACCTGCTAGGGTTGCCCATCATCTGAGTACAGCAGGAAAACACAGCAAAATTGCACAGCAATGGGGTCAGCCTCTTGGGACACAGAGGCAGGGAAAGGAAGGAGGACCACCCAGAGGGTATCTAGAACAGTGATTTCTAGTACTCACCAGACTCCAGTTAACCACTGCACCATACTGTCTTGTCAGATATGTGGTGGTGGTGGTGGTGGTGGTGGTGGTGGTGGTGGTGGTGGTGGTGGTGGTGTGGGGTGGTGGTTGGGATGATGATGATGCTGTTGATAATATTGATGGTGGTGATGATGCTGATGAGGGTGATAATACTGATGGTGATGATGTTGATGAGAATGATAATACTGATGATGGTGATGCTGATGAGAATGATAATACTGATGATGGTGATGCTGATGAGGGTGATAATACTATGGTGATGATGTTGATGAGGGTGATACTGATGGTGATGATGCTGATGAGAGTGATAATACTGATGGTGGTGATGCTGATAACAGTGATAGGGGTGATGCAGATGGGGCTGATGATGTTAAAGATGCTGTGCTGTTGTTGATGCTAATCATGCAAATAGTGATGCTGCTGCTGATGGTGATGATGTCATGGTACTGGTAATGACATTAATGGTGATACTGATGTTGATGCTGTTCATTCTAATGATGGTGATAATGACAACTCTGTCTCCCTAACTTCCCAGAGTTTCCTTCTGCAAGGTCGACAGTTCCCAGGGAACCAGCAGGATCCCAGAACCCCACTCTTAGATTCCCGTGAGCCCTTGGGTAAGTCACAACAGCCTGGATATGCAGAAACTTCAGGTCCCTTCTCCTCTGGATGGTTCCACAAATGATTAAGAGAAGAATGGAACCGTCTTAGGAGTAGGTGAAGTTAAGTAGGTGTCTTAGGGTTATATGCTGTGGTGAAATATCATGACCAAAAGCAACTTGGAGAAAAAAGAATTTATTTCACTTCCACTTCCACATTGTAGTCCATCATGGAGAGAAGTCATGGCAGGAACTCAAGCAGAGCAGGAACCTGGAGGCAGGAGCTGATGCAGAGGCCATGGTGGAGTGCTGCTTACTGGCTTGCTCCCCATGGCTTGCTCAGCTGCTTTCTTATTAGAACCCTGGACCACCAGCCCTGGGATGACTCCATCCACAAAGGGCTGGACCCTCACCCATCAGTCACTAATTAAGAAAATGTCCTACAGACATTCTTAAAGCCTGATCTTATGGGGGCATTTTCTGAGGTTCCCTCCTCTCCGATGACTCTAGCTTATGTCAAGTTGACATAAAACTATCCAGTGCAGAGGGTGCCCTCAGGCAGCCCTTCCCTCTTCTCCCGAGCCCTGTGGAGAGAAAGAGAGACCCTTGGGGTGGAAGCCAAGATCTGGTGGACCCAGATAGGGCTCCACTTCGAAGCTTGACCTAGTTGAAGTAATTCCACAAGGTAACTCCCAGCCACATGACTTTGGGACAGTTGCTGTGAAGCCTCAGCTCCCCTGTCTGTCAGTGGGAGCTTATGATGATAATTCTTACCCGGAGGATCTGTTTGGAGAAATGAGTTTGTGGAGATGCTGCATGGGCAGAATTCACCCAAGAACTGTGATGGAGTATGTGCTCAGGAAACACCTCCCCTTGTGGCTGCAGGGCGGGGCAATGCTGGTCTGCAGCCTTTTTAGCTTGTTTGTCTTTTTTTGTGGTGATCTTCCCCTGCAGCTATCAAAAGCTTTGGCTCCACTTGAAGCTTCAAATGGGTCCCGGGGATCAAACTCAGTGGTCTGTTCTCGCTCTCCAACATATGGCTTCTAAGGCTCGAATTCCAATGGTCAGGGTTTACAGCAAGCACCTATACCCACTGAGCCGTCCGGCCACGCTGCCTCCCTGCTTTTAGATGCAGGTGTGTATATGATTGGGCGCTAATTCTCTCCTGATTTACCTTCCCTTTTTCTACAGGCCTAGCTCCCTCGCTGCTCTCTCTCTACCAGCATGAGGAAACTATCCAGCCCAGGAACCGCGGCCCACCAGCAGCAGGATTGGCCCAGGCCCGCTGAGTCAGCCCTCCTCCCAGTTCCCTGCTTCTACCCCAGAAAGGACTCAATCCATACTCCTCACCAGCAGCCCACACCCAGGATGGGGCCTCTCTCCTCTGAGTGCCCTCCACAGCCCCCAGCCAGCCTCAGTCCTACCTCAGCCCCCCAACCCTCTGCCTTCACCCATTCAGGGGCTTCTTGGAGTGTTCACAGCTCAGTTACCTCTGGGAGGGGGTGTGTGACCCCTCCCCATCTCCTCTCAGGACTTCCCTTGGGGTTCTCCATAGTTGGTTATCTCACTCTCTCTTTCTCTGACTCTCTTTGCTTTATTTGGAAGAATGAAGGGTTCGGAGAGTCAGGGGTCAGTCTCTGATCCTGGCCCCATGGAGTTTGGACAACCATAATCACGTTTTTCTGTTTGTTTGTTTTTGTGTTTGGTTTTGGTTTTCCGTCACCCTTCTATCGGCTTTACTTTGTCCTTTTCACGGTAACGCATTCAGGTACTCTCCATTGCACAGGGCCCACAGCAACGCGGGACTCTGATCTTCCCCCTCCGCGGTGGCAAAGGTGGGGAGACTCTGGGTCAGACCTCACCCCCAGTGACTTGTGGAGTCTCAGCCTCCCAAACTGCCACCCAGCTCTGCCTGCCCTTTCTGCTCCTGACTTCCTGCTGGCACCAACCTTGCCTGAATAATGACTTCATGTGTGATCTTCCTATTTTAGGGGTAGGCAGCAACTTCTTCCACTCAACAGAGCCATAATCTCTGACCTTCCCTGGATCTAGAATACTTGACTCCTGCCTTCACTGTTTGTAGACTATACAACCACCTCTGGCCTTCCCTGGTGTTAGGCTTTACCACTTTCCATCTTCCCTGGTTCTAGACAACAAGACTCAGGGCCATCCTTGTGTTTAGACCTTGCAGCCCCTGGTCTTAGTTGGTTCTAGAATGTATGCCCTTGGGCCTTCCCTGGTTCTAGAGGCCTGGGGGCTCTCTGGTTCTAGATTTTCCTACTTCCTGGTTCTAAAATGTACAATCCATGGTTTTTCCCTGGCTCTTGGATTCCATACCCCTCATCCATTGCTATTTCTAGACTGTGAGGCCCGTAGCCTTCCTTGGCTCTAGACTATGCTACCATTGGTCTCTGGTTCTAGACTTATGACCTCTGGCCTTCCCTTGTTCTAGACACTGTAGCCTCTGGCCACCATGGTTCTAAACTGTGTTATTTCTGCCGTCTTCCATCCTAGACTGTGCAACCTCTGATCTTCTCTCTTTCTAGTCATTCTAGACATTCTCTGGTCTTTTACCTGATTTGAGACTGTACACTTTATGACCCTACTGCTGTTCTAAACCATGCCACTTCTCTGGCCTTTTATCTCATTCTAGACTATAGGCCCTCTGATCTTCCATGGTTCCAGAGCAGTGGTTCTCAACCTTCCAAATGCTGCAGCCCTTTAACACAGTTCTTCACGTTGTGGTGACGACCCCCAACCATAAAATTATTTCATTGCTACTTCATAACTGTAATTTTGCTACTGTTATGAATCATGTAAATATCTGTTAGGCAGGCTATCTGATATGCAACTCCCAAAGGGGTTGAAAGCCACAGGTTGAGAACCACTGTTCTAGACTATACAACCTGTGACTGTCTTTGATTCTAGGCTATGCTACCTCTGGTCTTCATTGGTTCCAAACTATGTGACTGCTAGCCTTCTCTGTCATTCCCTGGTCCTAGACTGTCCTGTCATTGACTTCCCCCTGGCTCTAGACTGCATCACCTCCAACATGGTCTGCTACAGACCTCAGTTTCTTCAAACCCTTCTAATTCCAGATCTCGTAGTCTTCAGCTCTTTCTTGGACTGGCTCTCACAGCCCCCAATTCTGTCTGTTTTCAAACCTCACAGTGTTTTAAAGTGTGGTTTGAGTTACATAATATGTAAGGCTTTCTGGGTCTAGAGCCTACAACCACCAGAATCTCATCCTGTAGTTTCCTCTGGTTCTAGACTTCTTAAAAATCCCTCTGGTTCCCATCCCCTCTGTTCCCTGTCATTGCAGACTGTTTGTGTGTGTGGTATTGAGGATTAAATCCAGGACTTCCCACCTGCTAAGCAAGCACTCTACCACTGAGCTATATCTTTGTTTTATTTTGAGACAGTATCTTGATCGATTGCTCAGACTAACCTTGAACTCATTCAGTAAACCTAGGCAAGTCTTGAACTTGTGATCCTCCTGCCTTAGCCTCCCAAGTAGCTGGGAATTTCAGGCCTTTGAAACTGAGCCTATTTGATCTTATAACTGACAGTTCCTTCTTGTTTCTAGATCCCACAACTCCAAGCTTCCTGTTGGTTCCAGTCTTTCTGATCCGTAAGATACTTGGTTTCAAATCCAGATCTCATTTCTAGATCATTTTGGTTTCAAACCTCATGATATCTATCTTATTTCTGTTCAGGTTTCTGTACTCAAAAATTCAAGAATTGCTTTCCCCCAATAAGGAGGGGTAAAGCGAGTTATGTCTTGAACTTGGAGCTGGCTCTTCTGGAGCCAGACACCATGTGCCCATTCTCTTGGGTTCTAGATTTCACTACCTCCATCATCCCCAGGTTTTAGATTATGCAAACTCTAGACCTTGAAACTTCCAAGATGCTCTGTTCTCAGATGACCTGATGATCTGCCTATTACTGAGCTTCAAATATCAAGCCAGAGGGTAGTGGTGCACACCTTTAATCCTAGCACTTGGGAAGCAGAGGCAGGTGGTTCTCTTCCAGTACAGCCTGGTCTATAGAGCAAGCTCCAGGACAGCCAGGGCTACACAGAGAAACCCTGTCCTGAAAAAACAAAACAAACCCAAAAGAAAAAAATACCTTCTGGGTTCTGTTACCGTTTTGAGACAGTGTCTCAAAACTCACTGGCCATTAATTTACTATGTAGTCAGGGATGGCTCATGATACTCCTTCACCCACCTCCCAAGTGCTGGGATTACATGCATGCCTAGTTTTATGTGGTGCTGGGGATTGAACCCAGAGCCTCATGCATGCTAGGCAAATACTCTACCAACTGAGCTACACTCAGCCTCTGTAAAGGTCTTCTCATTCTAGACCTTGTCCCATGAGCTCCTTTGGTTCTAGATCCCACAATTACTAAATCCTCCTTGCTTCAGATCTTATGACTGAAATTTCCCTGAATCTAGAGCACATCTTGAAAATATCAGTTGATAATATCTTGCCTTATATATTTCTCTAGTTCTAAACCTTAGAACCCTGACTCTTTCTAATTCTAGATTGTAAGATCCCAGAAATCCCTGTGGATTCTAGAACTTAGTTTTTAGGCTTTTTTTTTTCCAGAGAGGAGGCAGGATTTCACATATCTCAGGATGGCCTCCAGCTCACTATTACACAAGGATGACCTTGAACTTCTGATCCTCTACCCTCCACTTCTCAAATGCTGGAATTGCAAGTGCGCATCATCATACTCACTTTATGTGGTACCAGGGATGAAACTCAGCTTTGTGCATGACAAGCAAGCACTCTTGTCAGCTGAGACACATGTCCTCTCCTAGGCCCTTTCTAATTCTGCCATTACTCGTGAGTCACTGGGGTTCTAGGCTCGTAGTTTCCAATTGCCTCTGGCTTCCCATCTTTCTTCCTCAGGTTCTGGAATGCAGTCTCCAAGTGGGCTTGTTGTAGAATGTCTCCTGTTGTAGAATCTAGAACTCACTCTGTAGATTCTCTTGATCAAGATCTCCCATCCCTTGACTCTTTAGGTCCAAATCTAATCCTTCTAGCTCTGTTCTGGGCTTCCCTACCCTCACTGTGCTTGTCTCGGTTCTTCCCTTGACTCTCAAGTCTTCCCATTCCAAATCATCTGCTCATGAACTTCATGCTCAAGCCCCTCCCTCCTGTCTCATAGCCCCGAAAATTCTCTACCCTAGAACCTCTTTCACTCCTCACCCCAAGCCTCCAGGCATGCACTTAACCTTAACTCTACTCCCAGGTATCTAGGAACCTGGGGCTCCCTCCCCTCCTTAGGGGATCCATAATCCAGCCGCACAGGCACACGCACAGCCCTATCTGCATATCTTGGGGTGGGGAAAGAGGGCAGGACCCCCTCAGCTGTCTCCCACCATCTATGAGTCCTCCTTACCCCTAGCTTCCTTCTACAATGGTGCTACTCTTGGTCTTCCACAGGAAAAGGCTCCCCTCTCTGTCCCATTCATGACTCTAAGGAAGGCACCACACAATCTGTCTTGTCAAGAGGTGGCCTGTCCAGGTGCTACAGGGAAAAGGGTGTGAACCTCTCTCCCCTCATGGGTTTTGTGGGCCCTCAATGGAAGGAACTGTCCTGGCTAGGAGAGAGGAAGGACATGGCCCAGCCATGCTGGCTCAGAAACCCAAAACTGTCTCCAAAACCACCATAAAGACCTCGCCTTGGTAGGCACCAGACAGACGTGTGTGGACTCATCTGTGGGGTCACTTTGGAGGGTGTGGGCGCACTGTGTAGAGCTGGTATCCATTGTCTGTTTGTGGACAATGAGACAGAGTCTATTGTAGGCCAGGCTAGCCTCAAACTTGTAGCCAAGGATAACCTTCAACTTCGATCCATCTGCCTCCACTTCTTAAGTGCTGGAATAACAGGGGCGTACTACTACATTTGGCTTCCATGTTACTTTATGATTCCTGTGTGTGTGTGTGTGTGTGTGTGTGTGTGTGTGTGTGTGTGTGTGTGTGTGAGAGTTGGGGTATGCGTGCATGCCATTATATGTGGACATCAAGGACGACTTGCAGGAGTTGGTTCTTGCCTTCCACCATGTGGGTCCTGAGCATCACGCTCTCAGGTCATCAGGCTTGGTGGCCGAATCTTTACTTGCTGACACTCCTGGAAGCCTGTGGAGTTTGTTTGTTTAATTCGGGATCTTATTTATCCCTGTCCAGGCTTTGACGCACTATGTAGCCAAGAACTTCTGATCGTCCTGCCTTTATCTCCCTAGTGCTGGGATTACAGGCATGCTTCACCATACCTGTTTTATCTGGTCCTGGGGATTGAACCTGGGAGCTTGTTGCATGCTAGTCAAGCACTCTACCAGTTGATCTACATCTCCAGCCTGGCACTGTGGTTTCTTTTTCAATGTCTGTGTGATGTTGTGATACTGCATATGTGTGTGGGACTGTTTAGTGCAGTAATTCCAGAAGAGTGAGTGAGTGTGTGTCTGTGTCTGTGTGTGTGTGTCTGCGTGGGAGATTCTAAGTCTGCAGATTCCTGTGTAGGAGGGTGTGTCTGTTCTGTTTCGTCTCTGTACATGTCACTCTTCTATCCCTCTCCCTTGTTCCTCGCAGGCAGGAAAACCACTTTGAAGTGGTTGCATTTGCTGTGCCTTCTGCTTTAAATGTCCTTCCTGAGGATGTACCTCGGTTGGTAAAGTGATTGCCTAGCATGCATCAAGGCCTGGGTTCCACCCCCAGCATCACATCAAACAGGGCTTGATGGCACGACCTTTAGCGCCAGCACTCACACTGAAGGTGGGAGGGTTAGGAGTTCAAGGGAATCCTACAGGCTGAGTTTAAGGCCAGCTGAGGCTACATGAGACCCTGTCTTTAAATAAATAAATAAATAAATACCTTTCCCCCTCTGCCCTCATTTGCCCACCTAACTCATACTTCAGATCTCTGGTCTAACACTCCTCCAGGAAGCCATTCTTGCATCTCCCAGTTGGACAAGGTCCTTCTAACCCCCTGAAAGTCCCCTCATTCCAGCAATATTCACCCTGTCAAACTCCAGACTACCTGTACAGGACTCAATATGGAGCATCCTTCTGTTCGCCTCCCATTCAAACACTGTAACTCATATGAACTTTTGGTTTGGTTGGAGTTTTCTAGCTGGGAAAAAAAAGAGAGAGAGAGAGACTAAAACAGGGTCTGACTCTATCTATTACCCAGGCTGACCTGGAACTCACTAAATAGCTCAAGCTGGCCTCAAACTCATGGCAATCCTTCTCCCTCCGCCTCTCAAATGCAGGGACTGCAAGTGTAAGCCACCAGGCCAGGCTTTTCTTAAACCTCTGCATTTATATTTGGGCACCATGACTATCTCCTCTTTAGAGAGGAAATAATAGAAAGGGTGATGCCTTGCCCAAGGTCATATAGTCTCAGGAAAAGTCTGAGCTGGATTCAAATGTATTAGAACAGATAACTGCCTCGAAGGAAAAAGAAAAAAGAAAATTCACTATCTTACATGATTCCACCGGCACAGACAGAGGCAGTCAAATAGGAACCTAGTGTCCAGGAATTAGATTCAGATTCTGACTTTCAGTGAGACTTTTCAGGAGTTTATTGAGTCCTGTGAACCTCAGTGTCTTTACATGTAAAATGGACATGATACCAATTCCTACTTTCCAGGGTGATTGTTGGTTGTGGTCAGGGGTGGAGGTGGGGTCAAGCTGATACAAAGCCTTTAAAGCACTTACAGAGTCTAGCCTGAGAAGGAGTTAAAGAAGCTAGAGCAGGAAGATACACTGCCTTAGGTGGAGTTCTAAAGGGAGCAGTGCGGTCTGGAGATGTTGCTAGAGGCCAGACTAGTCACGGCTTCTCATCAGAGAGGGTTTAGATTTTCTCCTAAGAGAGCTGGGGAGCCACGGAAGGCTGGGGCGGGTGCCAGCCTTACAGTGTTCCAGCAAGATGCCTCTGACTGCCATATGGAAGGTAAACAGGAGGAGGGAGGAGGGACGCAGCACCAGAGGAGGTTGATGCTGTGATCCAGGCAAGGGAAACGCAGACAGCAACCCGAGTGTCATTTAAGAGATTACGTTGGTGTGGTTGGTTGTGTTTGTGGCAGGGTCTCATGTATCCCAGTCTGGCTTTGAAATTCCGATCCTCATGCCTCCACCTACCAAGTGTTCAGATTACAGAGGTGCATCTTTCAGCCTGGTGTTATGTGGCGCTGGGGATGGAACGCAAGCCTGGAGCATGCTAGACAAGTACTCGACCACATGGGCTACATCTCTGGTCCTTTAAAAGATTTTGCTGGGGCCTGACATGATGCTGAAAGCCTTTAATCCCAACACTTGGGAGGCAGAGGCAGGTTGATGATCCCTGTTGAGTTCAAGGCCAGCCTGGTCTACTAGCAAGTTCCAGGCCAGCCAGGACTACATAGTGAGACCCTGTCTCACAAAAATAAAAAATTATTTAAAAAAAAAATTCTGTTGAACCTAGAACAAACAAGATACAATTGATACTTGCTCAAGACTTGGAAATCAGGATGCCCTGTTAATAATCCAGAAAAACTGATTTGCCAAGGTTCAGGCTTTATTTGGTTTCCTT
The DNA here is from genome assembly GCF_007827085.1 of Peromyscus californicus insignis. NCBI lineage: Eukaryota > Metazoa > Chordata > Mammalia > Rodentia > Cricetidae > Peromyscus > Peromyscus californicus. The sequence goes on along the minus strand of NW_026294562.1, from coordinate 166,874,975 downwards.
GAGGAACATTTTCCAGAAGGGTCATTGGGGCGACAGGAGGAAGACTTGTTCAAGGTCACAAGAGTAACGGGCAGCACCCAACTCTGGAGCAGGTTCCCGGTGGGGCAGGGTGCGGCACAAAAGCAGCTCCACCCGCCGGAGGCATCGCAACCCAATCGCCAAGCCTAAAGGAATCCCGACTCTCTTAAGACCCAAGAAACTTCAGCTTCCTCAGAACTCTACAACTTTGGGAGCCGGCGCCCTCCGGGCCACCCCCAGACCCCCAGCACTCCCTCTCTCCTCTTTCTGATTGGCTCCTTCTACGAGGGGCGTCTGGATACCCGCTGGTCACCTTGTCCTCCGGGCGCTCTACGGCGGGCGGAGGGGGTGGGGGTGGGGGGGGGAGCGCCGCGCAGGCGCGGCAGGCGAGCCTTTGGGGCCCGCGCTTTACGACACTTGTGCGGCAGCGGCGGCGGTCACTCGGCGCTCCTTCGCGACGGTTCGGCCCGGTGCCGCGAGCGGCCGTTGCCAGGGTGGGGGTCGCTTTGCGGCATGGCGATGGCGGAGGGCGAGCGGACGGAGTGTGCTGAGCACCCCCGAGACGAACCCCCGGCCGATGGCACTCTGAAGCGGGCAGAGGAGCTCAAGACGCAGGCCAACGACTACTTCAAAGGTGCGTCCGGCCGGGACGGGGGTGAGGGAGGGTGGACAGCGGCCCAGGCCGTGGGGGGGTGCCAGGCCCCGCGGGGAACCATGGCAACGCGGAGCGGTAGCCTGGGCGCCGGGCAGGCACTATCGAGTAGCCCGGCGCGAGGAGGAGGAGGCCCGGGCTGGAGGCCAGACTGGGGAGAGCTACTGCGAAGTGGAGTCCGGAGCAGAAGCCGCTCTCTGGGGAGACGGAGGCAGGCTCCGCTAAACGATAGGGGACGAGCGGGGGACCGACATGTGTGAGTGCTGCCAAATGTGAGACCTGGACAGACGTGCTAGGTGGAGGTCAGACCTGAAGGGGGCGCTGCCAAATAGTGACATGTGTTTAGTTAGGGCAGTGATGGCGCTGCCGAGCGGGGAGACCTGAGGGTGAGCAGGACCAACTGTGAGGAGGGAAGGGCCCAACAGAGAAGGGAATCGTGGGGATGCAAGTAGATTAGATTGGAAGGCGATTGGGGGTGATTCGAGGAAAGGGATAGGGGGTAGGGGTGGAGCGGGAAAGAAGAGCGTGATCTTGGGTTAAGAGTGAGATGTGGGAACATGTGTCCATTCATTCATTCATTCCTTGAGTACATTTGTGTTAACTGTCATGGGCCACCGTCAGTGCTTAGCTCTGAGGCTGTACCAATGAATGAGACACATGACTTGGATTCAAGCAGAACCGATAATTGCCAACTTGTGATCAAGGTGACCAAGTAGCGAATGCAGGTTAGTCGGCTTTAGATAGTGGGGTCAGGGAATGCCTGGAGAAAGGCTTTTTTTTTTTTAACACGTGGGTCAGTTGACCTAACGCAAAGACCCTGGGGGTGGAGAATGAATGAAAACAGACTGACTTAGTTGGAGCTTGAGCAAGCCGGGTGTGGGAGGGGAAGACCCAGTACAAGATGACATTAGGATAAGGGGCGCCAGGTCAGGCAGAATCTCTGAGGTCATTACAAAGACTAGTTTGGGTTTCCTCAGCTGTCCAAAAAGAGACATTGAGTAGTAGGTCGGTGGGCCAGTCTGGACTGGAGAAAATCTTGGGTGTGCCCAGCCTATGACTGGAGGTGCCCTGGGAATGGATGAAATCACCCGCCAGTGGGATCTCAGAGAACCTAGAATGGAATTTTCATGTGTAAATCGGAAAAGGAGCTGCTGAGGCAAAGTGAGATGAAAGGAAACCAGGAAAGGGGCCGCAGGCTAAGAGAGGAAGGTTCTTCCAGAAAGAAAGCCATAGCCTCAGGCGTTGACCAGCAGCGGTCTGAGGAGGTGATGTTGACAGAGCAGTAGTGAACATAAAGCTGACCCAGAAGACCCTGAGGGGTGAATGCAAGCGAGGAACTGGACACCCATGGGGCAGGTGTCTCAGTTCCCAAGGGGAGTGGAGGATTGGGGGGGGTGGCAGGAGGGAGTAGGTGGGGTCCCTAGGAATGCTATTTCAGTTATGGCCCAGAAGAGATACAGACCTGGGGAAACAGATCTGCAGGAGGTAGGGGGAGGGTGAGAAGGATCTAGAATCCTAGGGAAAGGTGGGCCCCCATGGGGCTAAGTCCAGACATTGTGGTGCATGCCTGTCCTCCAGCTCTGGGGAGGCTGAGGCAGGAGAATTGTGAGTTCAGTGACGGCCTGGACTGCATAGCAAAACTGTCTTAAACAAAATAAAACCAAGTGGGAGAAAGTTGAAGTAGGAGCAGTGAGTGGGCCTGAGAGGCCAGGGGGGTTTACAGATGTCATCCTCAGGGTAACAAGGAGAGGTGTAAAGAGCGGTCCAGTTGGTTCTGGGTACGGGTACTGGTCCTCCCTGTTGTGGAGTCAAAGGCCAGGCTGGAGAGAGGAGGTTGGAAGGGTGGACAGGTGAGGGGGTGGAGCCTCTGACCAGGCTGGGGGGAGGGAATGAGGCTGGCTGCCTGGAGAGGGGGGGAGGGTGGCAGTTGGCCAAGGCCCAAAGGTGAGTGGGTCTGGAGTGGAGGTGGTTAGAAGAGTCGGGGTGAAACCGCAGACAGCAGGCTGTGGGACGGGGCTTGAGCTTTCACCTCTGGAGAACCAAAGCTGCCTAGATCTGTGCCTTCTAAAGACTGGGGGCAGGAAGCTGGGAGGCCAAGGTAGAGAGAGGCTAGAGCAGACTAGGACTCTGCGGGGGAGGGCAGAGTGTAGTGTGGGGTGGGGCTGCTAGGATGGGAGGAGAGTTCATGGGTGTGAGATGCTATCTGGACAGCGTGCCCAGCTTGCAGGGCTTTGAAGGCTGGTGGCTGCCAGCACCAGGTGACCAGACCCAGCTATGTAATGGGTGGCCCTCGTGGCTGTCCTTCACTGGGTCCTGAAAGGAGCAACCAGAAACTGGGCTGCTGCTGAGGACAAGTGAGGGAAGGAGTTAGCCATGGGGAGGGACCTTTCACCCCCACCCCCACCTCCAGGTCCTGAGATGCAGGCTCTCAGAAACCCAGGGCTGGGCTGGCAGCCAGAGGGGCCTGGCCTGGAGCTGGCTTGGAGGAGCACCCTTCCTGGTCCAGGCCTCCCACTGCTGGGGGCAGGCAGTGGCAAGCACAGAACCCCAGGCTCAGACTACAAGAATACCAATAAAAAGAATAATTGCAGCTGGCTTTCATTGCACCCCTGCGGTGGCCAGGTACTCCTGAGCCGAACCTCGCCTGGGGCGTGGGGGTGGCGGTTTATAGAGGAAGCCGACTCAGAATGAAACTTCTTCCCCAAGGTCAGAGTGTGTGAGCAGAAGGCGGATATCCCCTTCCTCCCCACGTGCTCAACTCTCCTTGTCATCTGACCTCAATGGGGAGAAAGGGGTACTCTGTGGAGGAGGGGGTCTCAGGGACTCAGAAGGCCTACCCCCAGCCCTACTGTAAAGGTTCTGGGGACAGAGCCTGGTCCCCAGCTCAGTCGGAGTCCAAGGGAAGCAGGCCTCTGCTCTTTCCCCTTCTCCCTGAGGAAGGAGGCTATGCTCTGCTCACCCAGGGGTCTTCGTGGTCTGAGGGTTGTGGGGGAAATACTGCATCATGGTTCAGGGCACTCCTCTGTGAACGCAGATAAGCAACTGAACCTCACTGTGCCTAGAGGGTCTGTCCTACTGCTGCAGTTGAGGAATGGTCCCAGGCTGGAGTGTGACAGCTGCCAGAAGCCTTCCAGGTGGGGGCCTCCTGTCCCCTGTACTCTTCTTCCCTTCTCCATTTGGCGGTGTGTGAGGCCAAGCCCAGTCTGGTTCTCAGGTGCAGACAAGTGGTCTGTGGGGCTGAGGCTCCAGCCAGCGGCCCTCTGTCTGCACTCTGTGTTAGGAATCTGCACCACCAGGTGTCAGACTGCATGCCCTCTGCCACTTGATGAAGCCCCACCTCGCCAATTGAGTACTAACCAGCAGCCTCTGGAGCCTGGCCAGGACACCAGGGAAGCCCTCAAAGGCACTGACATTCCATGGGGCGGCCCTCTAAGCCGTGCTGCCCTCTGCATCTTTCTGTCTTGGTGGCTTCTGGGAAGTTCTAGGTTCTGCTGTCTTGGGGCTCACAGGCCCAGGAGACAACCAGAGTGGCAGAACTGGGGCAGGCAGGGAAACCTGGGGCAAGGTGGTGCCTCACCCAGACCCGAGGTCGAGTGGAGCTTCCTGAGAGGGGACATTTGGGCCTTGTGGCAGAAGTCCAGGAAGGACTCCTGAGCTGCACCCCTAGGACCAGCTGTCCGATTCTGGTCTCAGCCTGCCTGCCTTCCTCCTTCCCTTCCTCTCCCCTCCCTTGGCCAGTTGCTTCCTTCCCCATTCATGGAGGCTCCTCTACTACTTCCCACTTAGATTTCTCCCCCAGGGCTTCCATGGGCCCTTAGGCTGTCTGAGCCCTGAGCACTTTGTCACTGTTGTCTGGGGTCAGATCTCTCTCCTTGATACACCAGCAGTCCCTGGAGGGCTGGGCTGTGTCTCCAGACAAGGCAGGAGCTCCTAGAAGGAGACAGACACCTTCCCCACAGTGTGTGGGCTCAGCAAGCAGAACATAAAAGTCACTGAGTTCTCTGAGAGCAGTGAACTCAAGTACAGAGAGGGTGTTTAAGTTGTCCAAGTCCACCCAGCCTAAACAGAGCAGAGCCAGGCCACCTTCCCATTGTGGGTGCTGTGCCAGGCTTCCACCAGGGCACATGGGGGAGGATGGAGGCATTGCCGGTCCTGCCTGCCTCAGAATTCCCATCTGCCACTTGTCATGTGACTCAAGCGCAGGCTTTCCTTCTCTGAACTTGAGCAGCCCTCATCTGGAGGTGGCTAATGTGGCTGACTCCCTCGAGTTCCTTGAAGGTTCATGTGTCCTAGGGTGCTGTGTGGCCTCTGGCACATTCCAGTCCCCCATCCTGGCCAGCCAGGTCTGCAGCTCAAGGCCTCGATTTTGCTGTTTGTTTAATGAACCCTCGGGAGGAGGGGTCAGGCCTACCTCTGCCAGTACGGAATGGGACTCTGACCTTGAACTAGGCCTCTGTGGCTTGTGTCAGGTGAGTGCCAGATGGTGCTTATGCTGTGAGACAGGAGGTTCCCACAGGTTGATGGAGAGCTCAGGGCCCCCGCTGTGACTTAGTTCACTTGAAGTCTGACCGTTTGCCCTTGACGAGGAGTGACCCTTGTCCCCGCACACTTAGAGCCCTGCTGCTATAGTGTCCTGCCCTCCCCCGGCTCCTGCCCGCTGCACCAGCTGGTCTTGGTCCTCCGCACCTGCCGCACCTTTTCCTTGCAGCCTGAGGCGCTTCCTCCCCTATCCTCCCGCTCTCCCCGTCTCTGGACTTGTCTGCTTGCCATGGGCATCTGGACAGCCACAGGCTCGGCAGGCTCGGTCTGCCTGGCTCGGGCCGCAGCGCTGGCCCTCCCTGACATGTCCCGCTGATCCTGGGGAGACTTGGGGGAAGCCTCCTGGAGCCCTGAAGGAAGTAGCGCTCAGTCTGGCCTTTACTAGGCTGGTGTGTGGGATTGATTCAAGTTCTGCAGTCTGTGGCCTTGAGCCTCAAGACCTGGCCGTGGTCAGACATCTGGGACAGAGAGAAGGGACAGATTCCATGCTGAACCCCAGTCTTCCCTTTCGTAACAAGGACTACCAGCTTAGGGTGGATTCCTGCCTGTGGCAACAGGGCTTCATGCCTCCTTCTCCTCCACAGCCAAGGACTACGAGAACGCCATCAAGTTCTACAGTCAGGCCATCGAGTTGAACCCCAACAATGCCATCTACTATGGCAACCGCAGCCTGGCCTACCTGCGCACCGAGTGCTACGGCTATGCACTGGGCGATGCCACTCGGGCCATCGAGCTTGACAAGAAGTACATCAAAGGCTACTACCGCCGGGCGGCCAGCAACATGGCACTGGGCAAGTTCCGAGCTGCCCTACGTGACTACGAGACGGTGAGCCGGGCCTCGGGCATGGGCCAGCTCCCGGCACCCTAGCCAGGTGGATGTGGGGGGAGCACCAGGGGTGGGGAGGAGCTGTTCTGTGTCTCCTCTATACAAGGGCTCACCCAGAGAATGGCCATGGGGCCTCTAGCCAGTTCCACTCCACCTCTCAACTGTCATGCACTCTGTGACCCTGGGCAAGTCACCTGGCTTTTCTGCCTTCCTGTGCTCCTCTGTGTTGAGAGCAGGCCCAGCCTCGGGTGGCCGCGGGAGAGTTTCTGCTGTGTGCATGGTTGGAGCAGTGCAGGCACATAGTCTGTGGTCAATAATAGCTCAGCCTTGTGACTACTGTGGCCGTTATTAGTGATGGTGATTAGTAATGGTGATTAGTAATGGCAGCAGTTATTAGCAAGGGCTGCCCAGACCTTTGACAGCTTGAGATTCTGTGGCAGGTGGGAGCCCCATGTCCCTGAGCAGGCAAGGAAAGTGACTGCAGGAACAGAGGAGTCGTGCTTCCAAGAAAATAGAGCAGAGGGACAGCCTCCAAGGTCATGTTCCCCTGTGGAAATGAGAGAAGGGGCCTAGAGGACAGTTCCTCATCCACTACTGCCTACCAGTGATGTGCTCCGACCGTCTTGATGACAATCGGAGGGACTGCCAGAACATCCATTTGGGACAGGTGTGCTCTGTGCCCTTCACAGAGCCTGGCTGAGTCAGTGTGGCCACCTGGAGAGGGGAAGGAGATTGCCCCTGTCATACAGGTGAGGAGTCTGTGCCCCAACTGGTGAGTGCCAGTGTTGGGATTGGAGCAGTGTCGCCCTTGACTGCATCTCTCCTCCTCCAGACAGCTCCCTGCTCAGGAGCTCTGAGTGCAGAATAGATCACTGCTTACCTTGCTGTAGGTAGCGCTTCACTGTGGACCCTTTCTGTCATGTGCACAGGGCCCCAAGAGGGCTGTGGAGCCATGGCTGCAACAGGAGGGAGCTGGTCACTCAGCCTGGCCTAGGATCAAACCAAGTAAAGGCTTAGGCCAAGGTCAAGGGACACTTAGCAAAGGGCAAAAATGTGATGGGGATGGAATGATAACCATGAGGGTGGGAAGCAAAGCATGGTCCCTGTTAGCTTGGTACCCAGTCCCTACCCTTGTCCCTTGATGTCCTAATCTGGAATACAGTAACAAGAGCCGTGGCCCCCTCCTGAACAGCTGGGGCTCTGGTAACAGTGGCCAGGTAATGAATGAATAACCAAGGACAGGCAGCATCCCCACCGGAGAACAGGACCAGGTGCAGGGTCTCTGCGATTCTGGGCTCACAGAACATCTTTACTGCGAGTAAGGAATAGGTTCTTCTGAGAGTGCTCCCAAGGTTGGCATCTACCTCTGCATTCTCCGTGAGGCTAGGAGATGGTGGGTACACTGCATCTGAGCCGGACTCCAGGCTTTGTGGAGGCCACAGTGAGGAGGGAAGTCCATAGCCGTTTGCAGAACCAGCTGGAGCTGGAGCCACAGCCAGCACCTAAATTATCAGCCCTGTGAAACCCCAGCAGGAGCCTGGAATCCTTACCCTCCAAGCCTGAGAGGCTGGGCTGATGGCAGCTCCCAGCCCAAAACTTCCTCCTAGAAGATGCTGGAGTTCACGGAGGACATGACCAGGCCCTGGCCTCTGGATCAGGAACTGTGTGGCCTTGGTTGGAGCAAATGAACCCATGATACCGCCTCTCAGCCTGTTTGAGCCTCAGTATGCACATGGGGGGATCAGTACAGCTGTGAGCATTGTGCATGTGTGAATTTACCTCTTGTATAGAAAGGAGACAACCCTCTCTAAGATCACCTGGAAGGAATGACAGCTGAGACTGGAACCCAGCTCCATAGTTGAATCTGAGTGGGTCTGTGAGTCAGGAGCACTGTCTGTGGTCAGCACCCATCTCCAGCAGAAGAAAAGGCAGTTTACGTGCATGAGCATAGGTGCTGCCCACTGCTTCCAGCATCTGTTTCTCCCTGTGGGCTAGAGTCAGGTCTGCAGCCACTGCAGCAGAATGTGAAGGCACAGCCTCCAAGATAGGGGTGTCGAGGTTGGTGGCCAGCTCAGCGCAGACCGAGGTGTGTGACTTCAGATGCCTTGGGCCTCACCTGTAACCAGGGAACACATAGGCCTGCGTTTTCAGTGTCATTGTGAGGGCTGAGCGAGTGGGCTCTGCATCAGTCATGTCTTCCGGGTTTCCTCCTAGCCAGCCCATGGTGAAGTGGGCCTGTGGCCCCTGGTTTATGCTGGTGCCAGAACATTGCAAGGGCGCAGGGACCTAGGTGGTCTCTGTTTGCTCTCCCACTTGGGGGCACACCTTGGACTCGTAGTAGTCAGTCTCCCTTTCCACATGGGCCCACCCCTTCCTAGGTCACATCTCAGTTGTTATCACTGTGTTCTTTCCTATACACTTAGAACACACTCAGCCATGCAGGCCTAGGCCAGACCTGGGTGGGGAGGGTCTTCCTAAACTCTCCGCCCTGCCTAAGGGTCCTGTGGGGTTTGTTTGGTTTATGATGTGTTTCGTAGAAATACATTTTGATACCCCGATAGAGTGATACAAAAGAAACAGGGACAATCAGAGTTGATCTGTAGCTCAGCACTCACATGCGGACCACCTTCATGCCGTGAAAGTCATTTCCTCTCCATGGTTCCCTGCACAGGGGGACCACTGTTGTCCCTGATTTATAGGTGAGGAAACAGGTCACTCCTGCAGTCTCACAGGAGTCCTAGAAGGTGGTGGCCTGTCCCCAGAACCGGGCTCCTAACCAAGGCATACGTGCAGGTCCCTGGCACCATGCTGGCCCCGGAGCAGTGAGCACTGGTGGTATTCCTGCCTGCTTCATCATGGGGCGCCAGATGTGTTGTGGTAGATCGACTCACTAGAGAAAGGGTGTGTTGTGTGGAAGGCTGTCCCTGATGGGCTACCTGCCAGAAGCCTGGCTTTTCTCTGCTGTGTGATGCACCATCTGGCCCCTCTGGGCCAAATCTCATTGTCTATGCCCTGCAGATGAACCATAATGCCCTTTGTTGGTTCCTCTTGCTGGTATATCCCTTATACTCAGTTCTGATTAAATGTGAGCACTTTGCTTGGTATCCACAGCAGGCCTGAGTGACTGAATCTCTGATGGTGTGGATTGCTCCAAGGTAGGGGGACTGCAGGCCTTGTTGCCAGCAGAGCCCTGTGGTAATAGTGGAACTGCCTTGGGTCTGCTGTGGGTGTCATGGTGGAGGGTATGTGCCCAGAATGGCCTCTGCAATTCCAGTGAGTCCAAGTTCCCAAACACCTGTCCCAGGGTTTATAGTGACTACCAGTGAACCCCGACAGCTGACAATGCCATTTGTTGTTACTGTATTGTTTTCAGTGCTGAGGACAAAACTTGGGGCTTTTTTACACTTTACACCCCAGACCCTCACTGGGGGATTCTAGGCAGGGGCTCTACCACTGAGCCACACCTCCAGCCCCTCACTGGGGGATTCTAGGCAGGGGCTCTACCACTGAGTCACAACCACAGCCCCTCACTGGGGGATTCTAGGCAGGGGCTCTACCACTGAGCCACACCCCAGACCCTCACTGGGGGATTCTAGGCAGGGGCTCTACCACTGAGCCACACCCCAGCCCCTCACTGGGGGATTCTAGGCAGGGGCTCACCACTCAGCCATGCTTCCATTCTATTCCTTCTAATCCTATCAATGGGACCTAGCCTCACAACCTCATCTGATTCTAATTATCTCACAGATATCAAGCCCTGTGCCACAGAGCAGAACCTTCAGCCCCTGAAGACCTCTCATTTCTTCGAAAGTGGTGTTGATCACATGCACCTTGCACAGACCCCAGTGCGGGGTCTGTTTGAAACCATAGAAATACCACAGAACACTGCCACAGATGCAGTCCACATAGAATCTTTGGTTTGTTGCTTGTTTTTGTCTTTTGAGAGAGTCTTGCTACATAACTCAGGCTGTCCTCGAACTCCTAGAATCAAGCCATCCTCCTGCCTGGGCTTCCAGAATCACTGGAATATTGGCCATATTACTGCACTTGGCTTCAGATGCCGTTTTGTTTTTCGAGACAGGGTTGTCTAGAACTCCCTCTGTAGCCCAGGCTGACCTTAAACTCACAGAGATCCTCTTGCCTCTGCCTCCCAATTGCTGGGATTAAAGGCGTACACTACCACTGCCTGGCTCAGATGCCACTTTTTAAAGACATGTCCATGGGCCAGGTATGGTGGTGCATGCCTTTAATCCCAGAACTTGGGAAACAGGAGTTAGAAGCTAGCAAATCTCTTGAGTTCAAGGCCTGCCTGGGCTGCATAGTGAGACTCTGTCTCAAAAAAGAGAAAGAAATGAAATGTCTAGTGCTGGCACTAAGTTCTGATGCAGTGGGTCTCTGAAGAGCCTTGTAGTGTGAAATTGTACCCTTCCTCTGGAGAGGAGCTCAATGGGGCTGTCTTTCTGTCAGTCATACCTAGCAATCACTGCAACCAGCATAGCAGGCTGGGAATTGAGTGCTTGCTGCTACTTGGCCAGGGATGGGCCTGGCAGTAAAGTCTCACACCAGCCTTCTGTGGGTGCTAGCACCACTCCCTCCTTCTAGAAACTGGGGGTCTTGAGTGAGCAGGACATGTGTCCTGGAAGGCCAGAACCCAGAGTCTGGAGAACTGTTACCTCTCTGCCTCACATGGGTGGTGGCATTCAGGAGCCTGGGCTTTCTAAACTAATCCAAGAACCTTGGCTCTTTGAGTTAATAACTTTACCACTCTGTCTAGTGGAATTTGTACTATCTACCCCATAGAGTGGTACAGAGGATGCTGTAAGCCAGGGTTGCTTGCCACAGTGGCAGCACCCAGCTCCATCTTCCTCCTTAAACTGCAGCCCACCTGAAGACAGGTCTGGTTCCAAGGACATGTTTGCTACCCTTTGTTCTTAAGGAGGCATTCATGCTCTGCTGAGGACACAGCTCTGTCCCCCCAGTGCCACTTCAAGTGGGGAGGACATTATCTCCAACCTGGAGGCTTCATGGGAGAGAGAAGCAGAAAGGAGGTTGGAATTAGAAATGAAGTATGCTGACAAGGGCAGCATGACCAAAAGTCCTGAGCTACAGGAGGGTGGCATACTGGGGACCCATGAGAGGCAGTACTGGGCTACAGAGAAAGAGGGCGTGGGCCTAAGGGCCAGGCTTGGAGCATGTGGACTTTATTCTGGGGAGTAGAGGGAGCTAGCCACTCCTCCTATCCCTGGGAAGGGCTCCAAGGGCTGCCTGAAGCTGGCAGCCCTCAAGCTTGACGCCACACCCACACCCCAGTGGAGCTGACTGGCAGGTGGCCCAGCCTAGGCCTGCCCAGCCTGCTGCTGCTGGCCAAGCACCTGCAGGGAGTAGCGGTTGTCTTTGCCAGGGCTCTGACTCACTCGGCCATCCAGCTTTGGGGCTGGGGGGAGCATTCTAAGGACCAGCCCTGGGACTTCCTTCTCTGTCTAATAGCACAGAAGCTGTAGAGGGCCCAGTCTTAGGATGGCTGTGTAGGTCAGCAGGTGTATGACAAAACTTTTGGGGGGTAGAAGCAACACTCATGTCTACTTACCCCAGATAGGGATCCCACTACAGACCATACCACCAAAGTCCAACTTGGTGAGCCAGTGAGTTTTAGCGGGGTTACTTAACGGGAGTATGAGTAAGGGGTTACTTACAGAAGCAGAAATGACCTAAAGACAGTTGCATCACCAAAGCCCACTCCAACATGAGTGACAGCTCACAACGCTGGAAACCTGGAGCACACCGCCCAGCCTGCAGACAACTCAGCATGTTGGAGAGTGTCCTTCCCGGGTGCCTCAGTTGGTCTACACCTCTTGCAGACACCTTGGCTGGTTTCTGTTTTCTTCTAGGCAGCTGGTCTGGTCTTAGATTCTTTCTTTTAGCTTGGCTACTCTTAGCAGTCTATTGCTTACTCTGGTAGGGAGGGGCCCAGTGAATCTGATTGGTTTCAGGGACTTCCTGAAGCCATTTTGAGTAGTTTACTTGTCTGCTTAAAGAGCTTCCCTGTGGGATAGAGTGTTTCAATCTCAGAGGAAACTGCTAAACAACAGCAGGTCAGACTGGGTCCAGTTACAGTTATGGTAGCCAAGCTAAGGCTCAGAGATGAAGTCTGTTGCGCAGGGTCTCACTCTGTAGCCCAGGCTAGCCTGTTGTTAACAGTCACCTTGCTTCTACCTCCTAAGTGCTGAGATTGCAGACATGCACCACCAGGCCCAGCTCTGTCTTCTAAGCACCTGGGATCCGGGTTTGCAGGTAGCAGGACAGAGTGGCGTGCAGGCAGGCTCCTTTTACTGCTGTGGCCCAAAGCTGCCTGCTCACAGCTGACTGTGTCAGATCTTTAAAAAGTGCTCCCTCATGGCTGGAGCGATGGCTCGGAGGTTCAGAGCACTGACTGCACTTCCAGAGGTCCTGAGTTCAAGTCCCAGCAACCACATGGTGGCTCACAACCATCTGTAATGAGATCTGGCGCCCTCTTCTGGTGTTCAGGCAGACATGCAGGCAGAACACTATATACATAGTAAATAAAAGTTTAAGGTCAATTTGGGTTACAGGAGACCTTGTCTTCAAAATAAAAAACAAAACTTTTTTTAAAAAAAGTACTCCCTCATTCATTCTTACAGCCCTCTCTGAGATGATGCTATTACCAGTGTCCCCTCCCAGAGAGGAAACTGAGACCAGTGTACCTACAGCTTGTCATCACTGGTTAAGATGGGACTTGAGCTAGGTCTCCTATCCCATTGCCAGAGGAAACGGCAATTGGAGCCTCAGTCACCCATAAAGCCCCAGGGGAAGCAAGCTGCTGACCTCCTGTGTGCCAAGGACCTCAGTCCCTCCTCGGTCCTTTCAGCAGACCCCACTTTATACTAAGGGACATTAAGGTGCCAGGAGTCCAGGCTGCCTCCCCCACTGGCTGCACTGGAAGCCTGGAACCTGTGTGCTCAGCTGGGCCCCTGTTTGGTTTTAACAGGATCAGAGTTGTTTAGTGAGGGCACTTACATGGGCTAATACCCTGGTCTCTGAAGCCACCCTGTGGGGTGGCTCAGCACGCTTGGTGTGGGGATGTGAGAGGAGTCCTGGGTGACAGGTCCAGGGTTGCCCTGCTAGCATGTGGTGGCCCCTAGGTGGTCTAACTGGCCATTCTTCGGCCCAGGACTGTGAGTCCAAGGCTATTGCAGTGACCCTGGTGGCTTACCTGGGTGAGTGACTGGCCCTCCAGAGTGTGACGCCTCTTCACTCCTTCCTGGCCAGGTGGTGAAGGTGAAGCCTAATGACACGGATGCCAAGATGAAGTACCAGGAGTGCAGCAAGATTGTGAAGCAGAAGGCCTTTGAGCGGGCCATTGCGGGCGACGAGCACAGGCGTTCTGTCGTGGACTCTCTGGACATCGAAAGCATGAGTGAGTGGGCCTCTCCACACCCCCTCACACTTATCCCTGCCACACTTGGTGGTAAAGGCAGGGTTTCGGGGGACATTTGGGAATGTAGGTATCACCTACAGCTGCTGACTGTCTTCCTTAGCCCTCTCCATCTTACTCATAAGAGTGGGAACCCTTGATTAAGCTTGGGGTGGCTCAGGACTTTTCTTTTGTCACAGCCTAATAGGCGTCTTGCTCTAGTCCATTCCCTCCAGTTAGGACTCGGGGTCCATGGTGCCGAGCAGGTGTTGGTCCCATTTCCACCACTGTGTCTTGTGGGTGATGTGGCCTTAGTCACTGTCACCCTTGGCTTTGCCTGATGGGGGGTGTGGACACCGTCTGCTCCCATTGGGTCCCGAGGAATTCAGACATAATGTTTAAAACCACAGGTAGTGCCATGCCTAAGAATCCCCACAGCTCCAGTACTCTGTGACAGTCTTCAGGGTGGAGAGCAGGGAAGGGGAGCCGAGATGGGGGAAGAGAATAGGAAAAAACAGTGGGGTCGTGTGGTATCGTCCTCTCTTGACAAGAGCCGTGTGCTCACAGCATCCTCTCTCCCCAGCCACGTGCTGCTTTTAGTTTTTCTCAGGAGTGTAGTCCAGACTTGTGTGTGTATGGGGGGCAGGGACGTAAAGGATCTCACTCTAGTCCAGGCTGGCCTCAAATTCATGATAATTCTCCTGCCTCGACTTCCCAAGTGCTGGGGTTACGAGGGTGAGTCCCCATGCCCGTATCTCCTCCCCTCCTCCTAGCCAGCCAGTCCTTTGGGCACCTGTTCCACTTCTCTGGTGAGCTGGCTCTGAGGAACACGTCTCCCTCCAGGGGCTAGATGTTAGGAGCTAGATTGTCCCTTTGTCTGTGTGACAGACTGTCACCCACGGCTGTACATTGTCCTCTGGTTTTTCGAGCACTCTCTGGAGACAGTGTCAAGTCTTGTCACACCCCGTTCGTAGCCCCCTGAGGCCACCGGCATCACCCCAGCTCACGAGCTGTTCAGGGTGCTCTCCCCAGGACTCTGTCCCATAGCTACAGCAGTTGAGCTGTACCTGATGGACACATCTAGACTCAGCCATCTCTGCAGGCCTGCAGCTCCCGTGTCCACTTGTTTCCTGGATTAGGGGGCCTTCTAGCATGAGTACTGGGGATGTCTGGAAACTACTGATGGGCATCGACCGTTCCTGCTTCAGTGAGCCCCTCCAGCCTCCTTGGGTCCGTGCTCCAAACACACCCCTTTACCCGGCCAGGCTACACTGCCCCCCCTGCCTGAGTGTGTGTCAGCACAGGTGCAGACATGGGCCTCAACACCAGCTGCTTCGTTGTACTGCTTCACCACCGAGCAGAGCTCTTCCCCTGCTTAAACTGGAAGGTTGTCCATGCATATACCTAGCAGCTTCTAGGTCCATTGCAGGCTATTACTAGGCACTGTCCAAATGTCAGTGAATACCAGCTTCTCGGAGTCAGCCTGAAGGAGAGGCCCCCTGCTCCTGAGGGCCCCTCCCTCCCTTCCCAGGTAGTGCCGCCTTGTGTGATGCTTGTGAGTACTGCCGTCCCTGGAGTGACTCACCTCGAAGTTGTGGGTTCTCAGGTTGTGGGTTCTCAGCACGAGGACAGCCCCATTCAGTATCTCACAGCAAAGTAGAGAAAGCCCTCACATTGAATTTCTCTGGCCTAGAGTTTTTGCTGTGAGCCCCAGTCAAGACTGTGCCCAGACTAGCCCTCCCATCCCTACTGCACATGTTGTGGGCTTGAGTGGCTTGGGTAGGGTGCCCAGTTCCCACTTCACATGTGCACTTACTCCTGTCAGCGTGTGGACTCCACACGTCTGTTTAACAGGGAAGATACTGCCTAGTGAGATAGATACACGGTACGATCCTGCTGTATATCGGGTGTGGGTTCACACGGGTCTGTGGAGAAGACATGGAGGCACTCTAGGGATGAAAATTTTAGCCTTTCCAGCTGCAAGGGGATCAGCCTCTCATGGACTGACTCGCTGTAGCTTAGCAAAGGGCCCTTTTATTATTATACATTTCATACCTTTAGCAAGTCGATCCTATACCAAAACCTCTTATCTAAGCCCCCCAGAGGGACAATGCCAAATGCAAATTCTGAGTTAAAAGACATCCCAGTTTGTCGGATCCTCCCCCAACCAAGTTTTTCATAGGCTTTGAACCACTAGGAAACTCTTCAGATAAGACTTCAAACAGAAGGTACCACAGACAAAAGGTAGCAGTCACAAAAGGCAGATCTAAGCTAGGTGCTAACATCAAACCAGCAGCAGAAATCTGCAGGAACTCCCATAATACAGTCAGGTGGAAGGGGTATGTATATCACCGGAAGTGTGTTCAGGCATACCAGCCCCTGTGAACCTTTAGCACACCTGTTAACACTCCAGCTCACAGTCCTGTCAACTTGGAAGTCTTACTCATCTTATTTCCATGTGTGTGGGTGTTTGGCCTACATGTGTATCTGTACTACTGTGTGTCTGGTGCCCTCAGAGCATATTGGATCCTCTGGGCCTGGAGTTACCATGTGGGTGCCTGGAATTGAACCTGGGGCCTCTGCAAGAGCAAAAAGTGCTCATAACTGCTGAGCCATCTCTCTAACTCCACCTTTCACATTCTTTAGGGACCACAGTGTGTGTGGCTCCCGCATCCAGGGTGTCAGGATTTCTCTTCATCGCCCTCCCTCTCACCCTTTGACCTGCTGCTTGCAGTCCCGGGGGTGGGGGATATGGGGTGGGGTATAAGGTGGTGGCATTGAGCCAAGACACCTACTCTGTATCTTCATTTTTTCAGATCTTGGTTCTTGTTAACTTTTATTGTTATTAATATGCCTGCTGCTCCAGGCTATGTCAGACCGGATTTCTCACCATAATCTTTGTCTTAGAAATGTTAAACATTTCCAAACAAGAGCAAGTAGAGCAGATTTTTGTGGACCCTCTTAATGTTTGGACTCTACAAGGACTCCCTTGCCCCTTCCCAGCTGTGATGGACATGTTGTAGTTAGAGCTTTTTTCTCTTGGTTTTTATTTGTGTGTGTGCATGTATGTGAGGGTGCACGCGTGTGGGTGGAAGTCAGAGAACACCTGGGAAGAAGCAGCTCTCTCTAATTCCCTCCACTGTGTGGGTCCTGGGAATCAAACCCAGGTCATCAGGGGTGGTGGCAAGAGCCTTTACCTGCTGAGACATCTTGCCAGTCTCTCCTGTTCTTTATCCATTTTCTTTATCCATCTTTTCTCATTGATTCTAAAGAAGCCCTCAATTCACAATCCTCCTGCCTCAGCATTCAAAGTTTTAGGATTACATGCATGCACCAGCACACCTGGCCTTGTCTTATTTTTAATAACTCTCAGCACTTCTCCCTTCATAAGATGAACTCTTCCTTCTTCTCCGTGTTCTTGTTTGCTTGATGTTTTTAGTAGCATCTCTCGGAACTATAAGAGAGATGAAGAACTTGTGAACTGGTTTTGTAAAGTTCCATGGGCAGGGAGGGTCCTTGCTTACTCCAGCCCGTATGGCTTGCCCAAGAAGCAAATCAGCTGCTCGTCTGTGGTGACCTTTCACTCAGCACTGATGGGGGAGGCAAGCACCGCCATTCAAGGTGAGCAGACATTGCAGGAGCTCTGGTGGCCCACCAGGCGGGCTGTCCCATAGAAGTCCATCTTAGTTTCTTTCCTGTTGGTATAATAAAATACCTTGATGAGAGTGATGTAAGGGAAAAGGGGGTTGGCTCACAGTTTAAGGGTACAGTCCATCATGGCTTGGAAGCCAAGGAGCCTGAAGCAGCTGATCATATTGCTCTCACAATAAGGAAGCAGAGAAATGGATGTATAGAGCCACTGCTGCTCAGCTCCTTTCCCTTAAACGATCCAGGATCCCAGCCAGGGACTGGTGCCACCCACAGTGGGCAGGTCTTCGCACCTCGGTTAATACAATCAAGATAATCCCCCTGTAGACATGCCCAGCAGCCCATCTCCAGTGATTCTAGTCTCTGTCAGGTTGACAACTAACACTAATCGTCACATAGCCGGTGTGTCCTCTGCTCTGCAGCGTTCTGAGCCAAAGCCAGGGCCCTGCATTCGGTCCCTCAGAACCCACTGCAGGAAGACTCCTTGGGAGGCTGATAATGAAGTCACAGACAACTCCTTCACACCAGGCCCTTTGTTTCACTTCTGGTGACCAGAGGTCCTGCAGGTGCTGTTCGTCGTCTCTATGTGACTTTTCCCCGGGTGCTGCTGGAGTCCGAAGTTGGTCTCAGGCCAGCATCGGACCTGACACCCTCTGCTGCAGTTTTAGCCATCTTAGAAAGCTTTGGCCAAGACATTGAGCGGATCACATTTTCTTAGTGAGGGCACAGCACAGCTGTGGCCCTGTACAGTGGGTGACCATGTCGTCACCCAGAAGTCATCCTCCTTCCTCTCCTCTCTTATCTTCTTCCTTCCAGACCACATTTCTGCGAGCCAGGGCCATCCTAGCAAATCCCACTCGTAATACTAGTGCTGACAGTAGTATATCGGCAGTCGGCACAGACACCTGGTCACCAAGACCATATGCAGATTTCTGCACCGGTAACCAGGCCTCCAATCTGTAGTGGGCACCATCTGCAGATTGCTCTGATTCAAATCAGTTCTGACAAACTGAGGTGCAGCCCCAAGCTCCCTCCCACACACACACCCTTTTGAAAAACATTCATTGATTATCATGTTGTTCTGAGTACGCGTGTCTGTACCATGGTGCTTATGTGGAACCTGCCACCTCCACGGTGTCCAGATTTATTTTGACCATGCCTCTGACCCACTGGATGTGAAATGAGCCTCCCACAGTCTGCTCTTCGGGTTTCATTAGTTTGTTGAGTGACTCATAGAACCCAGAAGGGTGCTTACCAGTCTGTTAGACAGTCTGCGGATGAAGAGCTGCAGAGAGAAAGCACATGGACGGGTGAGTCACCCTCCAGCAACTTCCCTGGGTTCCATTGAGTTCCTAGACTCTAGGAGATCCCAGGTCCCTGCCTTTGCCTCAGAGTCTTGACAGACTTAGACACTGGCTTAGACCACTAGCCATTGGCCTCCAGACTCAAGTTCATCTGCTCACTGCTGAGAAGCCTGGGAGCCAGGAGTTGGTGGGGATACCAGCTGTATTTGAGGACCTGCCTCCTGAGGACGTGACAGGAGCTAGCATGTCTGCCTCCCTCCTAGACACACCCTGTCAGGGTCTTCATCATTCAGTGGGTGTATAGTCATCTTTTCTGGCCAGAGTGTCTTGACAGTGGACCTTGACTTCCTGGAACCATGGTGCCCACCATCCCTTTGATGGGGACCACTGCAGTTCAGCCTAGCAGTCCCCTGCTGTGTGTTGCTGATGCACAGGACTAGGAGGAGTAGCCCGAGTTCTGGTGTCACCTGAAGGTCACCATGTGCTCTGAATCTGAGGAGATTACTTGGCAATCATCTTCTTAGCCACTTGTTTAGAATGTGGGGCAGAGGCAAAGGGCAGGGAAATAGCTCTCCAGAGGACAGGTGCCAAAGGAGGAAGGCACTGCTTAGAACTAGCCAGAGTCCAGGGATTGTAGGAGCTGTGGGCTGACCCTAAGACCCAGGAGCACTGCAGCGTCACCGCAGCATCATGGGAGTCTTCATGGCCTCATCTCCTCTCCCCATCCCTCTGGGCCAGGTCTCCCTTCCTGCCCCTCCATGCTAAAGCCACTAATTAATACCCTTGTCCATACACCAGCCATTGAAGATGAATACAGTGGACCCAAGCTTGAGGACGGCAAAGTGACGATCACTTTCATGAAAGAGCTCATGCAGTGGTACAAGGAGCAGAAGAAACTGCACCGGAAATGTGCCTACCAGGTAACATACCCGCCCGTGCCACACACACCTGAGACCGGGAATGGGCCTGGCTCTGAGCAGAGTGAGGAGAATGATCACAAAGGCTGACACTTCCTCGGCTGTGTGCTGGGCACCATGCTGAGGGTTCCCACATGTCCTCATCCATACCACAGCACTTTGTGGGTGTCGGGCAGTGCAGAGTTCAGAAGACTACTCAGGCTCAAAAGTGAGACCTTCAGGAAGGCATCAGAAAGAGGAAATTTTTTTTTAATATTTACTTATTTACTATCTTTATATTATATTTATATATTATACAGTGTTCTGCCTGCATGTATGCCTACACACCAGAAGAGGGTGTCAGCTCTCATTATACATGGTTGTGCGCCACCATGTGGGTGCTGGGAATTGAACTCAGGATCTGTCTGCCTCTGCCCCTCAGTGCTGGAACTACAGACATACACATACGCACATGCACACGTGTGCTGGGGCTTTGAACTCAGATCCTGCCAAGCAAGCACTCTTACACACTAAACCATCTCTCTGGCTCTAGGGTGGTTCTTTTATAAAGTTTCCTATATTGTGAACCCACCATTGTGTTTTCTAATGCCGGTGAATATTAAAAGATGAGCCAAATCCTTGTGAAATGATGGTGATGTTTATAAATTGCCCGAGTGTATGTCTGTATACTGCATGTGTGCAGTACCTCTGGAGGCCAGAAGGGGGCACTGAATCCTTCGGGACTGAAGATGTAGACAGCTGTGAGCCACTGTGTGGTGCTGGAAATCAAACCCTGGTCTTCTGTAAGAACCGCCAGGGCTCTTAAGAGCTGAGCCATCGTTCGAGCCCCCAATCATGATGTTCAGATGACACATGGGCCACTCAACACGTCTTGAGAGCCACCTCTGTCCCTGGCTAGCACCCAGTAGTCTGGGTCTTGCCAGTTGCTCTGAGCAGCTGAGGCTGTTCGAGGGCCTTGAGAGGACAGAGCCGTGTGCTGCCGCCCAGCCGGCTCTGCTCACAGCCTGCCTGTCTTGCAGATCCTAGTACAGGTGAAAGAGGTCCTCTGCAAGCTGAGCACGCTGGTGGAGACGACTCTGGAAGAGGTGCGCCTTGTGCTGGGGGTGCAGGGTGAGGAGGGCACGGGGGGGGGGGGCAGTCTGGTAGGTGACCCGGCTGCTGTGGGTGCAGGGTGAGGGGGGCATGGGGTGGGCAGTCTGGTAGGTCACCCGGCTGCTGTGGGTGCAGGGTGAGGGGGGCATGGGGGGGGTGAGCAGTCTGGTAGGTCACCCGGCTGCTGTGGGTGCAGGGTGAGGGGGGCATGGGGGGGTGAGCAGTCTGGTAGGTCACCCGGCTGCTGTGGGTGCAGGGTGAGGGGGGCATGGGGGGGGTGAGCAGTCTGGTAGGTCACCCGGCTGCTGTGGGTGCAGGGTGAGGGGGGCATGGGGGGTGAGCAGTCTGGTAGGCCACCCGGCTCAGGACCTCAGAAACCCACCTGTCTGCTGTCCTCGTTGCCACGTCCCTACCCTGTGTCGTGCATGTTTTCTTGGTCTGTTGTGACCTCTCCCCTCATTTCCCCTCTGCCCTCTCCCCATATCTCTCTCTGGGCCCCTCCCTCTCCGGTGGCCTCTTTTCTTCCAGACAGAGAAGATTACAGTGTGCGGAGACACCCATGGCCAGTTCTATGACCTCCTCAACATATTTGAGCTCAACGGTTTACCCTCAGAGACCAACCCCTATGTATCCTCGGTGCCACCCCACGTGGAGAGGGCGGAACCCCAGGAGGGGAGAACGCCAGGACCGTCCTCTCACTGCTGCTGCGGTCCTGCAGGTCCAGGCCCCAGGTCTTCTCTCCTACAAGGTGACCCCTGGGCAGTGTCGGCCCAGCCCTTCCGCTGCAGCAGGCTGTCCCGTCTGCGTTAGTTCCCTCATCTGTACCTGGGGTGAGAGGGTCTTCCTCACAGGGAGGGGATGAGCAGATGAGCAGAACCAGCCTCCCGGTGTTTGCCTCACGTTTTGTTTCATTGGGGCTTTTCTGAGGGACGGCGTCATGTGCGGCTTCTGCTGGCCTTGAACCCTTGAGCTCCCACCTCCCATTCCCACGTGCACCCCCACACCAGCCTGTACCGTGTGGGTGTTTTCCTGGTGCTTAGCCACCATGAGGTGTCCGGGTATGTACTCTGGAGAGGAAGGGCCTGTCCCATCTCCTGGGGATGGAGGACTGCTCTCGGAGAAGAGCTAGCTGCCGTGGCACTGCCATGGGCTGCCCCAAGACGATGAGGTTGGTGGGCCCTTGGTGCCGTCGGGGGCGGGGTCAGTCCAAAGGCAGGCCAGGGGTGTACCCCTTTGGAGGTACCGACGGGAGCCTTGGCACCAAGGGGACAGGAGGAAGGACTGCCTCTTGGCCCATCGGCCTCCCCCACCGTGGTTTCCTTAACAAGCAAGATCTTTAATGGCGACTTTGTGGACCGTGGCTCCTTCTCCGTTGAAGTGATCCTCACCCTCTTCGGCTTCAAGCTCCTGTACCCAGATCATTTTCATCTTCTTCGAGGTGAGGAGGGTTTCCCACCCCACCCCACCCCTGCCCTGGGGCCACCAAGTAAGGTTGAACAGGTTGTGCCCTGCCCTAGCAGCCACACTCGCCAGATGGCTCGGTGTGGGCCTCACTGTGCCCTTTGCTGGCAGGTGCCAGACGAGAGGTACAGGGGAGGGTACCTTCGTGTCGTTCACATCAAGAGCAGGTGTGGACGGCCTCCCTGGGCACTGACCTAGCGCAGGGGTCAAGCTGCCTAGCAAGGTGGGCACTCACTTGGGAACTCGGTGCCAGCCTGCCATCATTGAGCAGTGCCATCTTGTCCCCAGGTCTGTGCCCTGAGTATTGCTGGGTAGGTACACTCTAACCCGGAGGCTGAGGGTTCTCTCCACCCCTCTGTTGTGGCCAGGCAACCACGAGACAGACAACATGAACCAGATCTACGGGTTCGAGGGCGAGGTGAAGGCCAAGTACACGGCCCAGATGTACGAGCTCTTCAGTGAGGTGTTCGAGTGGCTACCGCTGGCCCAGTGCATCAACGGCAAAGTGCTGGTGAGGGCCGCGTATGGGGGGGGAGGGGGGGAGGGGCGAGGGGGCTCCTCTCCTCACAGAAACACGCGACTCCCCCAGATCATGCATGGAGGCCTGTTCAGTGAGGATGGTGTCACCCTGGATGATATCCGGAAGATTGAGCGGAATCGGCAGCCACCAGACTCAGGTGAGTGGCCCTGGCACAAAGGAGTGCCTGGGCTCACACAGACTTTGTGCCCTTGGCAAGCACGGGGCCCACTTTCCCATCTGCATCCTGAATGAGTGGGACTGTGCCAGCCAGGGAACATCCAAGTCCATGACACACACCTGTCACTCATTTGCTCCCCTCCCCGAAAGAGAATTCAGGCACCTGTTAAAAGTCCCAGAGACTGTGTCACTGAGAACATCGATGCTGTGGATGGCTTCTGCAGGGTGGTGACATTTGAGATGACACCAGAGGAGGGGTGAGGGTGTGACCAGTGAGGGAGGACAGTGGAGAGTGAAGGGGTGGGGTGGACGGGGCTGGCCCTCAGAGGTTCCTGCTGGACACAAGGCCAGAGGCCACCTCCTGAGAGCTACAGCCCTCGGGGGGGGGGGAACATGGGCTTTGCTCCTGGGTCAGTGGGGAGCCGCAGGAGGCTTTGGGCAGGAAGAGGGCCTGCTCGGAATTGGAGTGATCACCGTTCCATCCAGCTTCAGGCTTAGGATGGATTGAATGAGATATCAGGGAAACTGGGGCCAGCTCAGAACTGATGAGCATGCCCTGAGCCCTGGCCACAGGGATGTCCCCTGCCAGACCCCACTGCCACCACCAGCACCAAGCCCTGCTGTGGGGTAGGCGCCTGTCTGGTGCACGCTGGGAGACAAGTCTCTTGACGCTCGCCTCTTCCCCACTCCCCCAGGCCCCATGTGCGACCTGTTGTGGTCGGATCCCCAACCACAGGTGAGCCCGGGGCCTTGTGTGGGCGTGGGCTGAGTGGTGGGGCGGAGCCGGGCCAGCAGTCCCCCAGTCTCCTGTCCTCCGCTCCTCCTAGAACGGGCGCTCTGTCAGCAAGCGGGGCGTGAGCTGCCAGTTTGGGCCTGACGTCACCAAGGCCTTCCTGGAGGAGAACCAGCTGGACTACATCATCCGCAGCCACGAGGTCAAGTCCGAGGGCTACGAGGTGGCCCATGGTGGCCGCTGTGTCACCGTCTTCTCTGCCCCCAACTATTGGTGCGTCTTCCTCTCCCACCCTTTGCCCAGGCCACAGGGTTTGTGTGGATTATGTATGTGTGGCTTTAGTCCAGGCTGCTATCAAACTCAGGACTTTTCTGTTGCAAGCCTCTCAAGTGGTAGGATCTCACGCATGAGCCACGGTGGCAGGTTTTGGCTTTAACTTTCCTCGAAACTTTCGCCATAGGAAGGACACCTGAGCATGGATATGTGTTAGTGTAATGAACACCTGTGGGCTCCGGGCTGCTCCCCAGCCTCAGCGGTTAGGTCCTCTTCCCGTGGACCCGGCCTTTCTTACCTCCGTTCACACTCTCCCTCCTTGTGTGTGGGGGAAGCCAGGCCATGGAGCTGCATGGGCTGTAACATCCTGGTGGTGTCGTGTCCCTGTCCCCTGCACCTCCTCTCCAGGCTTCGCCCACCTTTCCACGGCTTCCTCTCCAGCCCTCTTCAGTGTGGTTCCTCTCTGTCTATGGCGAGTGTATCTCCCCCTTCTCCTCCCCCTCCCTGCAGGCCCCTCCTGCTTCCTCCCGTCTCCCACCTTCTCTTAATCTCTAGTCCCAACCATACAGCCCCTCTGCCCCTGTCCCTGCAGTGACCAGATGGGAAACAAAGCCTCCTACATCCACCTCCAGGGCTCGGACCTGCGGCCCCAGTTCCACCAATTCACAGCAGTGGTGAGTGGCCTGGGACAGGGAGGGCACTGCCTGGGCAGGGGCTGCCCGTGGGCAGGTCCTCTGACTGTCCCTCTCCTTCTGCCCCTGCTGCAGCCTCACCCCAACGTCAAGCCCATGGCATATGCCAACACGCTGCT
The DNA here is from genome assembly GCF_007827085.1 of Peromyscus californicus insignis. Taxonomy (NCBI): domain Eukaryota; kingdom Metazoa; phylum Chordata; class Mammalia; order Rodentia; family Cricetidae; genus Peromyscus; species Peromyscus californicus. The sequence goes on along the minus strand of NW_026294562.1, from coordinate 166,850,572 downwards.
GCAGCTAGGAATGATGTGAGGCTTTCTACAGCAGTGAGCCAGGGCCTGCCCAGCTGGACGGCCCCGCCTTCGGCCTGCTGCCCCGCCCCAGGGCAACGTCGGACCCCCGTTTACTTTGTAAAGTTTGTATTTATTCCCCTTTAGGTTGCAGAGGGGTGGGGGCAGCGCGGGGCAGCCGAGGACAGGCTCCTGGTCCGAGGAAGGAGGAGTTGACTTGGGGTAGGGCACAGCCTGGGCATTCGGAGGAAGGCCAACCTGGTGGAGGTGGGGCCAAGAGGGGGTTCTGCCCCCTCATCTGCATGGCTCCTCCCCTGGTAAAGCAATAGGGCTCTACCATAGGAAGACCCCAAAGAGGGTCATCAGGGAGGTCTCCTGGTAGCCTCAGGATGGGGCGAGGCTGGGGCCCACCCCCAGCTGTTTTATGTTCTGTAATTAAATGTTAAAATAAAATAAAGTCATTATTGTAAGTCAAACCTCATCTCAGACCCACATCAGCACATGTCCACCACACGCAGACCCCTCCAAGGCGGGTCCAGTTTGGTTCCAGATGCTTCCCAGTGAGGTGGGCATGGCAGGCCTAAGAGTGACCGCAGAAGCATCCTCCAGCTCCTGAGGCCTATGCAGGCCGCGAGCTGACTCAGACCCCTTCAGAGACCTCTGCTTGTAGCCGAGCTTTGCGAGGAAACTGCTTAATGTGTGCAGCTCAGATTGTCTTCTGAACCCTGATCTCCGTACAGCGCTGCAGAGCCGGCATGTTCGGTGCTGTGGACTTGCCGAGTTGTTCTTAGCGGGGGCAGTGCCCAGCGACTGCTCTGCTGTGCGCTCTGTACCAGTGGGGAAAGAAGCAAGGACGGCAGCCACGGAGGTCACGAAGGCCGGCAGGGAGAGCCATCCAGCCGAGAAGCTGCCGTGTCTCCAGCCTGGCAGCTCTTACAAGGAAAACATTTAATAGGGGCTGGTTTACAGGTTCAGAGGTTCAGTCCGTCATCATGGTGGGAGGCATGGCAGTGTACCGGCAGACATGGTGCTGGAGAGGGAGCCGAGAGTTCTGCATCTGGATCCCCAGGCAGCAGGAAGAGAAGCTCGAGCTTCTGAGACCTCAAAGCCCACCCCTAGTGACATACTCCAAGGCCACACCTAATAGCGCCCCATCCCTAAGCATTCGAGCACATGCGTCTAGGGGGGCCGTTCCTATTCAAGCCACCACAGGACCGGTCTGTTGCTGCGATAGGTCAGAGGCCCCCGACATCGGTTCAGTAGTGCTCGAATTTAAGACTTCTGTAGCTGAGACTGACTAGCAGCTGTGACCACTATCTCTTTCCACACTGGAGGGTGGATTATACTTCTAGGAAAATTCCATAGCCCCTGACAGTCTCTTTGTAAACCCCTAGCAGCCCGCCTGCAGGACTGCCCCACCTCCACCTATAGCCAGTGTTTTTCTCAGTACTGCCACGGGACATCTGACAAGCAGCTCAGGGGCAGTTCATCATGCCAAGAGAGGCAGGGTGGCCATACCAGGCCAAGGCCACAGGAGTTTACACAGCCAGCTCTCACGTGGTAGAAACCAGCGAGCAGAGACCAGACCTCAAGCAAGGTTAGCTAACAAACGCTCAAGGCCCACCCTTAGGCCTGCATCCTCCAGCTAGGTCACCTGTCCAAAAGTTCTACTTCGCAAGGCAGCATCACCAGCTGGGGACCACATGTGGGGGGACAGTTCCCTTCAAGCCCTACCAGTCTGACCCGCCCTCCCCACAGCCCTGTCCACCAGTTAATGCTAACTCGGGATTGAGTGTCAGGACCAGAGGTGACTCGGTGGATAACATGTCTGCCGGGCAAGCCTGGCAGCGTGAGTTGGATCCCTTAGGAAAGTTGAAGCAGGGAGCGAACTCTGTAAAGTTGCCCTCTGACCTCACACATGCTGTGATTGATATGCATGCCCTACCTCCAGTAATGATAGGGGACAAGGGGGGAGTTTTCAAAACAGGTGGTTCTATAGACCAGGCTGGCCTTGAACTCAGAGATCCCTCTACCTCTGCCTCCCTAGTGCTGGGATTAAAGACATGCACCACCATTGCCGTTTTTTAAAATTGGGCTATGAAGTTTCTCTGGGTGCTTGTTCAGACCATGAGTTTCCCATATTTACCGCACTTTTCACACCTTACCTGTCATAGAAACGGTGCGTGCTGTGTCAGCCTTCTCTAAAGGCATAGCACGGGCGTATGTCGTAAAAGGGGACATCCTCCACAGTAGGGGCTGGGTAGTGCAGCAGTGGCTGGCCGTCTGCATGCTGCAGAGCCTGAGAACTGAGAACCCTCAACAGTGGCCAGTGATATGGTTCAGTGGGTGGAGGAGCTTGCCACCAAGCCCGACGGCCTGATTCTGTTCCTGGGATTCACACAGTGGGAGGAGAGAGGCAACACTGGGTGCCCCGGCCCCTCCCACACACAGTTGTCCTCCACCCCCACCCATCACACACCAACGTTTAAAAACAGTGGAAAACGAAGGCAGGCAAGTTTTTCTCAGAAAAAGCACGCCTTTTTATTTCTGGATGGGTCACCTGCAGCCAGGGTCTTCAGTCCTTATTTGATCCTCCCCAAAAATGGCCTCAAAGATCTGTCCAGAAGCAGGACTCTTGGTTGACTCTAGGGTTCTGTCTAATTGACAATCAGAATCATCGCCTACCCAGCAGAGGAGTCCTGGACCTAAATAAATGCCAAGAGGAACTAGGGACGTGGCTCAACCAGGCAGCGCTTACCCAGAATCCACCAGTGAGGGCCTGAGGAGAGTCCGGTGCCAAAGAATGCTTAGGAAATCGCTTTAAACGCAGGCCTGTGAACAACGCTTACGGAATTCCACTTGCAGAATCCTGCCCCTGCCCTGCCTTCAGCCCGGGGAGCAGACCACGGTGGACCCATCGAGAGATCTGGTTCAGAAAGGAAGGAAAGACTGAGACACCAGGCGGAGGTGGAGGCAGGAAATCGGAAGTTCAAGGTCATCCTCAGCTGCATAGCAATTTCAGGCCAGCCTGACTGCAAGAGACCCTGCCTCAAAGCAGAAGTTGGGGAGAGTGCCGCCCAGGCCCCAGAATCCAGGGCTGGCTCACCACCGCCCCCTACTGTTGCTAGCGGAGTAAACGATTTCTAGACCGAGGCCAAGGTGTAGGAAACGGACTCGGCTCCACCCACTCATGTGCAGGCCCCTCCGGTCTCTCAGGCAGAGAAACACACTCCCAGTCCTTTCGGGGTGTGACCAGGGCCTAGAACAACTCACCGGGAGGAAAGAACAAGGAGACCTTCGTCCCTCAACCCCTGCCATGCAAGACCGAAATCTACCACCAGGTGGCGCTCCGAGACCGCGGTTAAAAACCCACCAGCGATGGCGCTCACTCAGCACACCGGTGTGGGGTGGAATAAAGCCTCTAGGCCCAATCACCCTGAAATGCAAGAAATGCGGTTTATACCAGTTACAACAACCGCAAAAGCTAATGTTTCTATTTCGCTTGTGATGTTCCACTCTCCGTTTAAACTCCCTATTCCAGACAAGGTGCTGGGCTGAAACTTCCATGGAGCAGAGGATGGCTTTGAACTTCCGATCCTGCTACCTCTGCCTCCAGAATGCTGGTATTTCAAGCATGCAACGCCAAGCCTGGATTTGGGGTATCAGCTGAACCAAGAGCTTCCTTCAAGGAAGCAACAGCCAAGCTACATCCCCCGTCCTAGATGCTCTTACTGTGAGCGTTTTTTCCAGATGAGGAAATGGGCTCAGAGAGGGTGGGTACTTGCCAAGAGTCACACAGCCCTGAAATAGGAACCCAGTTACTTGACTCATCTGATGGATGACCCCCTCTGGCTACCCCCAAACGAGATAGGGAAATGTAGTTGTGGGAAACAAGGTCCACAAACGGTCGGATGAGTGGTCAGGGGAGCGGGGATGCATCTGGCCTGGTCTTGAAGTAGTCTCTGTACTCCATTCCCCTGTGGCAGTCATGGTCAAGGGTGGTGTGTGCAGAGAGAAAAAAGCTGCTGGGTAATATTTTCTGGGCAGGGGCTCCTCACAGCATCTCCATCTTTCTCAAGGATAGCTAAGGAACTGTGATTTCAGATGTGTACAGGCCTCAGAAAGAGGATGGGATGGGGCCAGATGGCAGGAGTGAGGCCAGGACCCACACCACACCGCCTCCTCAATCCTATTTCCCAATCTTTTGTCAACCTCTTCCTTCCTCAGCCTGGGCCCGGGAGCTAAAAATGTTCTCGTCTTCAATACTGTCTCTCCCCTCCACATGAGTGAGTGCCAGATGAACTGGTTCAAATGAAAACTGGTTTGAAGAGCTTGAAGTTAGATATCTGAGGTGGAGCCTTTGTCTAGAATCCCCCAGTGAGGGGCTGGGGTGTGGCTCAGTGGTAGAGCCCCTGCCTAGAATCCCCCAGTGAGGGGCTGGGGTGTGGCTCAGTGGTAGAGCCCCTGTCTAGAATCCTCCAGTGAGGGGCTGGGGTGTGGCTCAGTGGTAGAGCCCCTGCCTAGAATCCCCCAGTGAGGGGCTGGGGGTGTGGCTCAGTGGTAGAGCCCCTGCCTAGAATCCCCCAGTGAGGGGCTGGGGTGTGGCTCAGTGGTAGAAACCCCTGCCTAGAATCCCCCAGTGAGGAGCTGAGGGTGTGGCTCAATGGTAGAGCCCCTGCCTAGAATCCCCCAGTGAGGGGCTGGGGTGTGGTTTCATGGTAGAGGGCTTGCCTGGCATGAACAAGGCCCTGGCTTCCACTTTGGAGTCAAGAGCTTCATTTTTGTTTTGTTTTGGGAAACAGGATTTCCTCTGTGTAGCCCTGGCTGTCCTGGAACTCTCTGTAGACCAGGCTGGCCTCGAGCTCACAGAGATCCGCCTGCCTCTGCCTCCCGAGTGCCAGGATTAAGGGCATGTGCCACCACCGCCCGGCAAGAGCTTCACTTTTTAAAAAACAGGGAGGTCAGGATTATGGAGGGATGCAATTGGATATGTAATAAACCTTAGCAAAATGCTCAGAAATGGGCAATATTAATGTGCTCTTAGTGCAGGATATCCTGCCGTTTATGGATTTGTTCATTCAATCAAGCATTTCGACGGTGCCTCATGTAGCTCAGGCTGGCCTCAAACTCACTATATAGTCTCCCTTGATGTCCTAATCCTCCTGCCTCTTCCTCTTGGGAGCTGATATTCATTTGTCATCAGACCAGACTGCGCCCTTCGAGGTCAAAGGTGCCACCCACCATGCTCTCTTGCACAGGCCCACATGAAAGTCAGGGGTTTCAATCTGTCTGAGACAGACAGACGTGGCCTCCGAGTCCCCCAGATCCAATTAACTCATCACAGTGACCCACTCATCAGAGAGGTCATCTACAACAACAGAGCAAGGAGAAAATAGTATATGGCTTAGCTTGTGGCCTCCAAAGTGTGATTTCACCTCTCTACCCCTTTGTCTCCCCCGACCAATTCTTCGTTGTTGTTGTTGTTGTTGTTGTTGTTGTTGTTGTTGTTGCAAAATCACGTTTGTGTGTGCATCGGGCACCTCAGGAGGCCAGTACATAAAGCACATAGGATGCCCTGGAGCTGGAGTTACAGGTGGTTGTGAGCCTCCAGCTGTGGGTGCTGGGAACTGAACTCAGGTCCTCCGTGGGAGCAGTGCAACACTCTTAACCACTGATCCGTCTCTCTAGTCCTTGCCCCGGCCTCCCAGGTGCCAGGACCACAGGTCTGAGCCACGGGGACCAAGGTTTGTTTGTTTGCTTTTCTATCTGTTTGTCTATGTGTTTATCTATGCAGGGTCTCTCCTGTTACCCAGGCTGGCCGCATCCTCTTAGGCTCAAGGGATCCTCCTGCCTCAGTCAAGTCAGGACCTCCATGCTGCCTAAAATGTGGTTTTTAAAAACAAGGAAAAGAAAGCGAAGGGGTGATGGTTCAGGTTCTAGGTTGCATTCATGCCTGTGTCTTTTTTTTTTTTTTAAGCTCCAAAGGGAAGAGGAAGGCTATGATGAAGGGCAAGAGTTCTCACCCCCCAACCCCCACATGACGAAGCTTAGAGAGGCCAGGAGTTTGAACTCCACATTGTTCTACTCCAGGGCCCATGGCATGCATACTCATCCCAGCTGCACGAAGATTTGAGTGCCACCTGCAAGGCCGAGTTCCTAAGTTCACTTTGGCATTGGGGCTGCAAACGCATTTATCAGGAGTTATCCCAACTTGATCATGACTCCTGGTCACAAGAGGCTGAGGTGCTGGCGTGGGAAGACCTTCCCTTCCCTCAGCCTCAGAGCCTGTCTCTGCTCCTTGGTGTGTGCCCAGGAGTGTGGCCATGTTCTAGAACTGTCTAGGATGGCTGCCGCAGTGGGCCCTCACTCCCAAGCCTGCCACAGCCAAGAAGCCGGCTGAACTAGCTACAGTTCTTATTATGACCACCAGGTGGCGCTCCAGTCCCGCTGGTCCAAACTACGCAGGCGACTAGGCGTCTTGTGTAAACTGGGTACCCTGGGCATGATCAGCTTCTAAAAGCACCAAAGCTGTGCCCGGCTGAATTTGGGAACTGGCCTAGCAGAAATCCCTTGGGGCTCGGCTGGTAGTGTTTGCCTAGCATGCTTGAAGCCCTGAGCTTGATCCCCAGCACCTCATAACCCTGGCGAGGTTGTACACGTGGGAGGTGAAGACTGGAGGACCGGAAGTTCAAGGTCATCCTCCGCAACATAAGGTGCTCCAGGCAAGCTACATGAGATCCTGTCTTTAAAACAACAAAAACCTCGGGCTGACGATTTGAAGATACAACGCCACTTATCCTGTTGGTCTAGGGCAATGCATGGGCTCCTCTTCCCTCACATCTGGGTCCTCTCTAGATGCTCCTGCTGGATAATGGAGAGAAGGGAACATCATGTCCACTCAAGGGAGGGACAAGCTAAAAGTCAAACCGACCCAGGTCTGTCCAAGTTTCAGGGCTAGTCAGAAAGGCTGTGAAAATATCTCCCCGGAAGAGGGTTTTCCATAGCGTTCTTCCAATCTCTGTCTTCTGGGTTTGGGGGCCATTGCTTGCGTCTACAGGGGTGTCTAGCAGCATGGGTGTCGATGCTAACGTTTGTAACTATGGCGGAGTATGTGTGTCAGGGGACAGAGGGTTTCCTGGCATGTGCAGGAACCCGGTGGGTCTGTGAGTCAGAGTGTGAATGAATACCGTGTATGTGTGTCCGTGGGCTTACGGACATTTCTGGAGGGCTACCAATGTGCATTTGTATGGGGACCTGCCATTTGTGCCTGTGTCTGTGTCTGTGTAGGTTAGGCGTGTGTGTGTGTGTGTGTGTGTGTGTGTGTGTGTGTGTGTGTGTGTGCCAGTGACATGAGATACAGCGTCACCAACGGCAACTGATGTCTGTGAAGTCCTTAGTCCCATGTCTAATCCGCCCCGCCTGTTGTGAAGGTACACTCCCTTTTCCTACTTGGGACTCCAGTATCGTCTCTAAAGCCCACTGAGCTCCAGGCCCTGTGAGGGAGGCTGAGCATAGTCCCTAGGTGAAACTGCCGCCCACGGATGCTTTTCTTTTTAACCTCAAGTGGCTGTGGACAACAGCAAGGACCACCCCTGAGCTCTCCCCCTCACCTGGTCATTCCGGACACCTCCAGCCCCCACCAGGCTCACTCCTCCAGGTGGGGTCCATATTTTCCCTTTCTGTCAACACATCAGTGGGACTTTCTTCTGGACAGGATGTGAGCTAGCTGTAAGGGAACAAGCCTTGTCCACGACCAACATCAAAAGGGACTATAGCAAGACCACAGTGGGAACCAGGCAGCTTATGTCACTACTCACTTTCAGAACACAGCAGGGAAGGAAAAGAGAGGTGGGTATACAAGGGCTCGTCATGGAGCCCCTGCTAGAACCCCCCAGTGAGGGGCTGGGGGTGTGGCTCAGTGGTAGAACCCCTGCCTAGAATCCCCCAGTGAGGGGCTGGGGTGTGGCTCAGTGGTAGAACCCCTGCCTAGAATCCCCCAGTGAGGGACTGGGGGTGTGGCTCAGTGGTAGAGCCCCTGCCTAGAATCCCCCAGTGAGGGGCTGGGGGTGTGGCTCAGTGGTAGAGCCCCTGCCTAGAATCCCCCAGTGAGGGGCTGGGGGTGTGGCTCAGTGGTAGAGCCCCTGCCTAGAATCCCCCAGTGAGGGCTGGGGGTGTGGCTCAGTGGTAAGAGCCCCTGCCTAACATGGGAGCCACACTCCAGCCTCTCACTGGGGCATTCCAGGCAGCAGCTCCATGATGAGCCCTTGTATACCCAACTTTCTTTTCCTTCCCTGCTGTGTTGTCTTGTCTCCCCAGATATCTCTCCATAGGGGAAAAAAAAAAGAAGAAAGAGGGTCAGAGCTGCTGGGACATAATTCTTCAGTCACAAGCACTGCACTGCTCTTTCCCACTAATGCTCTTTTCTCCGGCTCACTTTTACCAAGGCTGTGTGTGCACACTTGTTCTCTCGCACAGCTAGTGGTTATAGGCTGCCAACCACCACAGGGAGATGCCCGCACCTTCCTTCCACCCCTGCAGGTCCTCGGCAGCCCAGTGTCTGGTTATAAGAAGCGGTTATGGGCTGGAGAGATGACTCAGGGGTTAAGAGCACTGGCTGTTCTTCCAGAGGTCCTGAGTTCAATTCCCAGCAACCACATGGGAGCTCACAACCATCTGTAATGAGATCTGGCGCCCTCTTCTGGCCTGCAGGCACAACACTGCATACAAAATAAATAAATCAATCTTTAAAAAAAAAAAAAAAGAGGCAGTGTGTAGACTGCTTCACTCTTTGAGCATGCTTCTGTTCTAACTGTTAACCCATCCCTCAGATGTTTGGAGCTCGGTCGAAACAGGTTGAAGGGGGTGGTGAGGCAGCTGGACAGGAAAAGACGATTGCTGCCATGCCTGACTGGTCCCCAGAATCCACATGGTAGGAGAGAACAGATCCCAGCCAGGCGTCTTCTGACTTCCACGGGCATAGCGTAGAAACAGATCGAGAGCAACAGTGACGAGGACAGGAGGCTGAGCCGGGCGGCATGAGAGAAGCAAGACAGACTCCATTTTAAGAAAGGACTCCATTGTAAACAGGACTTGACCAAGGTCTGGTTCCAGTAAAAACCACAAACAGAGGCTGGGGGAGGTGGGAGGAGGGAAGAAGGGGATCTTTGATTGGTGTGTAAAATGAATGAAAACTTTTTCTTAAAAAAAAAAAAGTTTACAAATCCACAAACAGTTCCAACAAAAATCACAGACTGCCAGGGCCCCCGTCAAAGTGGCCCCACCAGGGTGGGCTGGCCAAGGAGGAACTTTGGGAAACAACATCTGCCTGCTGGCGCCAAATGTCCTTGTGCCTCCTGATAACCATTGTTGAAAATTCCTCCAGACCCCAACCAGTGAATTCAAAACCCAATCCTGAGATGCCAAGGCTTGTACCTCCCCGCCTGCGGTTTTTCCCTTTAAAACCCCCAAACCCCAAGACTCAGGACCGATCTCCTCCACACGCCATGTCGGAATACTGGATGAGGGTCCGAGCTTGAGCTGGTAATCAATAAAGCCCTGTGTATTTGCATTGGATATTGGCTCTGTGGTGGTCTTGTTCAGGGGGGGTCTCACGATGCGGGCACTACAGGCACATACTTGCAATCCCAGCATTCAGGAGACAGAAGCAGGAGGATCATACATTTGAGGTTCTAGAAGGAGACCCTGTCTCAGAAAATAGACAAGAGGAAGACCTCTTCACATTCAAGGGCCACACAGCCATCTCAGGTTAAATCATATCTACAACATCAGGGGTCCTGGACTCAATGTTTTGAGTACATTTCCTGGAGGCCTTCCCCCCCCCCCTTTGGTTTATCAAGACAGGGTTTCTTCTCTGTGTAGCCCCGGCTGTCCTGGAACTCGCTCTGTAGAGCAGGCTGGCCTTGAACTCAGAGATTCACTTACTTCTGTCTCCTGAGTACTGGACATAAAAGCATGTGCCGTCACCACCTGGTTTTAAATTAATTTTCAATTATTACTTTGTGTCTGGGTGTTTGGACTGCACGTATGTCTAGGTATCATGCGCATGCCTGGTGACTGAAGACCAGAAGAGGAAGTTACACATGGTTGTGAGCCACCACATGGGTGCTGAAAATCGAACCCAGGTCCTCTGCAAGGGCAGCCAGTGCTGCTACCCACTGAGCCATCTCTCCTGCACCCCACTCCTTGTGGTTTTTCTGTGCCTTGTCACCAAGATCAGTGTGGTATGTGAAGCCCACAGGCCCTGCACCCTCCAACCCTCCAGCACTTCGCAGCCCAAATATGGCAGGCAAAGTGATAACTTAAACACAGGGTCATCATCGTTGAGGAGCCAGCCAAATCAGCCCAACGTTGTCCGTGGCCAACTCAGAAACAAGAAACCACCTTGGTGAGAACGAGTGTTTCTCAACCTGTCGATCACCACCCCTCTGGGAGTCAGACAATCCCTTCACAGGGACCGCAGATCAGACATTCACGTTGCGATTCATAACAGTAACAAAATTACAGTTATGCAATGAAAATAATTTTATGGCTGGGGGTCACCCCAACATGAGGAACTGTACTAAAGGGTCACCGCAGCATGAGGAAGGCTGAGAACCACTGTTGTAAACATTTTTATTTGTGTATCAACTTGAGCCCTCTCTTTAAGTGCAAAGGGGCTGTCCATCAAAGTAGACAGAAGACAGTGGACAGAACCCCTCCTCTGTCCATTTCCCTTTGCCAGGCTGTGAGCACTTAAGATACATAGCGAGAAGTTAAAACACCATCCGGGCAAGCAGGCCCCATGGACTTCTTTCTTTACATTCTTTGAGATGCTATATTCAGTATTTAGAAAAATCAACGTATTAAAAAATCAAGTGTGTCTACAGCTATACCACCCTAAAAATGAATGGTCTCATCAGACTAAAAACAGGATCATAAAGAGGGTCATGGTAGGCAGGCTTGGTGGTATGTGCCTTTAGTCCTAGCAAAGGCAGGCAGATCTCTGTGAGCTCAAGGCCAGCCTGGTCTACATAGTGAGTTCCAGGCCAGCCAGGACTACACAGAGAAACCCCTCTTAAACAAAACAAAAACAAGAGAAGAGGGTCACTAGAGCCAGATGTAGCAGAACACACCTGCAATCCTGGTGCTTGGAATACTAAGGCAGGGGCGTACTGTGAGTTTGAGACCAATTATAGATGGAGTACCAGGCTGGCGGGACTGCATAGAAAAACTGTCTCAAAAAGAAGGGGGGAGGAAGAAGGTGGAGAAGGGGGAGAAAAGTGGAGGTAAAGGTGTGGGAGGGGCTGCCTGCCTCTGCAGCCTCCATTTTCAAACACGGAAGTAGAAGGAGCCTGCAAGGGAGGGAGGCACCCTATCAGCTCCCCCAGGGCAGGCCTGGTGCAGGGTCCTGCGGCTCCCCTCACAGCTGTTCCTCTTGCTCTCTGTGTTCCATCTCTGCTCTAGCCTCAGCCCTCAACACCCTGAGGCTCCTAGCCTCACCTGCCCTGGGGACTCTCTTGGGCAGGGTTGGCACCCGGGGAGTGTGCCAGAAAGCCCTCCTGCGCTTGCGGAACCAGGAGAAACGTCCTGGGGTCTGGAACCTCACTGTCTTTACCTGTTTCCGGACCCTAGATCCCGAGACTGTTCCTAGGGTAATGGAGCCAGCTGAGGCTTCCGCTAGAGCCTGAGGTCCAGCCTCCTCCCTCTGGTCATGGAGGACTTCTGCCCTCTGGTCTGCCGGGGCCTCCACCCTCTGATTTTCTGCAGCTCCAGCCCCTTGGTTAGCTGGGTCCTCTGGCCTCTGACTATCTATGGCTTCTGCCCTCCGGTCAGGTAGGGCTTCTGTCTTCTGATTAGCTGCAGCTTCAAACTCATGGTTATCGGGGACCTCTGCTCTCGGATTAGGTGCAGCCTCTGCCCTCAGATTAGCTGCCGCCTCTGCCCTCATACTAGCTGCAGCCTGTGCCCTCGGGTTAGCTGCAGCCTGTGCCCTCGGGTTAGCTGCAGCCTCTGCCCTCGGGTTAGGTGCAGCCTCTGCCCTCAGGTTAGGTGCAGCCTCTGCCCTTGGATTAGCTGCAGCCTCTGCCCTCGGGTTAGCTGCAGGCTCTGCCCTCATTCTAGCTGCAGCCTTTGCCCTCGGGTTAGCTGCAGCCTGTGCCCTCGGGTTAGCTGCAGCCTCTGCCCTCGGGTTAGGTGCAGCCTCTGCCCTCAGGTTAGGTGCAGCCTCTGCCCTCAGATTAGCTGCAGCCTCTGCTCTCGGGTTAGCTGCAGCCTCTGCCCTCGGGTTAGCTGCAGCCTCTGCCCTCGGGTTAGCTGCAGCCTCTGCCCTCGGGTTAGCTGCAGCCTCTGCCCTCGGGTTAGGTGCAGCCTCTGCCCTCGGGTTAGCTGCAGCCTCTGCCCTCGGGTTAGCTGCAGCCTCTGCCCTTGGATTAGCTGCAGCCTCTGCCCTCGGATTAGCTGCAGCCTCTGCTCCACGTTCAGCTGGAACCTCTGCCCCCTGGTTCTCGGCAGCCTCTGGGGGCCCCTCAGCTCTCTCCTGAGCTGGGGGTGGCGCCTGCTCCCTCCTGCACCTCCTCAAGGAGACCCACTTGATCTTGGGCTTCCAGCGTCTGGTACCCAGTGTCTGGTCGCTCCCATCTCCTGCGTTTCTGGAGCTGTCGTCCCGGCTGGTGTGGCTGCGTCTCAATTCTCCAGCCCTTTCAGCTGCGATGGAGGCCTGCTGGGCCTCGCCCACCTCGGAGCCTGATCTGGGCGCCCAGCCCTTCACCCTCTGTTTCAGCTTCCCCCAGGACACCTGGCTGACATACTCCCGCCATCTGTCGGCCTTGGACGGCCGGGGCGCCAGGTTGTCCTCAAACATGGGCACTGGCAGATTGACTCGGCGACGTGGAGGAGGCGCGCTGGGTTTCTTCTCCCCACGGCGGAGGAAGGCCTCTATCAGCTCCTGATCATCCTCGCTCTCCACGTCGCTGCCCAGGAATTTGCTGCCCAGGTAACTGACCGGCATTTTGCGCACCTTTCTGGTCCTCTGGGAGCCCCTGTTGCCTTTGACTTTGGAGGTCTCAAAGTCACTCAACTCGCTGTCGCTGGCATTGCTGCTGTCATAGGTGCCTACGACCAGCCGAGGTGGAGGAGTGACCATCTGTGGGACTCGCCTCACTCGGGGCTCCTTGGCCTTTTTGGGGGGCTGGGGTGGGTGTGGAGTGCTCTTTTCGATGATTCGGGCCACGTCTTCCAGGGTGCGGCCCTCCTCCTGCAGAAACTGCATCAGCCGCTCCCGAAACTCAGCTTCCTTGGTGGCGGGCTTGGAGATGACTCTCCACACGCCCCCAGCCAGCCGGACCTCCCGGGGAATGAGCAGATAGTCAACATCCTCCCCAATCTGCAGCATTCCCACCGTGGAGTCCTCCTCTTTGCGGAACACCTTCCCGATCTTCTTAAAGGTGCCTACGGGCCTTAAGGCCTCCACTAACACGTCCAGATCGACATCTTTGCAGACATCAGGGACACTCCAGAGGATCAGGCAATCGGGGGAGGGGAGGAAACCCCAGGGGAACCAGCCCCCCACGTGGCTTTTCTCGAGAGTCTTTAAGATCTCCAGAGTGGACTCTGGGGTGGGGGGCAAGAAGCCCAAACAAACAAAAACAAAAACAAACCTCTAAGCTTCTAGTCTTGGGGAGGAGGCAGGGGAGAGTCCCAGCAACTCTGCTCATGCAGGGTGTCACCTCCCTGAAATTTTCTCCGCAGGCGACAAGTCCAAGTTGGGTCCCCCCCACCCCCTCGGAGTTACAGCGAGCGATTTTCCAAGATGCTTACGTGAACTGAGGCGCCGTCAGTTCCGAGGCTCAAAGCTCAGTCCAAACTGGAAACGCCAGTGTCCCGGCTCCAGGCTGGGGACGCACGGCTCCGATCGCTTCTCCCTCGGCCCCGACACCCCGAGTGCCTCTGAAAGTTTGTGGAAGGACTCTGCAGACAAAGGCGGATCAGCGTGGCCGTTCAATATGGCGAGGCGCTTAAAGGCCTCCGCCCAGCCCCGAGGAGGGTCTCCCGCCCCTAGGCAGGCTGCCACCCGCTCTAGGCTGACCTCGCTCGCAGTCTGCGGCGGAGCTGAGAGCTGCAGGAAGTTTCTGGGCGCCCTCCCCTCCTGGGTGAGGCCCACCTTCTCCTTCTCATCTTACACTCTCAGTCTGGGAAGACTGGCAGCGGAGCTGTCCACTCCTTTCAGGGCAGGCTCCCTCTCCTCCCCACAGAGGTGTGGCCGCCCCCCAGGGCCTCTCTGGGACCAGGGCTTCCCATCTCAGTTGCCAAACCCCACGTCATCATCTTCCCCCCCCCCCCCCGCCCCCACCAAAAGACAGTGGGTCTCCAACCTGCCATCCTCGACGTGCAAGGCTAAGAGGTGCATATCTTTTGAAGACCATTGCAGTTACCGGGATAGGACCAGAGAGATGGCTCGCTCAATGGTTAAGAGCATAGGTTGCTCTTGCAGAGGACCTGGTTTGAGTCCCAGGGCCCACATGACGGCTCACAACCCTCTGTAACTAACTCCAGGTCCCGAGGATCCAACACCCTCTTCTGATCTCTGTGGGCACTGCACACACGTGGTGCACATACATACATGCAGGCAAGACATTCGTGCACATAAAAAAGGGACCCGCAAGATAACTCAGTGGGTAAAAACATTTGCCATGCAAGCCTGACGACCTGAATTCAATCCCTGATACCCACATAAAACCAACTCTACCCGAGCTCTACACACACACACACACACACACACACACACACGCTCACACACGCCCACACATAGATTACACATATGCAAATGCATAACACAATGATAAAAAAATTTTTAAAGATTTATTTATTTATTATGTACACAGAAGAGGGCACCAGATCACATTACAGATGGTTGTAAGTCACCATGTGGGTGCTGGGAATTGAACTCAGGACCTCTGGAAGAGAAGTTGGTGCTCTTAACCTCTGAGCCATCTCTCCAGCCCCCAAAATTTTATTTTCTTAAAAATAAAAATACATCTTTAAGATCGCAGAGATGCTGTGGTACCCTTAGTTCTTAACTTACTGTGTGTCCCACGTGGCCTCAAACTTTCAGTGATCCTCCTGCCTCAGCCTCTGAGTACTGGCCTTATGGGCATGGGCCACCATACCAGGATTAAAGATAATGTTTTCAACTACAACAAAAGCCAATTGAAGAAGTGACTTGAGGGGCTGGAGAGATGGCCCAGCAGGTAAGAATACTGGCTGTTCTTCCAAAGGACATGGCAGCTCACAACTGTCTGTAACTCCAGTTCCCAGAGACCTGACACCCTCACACAGATGTGCATGCAGGCAAAACACCAATGCACATAAAAATTTAAAAAAAAAATCCTTAAAAAAAAGTGACTTTAATACCGATATAAAAACCTACATCAGACATGAGGTGTGTACTTGTGATCCCAGTACTTGGAGGCAGGAAGATCAAGAGGGTAAGGTCATTCTCAGCTACAAAGAGAGTTCAAAGCCAGCCTGGGCTACAAGAGACCCGGTCTCAAAAAACAACAATCTCAGGGGCTAGAGAGATGACTCCGTGGTTAAGGGCACTGGCTGCTCTTGCTAAGGAGCTGGATTTGGTTCCCAGCGCTCACATGGTGACTCACAGTCACCCTAAACCGCAGTTGCGGGGAATCAGACACGTCCTAATCTCTACAAGAACCAAACGTGCACAGACAAAGACTAGGGTAAAACACTCGTGCACAGACATCTTTAAAAATTAAAGTAAAATAAACGCTCGTGATTGTATTTAATTCAGGAAGACCTTGGAGGCAGATCATCAGCAATGAGGGAATCCGGGGAGGGAGAGAGAGAAAAAAGAAGGTGCAGGAGAGGCTGTTGCAGGCTCGGGGGAGGGGCGGGGTATCGCTTTGTACGGTCCTGTCCTGCCTGCAGCTTCCCCTGGGTCAGGGGACCACTTCTGCTCAGCCTGCTTAGGTGAGCGGTTCCCTCTCTTCACGTGACTGCATTCTAGCCGCTCAACCCTCAGCCTTAGAGACTATCTCGGTAGACTAGCAGTCTCCAAGGCAACCAGGCATGCTGAGGGGCCCTGGCTGAGCTTAGCGGAGACGCTGGGAGCTTCCACAGGGCAGGCATAGAGGTAGCCCCTCCTACCGTCCTTAGGCCTCTTCCCCAAAGCAGAGATGCTTTGAAGCGAAACGCCGAAATTGCCCAGGGACACCGGCTTTAATAACGGTGGCACATGAGGAGCTCTAAATCTTGAGGCTGAGGAATTAGCTCTGTCAAGGAGCATTTGCCTAGCAAGAACTAGATAAAGAATCACAAATCATGGGGCTTGGGGAGTTGGAGGACTTCCTGCTCTCTGTAGAGAACCGAGTTCAGTTCCCAGCACCCACAGGGTGGCTCACAACTATCTGTAACTCCGGTTCCAGGTGATCCAACGCCCTCTTCTGACCTCCAAGCACACCACACACACACAGCACACATACATACACACAGGCAAAACACAGACTTAAAGTAAATAAATGTATTGGGGAGGGTGTTTTTTTTAAGACAGGATTTCTCTGTGTAGCCCTGGCTATCCTGGAACTTGCTCTGTAGACCAGGCTGGCCTCGAACTCACCGAGATTCACATGCCTCTGCCTCCTGAGTGCTGGGATTAAAGGCGTGCAACCACCACCACCTGGCTAATAAATCTAATTTAAAAACCTCCTTAAACTGGGCCTAATAGCTCATCTCTGTAATCCAGGCTTCTCTGAAGACTAAAACAGGAAGATCAGAAGTTCAAGGATTCAATTTCTAAGTATAATTTCCCCAAAAAATTATATATACGTATATATGTACACACACACACACAGAGTAGAATTTTCCTTTAGGCCACCAGCTCCCAAATAATGACACAGAGACTTCTTATCAATTATGAAAGCTCAGCCTCTGGCTTAGGATTTATTTATTACGTCCCCAGGACTCTCCTTGCAGCCGCGGCGCCGATTCCGAGCTGTGGCGGCAGGAGTCATGGCTGGACAGGCTTTCAGAAAGTTTCTCCCGCTCTTTGACAGAGTGTTGGTTGAAAGGAGTGCCGCCGAAACCGTGGCCAAAGGTGGCACTTTGCTTCCGGAAAAATCTCAAGGAAAAGTATTGCATGCAACAGTAGTGGCTGTGGAATCAGGCGCCGCCAAAGGAAAGGGTGGAGCAATTCAGCCAGTCAGTGTGAAAGTCGGAGACAAAGTTCTTCTCCCAGAATACGGAGGCACCAAAGTAGTTCTAGATGACAAGGATTATTATTATTATTATTTTTTTTTTTTGGTTTTTTCGAGACAGGGTTTCTCTGTGTAGTTTTGCGCCTTTCCTGGAACTCGCTTTGGAGACCAGGCTGGCCTCGAACTCACAGAGATCCGCCTGTCTCTGCCTCCCGAGTGCTGGGATTAAAGGCGTGCGCCACCACCGCCCGGCGGATTATTTCTTATTTAGAGATGGGGACAATCTTGGAAAGTATGTGGACTGAAATCACTGTTGAAATGGCGTCACGTGAAGCTGCCCATTCCGCTGACGGTCTGAACTATTCATCACGTAAACAATTTCCATGCCTCCTTTTATAATAAATTGATGATGCCCAAACTAATGACAGCCACTGTCTCTGGAGTTTAGTTTCATTGTACTGTTATCAACATTTCCAAATAAAATAATGTAAATGAAAAAAATATATATTAATTATGCATGCTGCCTACAGGCCAGAAGAGGGCGCCATACCTCATTACAGATGGTTGTGAGCCACCATGTGGTTGCTGGGAATTGAACTCAGGACCTCTGGAAGAGCAGTCAATGCTCTTACCCTCTGAGCCATCTCTCTGGCCCCTAACTAGCTCTTACAACTTGAATTAACCCATATTTTCATTAATCTGCATTCTGTCACGTGTCTTTTACCTCAGTCACTCTCTGTGTGTCTGACACATCTAGCTGACTTCTCTGCCTCTCTTCTTCCCAGTCCTCTCTGTGCTTGGAAGTCCCACCTATAACTCCCTGCCTAGCTATTGGTCATTTAGCTCTTTATTAAACCGATCAGAAGGCACCTTGGCAAAGACATATCTACACAATGTACAAAAACATTTTTCCACAGCATATATATATATATATATATATATATATATATATATATATATATATGCAGCTGCTCTACCACTGAGCCACACCCCAGCTCCTCACTGGGGGATTCTAGGCAGGGGCTCTACCACTGAGCCACATCCCAGCCCCTCATCGGGGGTTTCTAGGCAGGACCTCTACCACTGAGCCACACCCCAGCCCCTCTACCACTGAGCAACAATAGACATTTCTTTTACACAGTATAAAGTTGTAGTTATATTATGGTTCCACCTCAGGCTGGGTGGTTTAAAACACACCCAGCAGAAATGATCAGGTGCTAGCAATTTTTATAAGAATATCAAATATGTGGGATTTTAATTTCTAAGTGGTATAGCCCCTGCCTAGAATCCCCCAGTGAGGGGCTGGGGTGTGGCTCAGTGGTAGAGCCCCTGCCTAGAATCCCCCAGTGAGGGGCTGGGGGTGTGGCTCAGTGATAGAGCCCCTGCCTAGACTCCCCCAGTGAGGGGCTTGGGGTGTGGCTCAGTGGTAGAGCCCCAGCCTAGAATCCCCCAGTGAGGGGCTGGGGGCGTGGCCCAGTGATAGAGTGCTGCCTTATATGTGACAAGGCCCTGGGTTGGTTTCAGTCCCCAATAATAATGATTGAATTTAATAACATTGAAAGCTGGTGTCTGCGCAAGAGTATGCCAGAGCATTATGAGCCTGTGGTGTGTGGTTTGCAGATGAAGGAACCTGAAGAAGTGAGTCGTTCGTTCTCCCTTCAATCTGAGGGTCACTGAGCTGGAGAAGAAGCTTAGCAGGGGAGATTCTGTCCCTTCCCTCTGTCTGCCTCAAGGCAGGACATAAACCCTCTGCCAGCAGGAGAGAGCTGAGCTGCCCTGGGAGCGAGCTGGGAGGAGTCAGCCAACCATCTCTCCCTCCTCCGTATTCTCATTCCATGCTTCCCTGATGGGGTCCCTGCCTGTCTTGTCTTGCTCTGATTGTTCTGGGGCCCAGGGTGTAGATGGCGGTAGAGCTGTTGCCTGGCATGAGTGAGACCCTGGGCTCCATCCACGAGCGAAAACAGAGACCTGAGGGTTCTTTGTTTCCCAAGTCCACAAAGTATCTTGCTTTGCTCACTGCCTTCGGGATTCCCTTTCTCACGAGGACCCCCAGACACGTAACTTTAAGAAGAAAAAAAAAAGTTCATTTCTCAATTCTTTCTTGTTAGTTTGGTTTTATAATGACCACAATCACAGAGCCAGACAGAGTCCTCGAAAGAATCAACGGTGTGGTTCACTGGGATTCCAGCTCTTGGGAGGCAGAGAGGATCGATTCCAGGATATAGAGACCTTGTCTCAGAAAAAATAAAATCATAATCAGAGCAGGCGAGGCAACTCAGCAGGCACAGGCACTAAGCTCGAGTTCAACCCCCAGGACCCACACCGTGGAAGGACAGAACCAGTTCTCTGTTGTCCTCTGACCCGCCCATACACACAAATAAGTACATTTTTTTTAAACAAATAAAAAGAACAAAGTGGGAAAAGGTGGGTTCTCTTTTTCTCTTCAGGGACCTATTTTAGGGGTTGGGGGGATCATTTGTTTTTTGTAGCCCTAGGTGTCCTGGAACTCCTTATGTGGCTAGACCACGCTGGCAGTGGACTCAAGAGAGATCCTCCGGCCTTTGCCACCCAAGTGCTGGGATTAAAAGAATGTACCACCATGCCTAACTTGACCTGTCACTGTTTCATGTTTTGTTTTGTGTGTGTGTGTGTGTGTGTGTGTGTGTGTGTGTGTTGTTTCATTATTTTTTTTTTATTTCTAGACAAAATTTATTTTACAGGTATGAATGTTCTGACTGCATGCATACATGTGCACCACTTGTCTACCTGGTATCCAGAGGGGGTAGAAGATGGCAGTGGGTCTCCTAGACACACAGTGACAGATGCCATAAGTCATCATGTGGTGCTGGGACCTGAACACAGGTCCTCTGAGAGAGCAACCAGTGCTCCTGATAGCCGAGCCATCTCCCCAGCCCCTCATTTCACTTTTGAGACAGTGAACTCAGTATACAGTTGAGAATGACCTTGATTTTCTGATCCTCCCGCCTCTTCCTCTCAAGTACTGGAATGACAGGTATGCGCCTCCGAATCCAATTTTTGCATCGCCGAGGGTGGTACCCAGGGGCTTCCTGCATGCCAGCTAGGTTAAGCAAGCAATCTACAACAGAGCTACATAAACAGCCCTGGTTTTTAAGTTTTTATGACAGGGTTTCGTGTAGCCAAGGCTGGCCTTAAACTCACCCTTCAGTCTTCTCCTCCCACAAGTGGGATCACAGCCCAGCACATCCGTCTCCCCAACACTTGTTTTTATTCTAAACAAATTGTTCCACCTTTCACCTGAGCGTTGGAAAAGAGCCTGGGGTCCCGGGAAGCCAGCCAGGTAGAAGAAGACTTTGTGTTCCATGTTCTCTCAGCCAGCGGCATCAGATAGCATCGCTTTTAAAAATTATCAGGCAAAACTCATCAAAGGAGTTTTGGGAATCTAAAAAATAAGCTCTCTGTGTGTGTGTGTGTGTGTGTGTGAGAGAGAGAGAGAGAGAGAGAGAGAGAGAGAGAGAGAGAGAGAGAGGCGCACACACATGTATGAGGAGGTCACAGAACAGCTTGTGAGAATCTTCTCCCTCCTTCTACCACATGGGTGGTGCTGGGGATCCCGCTCACATCATCAGGCTTGGCCAAAAGAGTCTTTATCTGCTTAACCATTTTACTGGCCCACTCTTTTTTTTTTAAATAATTTTATTTATTTTTATTTTATGTGCATTGACATTTTGCCTGCATGTACGTCTGTGTGAGGGTGTCAGACTTTGGAGAGCTGCCATGTGCTGGGAATTGAACCCAAGTCCTCTGGAAGAGCAGTCAGTGCTCTTTACTACTGAGCCATCTCTCCAGCTCCCCCCCCTTTAAAAAAAAAAGCAACCAGATCATTTTCCCAAAGGAAGTCTTAACGTGGCTCCCTCACCTCCTCCAGCATACTCAGGACACACTGTGGTTTCATTAGCATCCATTTATTTCATTAGTTTATATTTATACAGCAGAGTATCAACCACAAAGAACGAAGAAGGGTGGACCCGCCTCTTAAATGGGGCTGTGGGGAGGGTTGTTGTAATCACGTGGGGATTCCTGCCTGACATCTGGAGCGTGGACGCAGCTAAGTACCAAATTGTCCCTGTCACACAGCAGCCTGGAGTCAACGTCAGGAAATGTCACCTGGTCCCAAAAACCTCCCAAAGGAAATGGCCTCTGGATTCTGGATTCGTGGGCAGCGTTTAATAACGGTCCATGTCGCTTGTCATGGATACAGTGGCCATATGAGAAACACCAGGGACATGCACATGAGATGTGCAGAAACATGCACATCTCAGGCTGCAAAATGAGAAGGAAAAAATGTCACATTCTCCTTTATTATGCAGCCATTGTGCCTTGATGTTAAACAGCATGCGTCAGACAGACGTACTGGAGGCTGTGCCACATCTACGTGAGACCAGGCTAATGCAATCATTAACAAAGACTCACAGTGTTCTGAGAGTGGGAACACCAGGACCAGGACTGAGAAGTTAAATGTGGGGCCAAGAACCTCTTTTGTTTGTTTGTTTGTTTTTGTTTCATTTTGTTTTTCGAGACAGGGTTTCTCTCTGTGTAGCCCTGGCTGTCCTGGAACTCGCTCTGTAGACCAGGCTGGCCTTGAACTCAGAGATCCACCTGCCTCTGCCTCCTGAGTGCTGGGATTAAAGGCATGTGCCACCACTGTCCGGCAAGAACCTCTTCTTTATCTAAAATTGTATTTATTTTGTGTGTGTGTATGTGTGTGTGTGTGTGTGTGTGTGTGTGTGTGTGTGTGTGTGTGTGTGTGTGCATTGGGGTGGGTGCACATGCCGTCCGTGACTCTCATGTGGAGGACTTCCACCACATGGGACCTGGGAATCAAACTCTGGCAGCCAGGCTCTGCAGCAGGCCCCTTTACTGGCTTCATCATCTCAACAGCCTAGAGAGCCACAGGCTTCTTGACCACGGATCTGTAAGAAGTTCAAAAGCGTTGGTGGAGAAGGCAGGGAAAAAGCTCTAACCCGCCAAGCGTTGTACCAAAGAGAAGGATGCTGAGGCTGTTTCCAGATAGAGCCAGCTTGGGAGACAGATAGAAACCAGTGTCTTCATTTGAGACTTCAGGTTATGTCCATCAACAGAATTGGGAAACTCCCTTTGGTGTCTTGGCACTTGCTGAGAACACATGAACAGAGACAGGCGTTTCCGATGGCATGGCTTCCCAGATGGGAACGGAGACGGCCTTTGGCTCTGGCGGTAAGTAGTAACTTCCAAGAAATCAAAGAGGGGGATGGAAAAGTCACAGGTAGACCTGTGCGTACCTGGGCATGGTGGCGCACACCTTTGATCCATGCGCTTGAGACGTATTTGCAGGTGGATCTCTGTTCGTTTGAGGCCAGCCTGGTCTACATAATGAGTTCCAGACCAGTCAGGGCTACATAGTTTTGTCTCAAAACAAAATTAAAAATGAAAAAGATTTATCTGGTGCCCATCGAAGTACGACACCAAGGGAAAGAAGGGGGAAGGACTCCTACCTATAATGCCAGCACTTGGGAGACTGAGGCCAGAGAATTGAGTGAGTTTGATGGTAACAATTTGATGTTTTGTCCCCAAACGAACAAGATACAGGAGTCTCCGTGTTTTAAGATAGTAGAAAAGTCAGCACATAGGCATAGGTGGTAGTGAAAGCCTGTAATTCCAACCCTAGGGGGACCAGGGCAGGAGGATCATGAGCTAAATAAAGGCCAGCCTGGGGTACACAGTAAGTTTCAGATCAGCATAGGCTGCAGAGCAAGACTGTCTCAAAACATTAAAAATCTTTTTAAAGATTTATTTATTATGCATACAGTGTTTTGTTGGTATGTATGTCTGCAAGCCAGAAGAGGGCACCAGATCTCATTACAGATGGTTGTGAGCCACCATGTGAGTGCTGGGAATTGAACTCAGAACCTTTGGAAGAGCAGACAGTGCTCTTAACCACTGAGTCATCTCTCCAGCACCAAAACATTAAATTTTTGTGTGTTCATAAATTACATTTTTTTAAAAAGGGGGAGGTTAATTTATTTAATGTGCATTGGTGTTTTTTCCTTAGTGTATATATGAGGTTGTCAGGTCTTGGAGTTACAGACACTTGTGAGCTGTCATGTGGGTGCTGGGAATTGAACCCAGGTCCTCTGGATGAGGAGTGAGCGCTCTTAACCATTGAGCCATCTGTCCAGCCCCCATAAATTACATTTCTGAAATGCAGTTTTCCTGGAGCCCTAGTAGATCCCTGAAGTAGTAGACGTTTGTAGGTGTCCCAGAAAGAGACATTCTCTCCACCCATCCACATCTGAATTTCACCATTTGTTTTTCTGAGGGGGGGGGGGTCCCTGCAGGTGTCATACAGGGAAGCGAACTGCTCAAAGAGATAAGAATGAAAACCGGGTGCAGATTGACTTCAATCTGGATCAGATTTCAGGGAGTCTATTAACAGGAGGTTTATTCACAATGTATTTAAATTAAGCTCAGTGTAATTTAGGGAAAAGTTACCTGGTGTAATACAATCCCCATTGCACAAGGAAGCGTAATTACATTGAAACTCAGCTCAGGGTACATACCATTTCTTCCAAAAATGGGTTCTGGAGATAGGCTACCTCTACTAGCTTAAGGGTATAAGGGTCTAGCCTGGTCTCTAAGAGCATAGAGATCATTGGACTATTAGCGTCCTCTGGTTCTGGTTGTGGAGTTGGGGGAGCCTCTGGCTATAAGGGTCATTTCGATTACTAGCCCCCTCTGTCCTAGATGTAGGAGCTTGATATGGCCTGGCCCAACAGATAACACAGCTCATCAGGTTCCTAGTCACCTCCAAGTCTCAGCTTTCTGGATGGAAGAACAGGTTTTTCACCTTTCCTGTTGGAAAGACAATCCTGTGTGCTTAACATTCCAGGATTCTCTGGATCTGCGGGCTCAAGGACTTTCGTACTGTGCTCCCAAAGTTTTCCCTCTTCTCCACCCTCACATGATACTCAGTTTATAGACCTGAGGACACAGTTATTACTTGTTGAGACAAAATCCCATGTAGCCCAGACTGGCCTCACACTTGCTATACAGCCAAGACTGACCTCAAACTCTTGATCTTCCTGCTTCCACCTTCCAAGTGAGCTTCCATGAGCCATCATGGTTGGCTTAGTCTCTCTCTCTCTCTCTCTCTCTCTCTCTCTCTCTCTCTCTCTCTCTCTCAATGGAAAGTCTGGGCTTTTTTTTTTTTTTTTTTTTTTTTTTTTTTAAGAAAAGAATCTCCCTTCCCTCCAAGACATGATTCCTGGATTTTAATTTGGGGAGACATACATGCTTATATCTCAGGTGCCAATGGGGCTTCACCCCTAACCCTACCTTCAGTAAGGGAGAGTTGCATTGAACAGCCACAGCTTTTCAGGGATATATACAGAACAGCAAAGTCCTCAGTGGAGCCAGTGGGGAGCCCACATGTCAACCATGGTTTATGAACTGTCTCCAACACCAAGCCTCTGGCGAAAGAAGAATAGTAACCCTTGTTCCCAGCCAGGATCTTCACGACAGGTTCTTCCAGGGTCAGCTCCGGTTTTGGCAAGTCTAGCAAAACGCTTCCAAAAGCTTGCCATTGTGGATCTTCTCTTCAGGCAATGGTTAGCAGGCCACCTGTCCCCACTGTGGTCTCTATGGCAACAGTCACATGCACAGTTGTGGATTTGGTTCCCTCTGCGGGGCTGGTCCTGCTGGCCTCCAAGTTGCTAAAAGTCTTTTACAAGTCTCTGGACCCTTCTCGATCAGAAGTTGCTCTCCCTCACTCCAGCAATACCCACCCCCACACACACACTTTCCTGTTCTCAAATGTTACCCACAATTCCTCAAATACAGAATTAGAGCCATGAGGGCAAGGCTAAAAATCATTGACCGTGTGTCCTGTACCTGGAACATTGTAGATGCTCAGGAAAATTTTGTTGGTTGAATGAATAAAGTGTCCCACACGCAACCATATATGACCCCTCAACTTTATCCAAATTTACTTAAATGAAAACTCTGCTCACTTAGATGTATCCAAGTAACACCATTATTACAAGTGTCACAGACGCGGATTTTTCATCCCTCTTTATTCCAAGATCCAAGTACCATTCTGGGATACAGTAGGTATGGAATAGACATATGTAGAGTGAACGAAAAAAAAAAAAGGAAGAGATGACCCACACTCAACCGAATGTTAGCCACACCCACTCAACTGTAGTCCACAAGTTCACTTAGATAAAAGTACCAGGCTCACACTGTAGTCATAGCTCGTTAACAGAGAGTTTGCCTAGAATCACCTAGTGAGGGGGCTGGGTGAATGGTTTACTGATAGAGCACTTGAATAGCATGCTCAAAGCCCTCGCACAATTCTCAGCATTGACCAAAATAAATAAGCTTTCTTCACGAAGTCAAATGCCACGCGCGGGCTGGACAGATGGCTCAACGGTTAAGAACACTGGCTGTTCTTCCAGAGGTCCCGAGTTCAATTCCCAGCAACCACATGGTGGCTCACAACCATCTGTAATGAGATCTGGTGCCCTCTTCTGGCCTGCAGGGATACATGCAGACATTACACTGTATATATAATAAATAAATAAATCTTAAAAAAAAAAAAAAAAGATGCCACGGGCAACACTCGGGTGATACTCATTCTGACTCAGAAGTCATCCACTTACTGGTCCATCACCTCCTATCCACACTCACTCTCAATGCTATGTGCCCTCCCACAGTCATCGCGTACCCACTCAGATGACTCCCACCCTCCCTCCGCAAAGCCCGCCCCCCATACACACTCATCTAACATCACCTCACAGCTTCTCAGAAGCCTGCTGTCGGCGCCGACTTTTCTTGTTTTTCTTCTTGCCCTTCTTGCCCTCTTCAGCCTTGCTCTCTTTCTCTGGGTCCTCAAGAGGGGGCATCCCATCCCCCTTGGCGGCGGCCCCCTGGTCTGCATTCTCCCCCTGTGGAGACAGGCAGCACTTCCTGGAAGGCAGCTCTCCAGGACCTATTGTGGTGGGACACAGCTCCCGCCTGAGGACTCAGGTCATGTCCTCTACCATCCTGCACTCTCCCCGCAGGAACAAATTGAGCTTGGTGAGGAATTCGATGTCCTGCCATTTGGGCATGTAGACCACTCTCCACATACCTTCCTTACCCTTGATCTCCCTGGGAACTACGTCGTAATTGAGGTCCTCTGCCAACCTAATGACAGCTGCCTTGGATCTATCTTCCTCCATAAAGGCCTTCCCAGCCACTTCGAACTTGCCTAGTGGTTTCAGGGGGCCCCCGTACGATGTCTTAAAATTCCTGGTGGCTACAGTCCTCTGAGATCCCCAGGATCATCAGGGACTTGTAACTGTCCACCTCCAAGGCCTTGCATGCATGTTCTAACAATACAATGTCCTGGACTCCAAATACCATCTTGCCCCGCTCCTTGAGGCAGCTGTGTGCGCGCTGCTGCGCGGTGGAGCTGCCTCGAGAACCCACGGAAGGATCCCGGGTGCCGAGAGCTCTTTCTGAGGATGATGTGAAAACGAGGCCTCACGGGTGAGGCTACTAATAGACCCAACTGGTCCAACTCAGTCAAGGGGAACCCAGCCTTCTTCAGCCTGCCCCGTCAGAGCTCACTCATGGAAGTTCCTAGTGGCTCACGTTGGCCACGGAATTGGAGCTGGGTGGCCGTGGCTCCCAGGTCCTGGGCAAGGCCGCTCCAAGGAGAGTTTGATGACTCAGACTCTGCTGCACTGCTGGTGCCCTTGACAATCTCTGTGGACCCGAGACCAAGACCGCTGGTCTCCCTGCTGCTGCTGCCACCCTATTTGAGTGTCGTGGGTTGGCAAGTTGGAGTAGGTCACCTCTCACTGCTGGCCCAGTGCTGGCACGCCCTCATGTGCCCCGTGGCAGAGTTAAAGACCAGGATGTGATGATGGAGGCCGCTGCACTTGCTCCGGCAATGACGTCATAGCTTCCTGGTGCACGGTGGCTCTGCGGTCTCCATGGCAACCGCTAGACCGTCGCCCCTGCCATTAGCGGGTCCCGCTGCATTGAAGTCAGAGATCAAGGCAAAGAGGGGTCATTACAGGAAGCGAAGGGTCAGCTCCTCACTTCCTTTCTCTGGCAGGGCATGGGCAGGGTACAAGGAAGATGCAAAGTAAGCCCGCAACAATGTCGTTTGGGTTCAGAAAGTCAGGGTACAGTTAAAGAATAATGGCAGAGCTGGTAAGGACACAGAAGCCAGCTTGACGTGTACCCACAGGCCAATTCAGAGAATTTGAGTACCGCTTTGAGGCTCCTTTTTTTTCTTTCATTCTCTCTGTCTCTCTATCTCTCCCCCCACCCCGCTGCCACCCCCAGACATGATCTTATATCTCCCAGGTTTGTCTTGAATTCGTTATATAACCAAAATTTTGGACTTCTGACCCTCCTGCCTCCACTTCTCAAGAGCCAGGGCTACTACATGCATGCACCACTGTGCCTGGTTTATTCAGCTCTGGGGATGGAATCCTAGGGCTCTTAGTGGCCACGCAAGCATTCTACCGAGATACACCCCAGCCCAAGCATTAATGTTAAAAGCAACAGATTGTAACAGACTGATACTCCCTGAATAAAATAAGAACAGTTGGGTCCATATAAATATACACACGTGGAAAGTTATTTTCAAGTCTTTCTATTATTTATGTTTGTGTGTTTGTCTGTGTACCACATGTGTGCCTGGTGCCATGGAGGTCAGCAGAGGACATCTGATCCCCTGGAACCGGAAATACAGTTGTGAGCCGCCCCTCAAGAAAACTTCCGACTGAACTCAGATCCTCTAGAAAAACAGGACATGGGCCTGGAGAGACGGCTCAAGAGTTAAAAGCACTGGCTGCTCTTGCAGAGGACCTAAGTTCAGTTCCCAGCACCCACATGGTAGCTCACAAGCCAAGGGTGGTGGCATACACCTCTATTCCTAGCAGTCAAGAGGAAGAGGAAGATTGATCTCTCTGAGTTCGAAGCCAGCCTGGTTTGCATAGCCTGATCTACATAAGCCAGTTCCAGTCCAGCCAAGACTACATAGGGAGATTGGCATAAAATAAATATTAAAAACCTAACTACCCGTAACTCCAGTTTCAGAGATACAGTGCACTCCCTGGTCTCTTTAGGCACCCACACAGGTACACGTATGTATGTACACACACACACACACACACTTAGAAATAAATCTTAAAACATTTTAAACATAATTGTACTGTATATAAATTGATTGTTTATGTAACATGGGAAGCAGAATGTGAATCGAGTCCTGTGAGCACACTTCCTTTCTCAGATTCCAAAGACATGGGGTTGGGGATAGGGCTCAGCACTAGAGCATTTGCTTAGTACCTTCCAGGCCCTGACGGCCATCACAGCACTGCAAAGGTCACACCAAGCGAGGGTGGGAAGGGACTGGAGAGAGAGCTCAGCAGTTCAGAACACTTGTTCTTGCAGAAGACCCGGGTTCAGTTCCCAGCACCCACATGGCAGCTCACAACCATCTGAAATTCACATAAATTAAGTAAAAATAAAAGCACATGTACTTACAAAAGAAGAGGGTTGGGGGAGAGAATTCATCTTCAATTCTATATAAGCTTTATTTGTGTGCATGCGTGTGTGTGTGTGTGTGTGTGTGTGTGTGTGTGTGTGTGTGCCACATGTGTGCAGGTCCTCTAGGAGGCCAGAAGGGGCCGTCAGATCCCCTGAAGCTGGAGTTACAGGTGGTTGTGAGCTGCATGACTTGGCTACTGGGAACTGAATTGGGTCCTCAGCAGGAGCAGGAATCACCCTTAACCCATATGCCATCTCTCCAGCCCCATTTCGCTTCATTTCTGTGACTACCATTCTGCATTGCAACCCGGAGATACATTATCCTTCAAAAGCGAAGTAAAAACGCTGACCCCTAATATTTGCTATTGGGTTTATGAGTCTTTGGCACTCACCGGCATGTCCCTGGTTTTATTGGGCACATTCCAAATTGAGAAGCCAGCAACAGAAGGGTTCATTTATTTCACAGACTGATGTTTACTGAGAAGTTACCTTTCGCCAGGCTGTGGGTGACGTGCTGAGCATACATGAGTGTCCAGATGGGACAAACTATGTATTTAGGAGCCCAGTCCCGTGGTTATGGCAGGTTTGCTCTGTCTGTTTACAGTGTGGGGGGAGACGAGAGTGCTTGTCGGGGAGAGATGAGGCCCTGGTGTGGAGTGACTAGAATACACTGGTTGGGCTGAGTGAGCCTGGAACACATTTTGCCATCATTTAGGGGGTGGTGCTGGCTTCACTGTAGCTACTCTGGGGGAGTTAACACTTGGGAAGTTATTCTTATTCTTTCCAGTAGCTGATGAGTCCACTGTCTTTCCAGGCATACAGTCCTCTCACGTCTAGGCATCACAGACATGTCTCCTCCTTGTCAATACTTATGCTGTTCTTTCTCAGGTCTAATTATGAGCCATGCTTCTTGAATCGTTTGCCCTTCGGTCCAAGGTTGGGGATCTCAGTCCATCTTGAAAAGACACAGCCTACTGTAGTCACACCATGATTATAGCCAAAGGTACTGTGTTGGTCCAGTCTGTGTTGCTATAACAAAATATCTGAGGCTGGATGCTTACAGAGGAAAGAGGTTTTGCTGTTGTTGTTTGATACCGAGCCTTACTGTGTAGCCCAGGTTAGCCTGGAACTCGTGATCTGATTGACTTAGCCTACAGAATGCAGGAATTACAGGCACATACTATCACACTTGGCAGGAAAGGGGTTTTGTGTGTGTGTGTGTGTGTGTGTGTGTGTGTGTGTGTGTGTGTGTGTGTGTGTAGGGGCTTGGAGAATGGCTCAGTGGTAGAACCCCTTCCTAGAATCCCCCAGTAAGGGACTGGGGGTGTGGCTCAGTGGTAGAGCCCCTGCCTAGAATCCCCCAGTGAGGGGCTGGGGGTGTAGCTCAGTGGTAGAGCCCCTGCCTAGAATCCCCCAATGAGGGGCTGGGGTGTGGCTCAGTGGTACAGCCCCTGCCTAGAATCCCACAGTGAGGAGCTAGGGGTGTGGCTCAGTGGTAGAGCCCCTGCCTAGAATCCCCCAGTGAGGGGCTGGGAGTGTGGCTCAGTGGTAGAGCCCCTGCCTAGAATCCCCCAGTGAGGGACTGGGAGTGTGGCTCAGTGGTTGAATTCTTGCCACATATGCAAGACCCTGGGTTCTATTCTCAGAAGCACAAAAAGAAAAGAAATGAGAAGGCAGCTGGAGAGATGGCTAAGCCACCCACATCAGATGGCTCACAACCATCTATAACTCCAGCTCCAGGAGATCTGACGCCTTCTTCTGGCTTCCAAGGGGGCATGCATGTGCGTGTGTGCGCACGCGCGTGCACACACACACACACACACACACACTTAAAGAATACAATTACTAATGAAGGAAGGAGGGAAGGAGGAAAGGAATGAAGGAGCAAAGACAAAACCTTGCAAAATCAGCCGAGTGTGGTGGCACTCACCTTTAATCCCAGCACTTGGGAGGCAGAGGTAGGTGGATCTCTGTGAGTTTGAGGCCAACCTGATCTACAGAGTAAGTTCCAGGACAACCAGGGATACACAGAAAAACCTTGTCGAGAAGTCACTGGCATGTCATGAGAGGTGCTTTATATCATGGAGGGAGAGGGTATGGGGAGAGGAATGGAAATGGCCCAGGCCCACAAGATTGGGGCTCCCAGGGGGCTGGAGAGATGGCTCAGAGGTTAAGAGCACCAGCTGCTCTTCCAGAGGTCCTGAGTTCAATTCCCAGCATCCATATGGTGGCTCACAACCATCTGTGATGAGATCTGGCGCCCTCTTCTGGCCTGCAGACTTACATGCAGGCAGAACACTGTATATATAATAAATAAATAAATCTTTAATAAAAGAAAAAAAGGATTGGGGCTCCCACCTCCTACCCTATCACACAGAGGAGGAAGAATCAAGAAAGATGGCTGTTATTGGTTGTTTTTTACACTTTTGGGGGCCTGCCACCCAGCTCCCAAATAAATTACACATGGAGGCTTATTCTTACTTATGAATGCCCAGCCTTAGCTTGGCTTGTTTCTTGCCAGCTTTTCCTAACTTAAATTATCCTGTCTACCTTTTGCCTCTGGGTTTTTCCCATTCTCTTCTGTCAATCTTGCTCTTGCTCCGTGGCTGGCTGTGTAGCTGGGTGGCTGGCTCCTGGAGTCCTCCTCCTTCTCTGGCTCCTTCCTCTTTCTCCTTTCCTCCCAGATTTCTCCTATTTAGTCTTTCAGCCTGCCAGCCTGGCCCATTTCTCTCTCCAGCCTTGCTACTGGCCGCTCAGTTCTTTAGTAGCACATCAGGTGTTTGGGTTTTGGGGTTTTTTGTTGTTGTTGTTGTTTTTGGTTTTTGCAGAACAGGTTTCTCTGTGTAGCTTTGCGCCTTTCCTGGAACTTACTCTGTAGCCCAGGCTGGCCTCGAACTCACAGAGATCCGCCTGGCTCTGCCTCCCGAGTGCTGGGATTAAAGGCGTGCAGCACCACCGCCCAGCTGCACATCAGGTGTTTTAGACAGGCAAAGTAACACAGCTTCACAGAGTTAAACAAATGCAACATAAACAAAAGTAACACACCTTAAGATAATGTTTTCCAAGAGATGGCAGAGAGGAGAGGGAGAAGAATCCTAAGCCTTGCCAGCATCCCTGAAACCCATACAAATGCCCGATAGGTGTGGTGATCTGCCTGAAATTCTGGCCCTGAAGGCAGAGCCAGGGATCCCTGGAGCAAAGAGGTTAGGGAGACCATCAGTCAGCTCTGGGTTTGATTAAGAGACACTGACTCACTAAATAAAGTAAAAAGTGGTGGAGGATGATTCCTGACATCAACTTGGGGCTTCCACATGCACAAACACCCATCCACATGACAATATGCATACACAAATGCACACACATCACACACAGAGAAACATACATGTGCTTGTAGATCAGTATACATGCATCTTATTTCATTTCGGGAAATGTATGTACCACTTAGCACACGACCTCATTTCAATTGCTTGGCGATCCTCTGATCCTCTGAGGTAGCTGCTCTCACACCGTTAGTCCCATTTTAGTTTTTCGAGACAGGGTTTCTCTGTGTAGTTTTGGTGTCTGTCCTGGATCTCGCTCTGTAGACCAGGCTGGCCTCGAACTCACAGAGACCCGCCTGGCTCTGCCTCCCGAGTGCTGGGATTAAAGGTATGCCCCACTGCCGACCGGCCGCTAGTCCCATTTTGAGAATGAGGGAACAAGCACAGAGAGGGAGATGGCTTCGGCTAAGACCACACAGCAGGCAAGGTCAAGACAACCCTCTGACGCCAGAGTTGCAGGCCTTCCACTCTGCCGGCTTCTCCCTCCGCTTCTCCGAACTCCTTTCTGGATGAGAGCGAAGCTTCCAGATCAGCCCTTGAGGGTTGGGGCAGGCAAAGGCGCACATAGGTTTGGAGAGAGAAGAGGCTCAGAAACCGGAGGCTTGGTAGGAGGGAAAGTCTTTGAGGTCTGAGGAGGCTCCCAGGACTCCCAGATTCTTGGCATGGGGCAGAGAATGGCTTCTGTCAGGGAGGGAAACGGCCTGGCCCTTCCCCAGCCTCCGCTGCAGCAAGCCCGGAGTTATGCAGATCCTGCTGCGGGGTGGCCCAAGTGGCCTTCCCAGAAGGCACCCGGGGAACCCGGCCCTCAAATGCAGCCTGGGTCGGGGGAGAGCAGCGCCTGGAAGGGGTTTTCAGGCTGGGATTGGAAGGACACTAGTTGCTCAGAGTTTCCCCACGCCCGGGAGGAGGGGTTTAAGCAGGGGCGGGGAGGGAGGGGGCAGGATTAAGCCCTTTCCACGGCCCCTGGGCCTCAGAAGCTGCTGGGAGCCAGGCTTCAGAGCAGGCAGGATCGTGGTGGAGGTAAAGGGGTCTCTGCAGGCTGGGTGAAACTCCGGGGTTTGGCGAGGGGAGATGATTCTGGGTTTTGTTTTTTGTTTTGTATCCCCAACAGTGTTATCACAAACATCCCTGGGAAGGCTTAGTTAAGGCAAGAGGGTTGGGTAAGGGGAGCAGGAGTTGAAGGCCAGCCTGGGGTACTAGTGAGACTGTGGAGAGAGAGGGAGCGGGGAGGGAGAGGAGAGAGGAGACACTGCAATGTGGCCTAACTGGGGGAGTGGTTGCCCTGGGTTCCTTCCTCCTCCTCCTCCTCCTCCTCCTCCTCCTCCTCCTCCTCCCCCTCCTCCTCGCATTAACTTGTAATGGTGCACACCTGTAACCCCAGTTGCAGGAGGTGGAGGCAGGAGCATCAAGGGTTCAAGGCCATCTGCAGAGTCTGTAGGGAGTTTGAGGCCAGACTCAGCTAGAGACTCTGTATCAAAATGGAGAGGAAGTGCTCGCTTCGGCAGCACATATACTAAAATTGGAACGATACAGAGAAGATTAGCATGGCCCCTGCGCAAGGATGACACGCAAATTCGTGAAGCGTTCCATATTTTTTAAGAAAAAAAAAATGGAGAGGAAGAGGGAGAGTGGGAAGAAAAGAGGGAGGGCAGGGGAAGGAAGGGAGAGAAGGGGCGGGGGGGGAGAAGAGAAGGGAAAAAAGAGAAAGGAGGAAAGGATCTGTGGTGGTATGAACACAAATGGTCCCCATAGTTTCATATACTTGAATATATGAAACTATGAGGACCAGAGTCTAAGGATGGGGAGCTGAGCTCTGTCTGCATAGCATCTCTCAGAGAGCAGCTGGGGGCATGGCTCAGTGGTAGAGCCCCACATAGAGTCCACAAGTGAGGGGCTGGGAGTGTGGCTCAGTGGTAGAGCCCCTGCCTAGAATCCCCCAGTGAGGGGCTGTGGGTGTGGCTCAGTGGTAGAGCCCCTGCCTAGAATCCCCCAGTGAGGAGCTGGGGGCGTGGCTCAGTGGTAGAGCCTTTGCCTAGAATCCCCCAGTGAGGGGCTGGGGGTGTGGCTCAGTGGTAGAGCCCCTGCCTAGAATCCCCCAGTGAGGGGCTGGGGGTGTGACTCAGTGGTAGAGCCCCTGCCTAGAATCCCCCAGTGAGGGGCTGGGGTGTGTCTCAGTGGTAGAGCCCCTGCCTAGAGTCCTCCAGTGAGGGGCCAGGCTGGCTCAGTGATAGGGCATTTACCTAGCTTGCAGAAGGCCCTGATTTCTAGCCCAGCACCATACATGTAAAAAAGTAACTATATTTAATATTTCATTATTTCATGTAAGCCGTTAGTATTCACATATGAATAAGCATGCATAGACAGATACATGAAAACAAACATATTTATATTATGTACATATGCCCAAACATATATAGACACATAGATGTAAACATGTATCTATGCAATGCATGCATATATACATAAACATAAAGAGATGCATGCTGATTTATACATAAATTTTTTTCTCTTTTGGAAGGAAAATGAGAACCACTGTGGTTGTTACATCTACATTTGGCACTCAAGGTGGGCCACGAACCCACGACCCTGAGATTAAGAGTCTCATGCTCTACAGACTGAGCTAGCCGGGCTGCCCCTGGCACCCTCCTTTCCTTGTTCTCTTGTTCTCTTTTCTTTCTAGAATTAGTTAGTATTCTATATGACCATTCATATCTTAACAAAGTTTAAAATGTATATATATCTATCTCTATATATATTAATCTTGTAAATTTTGATATAAAATTCATACGTTAAGAAAAGTTTAAAGAATCAGAATAGAATCAAAGAGTTGAGATTAGTAATAGAATAGTCCCTTAATTAATTTGGTTTTTCTCCTGTCCCATAGCAGAAGATGGCTCTTTTCTTCTGGCATGATACAGGGAGTTTGCATTTTCCTTGTAACAACATGCTTGAGTTTAAAGAAGAAGAGCCTTGGGACCAGGGAAATCCCAAGTGAAGAAAACGAAATGCAGCCCAATGGAAAGTTAATTTTTTAAGAAGTTAATTCTTGGGAATTATAAATGGATAAACTATCTTGAAGTGAACTGCAGAGTGAATAACTTCGGAAGTGGACTCACTGCATTAATGTAGATGTAACCAACCGTCTTATTAAATAAGAAACACAGAACCAATGCAAAGAAGAAAGCCAAGAGGTCAGAGTTTACCCTTCCTCCTGCGGTGGTCCTACCTCTCCGAAAGAGAGCCACCTCCTGTGTTAAAGTCTTTATATAGACTTTCTGTTCTGCCTTCTCATTGGTTGTAAACCCAACCACATGACCGCCTCGTCACTGCCTGTCTGTATAGACCTCCAGGTCTTCTATGGTTGGTATTGAGATTAAATGCATGTGTATCCAATGCTGGCTGTATCCCTGAACACACAGAAACTTACCTAGCTCTACCTACCAAGTGCTGGGATTACAAGCGTACACCACCACTTCCCAGCTTTCCTATGGCTTGCTATTAGCTCTGACCCCGGGCAACTTTATTTATTAACATACAAATAACATTTTAATACAAATAAAATATCACCACACACTGTGGTATTGGCTTTGGGGGTATGTAAGGGACAAGCAGAGGGGACACTCTGTAATTTCAGTTCTGTACTGTTCAAGCATCTAACGCCCCTTGTTTCTTATTTTAAAATGTCTCCATGTGCTATTTTGGCAATGAGCTTAAGGGTCACTTCTCGTGTTTGTCTTTTTATGGCTCCTTTTAAAATAAAGACCAAACCACATGACCTAAAAATAAAACATGTTAGAAGCCAAGACTGCATTATATGTCACAGCCATGGTGAATCTTCCTTTTGCTTTTTTCTCCTCTTTCTCCAGGTCTAACATAAAACGTTTCTTTCATGTGACTTCTTGTGTATTTGTCATGAAATAAGACACGGAGGGCCTGGCCAGGACATCTCCTTCCCCTCCCCGACAGAAACAGTCCTTGCCTATGAGGCTGCCCAGGCCGGCAGCTGCCACATGGTGGACATTTCTCCCTGTCCAAGAATGGATGGAGGATCTGCCAAGGATGTCCTCACCCTCCATGATGTAAGAGCAATAGAACAGCATGACATTGTGCAATGGGTGTGAGCACATGGCCTGCTGCTCTGGAGGAAGTGCTCCGGCCAGGGTGATTTCCCTTGTAAGTGAGAGGAGATTTTATACTTCTATTCAGAAATATATATATTTTTTATTATTCCCCACCATGCCGCTCTTGAATTCTTCAGGATCTGTGGGGCCAAGCTAGAGTCAGCATTTGTCTGAATGCTGGAGCTGGGAAGGCTGGTACTGAAACAAAAATGGGGTCTTGGGGCTGGAGAAATGACCCAGCAGTTTGGAGCACTGGCTGCTCCAGCAGAGGACTTGGGTTCAATTCCATGACCCACATGGCACACACAGCCATCTGTAACTCAAAATCCCAGGAGATTCAGTGCCCTTTTCTGGCCTCTAGAATCCCCAGGGATGCACAGAAATACATGTAGACAACACATCAACACACATTAAATAAATAAATAAAAACTGGAAACAACGTCTCACTGTGGAACACGTGCTGGCCTCTAATGCACAGGGAGATCCTCCTGCCTCAGTTCTCAAATGGTGAAATGATAGGCATGTGGCACTGTGTAGTGAGAATCTAGCCGAGTCACTGTCTCTAGGGTAAACATTAGAATGTAACAGTTGTTTCTCACTGTAGGGTAAGAATAGAATGTATTAGTGTTTGTTGAAGGTACCTGGGTCTTGAGCAGTCATTGTTTTCCATGATTTATAGAGTTGTTTTTCTGGGGAGGTTTTCCATCCATTGCATGGCCTTGGTCACAGGACTATCCAAGTACACTTGGAGGTCTTGCCTTATTGGCAAACAGTACCCAAAAAGGACTAAAGGTTGGGGGTACGATGATTTCCTTCAGAGAACATATAGCATGGATCAAAGGGGCTTTGGTATGAGGAACTTGCTGTGTTCCAAACACAATCTTTGTGTACAATCGATGAATATGCTTCTGAACGGAGGTTTGAGGTTCAGTTCACAAAAACCGTTCCTCCCTGCCGGCAGAGAGCCTAAAATTACCTTCTGGGGTGACTCTCCTTTGAATGGCCAGCAGGACACCGAACACTGACCTAATTCCATTAAAACAGTCAACTTCCCTAAGTACGTAACACTATCAATTAAATATGCCTTCCTACTCAGCCCACCACTGGCCTTAGCTTACAACCTAATCATTCAGATTTTAAATTCTATTTGTTTGGCAGCACACACACAAAGGTACAATATGGAGGTCAGAGGGCAGCCTGAGGAAGTCTGTTCTCTTCTCTCCTTCCACTGTGTGGGTCCTGTGGGTCCTGGGGCTCAAACTCAGGTGGTCAGACTTAGCAGCAAGCACCTGTATCCACTGAGCCAGCCCACTAGCCCACTGATCGTTTATTATCATTACAATGTACAAAATGCTGGGTGTCGTGGCTCACACATGCAATCTTCAGGAGGCTGAGGCAGATGGAGGCTGCTGCAGGTTCAAGGTCAACCTGTGCTACATGCTGAGACTGCCTCCAAACAAAAACAAAATAATAATAGCTGGGCATGGTGCTGCGTGCCTTTGACGCTGGTGCTGTGGAGGCAGAGGCACGCAGAAGAGCTCTGTGAGTTTGAGGCCAGCCTTGTCTGCCTAGTGAGTTCCAGGACAGCCAACTTTTATTTTCAAAAAGCAGTCATTTTTGTTTGAGACAAGGTCTATCTACGTTTCCTTGGCTGTCCTGGAATTCACTACGTAGTTCAAAGTTTGCCAGGCTGACTTTGAACTTACAGAGATCTGGCCTGCCTCTGCCTTCTTAGTGCTGGGATGAAAAATGTTTGGTCCCATACCCAGCATACATTTTTATTCATTATTGTGTGTGTGTGTATGTGGAGGTCAGGGGACACTTGTGTGGAGGGGTGGTCTCTTCTTCCACCCCATGGGTCCCAGGAAACTAAGCTGGTCAGGCTTGGTGGCAAGAGCCTCAGCCAGCTCAGTCACTCAGGTCCCCAGAAGCCTGTCTTGTCCTCCTGTGTAAAATCCTGGAGCTGGACGCAGGAAACAGACAGTTTAGTTTTACAATTAAAAACCAACACCAGGGCGGGACGGTGGCTCACTGGGTAAGGACAGTGGCTGCCTCAGCCTGATAACCCGAGTTCAAGCCCCCATTCACTGGTGGAGGGAGTGGCCATCTCCTTGTCCCCTGATCTCCATGCTCACATGGTGGCACACAAATGCTTGATCTCTATCTCTCTCTCATGCGCGCACACACACACACACACACACACACTGATAATAATAAATAAAGGAGTGAGGGCTTTAAAAAGCCCAACACTACCGGCAGCTGTCCACACGGCAGACTCAGCCTGAGTGAGAAAGTCCTAGGTGACCTCCAACGGGTGCTGCCATGGGCGTGTGACCCCGATCTGTTACTCATTCACAAAGCTTTCCCGTGGCCCCCGGGTGGAGGAATGAAGCATGACGAGGCATAGACTTTGCAGAAATAGTCCATAGGATTTTTCGGTCGTAGACAAGCCCCACAGTGGGGTGAACTCTTCAAAATAACCAGAGACACAGCTTCCAAGATAAGGACGTTTTATGGGGAAGGCAACATCTGCTCTGTTGTGTTGGGAAATGCTTCTAAGAACTACAGGAAACTCTGGTTAACTTAGCCATATCGATGAATGTGGGTTGGTAGTTATTTATTCATTTATTTGTGAGCACATGTGTGTCGGGCAATGTCAAGGCACTCAGGTCAGAGGACAACTTTCAGGAGTCAGTTCTCTCCTTCTACCATGTTGGATCCTAATTGAACTCAGGTGGTCAATCTCCGGGACAAGCACCATTCACCCACTGAACCGTCTTGCCTGGTCTTTATTTTTTTAACTTTTATTTATTTACTTATTTTTGTGATTCCCTAATCTTATGATAAGGCATTTAACATGAAGTATTATGTTTTCTTTCTTTTTTAAAGATTTATTTATTTATTATGTATACAGTGTTCTGTTTGCATGTATCCCTGCAGGCCAGAAGAGGGCGCCAGATCTCATTACAGATGGTTGTGAGCCACCGTGTGGGTGCTGGGAATTGAACTCAGGACCTCTGGAAGAGCAGCCAGTGTTCTTAACCTCTGAGCCATCTCTCCAGCCCAGTATTATGTTTTCTAATGTGAAGTTTAATAAATGTCACCTACATGTGTGAATGGCCCCAGAAGAAGGGCCTTAACTTTTACCTACTTATTTATTTATTTATTTATTTATTTATTTGTTTGTTTGTTTGTTTGTTTGTTTATTTTAAGTATAATGGTTCAGTTGGTAGTCACTTATCAGTAGACCAGACTGACCTGGAACTCACAGAGATCTTCTTTCCTCTGCCTTCCCAGTGCCGGGATTAAAGGCATATGCCACAACACCCAGCAGGCTGGCTTTTTAATGACTATTATTATTGTTTTAATTTCTTTTTATTACTTTAAGTCCATGGGTGTTTTGCCTGTGTGCATGTCTGTGTACCACATACGTACCCAGAGGCCAGAAGAGGGTGTACAACTGTAGTTATAGGTAGCTGTGAGCTGCCTCGTGGATGCTGGGAGTCAAACCCAAGTCCTCCAGAAAAGCAGCCAATGCTCTTACCCACTGAGCCATCTCTCCAGCCCTGGTTTCTTTTTGCTATCCCAAGGGTTCCATCCTCTATGGTGAGGCTCCGGTTTGTTTAAAACAGTTCTGTGTGTTGATGGCCTTGGGTTGTTCTTTTACCTTTTTTTTTTTTTTTTTTTTTTTTTTTGCTGTTTTTCATTGTGTATTTTAAGCCTGGCCTATGGTAGTGAGACCCTGTCTCAAAAAAGAAATAAATAAAATAAAATAAAAAAGAATAAACTCTCAGCACTTGGGGCTTACTTACACCTTTTTCTTTTCTTTTTTTCTTTTTTTTTTTTTGGTTTTTCGAGACAGGGTTTCTCTGTGTAGCTTTGCTTCTTTCCTGGAACTCACTCTGTAGCCCAGGCTGGCCTCGAACTCACCGCCGGGCCTTACTCCTTTTTCTAGAGCTCCTCTCAATGCTGTGTGGCTGGCCTCCATGCTGGTTATCGGCTCCTTTCTCCCACTCAGGGCAGGTGCAAGACTTGTAGCTTGCCTGCCCTCGGGTGTTTTTCTTTTATACTCTAATACATTGTTCTTGAGCCTGCATCTAAATCCATCCTTGATTTTGCTGAGACTAATTAATAGACTAATTAATATAACCCTTATATTAATACTTACCAGTGGCCACGCCCCCTCCCCAGCAACCATTGACTGCCAATATCTCCTCGGCTAGGGGTCGGTCTCGTGAGCCCCTCCCCTGTCTCTTTCCTTTCCGATCATTTAGTGCAGATTTCTGCCCATTTTTCCCTGTGGACCGTTTTACAAACAGCTTGCCTTGCACGGATAAAAGAAAGCTCAGTTAAATCCATACAGTCTTGAGAAAGTAACGGCAGCACATTTTCGCTTCTGACTTAATCTGGAACGTTCTGTGTGTGCTCACGCTTCTCATGGAAGATTAAAAAGCAGAGGAGAAACATCCCGAGCTCTCCTGGAGCATGGAAATGGCCTATAATTGCTGACATTGGTTACACATTTGCCATTGTTCTAGGACATTCCCACGGTGTCTGCAGGCGCCCGCCCCCTCCCTTCACCCCTACTTTGTTTTATGACTTGATCTGTCGGCCCGCAGCTCCCCTGGCTTTTCATGCTTTTACCAGAATGCATAATAAGCTCAAGCTGGACTTTTCAAAACTGACCTTTGAAGGCAAAACCTGTCCTAACCAGACTGCTGTTATGCACCAAATGGTGACAGGATACGGCATCTTGCAAGATCTGCAGCAGAGGTCATTCAAGGGGCAGCGAGAGGGAGGTGTGGCTTTCACACATAACACAGGTGTGTAGCTTTGTGGCTTTTCCGTTTTCATGTGTGTGTTTTAATGTAGGGAGATTTTTTTTAATTTTCATGTATATGAGTGTTTTGTCTGCGTGTATGTCTGTGCACCACAAGCACGCAGTGCCTTTGGAGGCCAGAAGAGGGTGTCAGATGCCCTGGAACTGGAGTTACAGATGGTTTTGAGCCATGTGGGTGCTGGAAACCCAAACCAGGTCCTCTGGAAGAGTAACCAGTGCTCTTAACTGTTGAGCCATCTCTCCAGCCCTGGGATGTGGGATGGTCTGTATGACAAATGTGTTGCTGATTGGTCAATGAATAAATCACTGATTGGTCAGTGGCCAGGCAGGAAGTATAGGCGGGACTAACAGAGAGGAGAATTGAGAGAACAGGAAGCTGGGTGGGAGAGACACTACCAGCCGCCATCAGGACAAGGAAGATGTAAAGTACCGGTAAGCCACAAGCCACGTGGCAAGGTATAGATTAATAGAAATGGATTAATTTAAGCTGTAAGAACAGTTAGCAAGAAGCCTGCCACGGCCATACAGTTTGTAACCAATATAAGTCTCTGTGTTTCCTTGATCGTGTTTGAGCGGCTTGGGACTGGCGGGTGAGAGAGATTTGTCCTGACTGTGGGCCAGGCAGGAAAACTCTAGCAACACTGGGAGATATTTTTTAAAGATACATGGCAGCAGGTGGTTATGGCCCACGCCTTTAATCCCAGCACTGGGGAGACAGAGGCAGGCAGATCTCTCTGAGTTCGAGGCCAGCCTGGTCTACAGAGTAAGTTCCAGGACAGCCAGGGCTGCAC
This sequence comes from Peromyscus californicus insignis, assembly GCF_007827085.1. NCBI lineage: Eukaryota > Metazoa > Chordata > Mammalia > Rodentia > Cricetidae > Peromyscus > Peromyscus californicus. Next base: position 166,808,731 of record NW_026294562.1, on the reverse strand, counting down.
AGAGAAACCCTGTCTCAAAAACCGAAGATGAAGAAAAAAAAAAAGACATACGGTTCCAACTGTCATGAAATTCCAGACACTCTGGAGGCTGAGGGAAGAGACCCACAGTTCAGCTTTGACAACAGAGAGACCTGGGTGTAGAGCTCAGAGGTACGACACCAAGATCCAGGTATGGTCCAGGATCCAAGAGTGAGGGGCTGGAGGAGGCGTTCAGCAGCAGAGCACCTGCCTAGTATCCAGAAGGTCCTACATTCAATCCCAGTACCTCAAAATACATAAAATAAATGAATAAAAGTGTGTGGGCGTGGTTCAGTCAGTCACGGCAATCTCAGCACTCAGGGAGCTGAAGCAGGAGGATCCTAAGTACAAAATCAGCCTGAACTACGTAATGATACTGGTGTGTGTGTGTGTGTGTGTGTGTGTGTGTGTGTGATGACATTTTAAAGAAAAAATAAGTGTCTCTCCAGCCAGGGCCATTCACTCATGGAAGTGACATTTGTTGAAGTTTGACATTTGGAGGCTGGAGAAATAGCAGTTATGAGTACTTATTCAGCTCCCAACGCCCACATGGTGGCTCACAACCATCCACAACCCCAGTTCTCAGAGATCCGAGGCCCTTTCAACCATACATACATACATGCAAACTAAACATTAAATAAAACATACATAAAATAATACATAAGATGAACCTTAAATTTTTTAAGTTCAACATTAGAAGACATTTTTTCATGTTAAACACCTTAAGAATTGCAAAAAAAAAAATTTAAATAAAGAATTCAGTGGGTGTGGTGGTTTGAAAGAGAATGGCCCCCATAGACTCATATATTTGAATATTTGGTCCCGTTAGTGGAACTGTTTAGGAAGGATTAGGAGGTGTGGCCTTGTTGGAGGAGGTGTGTCACTGGGGGTGGGCTTTGAGGTTTCAAAAGCCCTTTTCAGCCCAGTCTCTCTCCCTCTCTCTCTCTCCCTCTCCCTCCCCTTCTCCCTCTCCCTCTCTCCCTCTCAGCCTCCTGCCAGCAGATATGAGCTCTCAGCTACTGACTGCTCCAGCTCCATGTCTGCCTGTGAGTTGCCACACTCCCCACTGAGTGTGTTAATGGGAGGTGGGGCGGGCGGTGTAAAAAGTGAAAGTGCTTCTGGACTTCTCCCTAACATCTCCAGTCACTTAACTCGAGTTTAAACATTTGTCTCCTTGGTATGGAGCTAATCACAAAGATTAAACTTTGTCATCAGGACTGGGGCTGTAGCCGAGTGGATAGAGCTCTTGCTTAGCACGCGTGAAGCCCTGGGTTCCATCCCCAGCCCTGCATAAACCAGCATTTACCATCTCAACATTTAGGAGGTGGAGGCAGGAGGATCTGAAGTTCAAGGTTGTTCTAGGCTGCGCATTAAGTTCAAGGTCAGCCTGGGCTATGTGAGATCCTGTCTCAAAAGGTATGGAGGGTGGGATATTGACTAGGGGGATAGCTCAGTACTAAAACACTTGTCTAACATGTAGGGGGTCCCAGGTTCCAAACTCCAGCACCGAAAAATATAAGCTGGTCATGGTTTACACCTATAACCCTCACACTTGGGAGCCTGAGGCAGGAGAATCACAATGAGTTCAAGGCCAGCCTGGGCTACATAGGGAAGTCCAGGCTAGCCTGGGCTACAGAATGAGATAACAGAAGCTGATTCGGTGCCCCACCCTGCCCATTTTCTTCACCTTCTGCTATTTCTCAGCATACTAGCAGGCCAGTTCCAGAAGGCTGGGACTCCCACATCGTCCCCGGCTGTCTGACAGATGCCCGGCAGCTCTGGCTGGCAGGTAGTTGAGCTCTGAGATTGCCTTCATGACATCCCCTGTATCTGGGTCGCATCCATGGACCTCCCCACCAAGGGGATTTTGCTTGTTTGTTTGTCTATTAGTGGGTTTACCAGACCCCAACAGATGACCGTCATGGGAGTTCTTCAAAGACCCTGAGAGCTTGCCCAAAAACGGCTTTTAAGTCAGCCGACAGGTCGCATTCAGTGCTGCAGATCAGCTGCTGTCCAGCCCCAGGTCGCTACGCTCTTTGACACACTCCATCCTCATAGTCATGGTCATCCATCTACGGCTCTCCCACTGTGCGCGTCACAATCTCCCGGAGGGTCTTAAGGACGCCGATTCTGGGCATCGGTCAGTAAAGTACTGACCACGCGGGTGTGAGGACCTGAGTTCGAATCTCCAGCACCCACATAAGAATCCAGGCACAGCAAGCCTGACGGTGGTGGCGCACACCTCTAATCCCAGTACTCGGGAGGCAGAGTGGATCTTGGTAGAGTTCAAGGCCAGCCTGGTCTACAGTGCAGGTTCTAGGATACCAAGAGCTACACAGGAAAACCTAGTCTTGAAAAAAAACAAAACAAAAACAAACAAACAAAAAACCCAAAAAACAAACAAGAAAACAAGTACATCAGTGCTAGGGGGCAGACACAGGAGGATCCCCAGAGCTCACTGGAGGGCCAGCCTCACCCAGTCAGTGAACTTCAGGTTCAGTGAGAGACCTTATCCCCCAAAATAAGGTGGAGGGCATTTGAGGAAACCATCTAACGTCAACCTCTGGCCCTACATGTGCACACACCACACACACACACACACACACACACACACACACACACACACACACACAGGAATATCCCACATGGACATGTATACACACACACACACACTAAGGTGCACCTCACGTGAACATGTATGCACACATACGCACACACCAAGGTGGTCCGCGTGTTACCTTGTGTACACACACACACACACACACACACACGCAGATGCACCTACACACACGAATATGTAAACACAAATCCCCAACATGCTATTTCCAAGGCACAATTCCAAGAAATGCTGATTTCACAGTTGAGGCCACAAAATAGCTATGGAATACCCAGGGGTCCGGGGGGTTAGCTACATCGGGCGTGGGAAATCTAAAGGGAAAATCTACATACACTGTGCTCTTATGTCTGTTAATTTTATTCCTCTAAGACAAAATTCTATCAATACAGCTATAGCTCCGTCAAGCATTCAAGGCAGGAACAACTCTAGATACACCAAGCTCTATATCTGTCTACTTTATTTCTCTGGGATGAAATCCTGTCTCCATAGCTTCAGTTCCGTCCAGCTCCCTAGCTCTCCTATGTTTCCAGCCTCATCTTCGTCCTCTTCATCCTCTTTCTCCATCTCTGCTGCTCTCTACTCCTGGCACCCAGAAAGCTCTACTGGAGATCTGCAGATCCGCTTACCCTAGGCCATGGAACCTCTGTTGTCCTCTCTTCTCCCTGGCCACACTGTTCTGTCGGTTTCTACAGAAAATACCTGCCCTTTCTTTCCCTGGGCATGTGGTTCCCTGCCTCCTCAGGAGTGTTGTTTTACCTCTCACCTTGATATGTAAAATCCTCTTTTGTTCTCAGTCAGTTGCTCTGGAGAGCCCCTAGGCCTCGGGTCTGAGGGATGGTCTGAGCTTCATTTGCACAAGAAACAAAGCTATACATCTCCAGCCAGCTTGTCTCCTCGGCTCAGTGGGGAGGCGGTGTGTGTGTGTGTGTGTGTGTGTGTGTGTGTGTGTGTGTGTGTGTGTGTTAGTAACCTAGAATTTCAGCATGATGTCTGGAAATATTTGAGCACACAAGAATTTCATAGTAGAAGACAGCTGGAACATTAAAGACTGGATAGCACCAAATATTCATAATAAATGGCTTGCCTCTTGATAGAGCCTTGGCCAGTCAAAGTATAGCTTTAATACACAGCTGAATCTCCATGATATATTCTTGCAGCCCGCAAGAAATAGCATTTTAATAGGGAGTGCAGGTGACTCTGGTGTGGAGGCCACCTTAATTCAGGAGCCCTAGCATGGAGACCTTAAGCAGGAGAAATCTTTTAATTAAAAGACCTTTTTTTTTTTTCCCAAGACAGTTTCTCTGTGTAGCTCTGGCTGTCCTGGAATTTGCTCTGTAGACCAGGCTGGCCTCAAACGCAGAGATCCACCTGTCTCTGCTTCCTGAATGCTGGGATTAAAGGCGTGCACCATCACCACCCAGCTGAAAGACTTCTAAGGTAGTTCATATCACTAATCCCAGCACTTGAGAAAGCAGAGGCAGGTGGATCTCTGTGAGCTCCAGGCTGGCCAAGACTCCAAGACTACACAGTAAGACTCTGCACTTTGGGCGTGGTGGCACACACCTTTAATCCCAGCAATGGGCCGGGCAGTGGTGGCGCACGCCTTTAATCCCAGCACTCGGGAGGCAGAGCCAGGCGGATCTCTGTGAGTTCGAGGCCAGCCTGGTCTATAGAGTGAGTTCCAGGAAAGGCGCAAAGCTACACAGAGAAACCCTGTCTCGAAAAACCAAAAAATAAAATAAAATAAAATAAAATAAAAAATAATAAATAAATAAATCCCAGCAACGGGGAGGCAGAGGCAAGTGGATCTCTGTGAGTTTGAGGCCAGCCTGGTCTACAGAGTGAGTTCCAGGAGAACCAGGGCTACACAGAGAAATCCTGTCTTGGAAAACCAAAACCAAAAACAAAAACAACTCTGCACCCCTACACACACACGTCACCTCCAAAAAAAAAAAGGCTTCTGCCTTAGGACAGGTGAAATGGCTCAGCAGGTTAAAGGTGCTTGCCTCAAAAGCCAGGTGACCTGCATTAGATCCCAGGAACCCATGGAAAGATGGAAAGAGAAAACTGGTCCCACAGAGCTATCTCCTGAGCCTCTGAGCACCGTGGAGTGCGTTGGCACACGTTCCCCCCCCACACACACCATGGCACAGGTACATACAACAAGACTGTTTAAAGCTCTCTGCCTCTGCCAAGGAGTAGGAGGGAAGAAAGAGCTCTCACTGTCCAGACACTTTTATAACAAACCAGCATCAACCAGGCCTGATGATACAGGTCTATAATTCATTCCATCTACTTGGGAGACTGAAGCAGGAAGGTAACAAGTTCAAAGCCAGCCTGAGCTACACTGAGCCCACTGAAACCTAAGCTTGAAAATAAAACATAAAAAGAAGGCTGGTTGTGTGGTTCAGTGGTAGAGCCCCTGCCTAGAATCCCCCAGTGAGGGGCTGGGGGTGTGGCTCAGTGGTAGAGCACCTGCCTAGAATCCCCCAGTGAGGGGCTGGGATGTGGCTCAGTGGTAGAGCACCTGCCTAGAATCCCCCAATGAGGGGCTGGGGACATGGCTTAGCAGTGTGGTAATTACCTAGCATGTGTGAGGATCTAGGTCCAATCCCTAGGACCAAAACATAACTAAATAAACTTTCAGATCATTCAATATCATTTATTACCTATCCTAGAATCCATAAGGTCACTGGGGACATAGATGACAGCCCACAACAACCAAGAACAAATAGGTTCTTCTCTGATGGGAAATTAACAACAGTCACGTGAATCTCTAATTGCTTAGCAGGGAACATCTTCCTCCAAGGTCCATGCCCCATGCACCCTCCTCCAACAAGACAGACTACGGAGAGACTTCATTTGCACAACTTTATTTTACACTCACACATTTACATTCATTGATCATTTTATCAATGCGCTACTGCAACGAAGGTGTCTCAAGGACTATCACAAGAAATGGGTCTGGTGGTTGACTGATTCACAGACGCGTGTCGAACAACTGATCACAGTTTCTGGATCGAGAAAACGGAAGCAGGGGTCGGGGGTGGGGGGGAGTGTGGAGAGCATGAAAACTCATGATGACTGGAAATCCAGGACGGAAATCCCGCTGTGTACCAGGTTAGCCCCGATAAGCAAGTGACCCCCGCTGTCAATCATAGCTGAACAGGGAAAGTAAACACACAGACTCGCTTTGGATATTGTGTTTCAGGACATGCAGGGGACCAGATCCCTCTCCACCTTCGTCCTCAAAGTTCCCATCTACAAGAAACTGGGGGTGGGGGCACCTCAGTTAGGAAAGCAGACAAGCAAGCCAACACGGCAGCACAGGCTTGCAGCCCCAGTGCTGGGGGAGCCGACAGGAGGGTCCCTGGGTCCACTGCCAGGCCAGCCTCCTAGCCAGCTTCAGGACAGTGAGAGACTGTCTCATAAAACAGCAGATGGTGACGGAGGAGTGACTCCCAAGGCAGCGCTCTGCCTCCACATACACACACACGTGCACATAGGCACAGATGAACACACACACACACAGAAAAATACAGTTATATACAAAGTACAATGCCGATGACTGGTTACAGTTATCCTATACACACGAGGGAATATTCCAGTACTTTGGATTACGACACTGTTGAGTTGCCATTTTTCTACACTTTAAAAAAAAAATTGTTTTTATTTACTTATTTATTTTGAGGCGGGGCCTTTCTCTGTAGCCCAAGCTGGCCTTGAACTCATAGCAATTCTCCTGCCTCAGCCTCCACATACGGGGGTTACGGCCACATGTCACCACACCTGCTGCTTTCTAGTGTTAAAATTTTTTATTACATGTATTTACTGGGGGCATGCTCGTGCCCCGGAACGATTGTGGAGGTCAGAGGGGGATTCTCAGGAGTTGTTTCTCTCTTTCCACCATCTGGGTGCTGGGGATCGAACCCAGGGACTCAGGCTTGGTGGCAAGCCCCTTTTCTCACTGAGCCATATCTCCAGCCTCTCTTTCATGCTTCTGAGTGTGAAAAAGAGAGTCCTCAGGCTGTAGCTGAGAAACCACAGATGGTGGAGCTGCCATCCTCTCTCCTTCCCGTGGACACAGAACGGGACATGGCAGCATGGTCGGATCTAACGGCACTAAATTCAGAGGCCAGAAATCAGCCCATTTTAAAGAAACTTTTGAAAAGAGAGAGATTTCTGCCTTCTTACTATAATGTGAGCAGCTGACTTAAGCCTCAAAGACAGGGGTGTCTCATAGAGGTCCACACAATTAGAGCTAAAAACTGATTTTTCTCTACCAATCTCTCCTCTCCCCCACAGGCTTCCTGAGAGGGCATCACCACATTTTAGAACTAAGTGCCATTTTTATTCCAGTTTGGTTTTTATTGGCTCTGGAGATGGAACCCAGGGCCTTGCATACGCTGGGCAGAAGCTCTGCCACCGAGCCCCACCCCCAGCCCCTCGCTGGGGGATTCCCAGCCCGGAAGCTCACCATTTCAGATAGGTTGGCTGGCCGGCAAGTCCTTGGGATCAACCTGTCTCAACCACCTGATGCTGGTGTTACAGGCACGGACAGCCATCCCTGACCTTTTTACATGAGTCCTAAGGATTAGAACTCAGGGCCTTGTGTTTGTACTGCAAGCTTTCTTACCCCCTGAGACATCTCCCCTGCCCTTGGTTTTCTTTATTAAAGACTCTGAAATCTGAAGAACTCAAGGGCAAGCAGACATTTGTTTTTTCTCCAGAACTAATTCTTGGGACCTAGCCGACTTCCAGTTAGGTTGCTGGAGGAGGGAAACTGAAGGACGCACACAGAGCAGGAAGAGCAAGTCCTGACTTACCAAATGCTCACAGCCCGAGGGACAAAATGGCCACCCTGCCCTTCTGGACCTCAGGCTCTGCAGCCGGTCTGGGCCTCCAGAAGACAAGGCAGTGGGTAGAGGAGGATAAAGGCTGAATGTGGGTGAGCATAACCGTGAGCTCCCTCGTGGGTAAGGGGGAAAGAATGTTCTAGAATTTTCCGAAGCTACTTACCGCCTCTTCTGCCTTTGAGGGTGAGCGGAGGCGAGAAAGAAGTTCCGACTGAGGAAAAGACACAAAGAATCCAACAATCCCCACCTCCTAAGGCCTTCCATCCATTACCTGTGTGGGTCAGACCCCCCACACACATATAACAGGCCCCAGTAGTCCAAAGTCATGTTTCATTCATCCACAAAGAAAAAGTTTGCTCCCAACTTGAAACTTCTTCCTTGATGCTCTACCGTCTCTTCAGGTACAGACAGGGTTCCCCAAATCATAGCTGTCTGGGATCTGTGGATAAATCAGAACATCCCAAGAAGGGAAGCAGGGACAGGAATAATTAAATATTTACTGGGAACCTCCCGAGTCCACCCCCACCCAGGGGGACCCTAGAAACATCAGCCTTAGAGCCCCGCACCATAACAAACAAGAGAACCTCAAATCATAAACTTTTGATTTGTGATCAAAATCTGGTCATAGGCTGATCTCAGACTCTCGACCCTCACTAGTCTCCCAAAAGTGTTGGGATTACAAGTATGTGCCACCATGTCCTGCCCCCCAAACCATTACATTGCTATGGAGGAAGGAAGTGAGTGAGATAGTCATGGATTGGCAGTGACCCCGATGATGCCTAACAAGGACTGGAGGAGGGAGGCCCAGGCTCTCCCTCACCAACCCTCACCTGGGAGGGTGTCAATTACTTCCCCCAGTGCACTGGGGTCCTGTGAGCCCCTCTGCACCACCCTCCCCCACTGCATGCCCACTTTAACCAACCAAGTCATTTCTGTAGCCACTCACCTTTGGAGACCCGAGGGAAGCCTCCCGGCTTCATCTTCCGAGCCCTGGAGGTTGAGGGCGATGCGTCATCAGGCTGGGGCCCCTGAGGAGCCCTTTGAGCCGACATGGCCCTTCTAGAACCAGACCCTTTCTTGGGAATCCCCGGTTTGTTCTTGGTGCCTTCAGAATCAACCAGAACATAAGAAAGAGAGGCCAAGCTCATCTTCTTCTTCTTCCTCACGGGAGCAGGGATCTTGTTTGAGGGCCAGGTCGCCGCTTTCTTCTTTGGAGGGCTCTCAGGACCACCATCTTGATCTGAGTCCTCCAGATTCTCAGGGCTCTCTGCTCCGGGCAGCGTACTGTGAGGAAGATCATTGGGATCCTCCTTCCAGATTCTTTTCTTCTTCCAGACGGTCTCTTCCTGCTTCACAATGGGTTTTTTGTTGCTCTTGGCCGACTCTGGGATCTCTGAGCTTTGGGCAGCCGCAGGTTCAGCACCTACCCTATTGTTATAATTGTTACCTTGGGGTTTTCTCCAGAATATTGGCTCTTGCTTAGGATTTTTTTTCTGCTTCCTTCTCCTGGAGCGAATCTTACCTCCAGCCCTGCGAACTAGAGGTTTTGGAGGGTCACCACGGTCCTCCATCTTGCAAGCCGATCCCACCTCTGCGCCCAGCCCGGGTTCTTTCTTTACCCTCCTTGCTGTTGAAGCCCTAGTCGCCATCAACTCAGCCTCAGTAGCCTCCTCAGTAGCCCTGGCTTCCTCCTCCCTGCTGCGGATTTCAGAGTCCTTGTAGAAAATAACCTGTACCACGGCGCCCAGGAGCAGCCCCACGGCTTCTGCCCAGTTCGGTGGAGGCTGGTTTGGGTTCGGGAACGATGGGTTAAGCCTCAAGAGGCGCACCACATCCTCCCAAGTGCGCCCTTCAGCATCCAGGAATTCGTTCAGATTTTTTAAAAACTCAGCGTCCTGGGTGGGGTCTCTACAGACCACTTTCCAGACACCGCCCCTCCCCGGGAACTCGCGGGGTATAGAGCTCAGATTCACACCCTCGCTAACCTCAATGAGCGCAGCCTTGACGTTCTCTTGCCGCAAAAAAATTTTGTTGAGCACGCGGTATGTGCCCAGTGGCAAGAGGATCCCATTCAAGGTCTCCTCAATTTCTGCATGGCCACAGTGCTCAGGGATGCCAGTGACCAACAGGGATCTATGGATGTCCAGTCCCATGCCCTTGCACCAGTCCTCCAGCAGGCTCATGGCCCTGGGCTCCGACATCTTCCTGCTCTACCTGTGATTGGAACAAAGAATCTATGAGGGCGGGGGTGGAGGTGAGGTGGTCCCCAAATATGAATCCCGCAAGGTGACAAGACAGTGAGGTCAGATTCCATGGAAGATGGACAGCTCTCCCCTGTGTCTTCCACGGCTGGCCTTGCAAGAGACCTCGCCCCCCTCCCTAAACCCCCCTCCCCCGCGCAAGATCCTCCTCCCTAGCCTGGGCCCCTGGTGCTCACGTGTTCTGAATATGGTGCAATCGGCCCTAGCCCCTTCTTGGAGCCTGGAGCTCCGAAGGTTCACAGTGATGTTCTGGCCACCCCCGCTTCTGACAGTTCAGGCAGGCCAAGGACAGGAGGCTGGAGCGCAGTTGGCTTCCTGAGCGCAGTCCCTGGCCCCAGAGAGCCAGGAAGTTGTGCCTATGCTCGGCTCCAGCTCCAGTCTGTACGGGTCACACGGCCTTGATCCCCTGAGCTCCACGGAGCTGGCGTTGAAGAGCGCTCATGCGCACTTGGTTCCTGCACAAGTTCCTCAGATCTGCATCCCCAGCGGTCTCCATGGCAACCAGCCACTGGTTGCTAAGCATCATTGCGGCCTGCTATGGGCTCCGCAGTTGGGCTTAATAGGAAAAATGGAGAAAAGATGTGACCACTGCTCTTCTTTAGATGTCCATTGGGGGAAAAAAAAGTCTGTATCCTACATCCCTCCACGGCTATTGTCTCTACCATGACTATTCTTTTCTCTTTAAATTTACACACACACACACACACACACACACACACACACACACACGTCTCACCCAAGGGTTCTACTGTGCAGCCCTGGCTGTCTTGGAACTTTCTGTGTAGACTAATTTAGCCTAGAACTCACAGAGATCCACCTGCCTCTACTTCCTGGGTGCTAGTATTAAAGGCTTGTGCCACCATGTCTGGCAACTTTTGTAATTTTTAAACAATTAGTTTGGAGTTGTTGTTTTGTTTTGTTTTTGCTAGAATACAAAGTAATTGGGGCTGGAAAGATAGCCCAGAGGTTAGCGCTGGTGGCCCCCTGCAGAGAACCCAGGTTCAATTCCCAGCAGCCAGCCACATCTGCAATTACAGTTCTGGGAATCTGACGCCATCTTCTGACCTCTGTGGGCACTGCATGCATGTGGGGCACAGATAATACATATAGGCAAAACACCCACACATGTAAGATAAATAAATAAACCTCTAGGTACAGCCCAGCAGTAGAACACTTTTGAATCCCTGGAGTGAATCCCAGCACTGTTGAATAAATAAATAAATAAGAAAGCTATTTACCTTATGAGGTTCGCTAAAGTTGAGCTTAGATGAAAGCTTCCGTGACCAGGGTTAGGTTTGAATTTCACCAACTGTATTACAAGTAACTACAAAGAAGGAACTTCTGTGACCCCAGAAACTGAGAGTTACCCCATAGACTAAGAATAATTGGAAGATTTGGTCATCAAAAATGAAACTGAAGGCTGGACAGTGGTGGCACCCGCCTTTAATCCCACCAGCACTCGGGAGGCAGAGGCAGGCGGATCTCTGTGAGTTCAAGGCCAGCCTGGTCTACAGAGCAAGTTCCAGGACAGCCAGGGCTACATGGTGAAACCCTGTCTCTAACTAAGAAAGTGGAGGACAATCAAGGAAGGTACCAACATTGACCTCTGGCCACCACAACCACACACACGTGCAAGCAAACCCCCCTCCAAAGACACAGACACAAAAATGATGCATTTGAATTATACCATTTCAATGAAATGTGGGCTTAGAGAAAGTCATGTTTCTAAAACTCTGCATTTCAAATTGATGTATGTGTGTGTGTGTGTGTGTATGAGTGTGCAAGTGCATGTGCCAAGGCACACACGTGGAGGTCAGAAGACAGCTTGCTGGAGTCAGTTCTCCCCTTCCACGTGGACTGAACTCAGGTCCCAGGCTTGTGCAGGGAACACTTTTACCCATTGGGCCATCTCACCATCCCAAAATCTGTGCCACATTTGTCATTCGATGTGGTTGTGATATGTAAAACTAAGAAAATGAGGGAGCTGGAGAGATGGTTCAGTGGTTAAGAGCACTGGCTGCTCTTCCAGAGGTCCTGAGTTCAATTCCCAGCACCCACATGGTGGCTCACAACCATCTATAATGAGATCTGGTGCCCTCTTCTGGCCTGCAGGCATACTTGGAGGCAGAATGTTGTATACATAATAAATAATTAAATCTTTAAAAAGAAAATGAATAACTTAAGATTCAATAAAAATGAGATACAAAAATATTTTAAATAAGTGAAAAATGAACCAATATTATGTACACACACACACACACACACACACACAGACTTATTTATGATGAAATTCAAAATATTTAACAGTATTTAAGAGAAAAAAATTAAAATTTAAAATGTGTTTATGGCCAGGTATGGTGGTGCATGCCTTTAGTCCCAGCACTCAGAAGGCAGAGGCAGGTGAATCTCTGTGAGTTCCAGGCCAGCCAATCTAGACAGTGAGACTATTGAGACCAGAGTGACTGTCCAATGGATAAAAGCACTGGCTGCTCTTGACTAGGACCCAGGTTCTATTCCTAGCACTCACACAGTAATTCACAACCATCTGTAAGTCCAGCTCCAAGGACTATAATTCCCTCTTCTGGTCACCTTGGTTACCAGCACACACATGGTGCACATATATGCATGCAGGTAAACAATTATACACATAAACTAAAAATAAAAATTGTGAGCCGGGGTGGTGGTGGTGCACGCCTTTAATCACAGCAATCGGGAGGCAGAGCCAGGCGGATATTTGTGAGTTCGAGGCCAACCTGGTCTAGAAATTGAGTTCCAGGACAGCCATGACTGTTACACAGAGAAACCCTGTCTTGAAAAATAAACAAAACAAAAAAACCTGTGACTGTGGGATCTCTGAGTTTGAGGTCAGCCTGGTCTACATAGTGAGTTCTAGGACAGCCAGGACTGCACAGAGAAACCCTGTCTTGATAAAAATAAAAAAGGGAAGGATGTAAATGTAAATAAATTAAATTAAAATATATTTATAAAGCCAGGCATAATAGTACATGCCTTTTATCCCAGCAGGAATATCCCAGAAAGTTCAAGGATTGTCAGAGCTGCAAATAAAGGACCAGGCCAATCAGGGTTACATAACAACTCTGTCTCAAAAATTAATTAATTAATTAATTATAAACCTGTAATCCCTTGGCAGGTGGATTAAGAGTTCAATGTCAGCTGGGCAGTGGTGGCAAATGCTTTTTTTTTTGTTGTTTTTTCGAGACAGGGTTTCTCTGTGTAGCTTTGCGCCTTTCCTGGAACTCACTTGGTAGCCCAGGCTGGCCTCGAACTCACAGAGATCCACCTGGCTCTGCCTCCCGAGTGCTGGGATTAAAGGCGTGCGCCACCACTGCCCGGCGGCAAATGCTTTTAATCCCAGCAATTGGGAGGCAGAGCCAGGCAGATCTCTGTGAGCTCGAGGCCAGCCTGGTCTACAGAGAGAGATCCAGGACAGGCACCAAAGCTACACAGAGAAACCCTATCTCAAAAAACCAAAAAAATAAATAAAAAATGAGTTCAAGGTCATCCTTACATGCATTTCAAATTTGAGGCCAACCTAGGCTTTGTGAGAATCTAAATAAAAAGATAACTAAATCATGTTCATGCAGATGAATATATAAATATATAGAGAGAAACTTTATATATGTGTATGTGTTTATATACACATATGTGCTTAGTGAAGTCAATTGCCTGCCCAATCTCACATTAAGGAGGCACCCTGATTGCCAGAGGATTTAAAAATAGTTCTAACACATCCCTAATAGGAGTCTTACTGTGGTTTCCATGACAACACAGGTCCTGCGGTTTCCATGACAACATTTTGCAGCGCGGGGGTTTCCAAGACAACACACCTCTGCAACCTTTCCACCCATCACTGCTTTGTGTTTAAGGTTATTTTTCCATCTTCTGCCTCTCCCTTAGCCTTTCAGTTTCTTTGGTGCTTGTTTGGTTTTTGTTTTTGCTTGAAGACGAGATGTTGCCCAGGCTGGCCTCACACTTGTTATTTAGCCAAGGATGGCCTTGAGCTCCTGACCTTCCTGACTCTGACCCCCCAGTGCCGTTGCAGATGTGAGTCAGCATGCCCGGCCCCATTTCTTTTGCTGTGAGACGTGCTCTGACTGGGTGGTGCAGGCTGGCTTTGAATTCAAGACCCTCCTGAGTCAGTGCCCTGAGTCCTGGGATGGCAGACATTTGCCACCATACCTGGCTAGACTTTGGGATTCTCTTTTATCCTACTGTGTGTTTTAGTTGAGAACCCATCAAATTTCTAGAAATACCAACTCCAGAGAAGGTTTAGGGGTTGTCTAAGTTTGTTTTCTGTTGCCGTGATAAACACCATGACCAAAAACCAGCTTGAGGAGCAAAGGGTGTATTTCAGCTTACAGCTGTAGTCCCTTGAGAAAAGTTGGGGCAAGAACCTAGAGCAGGGACTCAGGGGGAGCCCATGGAGGAACAGGGCTTACTGACTTGCTCAGTTCGCTTTCTTTTTTTTTTTTTTTTTTTTTTTTTTTTGTTTTGTTTTGTTTTGTTTTTTTGGTTTTTCGAGACAGGGTTTCTCTGTGTAGCTTTGCGCCTTTTCCTGGAACTCACTTGGTAGCCCAGGCTGGCCTCGAACTCACAGAGATCCGCCTGGCTCTGCCTCCCGAGTGCTGGGATTAAAGGCATGTGCCACCACCACCCGGCTCAGTTCGCTTTCTTATACACCCAGAACCATCAGCCCAGGGGTGGCACCGCCCACAGTGGGCTGAGCCCTCCCATATCACTCATCAGTCAAGAAAATGCCCCCGCCCCCAGAGGCTTGCCGACAGACAGTCTGACAGCGTCATTTTCTCAGTCTAGGTTTCCTCTTCTCAGATGAACCTAGCGTGTGTCAACAGCAGCAAATAATAATCATAGTCATAACAAACGAAACTCACCAAACCAGCCGTGGGTGGGTTCCTCCTAGATTTTGCTTTTTCCAGTATGTTGTGCTAACCCACCCACCTCGGAGATGGAGATGGTCAGCGGTCACCGTCTCCGTCCGTCCTCTATTCCGTCAGGGTTCCTCTCGCACTGAACGCTCTCCCATTCAACTTGATTCCTCCCAAGCCTGGGGTGCTCACCATCTTTCCACAGCTGCGATAAAACACTCTGACCAAGATCAACTCGGGGAGAGTCCCACTTAGGGTTCCTGTTGCTGCGATGAAACACCACGCTCACGGCAAAGTGGGGAGGGAAGGGTTTATTCGCCTCACACTTCAGCTTCGCTGTTCATCACCAAAGGAAGTCAGGACAGGAACTCAAGCAGGACAGGAACCTAGAGGCAAGAGGGGAGCTGTTTCCTGGCTCACTCCCCTGGCTTGCTCAGCCTGCTTTCTTACAGAACGAGGACCAGCAGCCCAGCGATGGCACCACCCACCATGGGCGGGACCCTCCCCCATTGATCTCTAATTGAGAAAATGCCTTACAGCTGGATCTCATGGAGGCATTTCCTCAACTCAGGCTCCTTCCTCTGATGACTCTAGCTTGTGTCAAGTAGACACACAAAACCAGCCAGTACAGGAGGGAAAGGGTTTTTTTCATCTTACACTTCCAGGCCACAGCCCATCATTTGAGGGAAGCCAGCAGAGAAACTCTATCAGGAACCAGGAGGAACACGAAAGAATCTTGCCTTCTTGCTTTCTCTCTGAAACTATGCAGTCCTGTGTAGACCAGCCTGGCCTTGAACTCGCAGAAGTCCACCTGCCCCTGCCTCGGGCTGGGATTAAAGGCATGCATGGCACCATGCCCATCATGATGGCACCGCCCACAGTGGGCTGGGCCTTCTCACATCAATCATCACAATGACCCCCCCCCCCCCATCGCTCCCCAGGCTCGTCTGATCTAGACAATTCCTCAACTGAGGTTCTCTTTTCCCAAGTGACTCTAGTTTGTGTCAAGTGAAAAGTGGAGATTAACCAGCACACCTGGCAACCAGAGTTTGGCCCCTGGATGGCCACACAAGTTTCATGGCACATGGGTGTCCAAGCTCACAAACACAATAATAATAAAGAACAATTTTTAATCTTTTAAAAATGCAGGGACTGGAAAGACGGCTCAGCGGTTAAGAGCACTGGCTGCTCTTCCAGAGGACCCGGGTCCTATTCCCAGCAACCACATGGTGGCTCACGGCCATCCGCAGCTCCAGTTCTAGTGGGACCAATACCCTCTTTTGACTTCCCAAGGCACCACATACATGTGGTGTGCATACGACATGCAGACAAAACACCCAAACACAAAGTGTCTTTAACTGCCCGTTTGTGGGGCTGGAGAGATGGCTCAGCAGTTAAGATCATGTACTGTTCTTGCAGAGGACCTGGGTTTAGTTCCCAGCATCCATTTCAAGCAGCTCACAGCTGCCTGTAAGTCCAGCTCTAGGAGATTCAACACCCTCTGCCTCCACGGGCTCCAGCTTTCATGTGCCCATGACACACACAAATGCACATAAGTAAAAAATAAAACTAAAATAGAAAGAACCAATCTTTTAAATTGTTATTTGAGTTGCTGGCATGAGTTTCATATCAGTTCAATATATGAATTTTCTTGGCATTGGAACAGAATTTCCAAAATGACCCTAACATACTCTGTTTTTAAATTTTTATCATTATTTTGTGTGTGTGTATACATATGTGTGCAAGTGCATGAGAGTGAAATATGTGTGTGTGTGAAGCAAGTGTGCACGTGTCACATTGCCTGTGTGAAGGCCATAGGATAACTGGCTTTTACTACAATTATTCATGTACTTAGTTGTTTATTTTGTGAATGCGCCTATGTATGGGGGCGAGCATGGGTTCCACGGCGCACATATGGAGGTCAGAGGATGCCTTCAAAGAAGCCTGTTCTCTCCTGCCACCTTGGGAGCCAGGGATCAAACTCAGGTCATCGGGCCTACAGGGCAAGCATTTTAACCTACTGTGAGCCATCTCACCGGCCCGGTTCTGCTATGCTGTGCCGCATATTTCTGCAAAATGGCATTCTCAGCATGACAGTTATAAAGTCAAAATATCAATTTTGAAAACTGCTGAAGATATTCCATGTCCTGCCGATCAAATATTCAACTGAGATTTAATTCTTCATGTTCGATAAGCAAGTGTAATTATCTCATCACATGAACCTTTGCTTTTCACTCGATAATAAAAATGCGAGATGTGTATAAAAACTGCTTTGAAATACATTTTATGACTCGTTAATAGTAAATGTTGGGTTTGTGTACCTATTTTATTCATCTTTATATCAGGGGTCGTTTAAAAAACGTTTTGGGCAAAAGGTGGTGGGCTAGTAGAAACAGTTTAAGAAGAGCCATCCCTAAGCTGGGCGGTGGTGGTGCACAAGCCTTTAATCCCAGCCCTCGGGAGAGAGAGAGGCAGGCAGATCTCCGAGTTCGAGGCCAGCCTGGTCTACAGAGTGAGTTCCAGGACAGGCTCCAAAGCGACACAGAAAAACCTCATCTCAAAAAAGGAAGGAGGGAAAGAAAGAAGGGAGAAAGAAAGGGAGGGAGGGAGGGAGAGAGGGCGGGAGGGCGGGAGGGAGGAAGGAAGGAAGGAAGGAAGGAAGGAAGGAAGGAAGGAAGGAAGAGAAAAAAGCCCAATGGTTCAGCGGCAACCTTATCCTGGGCCATTCTGAGTTTCTTCTCATCGGGTTTCCGTAAATAACTGACAAAATCTGAGGATTATGTGGAGAGAGAAGAGATGTGTTCCGTGGTGGGAGGCTCAGGTTACAGGCCCAGCTGCCGGCCCGACGTGCCTGGGCATAAGTGCTGTGGCAGCTGGCTTGCTCTGGAAGCAGCATTCCAAAGAGGAGCCGTAGCCACAAAATTAGGAACCCAAGCCATTTTTGCTTAGGGAACAAAATAAAAAGGAAGTCAGCCAGTGTCTTAGTTAGGGCTACTATGCTGTGATGAAACACCACGGTCAAAGCAAGTTGGGCAGAAAAGGGTTTGTTTGGCTTACACTTTCGTATCACTGTTCATCACCGGAGGAAGTCAGGACAGAAGCTCATACAGGGCAGGGACCTGGAGGCAGAAGCTGGTGCAGGGGCCCTGAAGGGGTGCTGCTTACTGGCTTGCTCCCCATGGCTTCCTCATAGAACCCAGGGACCACTAGCCCAGGGATGGCAAACCCACAGTGGCCTGGGCCCTCCTCCACTAATCACTAATTAAGAAAAGTCCCTGTTGGCTTGCCTACAACACTATTTTATGGAGGCATTTTCTGAATTGAGAGTGTCCCTCCTCTGAGGACTCCAGCTTATGTCAAGTTGACATAAAACTATCCAGCACAGCAGCCAGCAGTATTGCCTCGATACATATTTCAAAAAATAGTCCAACCCACTGCGTCGAGAGAATCATAGTTTGGCAATAAGCCCAAGCCATTGATAGAAAATGTACAAAATAAACTCACTACTGTAATATCAGCATTCAGGAGGTTGAGACAGGAGGATTACCACAAGTGCAAGGCCAGACTGGGCTATATAGTAAGGCTATACAGCCTGTGCTACAAAAGCAGAAATGATGTCATAAAGGCACATGCCTGGGAGAGGAGGGCTGTGGAATGGGAAAAGCACGTGAGGGTCTTCTGGGACCCGTGAGAGGGCCCAGTGGGTAAAAGCACTTGCCACTAAGCCTGATGATTCAAGTTCCACCCCCAGGACCCACATGGTGGAAGAAGAAAATGAATTCTCAAAAACAGTCCTCTGAACCAGGCGGTGGTGGGGCACGTCTTTAATCCCAGCACTCAGGAGGCAGAGGCAGGTGGATCTCTGAGTTTGAAGCCAGCCTGGTCTACAGAGTGAGTTCCAGGACAGCCAGGGCTATTACACAGAGAAACTCTGTCTCAACAACAAAAGTGAAATGAAAAATAGTCCTCTGATCTCTACACGTGCACCAAGACACGCATACCCATTTATGCACAGACACATAGGGATGCAACAAATGAATAAACTTCATGGCTGGGCACGGCGTCCCACGCCTTTCATCCCAGCACCCAGGAGGCAGAGGCAGGTGGATCTCTGTGAGTTCGAGGCCAGCCTGGTCCATAGAGCAAGTTCCTGGACAGCCAGGGCTACACAGAGAGACCCTGTCTCAAAACAATAACAATAATAATAATAATTTATCTGTTATTTGAAATTTTCATACATGTATACAATGTAATCTTATGCACCACCCCCCACTACCTCCTCCAACTCTCCCTGGCTCCCCTCAACTCATTTCTCTCCCAACTTCACATCCATTTTTTAACTTATTGTTATTATTAAGAACCCCCTGGGTCCAGTTAGTGTTGCTCATATGCTCACGAGTGTGGGACATCCACTGGGCAAGCTAGCACTGATTATACCCCAAGGGAGAGCGGCTCTCTCCCGATCCACAGCCACCACTGCCAGGAGCCCGCTCCCGACATTTTTTATTATTTACTTAGTTTGTGTGTGTCCACAGGCACGTGGACACATGTGTGGAGGTCAGAGGACAACTTTGGGGACTCGACATCTTCCTGCCACCGTGTGGGTCCTGGGGTTGGCACTCACGTCGTCAGTGTTGGTGGCCAGTGTCTCTGCCCAATGAGCCATCCCACCGGCCCCAGAATTCATCTTTAAAAAGATGTAATAATGAATATTGAGATCACGGCCCAATGTCCATTCACTCTTCCTCCATTGTGAAGCATTACTGATTTCTAAACCTGGTCGACACAGCAAGTTCCCAGAAATGACATGTACATTATCTAATCCATGACTTGTTGGGGGTGGGGGGTTGGCGGTTTCGAGACAGGTTTTCACTGTGTAACAGACCTGGGTGTCCTGGAACCACCTCTGTAGACCAGGCTGGCCTCTAACTAGGAGATCCACCCGCCTCTGCCTCCGGAGTGCTGGGATGAAAGGGGTGCGTCACCATGGCCAGGCACCTAATCTATGACCTTTCAAGTTTGTTTTAGTTTGTTCAAATTCGCCTTAGCTGTGATGAAACACCATGACCAAAAGGCAAGCTGGGAAGGAAAGGGTTTATTTGGCTTACACTTCAGCATCGCTGTTCATCACTGAAGGAATTCAGGACAGGAACTCAAACAGGGCGGGATCCTGGAAGCAGGAGAGGACGCAGAGGCCAAGGAGGGGATTGCTACTGGCTTGCTTCCCCTCGCTTGCTCAGCCCACCTTATAGAACCCAGGACCAGCAGCCCGGCGATGGCACTACCCACCATGGGCTGGACCCTCCCCCACTGATCACCAAGTGAGAAAATGCTTTACAGCTGGATCTCAAGGAGGCATTTCCTCAACTCAGGCTCCTTCCTCTGATGACTCTAGCTTGTGTCAAGTTGACACACAAAACCAGCCAGTACAACATTATTGTGTGTGTGTGTGTGTGTGTTCATATGTGTGTGTATGTGCAAGTGTTTGCACATTTGTGTGCATGCGGAAGCCAGGAGTTGACATGAGTGTGTCTTCCTTGCGGCCAGAAGATGGTGTCTGAGCACCCTGGAAAGGGAGTTATAGACAGTTGAGAGCCACCCGGCATGGATGCTGGGAATCGAACCTGGGACCTCTGGAAGAGCAGCCAGTGTTCTTAACTTCTGAGCCATCTCTCCAGATCCTCTCTAGCTTATTTTTTGAGACAAAGTCTTTCACTGACCCAGGAGCTCACTGATTCATTGAGGCTGGCTGGCCAGCAAGTCCCAGGATCCAGGATCCTCTTCCCCAGCACTGGGGTTACTGTGCCCGGCTTTTACCTGGTGCTGGACACTCAATTCAGATCCTCATACTTACATGACAAGCACTTCAGCATTTACCACTTCCCCAACCCTTAAAATTGTCCTCAAGTGACTACAAGTTTGAGGTTTTTTTCTTCATGGTTACAGCAACCAAATAAATGCTAAAACCATTTCCTAGAATGTTCCACAGATAAAAACCTGAGCCCCAGTAGTGTAAAAACACATTCTTAAGAGATTCATGAACCAAATGCACAAAACACAGTCAGGTAGGCTTCTCTCATTTGTGAGGGGCTGGGGTGTAGCTCAGTGGTAGAGTCCCTGCCTAGAATCCCCCAGTGAGGAGCCGGGGGTGTGGCTCAGTGGTAGAGCCCCTGCTTAGAATCCCCCAGTGAGGGGCTGGGGGTGTGGCTCAGTGGTAGAGCCCCTGCCTAGAATCCCCCAGTGAGGGGCTGGGGGTGTGACTCAGTGGTAGAGCCCCTGCTTAGAATCCCCCAGTGAGGGGCTGGGGGTGTGGCTCAGTGGTAGAGCCCCTGCCTAGAATCCCCCAGTGAGGGGCTGGGGGTGTGGCTCAGTGGTAGAGCCCTTGCTAGCAGGTATAAAGCCTGAACTCTATTCACTGCACCACAATAATAATAATAATAATAATTTTGAAATGTGAGCCAGGATTAGGGAGATGACTCATTAGGTAATGTGTTTGTTTCACAAGCATTCAGACCTGAGTTCAAATCCCCAGCACCCATGTGAAACCATGTATGGTGGAACAGATCTGTGAGTCCATCCCAGGGATAGGGGGGTAGAGAGATAACTGGATCCTGGGGACTCACTGAATAGCCATTCCAGCTGAAACAGGTGATGCACACTCAGTGAGAGACCTGATTTCAAAAACCAAAGTGGAGAGCACCGAAGAAAGACAAATGATGCAGATTTCTGGCCTCCACGGGAGCACACACACATGCACAGACACGCCTCTACCACATATCTCGCCAGCCCGGTTTGTTTGGTTTTTGGTTTTTCAAGACAAGGTTTCTCTGTGTAGCCCTGACTGTCCTGGAACTCACTCTGTAGACCAGGCTGGCCTCGAACTCACAGAGATCCGCCTGCCTCTGCCTCCTGAGTGCTGGGATTAAAGGTGTGCGCCACCACCTCCCAGCCTGTACCTTACTTTGTATGGCAGGGCCTCCCACCAACCAGGAGCTTGTCAGTTGGGCCAGACTGGCTGGCCAGGACCAGGAACACTCCTGTCTCTGTGTCCCCAGTGCTGGGAGTACAAGCACGTGCCGGCCACACCCAGTTCTTTTGTCTGGATACTGGGAATCCAAACTTGGATCCTCAGGGTGGTTATATGGCCATCTCCCTCGCCCTGTAGATGTAGATGAGGCTGCCCTTGAACTAAAGTGTGCTGCCACAATGGAATCAAGGCTTTACTTTAAAGGCTGTACAGCCATTAGGAGGCAAGGGCTGGCTGGCAGCAGTATGTCACTGGACACGGGCTTTTGAAGGTCCTATCCCCCTAGGTTCTAGCTGCCGTATCTCTGCTTCTTGGTTTGTCACCATGGCAACAGGCTCTGTTACTACTCCACGCTGCTACGCCTTCCCCACCACGGTGGACCGAGATCTCTCTGGAGCTAAAAGCCAATATAAAGCATTTCCCCCACAAACTGTTTCCGGTAGATGCTTCATTACGGCAACATGGAATAAACTAATACCGAGGGTGTTCGGTATTTTGGTCATCTAAGTAGTTGTAGGCGGTGCCTGCAGACCAGTCCCAAACCCGACTGATTGATACCTCTTGACTTCTAGTTCTGAAGGAAAGGGGTGTCCAGGGAGGAAGCCCCAGAAAGCCAGACTCCCGTTCACCCTCTATCTATACCAACCTATTGCCTCTCACTGTCAACAAAGAGGAAAATGGCACAGAACCCACAAAGAGGACAGAGCTGTCACCCTAAAACAGCAGAGACTTCCTGCTTTCTCCAGTTCCCTCTTCTTGCTTCTGTGTATTGGAGGGGCTTCCTCAAAGCACACCACTCCGCTCCTGAACAAGGACCCAGGGCAGAGCTGAGCCACCCACCTGCTCACAGGAAGCTCCATTAGAGCCCAATACAGCCCGGTATTTATATAGCTCCTAGAGGCAAGAAGGGCATGGCCGAGTGTGGTGGTGCATGTCTTTAATCCCAGCACTTCGAGATAGAAGCAGGTGATCTCTGTGAGTTGGGGGCCAGACTGGTCTGCACAGCCCGGGCTACGTACAGACAGCCAGTCTTAAAACGGTAAGACTCCATGGGTAGTTCTTCTGGGTAGCCCGGAGCTAAGCATCATAGCTCCAGGTAACAGAGTAGCTGTTCTCAGACTGGCCATGCCTCGCTGTCACCTGGGTGGCTTTTGACAACAGATTTAGGAAGCCCATTCCCGAAATGGCTCGGTAGATCCAGGGTGGGCCCAGGAATATGCATTTCTCGCAAATTCCCCGGAGCTGCTGAAGCAGCCAGGCACAAGCCAGGCACAAGCCCTGACTCTGGGCTTCCATGCCTACTGCACGGGGAAACGGTGGTGAGCGTGTGGTTTGAACCCGCGATCCCCGCGCGCCTCCTCGTGGTACAATGGGGCCTCTGCAGCTCTTGTGAGTTGACGCCTCTGAGTTCCTGAAGGAAGGAGGAGCATCCTGAGGGAAGTGGAAGGATTCTGCACTAAGGATCTGGGTTCTCTGTGGGCACCAGACTTTGGACACCGGAAGGGGTGACGTCATAGGTCTTCAGACCCTTCACTTTTCTTTATTACTCACGACCCCAGGAATCTACAGCGCCGCTGTCTTTGTCTGAGGCAGCTGAGAGACAGGATAGATGAGGTCCCAGGCAAGGACACACATCCAGGAAATCTTCAAGGACCACCCCATCCCCAGCTTCCTCTTCCTAAATTCCAGTCTCTAGAATTCTATTAGCCAGCAGCCTTTTGTTTCCGAATTTTTAGTGGCCTTTTGTTTCGAATATCTCATTTGCTTGCTTGCTTGCTTATTCCTTCATTGTATTTTTTTGTGGTGTGGTGTGGTGTGTGTGTGTGTGTGTGTGTGTGTGTGTGTGTGTGTGTGTGTGTGTGTGTATGTGTGTGTGTACGTGCTCCTGTCATGGCTCACATGTGTAGGTCAGGGTTCAGCTGTGGGAGTCAGTTCCCTCCTTCGACCACGTGTGCTGGAATAGAGCTCAGGTTCTGTCTTTGCCCGCAAGCTCCTCCATGCCTTAGGCCCATCGAGAGCTGGATCTTGCTTGGTTTTTTGATACAGGGTCTTAGGTAGTCCAGGCTCACCTAGAACTCCTGATCCCCCTGCCTTCACTTTCTGAGTACGAGGATTACAGATGTGCGCCCCTACATGAGGCATGGTGAACACTGCTTTCCCAAAGCCCAGCTCTGATCCTTGCACGAAAGGGGCCGGTAATTACGCGCTGATGGTCGTATGCTTATCTCGTAGATTCAGCTTTGCACTGGCTGGGCGCTGTCCCATGGTGCTCCCTCAGTCATGTGCCTGCCTCTGCCATCCTCAGGCTTCTGCCTTAGGGGCCTTTTCTAGCCAGCAGTCCTGGATATCTAACACATAGATCTTGTCCTTATCCAGGGAGTGTATCACCTGTCGCCCCACCCAGGAACTCACCTGTCTCCAGGAAGGAAGCCAGCAGAAATCCGCATTGCGCAACCTGCGCAGTGGTTGCCCTTTCCGCCGCCAGGGGGCAGCCGTGTTCCACCCACTTACGCCACTTGGGGTTCCCTGCAGGTTGCACCTGCTCCTCCAGCTCACCTCACGGACGTGGGTCTGACACCCCCTAGGGACCTTAGGGCCTCCACTCCACAGTTCCTTCTGCTCTTCTTTACTCGACCCTCGGCTCCCTCCAGAGACCATATGGTTCTGGAACGTTCCTCACCGAGCACATCTGGGGTCTGGTTTACCCAACCCCAAAGAGTTATCCGTGGCAACCATTCAACAAATGTCAGCCAACCGGCACAGCACTGCTTGCCTTACACAGTGATAGGCACTGGGGACACTGTGGGGTACACCCCACTCCCACTGCTGGGAGCTGATTCTAAGGGGCTCTGCTTTCCCTCCACCTGCTCACTTATTTTTCCCGGGCCAGGAAGGACCCCAAAGCTCTAGCCCCCCCCCCCGAGTTCTTCACCAGGGGCTGTTGAGGTTGGATGGTACACTAGGGTTGGAAAAGTTGAGGAGGAAGGCTTCTCCATCCTGAAGGCAGCAGCAGAAAGCAGCAACATGGACGAACCAAAACCTCTGGACCTGGACCATCTTCAGCAAAATTGCCTCCGTGTTTGGGGTCTCGGGACTCCAGTGACCTGGGTTCCAGGCTACCGGCTTTACAGAGAAGGTACCTCGCACCCAGGAAGAGAGCTGTTATTTCCCCTTTGAGCAAATGTACCCATCCTCATGTTGCATCCCTAAAAGCGCCCGTTGTATGTAGTTGATACACAAGTAAGTGTGCCAAGGTGCAGTCAGGGCTCTGACTACGGAGCGTCACTTTTTAAATAGGGTCTCCAGGGAGCCCTCCTTGGGAATGTGACATTAGAAATGAAGTGTCCTGGAGAAGGGCATTCCAGGCAGCAGGAACAACCTCCTGTTCCTCCTGCAAATGCCCCGAGGTAGGAGCAAGTGGTATTTCTTAGGACCTGGAGGATTAAAGCCACTTAAAGACCCAGAAGGGGTTGTGGGAAATGAGATCAGAGGGGATATCCTGTGTGGACCACAAGTGACAGAAACTTTCAGTGACCACAGAGATGCCCTGTACCAATAATAAGCAATGTGGTTACCACTGGCCATGTGAAGCCCTTGAGCCATGCGGATGGGACTGACAAAATAGTACAAACGTTTAGCTTTATTCCATTGAGATTTTAGGTCAATTGAATTGCCCCTACGTGGCCAGTGGTGACACCGTTGGATAAAGAGGGTCCAGATATTTGGCTTGGAGCTGTGGTGACATAGCAAGGTCTTCTGGGGTGTGGAGAGAGGAGCTGCCCAGCGTCAGATGTGGGTGCCAAGACAGTCCCCCTGGGCCACCACCCCCAAGTCCTGACAGTGAAATGCAGACCAGGCTAAAGCCGCAACCTGTACTGCAGGATTTTGCTCTGGGGGTCCCAGGTAGAGACTGGGGTAAGGCTTGGAGAAGGGGGAGATTGTGAGGACAAATGTGAGCTATATCAGGATCTCAGGGGCTGAAGGGCTCAATTAACGTGGCAAAGTCCAGGGGTGAATTGGAGTGTGGAGGGGCATGGGACTCCACATAGGGCTATGGGATGCGGGGGAGCAGGAGCCGGGGTGTGTGTGTGTGTGTGTGTGTGTGTGTGTGTGTGTGTGTGTGTGTGTGGTGTCAGCCATGATGGCAAGGCAGGACACTCAACCTGGTACACACGCACATCATTGTTCAGACCACAGAGGAAACAACAGCCAAAAGAAGCTTCATTATGTTTCACTGAAGGATCCCGGGTCACACAGCACACAAGGACAGGTACCTATAACTATGCAGGGAGAAGAGTGACAGGTGGGACCCTCCAGTCACAGGTTACTCAGGAATTCCACCAGACCCCAAGTCCATCAGCCCACACGAAGAGAGGCTTCCTCTCCAGCCACAGGCCACTCGGGCCTGCTTCTCATCATCACTGGTCCTGGGAAGCAAGGAGAGGGCTGCTTCCGAGTACAAAGCGGTACCCACAGTCCTCGCAGCTTCTGTATGCCCCTGCCATGGTGTCGGACTGTCCAGTCAGGGCTACGAGTACAGGTCAGAACTTCTGTTACATCCTAGAGGGTCCAGGGACCACGAACGGGTCACTTCCTGGGAAGTGAAACTTGGACACGCACACGCACACACGTGAACAAGAGGATGAAAGGTGCTGTGCTTAGGAAAAGCATTATCTACACAGCGAAACACAGAACTGAGCAGCCAGGGCTTCGGCACGGAGCACTACAGGAAAACACACAGCCGAAGTGGCTGCTCTCGGGGACAGCAGAGGGCTGGAGCCTGGCCAATGTCAGCCAGGCTGACTGGGGGATGGACAATACCAGGGTGGGGTAGAGCAACTGTTTCCTACATACGATAGGGACACTTGACCCTTTAAGGGGACCTGGGTAGTTGCTGCACGTGAGTGGGGGGAGGGGTGGACAAGGGACTCCACTGTCACAGTAAGTCAAGAGTTACAAGGGCAAAAAGCGGAGGAGTAGCCAGGGACAGCTGGGGCAATGGAGCTGAGACGCCACAGGGCTTGCCCAGCTGAGAAACCAGCAATCTGGATTTCCCGTAAGTTTTCCAAATCAGAACACATTGGCAGAGTATTGCCAGTTCAACCTGTGGACAAAGGCTGGTGGGGTGGCTTGGCTTCCAATCTTTCCCACCTGCAGAGCCTCAGATGGGTGGGCTAATGCCACCTTCCCTTCCCTCCTCCCCTTCTCCTCTTCTTCCTCCTCCCTCCTCCTTCCCCTCCCAGCCTCCTCCTCCTCCTCTCCTTCCTCCCATTTCTATTCCTCCTTCTCCCAGCCCCCTCAGACTTTTACTTTGGGAGTACACACACACAAACACAAGCACGCACAAGGCCCTTAGCCCTTCCAAGCTCAGCTAATGCCTATAATGCCCAACACTCTCTTGTTTTCCCCCCAGGCCCCTTCACGCCAGAGGTGGCTCACAGTCGATACCAGCTGTTTGGCCAGAAGCAGGTGCCTGGAAGGATGGGCAGGAGGGAGTGCCTGGTACCCACACACACTCAGGCTGGGGTCTTCCAGGCCCACATCTTCTCTGCACCCACTGGCCACTGCATCCGAGTGTCTTGTCTCTTTTTCTTTGTCGTATCAAGGCTTCAGCCATCACGATCGCTCACGCCATCTGTTCATAGAACGAAGAGGGAAGGCTGGGCACTGGTCATAGCCAGCCAGGGATGCGGCAGAGCACAAAGCAAAATGCACGCGGTTAAGCGAGAGGGGGAAGCAGGGGAGAGAGAGAGAGAATGGGGGAGGGGGTTCACACACAAGAGACAGGGCTCCTAGTGACGTCTGTGGCACTAACGGCATTTGGGCGCCCGCCTTGGGCCCCGACGTGCTTTCTTCCCGCGGGTAGACTTGGGAACAGCAGCTGGCTGTCCCTTGGCCTCGCCAGCCCTGGCACGGGCCCCCGCGCCGGAAGATCCCTTCTTCTTCTTGGTGGTGGTGTTGTTGCAAGCGTGGTCTTCGGTTGCAGCCCCGCTCCCCGCTTTCTTCTCTGGAGTGACGCCCCGGCCACGACCGCGGCCACCCCTGCGGGTTTTGCGTGCCCTGGATGCGGTGGAGACCGCGGTGGCGCCAGCAGGAGCCAGGCTTTTGGAGCCGGTGCGCGCTCTCTTGGCGCGGGGCTTCTTGGACACGCTGTCGCCGGGTTCTGACTCTTCGCTGTCGGTGTCGTCTGAATCTTCCTCAGACTCTGTGTCTGAATCGTCATCCGACTCCTCGTTGGATTCTAGGTTCTCCTGGGAGGCCAGGAAAGCCAGGACGTCGGATAAGCCGCCTTGGCTATGATCACACTTCCTGCCGCCACTGCCCCCACCGCCCCACCTGCTGGCTTCTTCCTCTTTCACAGACTCCACCATATCTTGCGCCGCCAGGAGTGCCACCAGCTCCAGGAGGCCACCCTGGTGGCCCTCAGCGGTCCACCCTCTGAGGAGACCCAGTCCAGACTTCTTTCCCTTGGTGCTGTTCTCGGCTTCGGCCAAGGTGGAGATACATTCCAGAAGATTCCCGTCTTCCTCCGCCTTCCTCAGGACCATGGCGTCCACCTGACGGCCTGCCTCCTCTACCTTCACCCTGGGCCCAGAGGTGTCCTTGTTCATGACAGACAGGACTTGAGGAAGGACATCTTTTTTGTCTTTTTTATCACCCCAGCCTAGGGTCTCAATCACAGAAGCGATTTTGAGCATTTCCTCCCTGGCAGAGGGGTCAGCGGGGTCGGTATAAGCCACGATCGCCACAAACTCGGGGTTGTCCACCCCTTCTTTTCCTCGCTCTGCGTTTTCCAGAGACTCGCCGTCGTCGTCGGAATCATCATCACCGTCGTCGTCATCATCTTCTTCCTCTTCTTCCTCTTCTCCATCTTCATCTTCCTCCTCCCCCTCGCTATCTACATCCACTACCGGGGTATCTCTTACAGCCAGGAGCGCGACTAAATCAGGGACCCCGCTCTTGTCATCTTTGATGTTTAAGCAGATGGACTCTGTACCAGGAAGGTCTTTCTCGATCTCTTCCTTCTTCGCTTTGTCGGTGACAGTGACAAGTGCCAAAAACTCTCGGGGGCCATCTCCTTCATCTTGGTCTCCCCGGAAGGCCCACTTCTTGGTGAGCTCTTTGGCAGCTGCTTGGAGCGTGGCATACAGGGCCCTCTGGTCCTCATCTACGCTCAGGTCCTCCGCATAGATCTCCTCTATGACAATACCCAGGCTGTCATCGGATGAGTCGTCCGACTCACTCCTGGCTCGGCGCCCTCCCCGACCCCTCTTCTTGCCCTTCTGAGCCGTGAACCTGTGGGTTCTAGATCTGCGCTTGCCTCCCCGACGGCCCCGACGGCCGTGCCTGGGTGCTCCTTCCGAGGAGCCAGTCTTCTTGGCCTCCTTCCCCAACCCCTTGGCCTGGGCCTGGGCCTCCAATACCAGAGGGATGGCTATTTCTCTGAAGTCATCCATGGGCCTTTCATCTAGCAACAGGCGCCTCATCTGCCTAAGGACCCGCGCATCTTGCCCGCGGTCCTTACTCAGGATCTTCCAGATTCCATTATCTCCCCGGATGTGAATGGGGATGGCAGAGTGATCGATGTCTGCCCCAAACTCCACCAAGGCGGCCTGAGCCTTCTCCTTGGTCACAGATCTCACAGTCCGAAGCCTGTAGCTGCCCAGGGGTTGCAAGTTCGGCCTCAGGGTGGCTTCGATGTCCGCCTGCTGCAGGCGCTCAGGGATGCCCGTGATCAGCAGGGCCCTGTGGACCTCCACTTCCAGCTCCTTGCACCAATCTTGCAGAAGGTTCATGGCCATGACGCTGCCCAGTGGAGGCTAGTCTTGGGGCGGGAGGGAGCCGGGTGGACTGCAGAACAGAGGCTGGGTCAATCCTACCCTGGAAGGACCACTGGAAGGGGTTAGAGTCCAGGCTCGGGATCTGGGGCTCCGGGCTCTAGCTACCTGCTGGCTAACGGGACGCAATGATCTTCCCCCGGGGCAATCTGAGGGTCCGCAGGGGGCTTACGTGTCCGGTCTCCGGGCTGGCCCGGGCTGTTCCTCACTTCCCTTTGTCCCTGACACCGCTGTTAGGGTGCAGGAAGGCGACGATGAACGCACCTGGTGGGCGTGGGGGGGTGGGAGCGGCAGCTCGCCTGCGCTCCCGCGGAGTCTGAAGCGAAGAGCGAAGAGCGCACCCAGGTCTAGACGCTCAGCGGGGCCGCTGCGGTACGGCAGCCTCAGACTGCGCCTGCGCAGATCCAGTCCCCCCCCCCCTTCCCCGCCCCCTCCTGCTAGTCCGGGTCTCCATAGTAACACTGCAGGCAGCAGCTGGGGTCTGCGCTGTTGTGATCGCAGCAGCTGCTCTTAAAGGGACAGGTGGGAAGGAGGGCTTGGTCACTGGAGCGAAGAACAAGGGCAAAGTCACCGGAGCCTACACAGCACTAAAGGGGACCAGTCTCCCCTCAGGGGACAGAGACCACCTTTGAAAGCATAGATGCTTCTACAAGGGATGTTTGCTTTGGTTTTGTTTTTTGAGGCAAGGTCTCCTGTAGCCCGGGGTAGCCTTGAACTTGCCAAGTAGCCACAGATGACCTTGAACTTCTGATCCTCCTGCTTCCGCCCTCCCTACAAGTTCTGAAACTACGCGCCTATGTGATTTCTTGCCTGCGTTATTTTTTTTAAATGCGTTTCTCCGAGTCGAGGCCAGGGTTTCACGCATTCTTTGCAGGCGCTCTACCAACCGAACTACATCCCCATTCCTGCGGGACAGATACAGCTTTGCTTTATAAAGCGCCAAATCAAATTGTTCTTTGGAGGTGTGACCTCACACAGGCTCTATCTTTTTTCATGGTACAGAAGTCTCAATACCAAGCAAGGATGCCAAGGTTAGCTGTCCTTATGAGCTGAGGGCCATCATTTAGGGTGTGTGAGAGTAAGTGGGTACCAGACTTGCCGAGGGAGACCACATTTCACTCACGAGTGTTTCGATATTCTGTTTTTAAAACAGGATCTCACTTTATAGCCCAGGTTAGCCCAGAACTACGTAGCCCAGGCTGGCCCCAAACTCATGGCAATCTTCCTGCCTCCGTCTCCTAAATGCTGGGATCATAGGTGTGAGCCACTGTACTCAGATCTTCCAAATTCTTTTTTATTTTTAAATTTTTGTTTCGTTTATGGTGAGCGTGTGTGCGCGTGTGTATGATGCATGTGTGTGCCACAGCTTATGTATGGAGGTCAGAGGACAACTTTCAGGAGGTCAGCTCTCTCCTTCCACCATGTGGGCCCAGGAATCGGACTCCGGGGGACCCACTGATCCATCTCCATGGCCCAAGCCATTAAAGGCTCTTGAGCTGCCTGTCCCCCTACTCTATGGAGTCTAGTAGACTAGCTGTTGGGTTTATACCCTACTCTTATTGCTTTCCCAGCTGCGACTCTGAGAATCTTCTAGAACTTCTCCAGGTCTGTTTGATCCTCTGTGAAATGGAGACAGCCATTGTTCCTCCTTCTAAGGGTTCTCCTAGGGACCCTAACCCACGAGAGACACGAGTGGAGAGGACAGGGGGAGGGGGCTGGCTTGCAGTTGTGGCTCCTTGAACAATGGCTGTGTGTATTGTTTATGGAGGCTTGCCATTACATAAGCGTGTGTTAAGTAATGAAGAAGCAAACAGAACCAAACCACCTCAGGTTTCCACCCTCCCCTGGCTTTTGTTATTTGCCTTTTCCTGAGAAAGAAGGTTGATGGCACGGTTCCCATGGCAACCGGGTGCTGCGCAAAGCGCTCACCTACTCTCTATTTTCTCTGCTTTTCTTTCATCTCCCTCCTCCTAAAATGGATGTCCCCGAGACGGAAACGCCATGCCAGCCTCAAGCGCAGAACACCTGCGTGATGTGACATTTTACAGTAGCCATCACGAGTTAATAAAAGGCAGAAGCGAATTTTATGAATAGATATTATCTATCCCGGAAGAGCACAGGGTTATCTCCAGATTGGCTTGGGTTCTGGGTTCCAGAAAAAAAAATTTTTTTTTTATTCATTTCACTCTGGGGGGGGGGGGGGCAGCGCGCACCTCGGCACATGTGTAGAGTTGAAAAGACAGCTTGGTCAATTCCCTCTTTCCACCATGTGGGACAAGGACTAAGCTCAGATCTTCAGGCTTGTAGCAAGCGCCTTGACCCAGTGAGCCATCTTGCTGTCCCTCGTTTGAGTTTCGTTCATTTGTTTTGAAACTGGCTTTCACTCTGTATCCCTGGCTGTTCTTGAACTTTCAGCGATCCTCCTGCCTCAGCCAACCCACTGCCAGGATTATATAAAGTGGCCCACAGCACCTAGCCGTAGACTGTGTTATCACGTGCATGCATCATTACCCAAAGCAACAAAAGAGCTGCGTACATTCTCTTGTTTATAATGAGTCTCTTTGGAAGCTACATATGGCTTCCAGGAATTCGTTCTGAGGACCTTATTAGGGATGTGTGTGTGTGAACATGTGATTTGCACCCACAGGACATGATGAGAATCCCAAGTTGGTGCTTTTTCGTGTCTGCCGTGGATGACTGTGGGTAAAGCCCATGTGAAAATGAATGCCTTATCACAAAATAAATTCATCCATCTCTGTATATGGTTTAGGGCGGTGGAGACGGCTCAGCAGGTAAAGGAACCTGCTGACAAGCCTGAGGACCTGGGTTCAATTCTTGGGACTCACAGTGAAAGAAGAGAACTTTGGAGGGGTGGGGTGGGGGCAAGCTTTTCTCTGACATACATGTGGCTGGCACTCGTGCACACTCATGGGCACACTATAACAGTAAATAAAACTAAAAGTTTTTAACTGCTGGGCGGTGGTGGTGCACACCTTTAATCCCAGCACTCGGGAGGCAGAGGCAGGCGGATCTCTGAGTTCGAGGCCAGCCTGGGCTACAGAGTAAGTTCCAGGACAGGCACCAAAGCTACACAGAGAAACCTTGTCTCTAAATAAATAAATAAATAAATAAGCCTTCAAGATGGCTCAGCAGATTAAGGCATTTGTCTACATGCCTGATGACCTGAGTTCCATCCTCAGGACCCATAGAGTGGAAATCACAAATCATTGCAGCAAGCTGTCCTTTGACATCCCCCCGCCACTCACATTCCAAGGTACACATGTATCCCCAAACACATACAAAACAAAGTAAATCAATGAATGAGTAAACAAATAAATGTATTGACTTTTGGATTAAAAAATATAAAGTGTACAAGCCATTGGTCACACGATGATACACATCTGTCAATCTGTCTATATACTAGCTTGAAATCTGTGTGTGGGGGGGAACAAAGTCTTTATTACACAGCCCTGGCTGGCCTGGAGTCCTCCTGCCTCTGCTTCCCCAGAGCTGGGATTGGAGGTTTGCAAAGCTACACCCAGTTTAAGCCTCTGAAATTTCGAGTTGTTTTGTTTTGTTTTGAGACACAGTGTTGCTATGTAGCCCAGGTTATCCTTGAACTCAGGATCCTCCTGCCTTGCCTCCTAAATGTTAGGAATACAGGTGTGTACCACCATGCCTTGGGGTTTGGTTTGCTTTTTGTTTTTTTTTAAGCAAGCAGGGTGTGGTACTGAGGAAGCAGAGGCTCCTTCAAGAGCAGAAGCTCCAGAGTATAAGGATAGACTTGACCCCTAATCCCCCTAAGCAAAAAATTAAGTGGGGACCAGTCACGGACATCCAGAGCACCATGAATGTCCTTTCCAGCCCTCCCCTGGGCACTTCCGCTTGAGTCATAAGCTTGTCTGGATTCAGCAAGGACCTGTGACTGGTCTAGCTGCAGCCCCTAAGGTGCCCATGGAAACAGCTGAAAGAAAGGAGCATATAAAACGTTTTATGAAATTCTCTCCCGATTCCTGTGTTTGAGGAACAGAAAAAAAAAAAAAAAATAACCTGTGTATGAGGTCATAGGCCTGGCATGCTAGCACCTGGAACCCAGGCACCCCAAGACTCTGGGGATGGAGAAATGACGATCAAGAATCGAGGGCAGTTTTGACTACATGTCAAGTACCAGGTCCAGCCTGAGCTACATGAGGCTGGAACTTCAAAAAGGAGGGAGGTTGCCTGGAGTTAGTCAACACAGTACTTACCACATAACCACAGTGAACTGAGTTTGGTCCCACCGCACCTACATCAAAGCCAGCAAGGACGTGCACACCTGTAAACTCCATGCTGGAGAAGCAGAAACAGGGGCTTTCCCTGGGGGCTCGCTGGACCGGCCAATCTGGCTGCATCAGTGAACGCCAGCTTCAAAGAAAGCGCTTGCATCAAAAAGTGAGGTAGAGGGCCAGTGAGTTGGCTCAGTGGGTAAAGACACTTGCTGCCAAGCCTGAGGACCTATGTTCGATACCTGAAGCCTGCCTCTAAAAAAAAAGAGAGAGCAAACTCCCCCAGGCTGACCTCCACATCCGTGGTGTGGCACACACACAGATATACACACACATACGAATGCAATGATTTTCTTAACAGTTTTTCTCTTTATTTTTTGTTGTTTTGTCTTTGTTTGTTTGGTTGGTTGGATTTCCCAGACAGGGTTTCACTGTATAACAGTCCTGGCTGTCCTGGAACTAGCTCTGTAGACCAGGCTGGACTCGAACTCACAGAGATCTGCCTGCCTCCAGGGTGCTGGGATTAAAGGCGTGCGCCACCACCAGGCAAGTTTTTTGGGTTTTTTTTTTTTTTTTTTTTTTTTTTGGTTTTTCGAGACAGGGTTTCTCTGTGTAGCTTTGCGCCTTTCCTGGAACTCACTTGGTAGTCCAGGCTGGCCTCGAACTCACAGAGATCCGCCTGGCTCTGCCTCCCAAGTGCTGGGATTAAAGGCGTGCGCCACCACCGCCCGGCGGATTTTTTTTTTTAATTAATGTAGAGAATGATTTGAGGAAGACACCTGATACCAACCTTTGGCCTACACACACACACACACACACACACACACACACACACACACACACGGGAGGGGGACGGGGGTGTGTGCGTACACGCTGAAGTAATGGAGTGAGAATTCTGAAACAAAACATTAGCTGCCCTTTTCACTGCTGTTCCCTTCCCAGTGCTCCGTGGAAATTTCCAGAGCCCGCGTGGTATTTGATATTGCAGCTGACAGGGAGGGAGTAGGTAGGCGGGCTGTGGAGTGACACATACATGAATGAGATTCGCAAAAGCATAAGAAAATTTCCCCTCCTGGGCCCAGGGAACGGCACAGGGAGGGGGGTGGAAACGTTGTAAGAGCTGGAGAACTGGGAGGTGTGCCCAGAAAGAAAAAAAAAAAAAAAAAGATGCCTTTTGGATATGACGTAGCCCATGCACTCACGGACCCACAGCGGCTGTGGCTGTGTGCTCAAGAGCTGTACCAAAAAGAAAAAAAAAAGCATGAGCGTAGGAGGGAGGTAATGGGAAAGGAGTAGGTTCTGTAGAAATGAGAGGGGGGGATAAGAGAGGCAAGTGATGGGCAGCCTGATCACAATACATATCTATGCACGGACTTGCCAAAATTAAATTTAAAAAAAAAAGAAAGAAAGAAAGAGGGGGCCGGAGAGATGGCTCAGCGGTTAAGGGTACTGGCTGCTCTTCCAGAGGTCCTAAGTTCAATTCCCAGCACCCACATGGTGGCTCACAACCATCTGTAATGAGATCTGGCGCCCTCTTCTGGCCTGTAGGCACACATGCAGACAGAACACTGTATACATAATAAATAAATTAATCTTTTAAAAAAAGAAAGAAAATGCACTTCAAGTGATAAAGTCTGTTGAAGAGCCTGCATCGTTTTTTTTATGCATTCAAAAATGTAAGAACAAATGAATTTATTTGAGACACGTCTCTCTGTATAGCCCAGGCTGGCCTCAAACTTAATCCCTTCAGCCTCCTAGGAACTGGGGTGGCAGGCATGGTTGGCTTGTGTCCCCTTTCTTTCTTTCTTTCTCTCTCTCTTTCTTTCTTTCTTGAATTTATGATCCTGCCTCTACCTCCAAGGACTAGGATTGAAGTGCTTTTGGGGGGGAAAAGGTCAAACATATTTGGATCGCTTTGTTTTTATTATGTTTTATTCATTTTGTGCGTCCATATGTGTGAGGAGGGAGCGTGTGTGTACACGCTTGTATGGAGGTTAAAGGTCAACTAGAAGGGGTCCCTTCTCTCCCACCAAGTGCGTCCCTGGGATCGAACTCGGGTGGCCAGGCTTCGCAGGCAGGTGCCTTTACTTACTGGACCACCTCACTGACATTTGTCTCAATAGCAAAAGCATATAGCCTTATACAGAACATCTAGCCACAAAGAAAACGGATTTGAGCAGCGCTGTGTGTGGTGAGACTCACCTTTAATCTCAGCACTAGGGAGGCAGAGGCAGGAGGATCGCTGTGAGTTCCAGGCCAGCCAGGAATACATAGCGAGACCTTGTCTCAAAAAGAGATGGCTGGGGTGGGGGAGGGTCAGGGGCGATGGCTCAGGGGTTCAGAGCACTCTCTGCTGCTCTTGCAGAGGACCCAGGTTCGGTCCCCAGCACTCACATCGTGTCTCACACCTCCAGTTTCTGGGAATCTGATGCTGTCTCCCGACCTCTGAGAAAAGACTGGTGACGTAGCTCCGTTGGCACAGTGCTTGCCCAGCATGCCTGAGGCCCTGGGTACCACCCTCAACACCACAAGAACAGGGTGTGGTGGTGCACACCCACAGTCTACACTCCAGTGGTCATTCTCAGCTGCTCCTGGAGTCTGAGGCTAGCCTGGGCTACATGAGAACCTGTCTCCAAAATAATAAAAATAAAGGCAGGGGTGGGTGATTTGGCTTAGTGGGTAAAAGGTTCTTGCCTCTAAGCCTGACAATTGAGTTCCATCCCCAGGATCCACGTGATAGAAGGAGAGAACTGACTCCTGAAAGGGTCTTCACACATGCACACACACACACACACACACACACACACACACACACACACACACACACACACTGTGGCACACTCCTGTGCAAGAGAACACGATAGATAGATAGATAGATAGATAGATAGATAGATAGATAGATAGACAAACAAATAAGCAAAAGCCAAGCAGTGGTGGCTGTGGTGATATACTGTGTACCCTAATAAAATTTGCCTGAGGATCAGAGAACAGAACAAGCCACTAGATTAGACATAGAGGCCGGGCAGTGGTGGCACACACCTTTAATCCTAGCACTCGGGAGGCAGAGATCCATCTGGATCTCTATGAGTTCAAAGCCACCCTGGACTACATGAGATTGATTCAGTCTAGGAGAGAAACAGAGCCAGGCAGTGGTGGTGCACACCTTTAATCCCAATACTTGGGAGCCAACACGCCATTAATCCCAGCACTAGGAAAGGATGTGATGGCTGGGTGGAAAGAGGTGTATAAGGCGTGAGGAGACAGGAACTGAAGCTTTTTCAGGCTGAGGAGTCCTAGAGCTAAGATGTGACAGTGACTTGTTCCTTTGTCTCTCTGATCTTCCAGCATTTGCCACAATATCAGGCTATGGGTTTTTTATTTATAAGACCTATTAGATTTCAAACAACAGGTGGCACGTGCCAGCATTGGGAGGCAGAGGCAGGCAAATCTCTGAGTTCGAGGCCAGTCTGGTCTACAGAGCCGCGTTCCAGGACAGCCAGGGCTACATAGTGAAATCCTGTCTCAAAGAAAGAAAAAGAAAGGAAGGGAGGGAGGGAGGGAGGGAGGGAGGAAAGAAGGAAGGAAGGAAGGAGAAAAGAGAAAAGAAAAGATCATCTCTAAGACAGCTAAAAGAAAATGAAATAGAAAAATCTAGAATGTTCTGAGTCAGAGGCGGCACTGCATTATGCACAATGTTCCCTGGCGCCCCCAGATAAGCAAATGATTGCGTGGTTGTTTTCCCTCAGCAGGCTATGACTGAGCTGTGTGGGAGTTGAGAGCACACAGGTTGGTCCTCGGTCTCCACTTTCTGCCGCCTCTTCAGCCCCACCGTACTGTTGCCCTGGCAACCAGATTAGCGCGAAATCAGTTTAACCACCTCGCGTCTGAACCGGCAGGTGGAGGAAACGCCCCCCAGAATGCGTGTATCGAAGAACTGTGGAGTTTTTTTTTCAATTATTTAATAATAATTGATTAAAAAAACAATGAGCTGTTGATCTCGCCTGCCTCCATGTATTTAAAATGACACACATTCTTTTTTGTTTGTTTGTTTGTTGGTATTTTGAGACAGGGTCTCACGTGACCCAGGCTAGCCTGGAATCCCTGATCTTTCTGCCTCCACTTCCTTAGTTCTGGGAGAAGGAACATCCCCAGAGTCCAGTAAAATACTCCTTTTAAAACAACAAACAAACGAAATGGTTCCTCTCTCTCGTTCCTCCCATTCCCTGAGCGATCCTTCACTTGTTTTTTTTTTTTTCACATGTTCTTGGAAAGTGGGCATCGCTGCCAGCGGACAGTGCACGCTTGTGCTCTAAGCAGTGGGGGAACTGAGGCAGTAGGCTAGCCTAGGCTATATACATCAAGACCCTGGCTCAAGATACCGTAAGTAAATACATACAGAAATTTAAAAAATATATATGTATGTGTCTGATGTGTCGGTATGTGGGTGCAGTGCCTATGGAAGACAGAAGGGGGCGCTGGATCTCCTGGAGCTGGAGTTACTGGCACCCGACATGGGACCGGCACCCGAACTCAGGTCCTCTGAAAGAGCAGCAAGTGCTCTTAACTACTCAACCATTTCACCAGGCCCCCAGTTTTTTCTTAAATGTTAAAGATTTGGGGCCTGGAGAGATGGCTCAGCCGTTAAAGGCTAGGCTCACAACCCAAAATAAAGATTTGGGGTTTTGCCAGGCGGTGGTGGCCCGCACCTTTAATCCCAGCACACGGGAGGCAGAGGCAGGCAGATCTCTGGGTTCAAGGCCAGCCTGGTCTAGGTTGTGAGTTCCAGGACAACCAAGACTACACAGAAAAACCCTGTCTTGAAGAAAAAAAAAATGCCTTTGGAGCTTGAGTTACAGGCAACTGTGAGGCACCCAGTGTGGGTGCTGAGAAATAATACTGCTCCTCTGCAAGAGCAGCTCCTGCTCTGAACTGCTGGACCATCTCTTCAGCCCCTAAACGAACAAAATTAATAAAATGAAGGTAGTGAAATAATTTAGCCTTTTCTTAACAAAAGAACACAAGGGGCAGGCGGGGTGGGGGACTTGAGAAATGGTTCTGTGGTTCAAATCACTGGCTGTTCATCCAGGGGACCAGGGTTCCATTCTCTGTCAGTTCAAGGCCAGCCTGGTCTACACGAGCGAGTTTCAGGACAGCCAGGGCTACACTGAGAAACCCTGTCTCAAAAATAAATAAATAAATAAATAAATAAATAAAATGTTTTAAGGACATTTTTAGCTTAAAAAAAAAAAGCCGGGAGCCGGGCGGGCGGTGGTGGCGCACGCCTTTAATCCCAGCAATCGGGAGGCAGAGGCAGGCGGATCTCTGTGAGTTCGAGGCCAGCCTGGTCTCCAAAGCGAGTTCCAGGAAAGGCGCAAAGCTACACAGAGAAACCCTGTCTCAAAAAACAAAACAAGGGGGCTGGAGAGATGGCTCAGAGGTTAAGAGCACCGACTGTTCAATTCCCAGCACCCACATGGTGGCTCACAACCATCTGTAATGAGATCTGGCGCCCTTCTCTGTATACATAATAAATAAATCTTAAAAAAAAAAAAAAAAAAAAAGCCGGACTCGAGCTTGTGATCCCAGTGTGGGAAGGCTGAGACTAGGGCTCAATATCCAGCCAGGCAAATCTGCTCAAGAGGATGGGGAAGAGATCCTAAGGGGACCTCACAAGGGACAGCAACACAGGGGCAGACGGCCAAGTTCCAGAGCCGATTGTAATACCTGATGTTGGGGACGCACAGTGAGCAGGGGGGGGAGGGCCAGCACCTGGGCTGGTGATAACCGGTTTGGTTTCCCTGGCAACTAAGTGAAAGCCAGGGGGGCG
Source organism: Peromyscus californicus insignis (assembly GCF_007827085.1). NCBI lineage: Eukaryota > Metazoa > Chordata > Mammalia > Rodentia > Cricetidae > Peromyscus > Peromyscus californicus. Next base: position 166,769,115 of record NW_026294562.1, on the reverse strand, counting down.
GCTTGAGTGGAAGTTATTGCTACAGAACAAACAAACATTTGGGCTTTAGGCATCAACGACAGCATCTTCCTCTTGATTTTGCAGCCACGGCTGAGTTCACCTGGCCTGTTCTGCTGCCTCCTGGCTCCCTCTGGTGAAGCGATGTCTAGGATGTCACTCACTCCTTTGGATATCTGGTCCTTCTTGCACTTCCCCTGGCCCAGGGGGTGGCGGCACTAGGGGGCGCAGAGTCAGCAAGTGTTCAAGTCCCACATGGGTCAAATGAACTGGATTTGAGTCAAGCCAGGTTGCCTGGGTTCAGATTTCAGAGCACTGTAACTCTGTGATGCAGAGCTGTGCAAGCCACCCAGCTTCTCTGAGTCTCAGGTTCCCCATTTGTAAAATGTCCTTACTAAGGTGCTGGGGCGAGGCTGGAGAAATGATTCAGCAGTTAAGGGCACTTGTTGCTCTTGCTGGGAACCTGGGTTCAACCCCCAGCACCCACATGGTGTCCCACAAACCACCTGTAACTCCAGTTCCAGGGGGTCCCACACCCTCTTCTGACTTCCTCAGACACCAGGCACGAATGTGGTGCACAAACATGCATGTAGACAAAACACTCATGCACATAAAATAATAAATAAATCTAAAAAAAAAAAAAATGGGTGTCGGTGGTGCATGCCTTTAATCCCAGGGAGGGAAAGACAGGCGGATCTGAGTTCAAGGCCATCCTGGTCTACAGAGTAAGTTTCAGAACAGCCAGGAATACACAGTGAAACCCTGTCTCGGGGGGAAAATAAATAAATAAATAGTGCCAGGGGCTGGTGGATGGCTCAGTGGGTAAAAACACGTGTTACCAAGCCTGATGATCTGAGTTCAAATCCTGGATCCCACATGATGGAAAGAGAGAACTGTCTCCAGAAGTTTGCCCTCTGATCTCCAAGTGTGAACCTTGTCCCTCACCCCACACATACAACAAACAAATAAATGTGACTTTAAACATTAAGGGTCCTAAGCCTGTGACAAGATCGTCAGAGAGCACGGAATGACACATTCAGTGTTTAGATGTATCTGCAAGATCGTCAGAGAGCACAGAACGATACATTCAGTGTTTAGATGTATCTGCAAGATCGTCAGAGAGCACAGAACGATACATTCAGTGTTTAGATGTATCTAAACAGTAGTGCTGGGCAGGTGCACACCGGTAATCCCAACGCTAGAGAGATGGAGGTGAGAGATCAGGCTCGGGGCTAGCCCCAGCTACGCACTAATCCGAGTCTTTAACGGGATTCTCTGGCACCCCCTGCTGGTTACACCATGCCTAGGCGTTTTCCTCGGGCGGACCTGGTGCTTCCTAGGCGGGCAGCCCAAAGTCTACCATCCTGGGGGTGTGACCACCTGTCCCAGACCACGGAAGCTGGTGGGCAGAAGAGCAAGAGGATGGCTCAGGTGAGGCCACTTGCTACCAAGCGTGGCAACCTAAAGAGATCCCCAGAAATTTCTGGAAGGAGAAAATCAGTGTCTACAAGTTGTTGGCTGACCTTTCTTGCCACATGACTCCTGAGGGGTCCGCCCCACCCTCCCTGCCAACCAAGCCTCCTGACCAATTAGATCCCTCATTCCCTCTCTAGTCACTGTTACTGATGCTGGGGCAGACAGGCTCTGCAACCTAGAACCAGCCTTGCCCAAAGTCCAGTCCTGGACTTTAAGGTAACACAAGCAGGTGACTCCTTTTTTTCACTAATCTTACTTAAGTAATTTTACTTGGGTTTTTTGTTTGTTTGTTTGTTTTTTGTTTTTGTTTCTGGTTTTTTGTTTTTGTTTTTTTTGAGACAGGATTTCTCTGTGAAACAGTTCTGGCTGTCCTGGAACTCACTCTGTAGCCAAGGCTGGCCTCAAACTCACAGAGATCTTCCTGCCTCTGCCTCCCCGAGTGCTGGGATTAAAGTTGTGTGCCACTACCGCCTGGCTTTACTTGGGTTTCTCTACTTGGAACCCAAAGGGTGCTTATACCTGAATGTAACGAGCTACACCTATAATTTCAACATTCAGGAAGCTGAGGCAAGCTGGTCATGAATTCACGACCAGCCTGGAATGCAGAGTGAGACTCTGTCTCAAAAAATGGGGTTGGGGAGTGATGGCTCTGGTGGGAGGCGGGGGTGCTTGCCACTAAGCCTGACGAGCTGGGTTCAATTCTCAGGCCTCACAAAACGGAAGGAGAGAACTGACTCCTTCAAGTTGTCCTCTGACCTCCACATGTGCCCTGAGGCACTTGACCTCTCACATACTTAATAAGTAAATAAAACGTGATTTTAAGACATCAAAGGCAAAAACGAACTTTGAAAAAACACAGAAGAGGGTTTGTGTAATCCATAACCCAAAGCACTGTCCATGCTCCCAAGAGAACTAAGCATCGGAGGACAGGGCTGAGGCTCCAGGAGGGACAGGAAAAGGATGTTCCGATGTTCTGGGGATGGACCCCATCATTTGTCATAGACCTCAAGACTTTGTGACTGTTGGACCCATAGGTCTCTTGTCAACAGGGAACATGGTCTCACTGTCCCTGGAGCAAAATCATTCTGCAGGCATGTTCCCAATCACAGGGCTTGTAGGACAGACACAGGCTTGAAAGGACAAAGGGCTCAGCCCCGGGATGGACTTCGAGTAACGATGTCACTGGCTTTGGCCCTGATTTTGTTTACTACTAATGCAGTTTTTAGTGCTCAGTCCATTTATTGTTGCTCATATGTCCACGCTTTTTAGGACTGACCACTTGTATTGGATAATCAATTAGGGGTTCATCCCTGGGGAGACTAATTCCCTCCCTCCCTCAACAGTTATTAATTGTCTGTAGTTCTTCCGGGGGTGGGAGTCCCATGAAGCTTTCCTCCAACCCATGTTGGCACGTCAACTGGTGCCGGCATTCGGGTATTGTTTAGGCAGCCGTGTTGTTGAGATTTCATGGGTGCAGATTTCCTGTCATAGGCAGAAGGGACTGTGTCTTGTCATATACACAATCTCAAAGCTCCAGTCTGGCATGACAGAGACCATTACAGCAACCCATGACTGTTATAATGCAGAGAACAGATGACCATGGGGTGTTCAGCCTCCATTGGTACATCCACAACACAAGCCCTACACCCAAGGCTCAAAAAAATATCATGGAAGAGGAGTGGACAGATCATATCTAATATTTTGCTCAAACTCAAGGAGGGTTTGACTGACTTATCTGAGATTTAGTAGTCCCAGATTCCACCTGCAGAGAGAAAAAGTACAGTGCCCAGGACATCTCTAGAGGAGTCACTGTGACTATGGAGCATCTGGGGGTCATACTTCAGGTGCTGGAGGGGCCACTATTAACACACCAATAACGAGCTTTCTGAGGGACTGGCGAGATGGCTTAGAGGTTAAGAGCAATGGCTGCTCTTCCAGAGGTCCTGAGTTCAATTCCCAGCAACCACATGGTGGCTCACAACCATCTGTAATGAGATCTGGTGCCCTCTTCTGGCCTGCAGTCATACATGCTGTATACATAATAAATAAATAAATCTTTAAAAACAAAAAACTTTCTGAGCCGGGCAGTGGTGGTGCACGCCTTTAAACCCGCACCCTGGAGGCCGAGGCAGGCGTACTCTCTGTGAGTACGAGGCCAGCCTGGTATACAGAGTGAGTTCCAGGACAACCAAAGCTACACAGAGAAACCCTGTCCCAGATTCTGGACGCCAGGAGATGAGGCAAACCTTTAGACTAACACCATTAGCAGGTCAAGCTAAACCAAGGACTGGGGAGTAGCTTTGCTGGTAGGATGCCTGCCTAGCACGATGACGCCCTGGGTTGGATCCCCACCAACACGTGAAGGCAGGTGTACTGGTTCACGCCTGTCGTTTCAGCCCTCCGGGAGTGGAAGTAGGAAGATCAGGAGTTTGGAGGCAGGAGGATGGACAACCAGGGCTACCTGAGACCCTGTCTTGAGAAGATAACAAACAAGCAAAGAAATAAAATACAAATTCAAAAGTGAGGTGAGGGAGGTGTGCTCCCCTCCCCCCCCCCCCCCCCCCCGCGGATGTTTGGGGAAGGGTACCATTTTGCATGAAGACTGTTTATGTAAGTCTGTCCTTGACAGGATAATTTGAACAAAAGAATCTGAGATTCTCTTAGAAACTGTTGCTAGCTCTGAACAAAAAGAACCCCCCAAAGAAGCCCGATTGCTGATTGGTCGCCTCCCTTATTATCTGTTGCTATGGTGACATGGTGGTTAACCCTCACCTCTGTTTTGTAGAGAATAAATACGTGAGGGTTTCTCTATGAAATTGGTTGTTTTTCTCTTTCCACGAAAATGAGAAAATGAGAGAACAATGCCCTTTGAAATTTAGATTTTAACAAGAAAATAGAGGTTCTTGTCTTACATGAATTAACAAAAGCACAAACTCAATGTGACGCAGATTTAAATCCTGGTGATGGCTCCCAAATGCAGAGCAGGGCGCCACCTGGTGGTCCACAGTAGAATACCATGAGTGTATGTGCTACAAAGGCAACTCACCTCTAAAGGGGTGTGTGTGTGTGTGTGTGTGTGTGTGTGTGTGTGTGTGTGTGTGTGTGTGTGTGTGTGTGTGTGTGTATCTGTGTGTGTCTGTGTGTGTGTCTGTGTGTGTTTGTGTGTGTGTCTGTGTGTGTGTGTCTGTGTGTGTGCAAGACAGAGGACAATTTTTTCAGAAGTTGATGCTCTCCTATCATGCATTCTAGAGCTCAAACTCGGGTAATCAGGCTTGGCTGCAAGTGAGTGACAATTAGCCAACTTCCTGACACCATTTTACCCTCATATTTACATAAATAAATACAGCAGTAGCGCCCCTGCCTAGAATTCCTCAGTGAGGGGCTGGGGTGTGGCTCAGTGGTAGAGCCCCTGCCTAGAATCCCCCAGTGAGGGGCTGGGTGGGGTGTGGCTCAGTGGTAGAGCCCCTGCCTAGAATCCCCCAGTGAGGGGCTGGGGGTGTGGCTCAGTGGTAGAGCCCCTGCCTAGAATCCCCCAGTAAGGGGCTGGGGGTGTGGGTCAGTGGTGGAGCCCCTGCCTAGAATCCCCACAGTGAGGGGCTGGGGGCGTGGCTCAGTGGTAGAGCACCTGCCTAGAATCCCCCAGTGAGGGGCTGGGGTGTGGCTCAGTGGTAGAACCCCTGCCTAGAATCCCCCAGTGAGGGGCTTAGGGGTGTGGCTCAGTGGTAGAGCCCCTGCCTAGAATCTTCCAGTGAGGGGCTGGGGTGTGGCTCAGTGGTAGAGCCCCTGCCTAGAACCCCCCAGTGAGGGGCTGGGAGTGTGGCTCAGTGGTAGAGCACTTACCTAGAATTCATTAGATCTTGGGTTTCATCCTGAGTCCCACAATAATAATAATAACAATTACCAATTTATTTTTCCTTTTCTTTATTTCTTTCATTTGTTTAATTTGGTTTTGGCTTTTTCACAGAGTCTCATTCTGTAGCTCAGGCTTTGAGAGAGCTCACTACGTAGTCCAGGTTGGCCTCAAAAATCATGTGATTTTGCCCCTGCCTCCTGAGCATGACAGGTATGGGATTCCATGCCCGGCTTCATCTCCTGGTTCATTAGGGTAAGTAGGTATTTGTGGCTCTCGCCAGGGGACATCTGGGGCTGCAGGCACCTCGGTGTGGACCTCCAATTCCAAACACTCCCTGCAGAAGGAAGTCCTCAGGTCTTAGGGGCTGAGTGCTGGAGACAAGTTCCCTCCCTCCCCGTGACTCTCCCCAGTAACCTCTCACAAGAGAAGCCAGAAAATGGGCGACACAGCCAGATTCCCTTGTAATCTCATCTGACTCCTGACTACCCACTCTGTTGCTATATTCAATTTTTTTAGACGTTGTCATTCCAAACTACATTCAAAGAGGCTCAGACCCTCGGAGTGAACCTAAACCTGGGGAGGCAGGAAGATGATCATAAATGTGCCCATAGTGCCACCTGGTGGACCATGGTGCCAGCAGTAATGGAGAGAGGGGCCGGCCATTGAAGCATGCCTTTCGGTTCTGTGGCTCAGTATCTGTCATCTCAGCCACTCAGGATGTTGAGGCAGGAGGATTGGAATACGAGTCCCATCTGACCTACATATGCAGTGAATTCAAAGTCCGCCTGGACTGCTTATGACGATGCAACCTCAAAACTAAAAATGAAGTTGAGTGTGTGGTCTCCGCCTTTCATCCCAGCACTCAGGAGGCAAAAGCAGGTGGATCTCTGTGAGTTCGAGGCCAGCCTGGTCTACAGAGCGAGCTCCAGGACAGCCAGGGCTGCACAGAGAAACCCCGTCCCGAAAAACAAACAAGCAAAAAATGTAAATAAATAAAAGTAAAGATACTGGAGATATATGGCTTAGTGGTGGAGTGCTTTGTACTAGGTTCTGGGTTCAATTCCCAGCATCTGAAAAAAAGAAATGAAACAAAGACAATTCTTGGAAATATAGTTAAAGGAGTCTTGTGACGTTCTAGCATAAAACATTACTAGATCCTGAGACAAATCGCCTCCCTGAATAAGCCAGTGGTGGTTCTGATTGACTGTCTGCTGCCTTCCTCTGTGGCCATGGTGAGAACCATTTCCTCTGGTGCTGTTAAAAGGAATACGTACTTGTAAGATTTTTCTCTCACCAAATCAGAAGAGGATCATTGGTTATATTATCCCGCAAACAGAATAGAATTCAAGGCCGATGCCTTTGCCCCGGTTGGGGGTCAGGGTTCCATCAACCTTGGTAGCAACGGGTTAGGAGAGAGAGAAAAAATTTTCACCAGAGAGCCCTCTAGTGGCGCATGCGTGAACTGCAGGACACCTTTTGGACCTGTTCTCGGCATAGCCCTGTCTGTGCCCTCCAGGTTCTCTACCCATCCTTCACTGCAGTCCTTAACAGAGAGGTTAAGTCTTCTGCCTGAAATCACACAGCCAGGTACCGAAGGAGTGATGATTTTCATATTTAAACCCAGGTCTTGGGGCTAGAGAGATGGTTCAGCGGCTCAGCAGTTAAAAGCACTGGCAGCTCTCCCGAAGGACCCTGGTTCAAATCCCAGCACCCATGTGGTGGCTCACAGCTGCCCGTAACTCCAGTCTCAGGAGATCTGATGCCTTCTTCTGGCCTCCAAGGGCACCAGGCATGCACATGGTGCACAGTCATACATCCAGACAAAACACCCATACAGATGGGATCCAATAAAAAAGTAAATTTAAAAAAATAAATAAAGATTCAGATTGTAAAAAGCAAAAAAATCAAGAAACCCAGGTCTCTCTCTGACAGAATACTTCAATGTAGAAGAACATGTAGACAGAGCCAAAGGGATACACCTGTACTTTACAGGGGTCACAGCAGACAAATCTGTTGGCAAGGAGACACTCAATATCCAGGCATCTAAGATTGTCGTAAATCATGTCCTGAGCTGTTATGTCCTATGCTCCAAGAACACGGTCCCACTAAATCCTCCTGAAAATTTTTGGAAGAAAAATTATTGCAGTACCCATTCCACAGAGAAAGAGACTGAGGTTCAGAGATGCCCATGAAATCACTGGAGATCACACAACCCACAAGGCTGGGAACCAGAGCCGGGAACTTGCCGGAAACTTCTGCTCTCCCTAACACTGTTCAGGAAGGGATGTCGAGGGGTTGGGGATTTAGCTCAGTGGTAGAGCGCTTGCCTAGCAAGCACAAGGCCCTGGGTTCGATCTTCAGCTCTGGAAAATTAAAAAACAAACAAACAAACAAACAAACAAAAACAGAGGAAGGGACGTCGACAGTGAGCTAAGTGTGAGTCTGACTCAGTGCGAGAGGCGCTCTCAGGGCTGAGAGAGGTGGCTCACGCCTGTAATCCCAGCATTGGGGAGGCTGAGGCAGGAGGATTGCCATGAGTTGAAGGACAACATGGGCTACAGGAAGAAAAAGGGGAGAGGAAAGAAAGAATGAAGGAGAACTCTGCAGAATGAGTAATTTGCATATAGCTAATTTGCATATAGCTAATTGCAGTGCACTATCAAGGATATATTTTGAGTCAGGCAGTGGTGGCGCACGCCTTTAATCCCAGCTCTAGGGAGGCAGAGCCAGGAGGATCTTTGTGAGTTCGAGGCCAGCCTGGTCTACAGAGTGAGATCCAGGACACGCACCAAAACTACACAGAGAAACCCTGTCTCGAAAAGCAAAAAACAAATAAAAAAAAGAATATATTTCGAAACACTTGAGAGGCAGAGGCAGGAGGGTCTCTGTGAGTTCCAGGCCAGCCAGGGCCACACAGTGGGACCTTGCATCAAAAACTAGCGAAAAGAACGTGCTGGGGGCTGGAGCTTAGCAGTGGCTAAGAGCGCTGACTCTGTCTTCAGATGGCCCACGTTCCGTTCCCAGAGCCCACGTCAGGCGGCTCACAACTGGCTGTAACCCCAGCTCCAGGGGATTTGATGCCCTCTTCCGGCCTCCCTTGGCATCAGAACACACATGATATGTACATACAGCAACACACATACAAATTAAAATGAAATTTTTTTATACTTTTTTTTAGTAATTCATTTGGTGTGAAGGTGTCAGATCCCCTGGCAGTGGAGTTACCAACAGTTGTGAGCCACCATGTGGATGCTAAGAATTGAACCCAGGTCGTCAGGAAGAGCAGCCAGTGATCTTTACCTGTGAACCATCTCTCCAGCCCCCTTTGTTTTGTCTTTTGAGACAAGGTCTCACTATGTAACAGTCCTGGCTGGCCTCGAACTTACTATGTAGACCAGGTTGGCCTCGAACTCAGAGATCCACTTGCCTCTGCCTCCCAAGTGGTGGGATCAAAGGCAAGTGCCACCGTGTCTGGAATGTTTGAAGAATACAAGTCAGCAATAAGAAGACAGCCTGGGGGCTGGAGAGATGGCTCAGAGGTTAAGAGCACTGACTGTTCTTCCAGAGGTCTTGAGTTCAATTCCCAGCAACCACGTGGTGGCTCACAACCATCTGTAATGAGATCTGGCGCCCTCTTCTGGCATGTAGGCATATATGCTGGCAGAACACTGTATATATAATAAATAAATAAATAAATCTGAAAAAAGTAAAGAAGAAGAAGACAGCCTGATTTTAAAATGGGCAAGAAATTGGAATCAACCTTCTCCAAAGTACACAGACAATGAATGGTCAATGCACACACCTAGCGTGGCCAATACCATTAGTTACTAGGGACATTAAATACAAACCACGATGAGACATTGCATCATAACCTCTAAGAAGGCTGTAATTAAGAGAGAGAGGGCCTGAGGTCCTACCTTGGTTGGTGGAGTGCTTACCTAGGGTTCACTCCTAGGGTCCATCCTAACACTGTATAAACTAGGTGTGTTGACAAACATCTGTGATCCTAGCATTTGTGAGGGAGAGACGGGATCAGAAATTCAAGCCAATCCTTGGCTGCACAGTAAGTTCAAGGCCAGCTTGGGCTGGGTCAGACCCTGTCAAAAAAAACAAACAGGGGCTGGAGAGATGGCTCAGAGGTTAAGAGCACTGGCTGCTCTTCCAGAGGACCCGGGTTCAATTCCCAGCACCCACACGGCAGCTCACAATTGCCTGTGACTCCAGTTCCAGGGGATCTGATGCCCTCACACAGACATACATGCAGCCAAAGTACCAATGCACACAAAATAAGGATAAATAAATCATTTTAAAATGTTTTTAAGCCAGACGATGGTGGTGCACAACTTTAATCCCAGCACTTGGGAGGCAGAGACAGGTCAATCTCTGTGAGTTCCAGGCCAGCCTGGACAGCTAGAGCTGGTGCAGAGAGAAACCCTATTGTGAAAAAAAATTTTTTTTAAAAATTTGAAGATGAAAAAAAAAAAAAACAACACCACCACCAACAACAAAACAGTTCTCCCAGGTTAAGGGAGAAACCTTGCCTCAATGGAATAGACAGAGGGTGACACCAGACACCCTCTTCTGGGTCTTCCAACAGCACAGGTGCTCACACTCAAACACACTTGCACACATCCTCACACAGATACGTACACACAAAGGAAGAAAGCAACAAACCTTTAAAGAAAGAAATAGTCGGCTCCGACATTTGCTTACAGAAACTTCCTTTTGGGGCTGGAGAGACGGCTCCGTGGTTAAGAGCACTGGCTACTCTTCTTCAGTACCTGGGTTCAACTCCCAGCACCCACACGGCAGTTCACAAACATCTGAAACTCCAATTCGAAGGCATCCAAAGCCCTCTTCTGGCCTCCTCAAGTACCAGGCACGAATGCTGTGCACAGACATACATGTGGGCAAAGCACCCACAGATGTGGAAAAGAATAAATAAAATATTTTTTAAAACAGAAACTTCCCTTTGACACAGAATCTTACTATATAGCCCAGATGGCCTCAGATTTTCAACCTTCCTGTCTCAAAACAGAAACTGGACATGGGGGTGCACACCTTTAATCACCAGCACTCAGGAGGCAGAGGCAGGTGGATCTCTGAGTTTGAGGCCAGCCTGGGCTACAGAGTGAGATCCAGGACAGCCAGGGATATACAGAGAAACCTTGTCCAAAAAAAGGAAGAAAGAAAGAAAGAAAAGAAAAAAGAAAGAAAAGAAAAATAAAAAACCTAGCACACTCTCTTTAAAGGTATCACCCAGGCCGGGCGGTGGTGGCGCACGCCTTTAATCCCAGCACTCGGGAGGCAGAGCCAGGCGGATCTCTGTGAGTTCGAGGCCAGCCTGGACTACCAAGTGAGTTCCAGGAAAGGCGCAAAGCTACACAGAGAAACCCTGTCTCGAAAAACCAAAATAAATAAATAAATAAATAAATAAAAAATAAAGGTATTACCCAGAAATTGAACATGTAAGTTCCACACGCAGCCTTTGGTAGAATCCAGCCTAGGAACCACACCTAACTGGCAGGCCATTTGGGAAATGTTGTTTTTACTCCGGTTGGCAATGCGGCTAGCAAAAACAGCAATTATTCTGGAAGATGGGAGAACAGAACATCAGAGCAGAACACAGTGTGAGCTGCCGCCACCGGGATCCCTCACAACATCTTCCAAAGACTAGCAGCTCAGAGAAGCGCTCCAGTGGCGCTTAGGGCTGGGACGTGACTGTGACTGCCTTGGTGGCGTGCTTGCCTAGCATGCAGAAGGCCCTGAGCTCAATCCCAGTCCTGAATAAACCAGGCATGGTGGTGTGTGTGCACCTGTGTGTGTGCACGTGTGTGTGCGCCTGTGTGTGTGTGTGTGTGTGTGTGTGTGTGTGTGTGTGTGTGTGTGCGCATTGCCAGGAGGCGGTGGCGCACACCTTTGATCCCAGCACTCGGGAGGCAGAGGCAGGCTTGACTCTGTGAGTTCGAGGCCAGCCTGGTGTACAGAGCTGTTGTAGGATATTTGTACACTGTGTGAAGACATATTGCTGTTATTGGTATAACAAAAAGCTGAACGGCCAATAGCTAGACAGGGGGTACAGGTGGGATTTTCAGGGAGAGAAAGGAAGAGGAGGAGGAATCTAGGCACACAGGAGAAGGCAGGAGACAGGGAGAGGAAACAGGAGGTACAAGACGGAAGAGACGCAACACCATGTGATAGAGCACAGATTAAAGTAAATGGATTAATTTAATTAATGCAATGGATTAATTTAAGCTATAAGATCCAGTTAGGAATAAGCCTAAGCTATAAGCCAAGCTTTCATAATTAATAAGAAGTCTCTGTGTCGTTGGGAGCTGGCTGGGGGGACAGAAAAAGACTCGTTCCACAGAGCAGGCTCCAGGACAGCCAAGGCTACACAAAGAAACCCTGTCTCGAAGAGCAAAACGAAATCTTTTTTTAAAATGTGCAGTGTGAAGGCGGGAGGAATGGTAGGTGCTTGTGATCCCAACGTTGCAGAAACTGAAGCAGGAGGATCAAGACCAGCCCGGACTACACAGTAAGACCCCGTGTGCCGGCTAGTTCGATGTCACCGTGACCGCAAGCTGCGATCATCGGAGAGAAGGGAACCTCCATGGAGAAAACTCCCCCAGCACACTGGCCTGTGGACAGGCATTTGGGGAATCTTCTTCACTGATGATCGACCCAGGTGCCCCCCCACCGGCTGCCCCCGCAGGTGGTCCTGGACGGTATAAGAAGGCAGGCTGAGGAAGCCGGAAGGAACAAGCCAGGAGGCGGCGTTCCTCCATGGCCTCTGCTTCATTTTTCACCTCCAGATTCCTGCCTTGAACTGCAGCTTTGACTTCCCTTCAAGAAGGAAGGCAGCCTGTAAGCTAAATAAACCCTTTCCTTCTCAAGCTGCTTTTGGACGTGGCCTCTATTTCAGCAGTGGAAACCAAAAAAGGGGAGGGCACATTATTATTATTATTATTATTATTATTATTATTATTATTATTATTATTGGTTGTGAGCCTAGCCTTTAACTGCTGAGCCATCTCTCCAGCCAGGGAGGACACATTTCAATATCATATTATCATATGTCAGCGGTTCTCAACCTTCCTAACACTGTGACCCCTTTAATATAGTTTCTCATGTTGTGGCGACCCCCCCCCCCACCATATAATTATTTTCCTTGCTGCTTCATAACTGTAATTGTGCTACTGCTATGAATCGTAATGTAAATATCTGATATGCCACCCAAAGGGGGTCGAGCCCCACGTGTTGAGGACCACTGGCTGTCGTATGTAGTAATTCTTGCATTACAGGCTGCAGTTTAAGTCAGTGTCAACAAGATCCTTCCTCCTCTCTGCCTCTGCTCTAGGTCAGTTTTTTTTTTTTTTTTTTTTTTTTTTTTTTATTTTTAAAGATTTATTTATTTATTTATTAATTATGCATACAGTGTTCTGCCTGCAGATATCCCTGCAGGCCAGAAGAGGGCACCAGATCTCATTACAGATGGTTGTGAGCCACCATGTGGTTGCTGGGAATTGAACTCAGGACCTTTAGAAGAACAAGCAGTGCTCTTAACCTCTGAGCCATCTCTCCAGCCCCTCTAGGTCAGTTTTATTCCCTTCCCCTTTAGACACATTCTCTTTCCTAAAATGAGAGCAGATTTGGGAGATGGCCACAGGCGGCATCTACAGAAAGAATGTATTCTCCCACAGCCTCCCCTCCCTCAAAAGAAAGTTTTCTGACCCCGGAAGCTCCAGAGCCAAAAATCCAGGGAAGGGTTCTCATTGGTTCAGCCTACATCCTGTTCTGGATGGGGCATGTGATTAGCCTCGCTGGATTAACATGGCTGTCTCTCAGTCAATCACAGTGGTGAGAAGGTGATGTTCAAGACAATGTCAACTCTCGCCGGGCGGCCGTGGCGCACACCTTTTATCCCAGCACTTGGGAGGCAAGCAGATCTCTGAGTTCAAGGCCAGCTTGATCTACAGAGTGAGTTCCAGAACAGCCAGGGCTACACAGTGAAACCCTGTCTCAGAAGAGGAGAGTGAGAGAAAATGAGGGAGAGGGAGGGAGGGAGGGAGGGAGGAAGAATGTCAGCTCCTATTCTAAACGAGGGAACTGTACAGTAGTTATATACTATATACTGTGCTATACAATAGTCTCAGCTACCCATATTATCAGTTCTTTTTCTTTCCGTGTCTTGAACCCTGGAATATGAAGTGAGTTACACTGTCTAGAGGATCAGAGAATGATTTAGAAGTGTGGTGTCCCCAGCCCAGCCAAGCACCAAATCTCTGCATGCAGCTTTGCCCAATGTCAATAAATGAATGAATGAAAAGAAAGCCTGCATCCTGAGATGGTCCTGGGTCCAGATCCTGAGAGGATCAAGAGCCAAGTGGAGATTCCTACATATTGCTCTGGTGCATCTTTTAGATTCGTGTTTGTTTGATTGTTTGTTTACATTTATACAGCGTGCATATGGAGGTCAGAGGACAACTACTTATGGGAGTCTGTTTTCCCTTGCACCCCGTGAGTCCCCGGGATCGAACTCAGATTGTCGCACTTGACTGCAAGCGCCTTCAGCCGCTGAGTCACCCCAGCACACAGTACGGGTAGAGAGGGTGGAACCTTCACGAGATGGACGGAACCTAGAAGACCCGGCCACCGTGAAGAGCCGGGCCAGGCAAGGCTTCCAGACCCCTCGGTTTTGGATTAAACCATCTAGGATGGGCTCAAGGGGAGAGAGAAGAAAGTCCTTCTGCGTCTCTCTCCGGCCCTTTTGCGACTTCCAAGCCGCAGAGACGACGTCCTTGCGTCTCCAACACCCACTCCGTTCCCGCCTTCGTCTCTTTATGCCCCGCGGCTCCACAGAGCCACACAGCTCGTGCCGTCCCGTCCCGTCGTCCCCCCACCCCCCACCCCGCACCGCGCAGTGGCTCGCCCCAGTTTGACGCATTGCAGGGAAGGCCGGACCAATCGGAGTGGCGTTCTCATTTCCGCCGCGAGGCGGGCCCAATAGCGAGCGGCGTGGCTCACGGAGGGACGCGTCACTCCCCGCCAGCCGGTGCCCCTCCGCCAAAGCGGAAAGCTGAGCGGCGGCGAGAGGCTGAGCGCGCGGAGACCGAAAGTAGTCCTCGCGGCGGCGGCGGCGGCGGGGGGGGGGGGGGATCGCGAGCGCGCGTGCGCGCATACGCGCGTGCCCGGCGGCAAATTCCTGGGGCTCCTCCGCGCGAGGGGGGGCGACGAGCGCCGGTCCCGGCGCGGAGGGATCCGGAGGAAGCCGCAGTGCCCGCGGGAGCGCGCGGGCCGGCTGGGGCGGGGCCGGGCGAGGCGGGGCGCGCGCGGCTGCCGTTGAGGGACCGTTGGGGCGGGCGGCGGCGGCGGCGGCGGGCGGCGGCGGCAGCGGCGGCGGCGGCGGCGCGCGCTGCGGGCAGAGAGAGTGTGGAGGCGCGGACGCGCGGCGGAGCTCGAGCTGCTGCAGCTGCTGCCGCCGCCAGAGCAACCTCGATCCCCGAGCTCCGGACACCCGGTGCCTCGCCATGGTGAGTGAGGCGGCCGAGGTCGGGAGGGGACCCCCACCCCCCCACCCCCGCCCCGAGACGGCGAGCGAACCTTGGGCGGCAGAGGCCGGGCCCCTCGGGAATCTCCCAAGCGGCCCTGGGGACTTCTAGAAGCTACTTTATCACCAGGTTGGATTGGTGGGACCTCCCCCCTCCCCAAACCAGACAACCTGAGGCTTCAAATGGGGAACACCGGGGCACCCTCCCCCCCCCCCAAAAAAAAAAGCAGCATTGGGATCCATCACGGGACGCTGGGTCTCAGAATCACATCCTTACCCCGACCCCGGGAGGAGAAAATAGGAAGCGCCGGCGATGAAGACTTTGGGTCCTGGGAGAATGCAGGAAGCTGTTCCTGGAGGGGTGGCCGTGGGTAGCTGAGCCTGGGTGGGAGAGGGGGGCCGATCGGTTCCCAGGTGGCGTTCTGCAGAGGAGAGGATAGATTTGGAGATGGGATCCGGGGTCACTTCTGCATACTAGACCCCGGTGGGGGAGGGGTCTCCAAGGACAAGCATTGTTTGGAAGAGGAGGAGGACGAGGAGGAGGAGGAGGAGGAGGGTCAGGTGCAGGCTGAGGTAAGGAGGAGCCCGAGGTGGGTGGCAGCAGAGGCTGGAAGATGCTCTTGGAGCCTGCGGGGATCCAGAGGGGGACTGAGGAGGATTGGGGGTCTTAGAGATGTTCTAAAGGCGTAGGGATGTGGGGGAGCCAGGGAGCCTTGTGGAAAACTTGGTGGGGGTTAGCTAGGAAGGATTCCGAGGTTAAGGCCGTTGCACTAGGAAGAGAGATTGAAGGGAGGGTTGGCGAGGCGCGTTTGGCTTGGGTCGGTGGCAAACGGGGTTTCCAAGGTGAGGGGTGGGGGAGGACTTGAGTTTGGGTGGTGGGGGTGAGATTGGACAGGCTTCTAGAGGAGCGATGGGGGAGACAATGAATGGTAACTGAGGTAGGCCCAGGTTTAGAGGTGGGTGTCTCCAGGGAAAGGTCCTGCCACAAAGGCTGCTGCTGAGTCTGGGTTGGTAGTGGGCTGCTGCAGAGGCTCTGAAGGAGGAGCTGTGAGGCCCCCTTTCCCTGGGAAGAGTGGGGCTGGGCCAGGCTGAAGGCAGTGGGAGCAGGTGGGTGGAGTTGTTCAGGTCCCCATTGCGCACTGAAGCTGCATGAAGTGGGAGTGGGGTCAAAGTTTGGGGTGCACCCGATGAGCTGTCCTGCTTACAGCCAGGAAGCCTAGCCCCCTCGTTGTCCCTTGTAAGCCAGGAGGTGTCTTTCTCCTCCAGCCCCGTGCACCTGCTTCTCCTCACTGTGCCAAATGACAGTGCAATACAGTACAGTGTGGTGTCAGTGACAGACGCCTGGTCCCATCCCCTCAGGGTGGGGGCTGTAGCGCGTCTCCAGAGACCTCCAAGGGACCCTCTCATTGGCTTGAGAGCAGCTTGTTCTGTAAAGGCCTCTTCTCCAGCTCCCCACGGCTCGAGCTTCTAGAGGCAAACAGCAGACTACTTCTCCCCTGGTCCTGCCACCCACAACACCCCCAGCCCCCCCAGGCTCAGCCTGGGAACCGTGTGCACCACCCTCCCTGGCAAAGCTGGGGAGGACAAGCAGCCGCCACCATGTATCAGATCTCATCCTGCTGACACAGACCTGAGGGCTCCTCTTGCCACCACCCCATTTCCCCCCAGCAGAACCTTGCTAAAGGGGCCCTGCAGCTTGGGCAGCTGCCAGCAGCCCCCACTCCCCGCCTCCAGAGGAGGGTCCCAGCTTTGGCCCTGACCGGTTTTTCTCTTTCTGTTTGTAATCAGCAAGGTATAGGAAGGAAGAGTCCCTGGTAACTGGCCTTGGACTTTGGCCTGAGCGCTGTGGCTCCTCCTTGGCCCCGGTGAGGGGCCCTGGCCTTGGGTTCCGAGCTCACTTAACACTGCTTTCTGGCACCCTCTGGGGGCTGGGGCAAGACAGAAATAATCCCCTTCCCCCTCCCCACCTCAAGCTGCTTTTTCTTGTCCAGCCCCTCTCTGGAGCCTGAGATGAAGGTCTGGGAAACTGGAGAGGAGCCTGGTTATTCTGCGGTGAAAGCTAACGATCTGGGCTGGGAAGGGCCTCCAGCAGTAGTCAGACTCACTTCTCGGGCCATCAGTTTTCCAGGCCAACAGCCCTGCCTTTCTGTCTGTGGCCTTCCCTTGATGGAGCAGGGGCAAGGGCTCCCGGATGTCAGGCAGAGTGTCTGACAGGCCCTCCACAGAGCCAGAGCCACGCCTATTTGCAGCAACCGTGCCTGCTCTGCAGCTTCCAGCTCTTGGGGGAAAATGGCACAGAGCGGCCTCCAGAGCCATCCTCGGCCATTCTGCAGCCTGCCTCGGCCTCCTGGCCCCCATCCCCCTTCTGGTGTCACCAAAAGGGGAAGAGGACAGGGCTTCTTGCAGACAGCACTGTGTGACGGGAAGGTCCCTGAGTGGGCTGGCTTTTCCCATACGAGGCCCATGGATGGAAGAGAATGAAAAGCAGATGGGCCCCAGAGCTGCCCTCCCCTCCCCCAGCACAGCCTGGCCTCGGTAACCAGAAGCCCGGGCTCTTCTCACTTTCCCAGCAGCTCGTACCAGTGTCCTCAGGTGTCAGAACCAAGGGGCGGGCCCGGGCACCTTTGCCCGCCTCAGCTCAGGAGGGCGATTAGAACAAGGACTCCTTGGCCCAGGCCACAGGT
Organism: Peromyscus californicus insignis; assembly: GCF_007827085.1. Taxonomy (NCBI): domain Eukaryota; kingdom Metazoa; phylum Chordata; class Mammalia; order Rodentia; family Cricetidae; genus Peromyscus; species Peromyscus californicus. The sequence continues at coordinate 166,751,555 of NW_026294562.1, read as the reverse complement.
CAGGGCTAGGAAGCCCACCACTCTATTCATTTTTGATAGCTGTGCAGAGGACTAGCCATTAGGCCGTTACTGTCCACCTTCCTTCTCTCCCTCCTGTGCCCCCCCATCCCTCGGCAGACATCTCCCCTCTGCCCCATCACTTTGATTCTCCTTTGATACCTCATGTGTGGGACTTGGTCTCAAGTTCCTCTTCCTCCAGGTTAAAAGTGCATCATTTGTGAATATGGAGGAGGGGTGGGCTACCACTTTTAAGAGCGGCTCAAGGGTTAGGGATAGGCAGTGGTTTGTGGCCTCTGCTGGAAGCTCCGGAGCCTTAGTGGAATGCTCTGTGTGTCTGCCATAGTTCACTTCCGCTTCTGGCCTGCAGGCTCAGACCAGGAGCCTGCTGTGGCCTTGTGCCCCTTGCCCTCATGGGAAAAGGAAAGGAAGCCTCATGGACTACAGTGGCCCAGGGATGGTGGAGATTCTTCAGCAGGATTCACACCCCAGGAAAGAAAACTGGCCTTGTAACTGTCCGAAGTTGGGGTCCAGCACCCATTCGCTGCTCCCTTTAGGACCTCCACACAACCTTAGATGCACCAGGGGCTGTCTGCCGTGGCTGGCCAACCTCAAGTAGCCTGGACTGAGAAGGGTTAAAAACTGCAGCACTTAATCTGGAAGGCTGAAGCCTAAGCAGACTTCAGTCCTTTGCCCCCATGGCTGCCTGCTGCAGTCACTCCCTGCAGAACAGAATGGTGCTCTGCGCCTCCCCTGCCTGTGAGGGGTGGAGCAGCCTTTCCCCTGACCAGGGTTCTTTCAGGCCCTGGAACAACTTGGAGACACCAGCTAAAAGAGATGTTGCCACTTGAGCCTGGCTGCCTGGACCTAGTACCTCCAAATAGGTGACAGAAGCTAGCAAAGAGCTGCAGACAGCTTCCTCCGCCCTACCCAAGGACTGGCCTGTTTTGCTTTGGAGCCTTCTAGAGCACTTGATGAGGCCTCTGGGGCAGCTGCTTCTTGCCTCAGCCTCTGGGGCTCCCGAAGTGAAACCTTAACACTGCATGCACTGCGTCCAGGCTGGGATTGGAGCAGCTCTGCTGCTGAGGCCGGGGGCTTCTGCAGCCTGCCTGTGGTTGCAGCCTGCCCCAGCACCTGACTCGGGGGTCCTGACTATCCCAGGCCCTGCCTCTGGCGGGCTCTTCCCTCACCCAGCAGGTGCATCTTATGAAACTGGCCCCAACAGAGGGGGCAGGGGCAGGAGGGCACCTCCAGCGTGGGTGGGTCGCCCAGTGACTTACTCTCCTTCCTCCTTTTCCAGGCTGACCAGCTGACCGAAGAACAGATTGCAGGTGAGTGTGCCACTCTCCAAAGCCAGATCTTAGCCAGGCCTGCGGCTAGAATGTCGGTGTGTGTACAGAAGAGCTTAGCGGGGCACAGCTGTCTGTCCTTCCCTGACACAGCTCCCTGGGGCCTTGGAATGAACCTCTCCTACAGAACCCACCCAGCTGTCAGGCTGAGGAGGTGTAGTAGTCCTGCCTCCCTTGCTATAGGCTGGCCACTCCCACCTCCACGTGCTCCCTTGCTTCTTTTTCCCTCTTCCAACCCTGTCTTTGGGCATCGATAGAGCTTAGCTTCCCTGACCCCACCCCAAGCAGGCGGCTCCTTTCTCCTACGCCCTGCCTGTGTGGTACAGGCCTGTCTGATGGGCCACAGATGTTCTGTTTTCCTTTCTGTTGTTGCCTGGCACCAGGAATCAATTCCTAGAGCATAGGACTTGGTTTTGTTGGTTGCTGCCATAGCCTCAATGCGTGGAGCATAGTAGACACCCCATAAATTCTTCCTGCACAAACGATAATCGTGTACCTCCCATAAGCTAAGCAAAACCCTAGGCCCCGTGTGATTTATTTTTGTGGCTCTGCCCCCCAACCCAAGCCCCAGGAAGACCAGCTGCAGGACCGATGGAGCCATGGACTCTGTTTCTGCCCCTCCACAGCCTGAGGCAATTCCTGGGATATCTCCTAACCACAGGTTGCTGCAAAGCTGACCAGAGGCCAAAGTAAGAGAAAAGGTCTCTGCCCCAGCTTTGCTGGCTCCAAGACCAAGGTGTTAGAAGAGGACCTGCTTTCTCAGAGTCACACGTTGGCCTTGGGCAGGAAGAGACCCACCAAGGAAAGCAAAAGATTAGACTTGTTTATTGGTCATGAGCTCTTGGGTCACATGACCCACTCTCTACTGCCTGCCCCACCCCCACCCCCAGCAGCCAGGCCTCAGCACAGGGAGATGACAGCATCCCCAAGGAGACTTGGACTGTTTCCCCAGGGCCCAGAAGCTCGAGTCACAGCTGCCCAGCCGTGCGTGTCCCTCCCACGACACCTGCCATCCCCAACCTGGCCCTCCTGTAACATAAGCACACACCTCACTTTTCACCCTGAGCCTGCCCATTAGCAAAATGTCCACCCCCCCCACCCCCAGCCCACACCCTCTTGAGAACAGGCTGCCAGGCATCTGTTCTCAGAGGGTTTGGGGGTGGGGAGCTCTGGGTGCCAAAGTGGGCCCAGTGGGAGGGCAGGAGCCACATGCTTCTCTCCCTCTCCTGATGCGGCCCCAGCTGTGGCCTTCCCACTCGACACCACACTCCTGGTCCTCCTGGCTTGGCAGCCATCCCCCTTTGCCTCCCTCCCCTCCCTGTCCATCGGCCAAGCCCTGCTGCGGACCACCCCCCACGTCACCGCCCCCAGGCTTGACTCCTTCTCTGGGAGCCGGTAGCACCCACGGTGGGGACTGGGCTGACGGTGCCCAGCAAAAGGAATTTGGTGCCACATTTCCTTTTGAGGCTGGCCGAAAGCCTCTGCAGCCTCCCCTTCCCCTCCTGCCAGTTGAGCTTGGCTAGTGAACTTCAGATGGAGAATTGTCTTGCCTGTTACCCGCTCCATCACTTTGGTCCAGTGCATCATTTGAAAGAGAGGCCATAGCCAGGGACCAGGAAGACATGGAGAACTATCAGAGGACAGTTGTCAGGCCAGGTCACTCGACTAGATGGGCTGAGGAGGGGAGAGTGAAAGAAGGCAGGGGTACACTGAGGAAGTGGGGCCCTGACCCGAGGCCTGGCCCCTGCGCCTTCCTCCTCCGCCTGGAAATAGGTGACTCTAACCTCTTGGCTCCTGGCACATTCCTTTCCCTCCCCAGAGTTCAAGGAAGCCTTCTCCCTCTTCGACAAGGATGGAGATGGCACCATTACTACCAAGGAGCTGGGGACTGTGATGAGATCGCTGGGGCAGAACCCCACTGAGGCCGAACTACAGGACATGATCAATGAGGTGGACGCTGATGGTGAGCTCCTGCGAGCAAGCCTACCCACTCTGCTCACTCGTGACCTCGGGGAACCATTATCTCTTCTACAGGGCTCTAGGTAACTTCTGCCTGCCTCCCTCTTCCAGGGAATGGGACCATTGACTTCCCAGAGTTCCTGACCATGATGGCCAGAAAGATGAAGGATACAGACAGTGAGGAGGAGATCCGAGAGGCCTTCCGTGTCTTTGACAAGGTAAGCAGTCCTGCTCAAAGCCCTGTAACAGATGCCGGACAGCAAAGCCAGAAGCCCCTCTGCGCTTTGAGAACTCCTTCACCCAGTATGTGGGCGAGGCAGTTGACAATCCCTGCCCACCACAGCTCTCCAAGCAGGAGAACCTGAGTGACAAGCCTTTGTCCCCAAACCCCAGGATGGGAATGGCTATATCAGTGCCGCCGAGCTGCGTCACGTCATGACGAACCTGGGGGAGAAGCTGACGGACGAGGAAGTGGATGAGATGATCCGAGAGGCTGACATTGATGGAGATGGCCAGGTCAATTACGAAGGTGAGTCGTGTTGGGCAGGTCCTCCGTGCCCCTGGAGCTGGGAGGACCGCGGGGGTTCAGCCTGTGATGAACTCCACTCTATCTCTTGGCAGAGTTTGTACAGATGATGACTGCGAAGTGAAGGTCCGGGCAGCTGGCCATGCCCGTTCTCCTGATCTCTTCTCGCGCTCTCCTCTCTTCAACACTCCCCTGCGTACCCGGTTCTAGCAAACACCAATTGATTGACTGAGAATCTGATAAAGCAACAAAAGATTTGTCCCAAGCTGCATGACTGCTCTTTCCCCTTCCTCCTGACTGTCCCTCCATGCCCTCACTGCTTCCTTTGGCCTCCCCTTCCATTCCCATTTTCCAGGCCTGATGCATTCATAAGGTGAACCCATTGCCCTGGGGAGCCTCTGTCCTCCTCCTCCTCCTCCTCCTCCAGCCCGGATGGCTCTCCTCCGTTTTTGGTTTGTTTCCTTCTGTTTGCCCTTCTTTGGGTGCTGGGGTGGCCACTGTCCCTGCCCAGTGGGGAGGGGAGCAAGGCCTTTGCCAAGTGGAGGAGCATGTCCTCTGCCACCGTTGCATGCACCCCGGCCCTGTGATTCTGTGTGCAAACCCAGCAGCCTGTGGGGCAGGGTGCCAAGAGGGAGTGTTCCAGGACTGAGAGGGTCAAGGAAGTGTGGCAGTGATTGGATGTGACCCAGGCTGGGGGACGGGGTGGGAGGGTGGGGAAGGGGCAGGAAGGCCTTGGAGGCTAACACGCTTTCACTCGTGGAGGGGGACGGACAGAGCGGACAGCACTCGGGTCTCGCTGGCGCTGTTCTGAAACCATCTGGCTGGCTTTCTGAGGTCAGGCTGGGTGGGGGGCTGTCATTGGCCACGCTGCCGATCACACTTGCCCTCATCCCTCCAGCGATCTCACGCTGTTCTGTAAATACCTGGTGCTAATATCCCATGCCGCTCCCCCATGGCGCCCCCAGCCACCTGCCCAGTCCAGGGCTGGTCCAAGAATGATGTGGGGGATGGTCGCTGTGTAATGTGCTGGTGATCTTTTTTCTTCCCCTTATTCCCCTTAGAACTTTGATTTTGTCCCAAACATGCCGGGCCAACTAAAGGGTGGGGAGAGGGGAGACGAGCCCCACCATGCTCACAAGAACCAACCTGCAATAAACACTTGTGTGGGCCGCCGCGCAGAGCACGCAGCGGGCACCTCCTGCCCCTCCGTGGTGACTTGGCATCGCTTTCTGCCCGCCTCTGCCCTCGCCCTGCCTGTCCTACTCCCCAGCGGAGAGCATGATCCGCGCCCTTGCTTCTGACTCTAGCCTCTGGGACGTCTGTCAGTCGACGTGGGCAGTCCAGTCTGGGTTCCTTTCCTTTCTCTGTTCTCCTCCGGCCCCCCCAGGGCAATCACGTGGCTTTTGCTGGGACCTGCCCAGCTTGAGACTCTTCTCCATCCCTTGGCGCCAGCCTGGAGGGAGGGAGGGACAAGGCATGTCGGGAGACCCAGCCAGAGCTAAGGGTGAGGGCAGGTAGGCGTGAGGCTGTGGACTTTGCGGAATGTTTCGGTTTTGGTTTTTTGTTTTGTTTTTTTTATTTTGTTTCTTTTTTTTTTTTTTTAAACCGGGCAATATTGTGTTCAGTTCAAGCTGTGAAGAAAAATATATATCAATGTTTTCCAATAAAATACAGTGACTACCTGTCTGGACTCTTCCATCTACCCTCAGCCTTCCTCTGTGGACAGGCCGCCAAGGGCAGGTCACTGCCCTGGCCTGGAAGTCTGGGTCTGTGTGTATGCTGGCAGAGATAGGCCCACCATCAGGAGAGCTCCCGAAGGCACCTGACCCAACATCAGGGAAGATATACAGCCAAAGGGGACTATGGGAACCCCGTGACAGGAGAGCAGGATGTGAAGGGCCAAAGAACAGCAAGGCTGGGTGGGGCCGAGGGTGACAGGTCCTGCATGGGGGGGCCTCACTGATGGCCTCCCGGGGCGAGGGGGCGCGGGAATGACAGCATGTGGAATAGCAGTCCAGCAGAGGGGACTGGACTTGAGCTGCTGGCTTCCTGTCCTTCGTGAGGCTGTGGGGGGTGAAGGCCTCCCAGCCCACTGGAGCTGCAGTAGTGGGGACCTAGCTCTAGCTGCAGACCCCTCTCGTCACTCCTGATTTCAAGGGCTGGGCCAGAGACAAAAGCCTGAGAGCCCAGATTCAGTCCTCGAGAGCCACGTAAAAAGCCACATGCTGTGGCCAGCACTCCTGTGGTAAGGTGGGATGCAGGGATGGTGGAGAGTGCTGAGAGACCCTGCTTCAAAGCAAGGTGGAGAACAGCCCTGCTGACCACTTACAGGACAGCATGTACACACCTGCCCTCCTACAAGATAGACGCGGCCACATGGGCCACATCCTACTTAGTGGGGCAGACTTTTTCCCTAGGCCTCAGTTTACTAAAATGGAAAATAATTCCTGAAATAGTAAAAATAACCTCCAGCTTGTACCACCATGTGTTTGCATCCCCACCCAGGCCAGGTGGCCCACACTGATTGTGGTGGGCATGCTCTGGCTTAGGACTTTTGTCTTTTTCCAGACAGGAGGCCTATGCACGTAAAGCGTCCCACTTCTTGGAAGTGGCGTGCAGAGTCAAGCTTTCCCCTCTCCTATTCACTGGGCTTCCAGATGCCACAGCATACCCCACCCCCACCTCCCACCCTCTGCCTCTGTGAATCCTTACTGGTGTTTGGGAAGACTTAGTCCTCGAAGGCAGGCCACATTATTAAATAACCATCACGCTGCCCCCTCTTGTCTTTCACAAACCCAAGACAGACACCACCCTCAGCTAACAGTCCCAGGGTGAACAGTGAGGGCTGGTAGCTGCAGCTCAAAGCCAAGGAAGGGCTTGGGGAGTCGTGTCCAGGTCAGGCTCCCAGACCTAAGCCGACCAGGACCTGGCCTGAGACAGGAGGAGCCACAAGGGGCCAGGCAGGGTCCTCTCGCCTGGGAGGCGAGGGGCAGCTCATGAAGGTAGCCAAGGCCACTTCTAAGTGTCATTCTCAGTGTGACCAGCAGATGGAGCCGCGAGGACAGAAGGCCTGCCACTGGGACCTTGGGACTGGCATACATGAGTGTTGTGTTATTGTTTAATAGTTCATAATAATTTAGCCATTTCCCCCATAGGTTCTGGGGCACTGTATGGAATTACTCCCATCGGGTCACAGCCGCCTTCTGCAACCTGTTCTTTAACTTTGCTTTTCTGTGCTGGAGATGGGACCTGTGGTTGTGAGCATGGAAAAAAAAAAAAGCCATCACCCTCTGAGCCGTGTCCCCAGAACTTAGTGGTGTGTTACTTTAAAAAAAAAAATCACTTATGTATTATTTATTGGTTTTTTGAGACAGGGTTTCTCTGTGTAGCCCTGGCTGTCCTGGAACTTGCTCTGTAGACCAGGCTGGCCTTGAACTCACAGAGATCCTCCTGCCTCTGCCTAGAACTATGCTCCTGCCTCCACCTTGAGTGCTGGGACTGAAGCCTGTGCCACCACACTCAGCTTCCTAGGGTGCTGGAGATGGCACCCAGGCCTGTGAGCACGCTAAGCCAGCAACTTCAGCAGCTGAGCCCCAGCCCCAGCCTGCCTTTGATTTTCTTGAGACAGCGTCTTGCTATGTAACCTAGGCTAGCCTCCAACTTCAGGCAATCCTGCCTCAGCCTTCCAAGTGCAGAAATGAAAGGTTTTTGTCACGTGCCCAGCTCATGCGTGTGTGTCAGTCAGTCCAATGCTAGGAAGAAAAGAAAGTAAGAGGGCTGGTGAGATGGCTCAGCAGATAAAGGAGCTTGCCACCAAGCCTGAAGCCTGTGTTCGATTCCCGTCCCCGACACAGTGGAGAGAGAACTGGTTCCTGGAAGTTGTCCTCTGACGTCCATGTGCAAACTGTGGCGTGTGCACACACACACAAACAAACAAAATAAGTGTAAAAGGCTGGTAAAGAAATGAATAGAGGGGGCTGGGGAGATGGCTCAGCGGTTAGGAGCATTGATTGGCTGCTCTTCCAGAGGTCCTGAGTTCAATTCCCGGCAACCACAGGGTGGCCCACAACCATCTATAATGAGATCTGGTGCCCTCTTCTGGCCTGCAGGGACACATGCAGACAGAACACTGTATACATAATGAATAAATACATTTTTTAAAAAATAAGTGAATGGAGAAATTCTATCATTAATAAAGTCAGAAGACATGGAAGTTGGGAATGGTTAACTTGGAAGGAGGGGTCAGCAGAGTGGAAGAGGCTGAGAGGGGGTTCTGGGATGAATTGACGGCAGTACACTGTACACATTGTACACATGTAGGTGACAGACCTACCCCCAACAGGTGCCTGGGACTCCCCCCCCCCCCCCCCCCCGCACATTCATGTCCCACGTTCTAACTGTCCACAGCACAACTTGTAATTTCGTGTTTGAGGTGCTTCCTGTAACATATTGATGTGATTATACAATTGCCCCACTGGACTGTGAGCAGAGTAGCGCCCAGGCCGTGCCCTTGTGGCGCCTCAGACACTGAGCAGCCTCTGGCTCACAGGGGGCTCAAGGGAAAGCATGATGAATTAGTAACACACGAGCACGAGAGGCTGGAGAAGCCAGTGAGGCACTGGACCTCCAAGTCAGAACCGAAAGCGCAGCAGAAGCACTCCCTGCTACTCGGCTGGATTGCTTCCTAAATCCTTAGCCCGGCGCAGCCACCACCTCCGGGAAGCCCTCCCTGGTGTCCCTATGCCCTTCCTGAGCCCTGCCCACTTGCACACAGGGCTGTCTTCCCCCACTGAACGGTGAGCCCACGAGGGCAGAACCAGGGTTGTGTCTGTCACTGACATGTCCCCAACGTCACCAGGGACAAGCCAAGATGGGTGAGAGGGTAGACATAGGTATACTCTGGCAGGCTGCCATCCTGGGACTGAAAGGGGTCAGAATGAGAAGAAGGAGGAGGGGAAGTTTAGGTATGATTTTTTTTCCATTTTCTAGGGTGCTAAGTGTTGACACCAGAGGCTCACACTTGTGAAATGCACGCTCCACCCCTGAGCAGGAAAACCCCTGCCTCCTCCCTTGTACTGAAGATTGAATGTCAAGCCCAGGGCCCCAACTAGGTAAACGATAACCACTGAACCACATTTTTTTTTTTTTTAAGCCAGAGCTAGCCTTACGCTCTCCGTTGCTGGGGATAGACCTGGACCTCCTAACCTCCTGCCTCTGCTTCCAAAGCAGAGACAAGTGTTCGCCCCACACTCTGCTCCTGTTTTCAGACAGTGCCTTCCTCTGTAGTCTAGACTCACCTCAACCTCTCCGGCACCGAGACCACTACACGTGTGAGCCCCCGCGCTTTGGAGCCTTTCCTGGAACTCACTCTATAACCCAGGCTGGCCTCGAACTCACAAAGATCCACCTGCCTCTACCTCCCGAGTGCTGGGATTAAAGGCGTGCGCCACCACGGCCCGGCCTGTTTTCTTTTTTCAAGACAGGGCTTCTCTGTGTAACTGCCCTATCTGTCCTAGAACTTGCTCTGTAGACCAGGCTGGCCTCGAACTCACAGAGACCCGCCTGCCTCTGCCTCCCGAGTGCTGGGATTAAAGGTGTGCGCCACCACCGCCCGGCCAGCTGACTTTTTATTAAAAACTTCAACTAATATACTAGTATTCTGCTGGGATTGATATGAAGTTAGGCATGGTGACCTGCACCTGTAATTCCAGCCAGGGAGGTAGAAGGATCAGGAATCCTCTGCTACATGGCAAGTTCCAGACCAGGCTGGGCTCCATGAGACCCTGTCCAAAAGTTTTTAAGGTACTCTGGGATGATGGTTCAGTGGGTAAAAGGCTCCGGTGGCACAATCATGAGGTCCAGATCCCAGCACCCAAGCAAGCTGGGTGTCCCAAAGCACCCGTAACTCCAGGCCCCAGGAGTCCAGTGCCGCCTTCTGGCTTCTGGATATGCAAAGATGTACGCATGCGTATTCGAGCTCTCTCTCTCTCTCTCTCTCTCTCTCTCTCTCTCTCTCTCTCTCTCTCTCACACACACACACACACACACACACACACACACACATCTTCTAAGAAAATAACATGAAAGTTTCCAGAAGCCTTCATTATTTTTCAGTATTACATTTTTTTTATTGTGTTGAAATACCCGTAAATAAAAATGACCATTTACCATTCTCAGGCAATTACAGATTCAGCGGTATTTAGGCCATTTCCGCTGTCAGCAACTGTCGACATGCTGTACCTTCCAATACCTTTAGACTGGTCACCTCAGTCTGGTTTGTTTTATGATTTTGTTTGTTTGTTTGTTTGGTTTTTTTTTTCCAGACAGGCTTTCTCTGTGTAACAGTCCTGCCTGTCCTGGAACTCGCTCTGTAGACCAGGCTGGCCTCGAACTCACAGAGATCCGCCTGCCTCTGCCTCCCGAGTGCTGGGATTAAAAGGCCACCGTCGCCCGGTTTGATTTATGATTTTATGCGTTATTTGGTTTTGGAGACCGAGTTTCAAATACCCTAGACTGACTTTGAACGCTCTGTGTAATACCTGAGGGTGACCTTGAACTGTGACCCTCCTGCCTGAGCATAGGTGTGCTGGGATTGCAGACATGCACCTCCGCACCTCCATACCCAGCTTGCCTCAGCCCGTTCTCACCTCTCCTGACACTCCTTGCTCTTCCCGAATGTGATCCGAAATATATTTACCAGGGGGAAAACAGTCAAAACAAATCCTCCTCTGTTTTCTAATTGCCTGTATAACAATATTAACAGCAACTTCCTTCCAGGTCCCGTGCTAAGTTGCTCTTTTTTTTGGGGGGGGGTCATTCAATCCTCACAACACCCCCAACAGGTAATAGTGGAAAGGAAACTGAGGTTCAGAGAGGCCATGAGAAAATAATAGTCACAGTCTACTCTACATTTTCACTGTGTGGCCCAGGCTGGGGCATTGCCCTCTCTGGGCCTTGGTTCCACCCTCTCTGGAAAGGCTCTGTTAATATGCTGCCAAGCAGATGGAGTGGGAGGGTGAATGGCCAGAGTAGCTGAGACATGGGAACCAGGGCGGCAGTGAGGAGTATTTCTGTTTGCCCTCTCCCCTAGCCCAGCCCTCCAGCTGACTCACTTCCCCTCAAGCCAGTCAACTCATTCCCAAGCACCCTGGCTTCTTTGCTTGGAGGCCCCAGAGAGTTAATGCCTGCTGACTTCGGGTCCCATAGGAGTCTGTTGAATGAGTGAGTGAAATCTTTGTGGAGGTTCCGAAGATGGCGTGTTGAGGTCCAGTTCTAAACGGAGACAGTTGTTCGTTCCAGGATCGGGGGACAGGCTTGGGACATGCCTCAGCACCATCTCTGACTTGTCCCCTGCACCTTCCCCCCAAGTTCACATAGCACAATTCCCCCAAGCTGTGACATTTCTCAGGCCATTTCTGTGCCAGACACATGTCCAGTAACGTCACCTACAATACAGTGGCCTTCCCTTCCCACTTCCTTTTGGGGTTCAGGACCCCAAAGTCAGATAGAGGATGGGAAATGGGGGAGAGCAGGAACATTTCTGAGGGAGGTTGCTGGAATGACTTGGGAGAGGGCATGGCTGTGGGTCCCCTGGGAACGTCGGATGGGCATCCAGGGCCCCCCTTGGTGGAAGTGGAGAGCAGACACTCTAACCCCAGCAGACTGGAGTCCACGGAAGCCGCTGGAAATTTTTCTGTTCCCTAAATATTTAGACAGTCAGACAGATGGGGGAGCCCAGGGCCAGAGCAGCCCGGCCAGGCCCTGGTTATTTTTGAGAGAATCCTTCTCAAGAGCCACAGAACATGCCTCCATCATCCCTCACCCTCTTCCCAAGGTCTGTAGCCACCATCCCAAAGGAGGAACAGCAGCAGACACTCCCAGACTTTGGGGGTCAAATATGCGGCTCCTACCATCACCAGCTGAGTCCCTGATCTTCTGGCTTCTGGTCCTGCGGCACCGGGCCCAGGCTGGCATGCAGGACGAGCTTAGGTGTCAGCAGAGGGAGCAAGCCACCATGGCGTCACTTTTGGATGGCTTCCCCACAGAGCAGCTATCGCCACCAGACAGAGGCTCCGCAGTCAATGGTGCCACCTGCCCAGGGCCCCAGGATGTCAGGGGCACCCAGTTCCCTTCCTTATCCTGGAGAGCAGTGGAAGTCAGTGTGTCTCTTCTCTCCGACGCAGGCCGGGAAAGGGGTGTCTGTAAGTCCCCGTGGACGGAACGGGCACACAGGCAACATAACCCAAGCTTGAGGCGCTGGAAGACAGCCTTCCGGAAAAGGATGAAGACCCAGGGGTCCAGGATGGGGTTGAAGGCATTGAAGCGGAAGGCGAGGAGGTCCCCCATCTCGCTGCTGTCCGGGGCGATGGCCTGGGTGAAGCCTCGGATCTGAGGGGCCGGGCAGAGGCATCACTGACTTGTCCTCCGCCATCCTTATACCCCCACCTCCCACTTCTCGCCCACAGGGATGAGGAGTTGGTGTCAGGTTGAAAGGGAAGGAAATGAGATAAGATGAAGAAAGATATAGACCGAGTTGCTAATGTGTGCATGCATCCGGAGAGCAGAGGGCAGAAAAGCCCCCAGGAAACAGCTAACAACTGGCGAGGGAAGACGGGGCTGGGGCAAAGGGTACCTACCCATCTACCAGAACCGCCCTCTGCAGCTAAGGCGACCTCGCCAACCCCCACAGATGCCTCAGTCCCCTGGAGCTCCCGAAACCCCATGCGGAGCCACCCTGGGGGGTGGGTCTGGCAGTCACTGTTAACCCTCAAAAGGTTTAAACGCCCCCAATCCACCCCAGTCCCTATTCTGAGACCCAGCCTAGAGATGTGACTAGAGGGTGTCACCCGCAGCAGCTGCTACGAGGGGTCAGTTCCTGTGGGAAATTGTGGGAGTGGGAAGGCAAGGGTGGGGTCTGGGCTCAGGGAGTGGGGACTCGTGGCTACATGGTTCTGTGAGAGAGCCAGGATGGAGGCTTTCTCTGTCTGTGTGATCATGGGCGGGCAACACACACTATCATCCTTCTGCAAAAGAGGGCCACAGGACAGGACCTTGGTGTCATTTCCTGGCCGGTGCTTCTGAAATGATTGTGAAAGGTCAGTTTGAAATTTATCTGAAGAGGCATTTGGAAGCCATTAAGCACTGTTGTCAGCAGAAAGCAAGTGTTCATGAATTGTGTGGATTCTGTTATGGCGTCAATGATGTCTTTGATTGGGAAGCAGGGCTGAGAGGGGACAGGGGACAGCTAAGGGCTGGGGGGCGTCTAGTGGAGCAAAAGAAAGTGGAGAGACTTCTTAGGGTGGGAAGGAGTCGTTGGATGGTACACAAGGTCACCGCCTCACCCTTTTTGAGCCTCAGTTTCCACATCTGCCAAATGGGCATGACAGATGAAGAGCAGAGGCGGGCGCTGCCCTCCTCCCCTCCCCCTCCCTGCACCTCGGTTCCAAGAGACACTCACCGTGAGAGGCAGGGAACACACAGCCATGATGCCCGTCATGAGGGCCAGCAGAATCAGGTGGTCAACTTCGTCCTCTCGCGCCCGAGAGGTCGGCACCAGTGAGCCGTGGTGGCGTCTCTGCTGGCGGTACATGTGGCAGAGGCTGAGGGTGACGGAGCCGTTGCAGAAGAAGATGGAAGTCACCAGCAGGGCCACGAGACTGGCGTAAGCCAGGGAGAAGGCACAGCCACCGGGCTGGGTGGACCGCATGCGGATGAAGCACCAGCTCCCGGGACAGTACTGCTGATGCTCGCCCAGGCCCAGCAGGGGCAGTGAGCAGAAGAGGCAACAGAAAGCGTAGATGGCAGGCAGCGCCAGGCGGGCACAGCGTGGCCCGTCCAGCTGGGCGTACAGGTAGGGGTGACTGAGTGCCAGGCATCGCTCCACAGCCATGGCAAAGAGGATGAGCGTGGAGGCCAGGCCGAAGAAAGTCATGGCAAAGGCAAAAGTGTCGCACAGCGCTGACCCACCGTGGGCCAGGCCCAGCAGGGAGCTGTTTCGAGCGTAGGCCACGAACACCGCGGGGCTCAAGAAGCACGTGCCCAGCAGATCTGTCACGGCCAGCCCAGTGACCAGCACTGCAAAGGCCGATGGGTGTGACTTCCGTCTCGCACCCAGGATGCCCAGGGCCAGCCCGTTGCCCACCACTCCGGCCACGAACATCAGGGTGCTGGTGGCAGGTCCTACCGAGTCTCGCACGTAGGTGAGGTTCCGGCAAGAATCTGCCATGCCCTGCCACTCTCCGACGCCCGCAAGGAGAGGGCTCCCAGGGGTGGCAGGAGGCGGGGTGGTCCCACTGCTGGCCACAGTCGTCACAGCAGCCGGGACCGGCCAGCCGATCCCCAGTTTCCAGAGTGCTTTTCGGTCTTCTGTTTCTTCCCTTCTCCTGTCACCCCTTCCTTCTGCTGGTGTCTCTGTCGTCGTCCTCTGGACCCGCGACCCCCAGTCCCTCCCTCGGCAGGTCTCCGCCTTTACATTTCTGCTTTCTGGACCCTTCGGCACCTCTGCCTTCTCCCTGTCCCTCCTGTCCTCCAGTCTCCTCCTGTCTGCGGGGTCTGTGTCGGTCTGTCAGCGTCTCCCTCCAGGGCCCGCCCTCCCGCCTCATCTTGCGGGCCGCCCCAGCTTTTTTCATTTCCTCTCTGCCCCGCCCTCCTCCCCCTAGGCTGGTCTCCAGAGGCCCCCTTGGGCTCCCTGCCTGCTTTCCCTGGCTGGTACCCCATCCCCTGCGCTGAGCATCCATCCCTTGCCTCTGCCTCTCCCCCTGTCCCCTCGTCACACAGTCCCCAGCACAGGCACCTGCAGCCACCACCCCACCCCACACTCAGCCTCTGCTGTTTCTCACACCCTCTGGGAACAAACTCTCTCTCTCTCTCTCTCTCTCTCTCTCTCTCTCTCTCTCTCTCTCTCTTTCTGTTCATATCTCAGTCCCTGCTCATGTCACCCAGGTCCAGAGCCCCCCCCCACGGGAGCCAGGCAAGTCCTAGCACTGAGTGGTTCTCCAGCTTGACTGGGGCCTGAGCTGTCTGTGAGTGGCGGGCCTGCGAGAGCTATTCTGGGCTTCAGGCCCTGGGGTTAGGGCCCGGCCCTGGGATTGAGAAATGATCAGGAAATTCCTCCATGATGCAGTGTTTCCAGGCATCACAGAGAACCCTGGTCCCCGGACACAATTCACTCCTTCCAGGAGTTGAGGAAGGAGGCAGCCCTGCTGGACCTCATCCCTGGACCCCCAGCTTAGGATCCCAGAGTCCCGTGTTAGGACGCACAGTCCATGCATGATCTCCAGCTCACAGGAGACCCACAGTTGGTGACCCACCATTAAAGGCTGACCTCTTGCTTCTCACCAGAGCCCTTCCAGGCCCCAGGCCAAGGGCTGATGACATTGACCTCCAACGATAACACTTTGAGGATGGATGGCCGCCCCAGGCTCCAGCATCGCTCCCACACACAAGGCTGCTGCTCATCTTCTCTCACATACCCCCTGATAACACCTCCCTCGGCCCAGAGTGTCAACCCAGCTGTCAACCCAGCAGTCATGTGACCTCCTCACTGACTCCACAGTAGTTCCTATTGTCTCACTGCTGACAAGGGCCAAAGGGGACCTCGGGGACCCCCAGTCACCCTGGGTGGCCTTTTTTGTTGTTGCTGTTTTTTGAGACAGGGTTTCTCTGTGCAGCCTTGGCTGTCCTGGAACTGGCTTTGTAGACTAGGCTGGCCTTGAACTCACAGAGAGCCACCTGCCTCTGCCTCCCGAGTGCTGGGATTAAAGACGTGTGCCACCACTGCCTGGCCCTTTGTGGCTTTTTTTTTTTATCTGTTCTTGCTGTTGTTCTGCTCTGTTTTTGCAGCAGGATCTCATGTGACCTGGGCTGGCCTCTAATTTTCTGTGTGACCAAAAATAATCTTAAACTTAAAAAAAAGGATGTATGCATGCATATATGTGTGTGTGTGTGTGTGTGTGTGTGTGTGTGTGTGTGTGCCCATGCCATGGTGCACATGTAGAAGTCAGAGGACAACTTGCAGGAATCAGTTTTCTCTCTTTGGGTCCTGGGGATCAAAGTCAGGTCTTCTGCTTGGCAGCAAGTCCAGCATTGTTTTGTTTTCTTCTTGTAGCCCAGGCTGGCCTCAAACTCTCAGAAATTCTCTTGCCTTGGTCCCCCAGTGTGCTAGCATTAACATTCTCTGCCCCGCCCACCCGGGAGTGACACCCTTGTTTTTCAGGGAGACAGTTTTAGTAAAGAGGTTTCACATCCATGTGGCTTTCATTTCTATACCAAAGTGACCACTTTCCTGATGCATGATGGTCCTGGGCAAGGGCAGAAGGTTGATCTACTCCAGTCTCCCACCCACCCCAGGCCTGCGTTGTAGCAGGGAAAAGGCCATGGTCGGGGGCAGGAGTGTTCCTGACACCGGGGCTGGACTTCAGGCAGCTGCTGCCTTACCCTCTGCCTTCCCACCCCCATGACCACATCTTCCTATCACCCATGGCCAGATGCCACCCAGCTGGCATCCCTAGTTTCCGACAGGATGGATCCCCAGTTCCAGTGGCTCTGGGGATCCCCAAAGGACCATCCAGCTCTGCTCTGAGGGGTGGAGAGCCCTGAGGGGTGGAGGCAGGGGGGTGGCAGGCCTGAGGGCCATGTGGTCCTTGTCATAGCCTCTGGTTCCCAGGAAGACCAGAGGGAACTCAGGAAGTCATATCATATTAATGAAGGATGATGCCTGGCAGGCTTGGCGTCCTGTCTTGGCATCAGGGGAGTTTCTAGGAGGAGGTGGGACCTCCATTTCCCGGAGCTCTCTCCCGCTGATTTCCTGTCCCAATCACCATCACTTAGTATTCGGGAAGTCCCCTGGCGGCTATGCCCAGGGACCTCAGACAAGTCCCCGGAACCTCCTAGGCCATGACTTCTCCCTTGTACTTCTAGGAGCCGTACCCCTGTGGATGCCAGGGTGCTCTGCTCTAGGTGCCGCTGCCCTGCTTCTGGGTCGGAAGTAGATCTCTCAGGGTGTGGTGGTGTGCACCCGAGATCCTAGCACTCGGGAGGTGTGGGAAAGAGGATCAGAAAAGTTCAAGGTCATCCTTGGCTACAACACAGAGCATCCCAGGCCAGCCTGGGCTACACCAGGCTGTCTCAAAGGTCAGAGAACAAACCGAAATAGGTAAGGGTGGCAGCGACTGTGGAGATCTCTCCTCATGAGGACGAAGGGACCCTGGGACCTATGCCATGGCTCTATCTACCTCATTACCTAGTGTCGGATGCCTTCGTGTGAGGAGTGGGCCAGCTGCACCCCTCACATGGTTTCTAAGGACAGAGCACGGCAGTGGGAGCTGCCCTGGGAGGGTGACTCAGCCGATTGCTTTCTACCCACCACAGGCAAGAGGACTCAACCTCCCCAAGGGACCCCAGGGCTCTTCAGAAGAGGAAGGACAGGACAGACACCACCGAGAATGGGGACTGACTCAGAGACACAGTTCCTGGAGGTGAGGGACACGGGGATCAGAGAGAGGAGGAGGGCAGCCAGGAATTTGGCATGTGAGACTGCAAGTTAAGGTGTGTGTGTGTGTGTGTGTGTGTGTGTGTGTGTGTGTGCGCGCGCGCGCACGTGCACAGGAGCGTGCATGCGTGTGTGTGTGTGTGTGTGTGTGTGTGTGTGTGTGTGTGTGTGTGACACTGTACAGCTTCGATGGATGTCTTTGCTAGCTCTTCATCGGCCAGGTTCTTAGCTGCCTACTTTCTGTGGCACTCACAGGTGAGGGTGTGCATCAATATGGCCAGATGGATGTACATAGGTATGGCCAGGTATACACAGAGATATAATTTGCCCCCCAAAACAGATTTATTCATGTTATGCGCATGGCTGTTTACTTCCCTGTATGTCTGTGCACCACATGCTTGCCTGGTGCCCAACGAGGTCAGAAGCAAAGGTTGGATCCCCTGGAAGTGGAGTTCTGGACAGTTGTGAGCCACCATGTGGGTACTGGGAATCACAGCCAGGTCCTCTGCAAGAGCCATGCTCTTACCTGATGAGCCATCTCTCCAGCTCTGTGGAGAGATGTTTGCTTCTGTGTATTGTGCATGGATAGGCTAGTGTTTCTGAAATGTGTGAGGATGGGTATTGCCAGTTCAGAGGTGTCTCTGCAGGCCTGTATCAACATGTCATAGTTCACAATGTCTGTTGTTGATGCTTTTGTTTGGTTTTTGGTTTTTGTTTATTTGGTTTGGTTTTCTGAGACAGGGTTTTTCTGTGCATCCCTGGCCGTCCTGGATCTCACTCTGTAGACCAGGCTGGCCTCGAACTCACAGAGATCCGCTTGTCTCTGTCTCCCAAGTGCTGGGATTAAAGGTTAACTTTTATATCTTTTTTTTTTTTTATTGAGTTTATGTGTGTTTTTGCTCATGTACCAAGACAGGCTGAAGTCAGAGGACAACTGGTGGGTTGGTATCTCCTTCCACAATGTGAGTCCTTGGAATTGAACTCAGATCCTCAGGCTTGGCGGCAGGGGCCTCTACAAAGTGAGCTGTCTTACCAGCCCCACCTCTTACCATTTGTCCCAGCCCTGGGGTACTGTGTAAAATAAGACTCTTTTTCCTGCCTGCTTCTCAGATAGCTGCTGGAGCTATTATTCACTCGACAAACCTAACAACCACTGTGTACCAAGGCTGGAGGGACATAGATGGGCTCAGAAGACACCAAGGGTTGGGGACTTAGCTCAGGGGCAGAGCTCTTGCCTAGCAAGCGCAAGGCCCTGGGTTCGGTCTTCAGCTCCGTGTGTGTGTGTGTGTGTGTGTGTGTGTGTGTGTGTGTGTGTGTGTGTGTATGTGTGTGTATGTGTGTGTGTGTGTGTGTAAGAAAACACCACACAGCGAGGGTATGTACTGCCACGTGGTGTGTAGAGGTGTAGAGCCCGGGTAGCAGGCCCCTTTGGCTGAGTTATCAGTTCCTGCTGCAGACCCCATTTGCCCCAGGCCCACCTGTCCTGACTCCCTGGCCCCTTTCCTCCCGGTGCAGGCCCTGGGAGCATGCTTGCAGGCCCTGGGAGCATGCTTGCAGGCCCTGGGAGCATGCTTGCGCTCGACTCAACCCCTGCATTCCATATCCGCGCCACCATGCCTGCTGTTAGGCCTGTCTTGTCTGGCTCTGCCTTCGCCCTGCTAGACCCTTCCAGGCTGTCCTTCCTGGCTCCGCCTGGCTTTGGGCCTCCCCCCCCCCCCCCCCCGCCCCCCTGCACTCCCAGGTCTCCTGAGCCAGTCCTGAAACTGTTGGGAGCACATGGGGAACATGGAGAGCAGGGGCAGGGGACTGATGAGGATGGGAGACTGGGAGAAACAGGCCACAAGCACTTCCTCAGGCGTACACCCCCCACACCCCTTGACCTGGGTCTGACCCCAGCTGGATCCCGGTCCCCAAAGCTGACCTCACAGCTGGTGGTGGCAGGAAGGAGCAGGGGTGACCACAGACAGTACCATTAGGAGTTGTAAAGCTAATGAGATTTATTAACCCAGTGCTTCTGGTGTCTGGTGACTCTAGGACCAGCCTCGCCTCCTTGCCCCCACTTCAGGCTTCTGCCTCCTCCCAGGGTCTGTCGCCCCTCCCCCACCCCAGTCTCCTGGCTTCCCTCCAGCCCACCAGCCCCCAGAGCTTTCTCAACAGCCTCCCCAAGACCTGCACCATTTACATTCGGTTCAGACCACGCAGACTTCAGTGTGGAAGGGCCCAATATCCCAATCGTCTACCCCAGTGGCTCTCAACCTTGCTAATGCTGCGACCCTTCAATACAGCTCCGCACGATGTGGTGACCCCCAGCCATAAAATTATTTTCTGTTTCTACTTCACAACTGTAAGTTTGCTACTGTTATGAATCACAATGTAAATATCTGTGTTTTCCGATGGAAGACCCACAGGTTAAGAACCACTGGTCTAGGCTTCCTTCCTCTCGGGGCTAGAAGATTCTGGAATGCAAGAGCCTGGTGGAGTCTACAACTCTAATCTCAGCATTTGTGAGGCTGAAGGGGCAGAAGGATTGCTCTTGATTTCAAGGCCAACTTGGGCTACAGAGTGAGAAACTGCTAAAAAAAAAAAAAATGCTGAGCAGTGATGGCACACACCTTTAATCTCAACACTTGGAAGGCAGAGGCAGGCAGAGCTCTGTGAGTTCGAGGCCAGCCTGGTCTACAGAGTGAGTTCCAGGACAGCCAGGGCTACATAGAGAAACCCTGTCTTGGAAAACCAAAAGAAAAAGGAAAAAGGAAAAGGCGAGGGATAATGGTGTTTATCTGTAATCACAGCATCAGAGAAGCTGAGGAGGCAAGAGGATTGCTGGGGGCTTTGAGGCAAGCCAAGACTGCCAAGCTAGATCCTACCTTAGGGTAATAAAAACCTTGCCCCGCCGGGCGGTGGTGGCGCACGCCTTTAATCCCAGCACTCGGGAGGCAGAGCCAGGCGGATCTCTGTGAGTTCGAGGCCAGCCTGGGCTACCAAGTGAGTTCCAGGAAAGGCGCAAAGCTACACAGAGAAACCCTGTCTCGAAAAACCAAAAAAAAAAAAAAAAAAAAAAAACCTTGCCCCCATCTGTAATCCCAGCATTCGAGGGCCAGAAGCAAAAGTAGTTCTCTGTCAGCTTGGACTATAGAGCGAGCTCCAGACCAGCCAGGGCTACATTGTAAAGTAAGACCTTGTCGAAAGAAGACCTGGGGAAGGGAAGAAGGGAGGGAGGGAGGGAGGGAGGGAAGGAGGGAGGGAAGAGGACTTGAGAGATGGTTCTGCAGGGAAAGGCGCCTGCCACCAAGCCTAATTAAGTAAAAAAAAAGAAACTGAAATAACTTTGGGGCTCAGTGATCGCGGGAGCCCAGATCCCTTCAGGTTCTAAGCTGTGAAGGAAGGGCCGGGTTTACGCACTCTGGAAGCCTTGCACTCTGGTCTCCGCCAGGTATCCTTCCCCACCCCCAGCTCATCCTTGGCTCTCTCTCTCTCTGTCCCCCTTCTCCCTTGCGGCTCCCACAGACATGATGCAAGCAGGCTGGAGCGGGCTGAGGGGTGGGAACAGGAGCGAGATGTAATTACAGCTGCCTCAGCCTCCACTCTACAGGAAGCTCAGACTTGGGGCCCAGGGGACCCTCATCCGATGCAAATGTAGAGCACTTGCCAGGCTCACACAAGACCTCCTGGGGAGGAGAGCCAGTGAGCCACTTCAGGAGACTGAGAGTCCAGTCTCCATCAGCAAAAAGGACAGACTCTGAAAAGCGATGGGGTCTAGGGGAGTCTGAGGAGGGAATGGGTGGTTTTGAACTAAATAAGTAAAGTCTGTCTTTTCCCTGGTTGTGTGTGTGTGTGTGTGTGTGTGTGTGTGTGTGTGTGTGTGTGTGCGCGTGCACACGCACACTCCTACACACATGCACGGAAGGTTGGGTATGTTCATGTGTGCATGGGTGCGTGTTTGCTCATGTGTGTGCAGGTATGTATACAAGCATGCAAAGGTGTGCAAGCATGTCCTTGTGTGCACAGCGAATGTTCGAGTGCAGGTGCACATATACACATGTACGTGTGCATACGGAAGCCGGAGGACAACCTCAGATATTGTTCTTCAAGAACCATTTCTTTTTTTCTGTTTGTTTGTTTTGAGACAGGGTCCTGGCTGTCCTGGAACTCCCTCTGTAGACCAGGCTGGCCTCGAACTCACAGAGATCTGCCTGGCTCTGCCTCCCAAGTGCTGGGATTAAAGGCGTGCGCCACCACTGCCCACTCTCCAATTTTCTTTGAAACAGGGTTTCTCCCTGAGACCTAGGGCTTGCCAGTTTAGCTAGACTGCCTGGCCAGTGAGTCTTGGCAACATGTCCGTGCCTGCCTGGGACTACAACCGTGTTCTACCATTCCCAGCCCCCCCCCCCCCATTTTTTTTCTTTAAGATTTTATTTATTTATTATGTATACAGTGTTCTGTCTGCATGTCTGCCTGCAGGCCAGAAGAGGGCGCCAGATCTCATTACAGATGGTTGTGAGCTACCATGTGGTTGCTGGGAATTGAACTCAGGACCTCTGGAAGAACAGCCAGTGCTCCTAACCACTGAGCCATCTCTCCAGCCTCCCCCGGCCCAGCCCCTTTTTACATGAGTGCTAGAGACTGAATTCAGGCCCTTACATTCATGTGACAAACACCTCACTACCTGAGCCATCACCCCAGCCCCCTCGATATAGTTTCAGTGGAAACATTTCCTTCTTTATTCCACTATCAGTCCTTAAGCAGCCCCAGGGGGGATGGCAACTCAGACTCCTTAGCCGACAGTTCTATAGCTACTCCTCTCGCCAAAGCCGTTCTCCTCCGGAGAGACCTCTAAGACACAGGAAACTTGGAGGCGCAGGAAGCTGGGAAAGTCACTAAACCCACAAGGCCCCTCTACGGGTCGTTATACAAGCTGGAAACAGCTGCTAGGGGAGGAAGACCCTTCAGTGAAGCTGCCTTCACATTGGGATGGGATCGACAGGGACATAGCTTCCCTGAGTCACCAGCCACGGTGGGTTTATTAGTGACGTGGTCGCCTTTGAGTCACACTAATGTTCCTGTAAGTGACCTCGATAAACTAATTGGTTCCCCAGGCTGGATTCACGTGCCATCATTTCTTCTGTCTGTCATTGATCAAACATGCTTGTTCATGTGTGCTTCCCAAGGAAGAGTTACGCGTCAGGGACACATTGGGGCATGGTGGGGACTTTGTCCAGCTTGAAAGCCCAGATAAGCCTCATAAGATCCCAGGGAAGGCTAGGCATGCTGACACACACCGGTAATCCTAACGTTCGGAGGGCCAAGGCAAGAGGATAGTGAGTCTGAAGCCAGTCTGGGCTGCACAGCAAAACCCCATGCTAAAAAAAAAGAACCCTGGCAGTGGTGGCGCACGCCTATAATCCCAGCACTTGGGAGGCAGAGAGAAGCCAATGAATCTCTGAGTTCGAGGCCAGCCTGGTCTGCAGTGGGAGTTCCAGGACAGCCAGGGCTACACAGAGAAACCCTGTCTTGACAACAAAACGAAACAACAAAATTACCCTCAGAGAAGCCGGAAATAAGGACTTTGATGAGGAATCATTTCTGTGTCACAACCAAATCAAGAACATATTTAAACATCATCCAGGCCAAAAATAGCCTCCAAACCACAAGTGCAGGCCACATACGCACTGCTCCAGAGGGTGCGTCGGGAAGCAGAGCAGGGGTCCTCTGTCCTCACAGTTAAGAAGAACATGGCTGAGTTGGGGCCCACAGAACCCCAAATTAAGATAACAGCAGGAGGGATGTGTATGTCGGGGGGTTGGGGGGCTGGTCAATGATTATCTTCATTTGTTCCTTCTGTCCTAATCCCATGATTTTCTTATCCAGGTCCCCAAATTCTATCAACCCTGCCCCCCAGCCCAGATGTTCCCTTCCACAAGGAGCCCCTCTGTGAACCCCTCCCCCGCAAGCTGAGCCAGGAACTCTCTCACCTCACCGCAGCCAATGGAAGCCCGCATCTAGAGTCCCCAGAACCAGGGCTCTCTCTACCACCGTCACATTCCCCCAGCATCGCCCAAGACAGGACTGGTCACAGAGCAGGCACCCAGGGACAATTTGGAAGCATGGATGGATGGATGGTGAGTGGATGGATTAAGAACAAGGTCGGTGCTTGAAGACAGGAGTAAATTAGAGGAAAAGGGGCCCTGCAATCCCAGCTACTCAGTGAAACCCCGGCTCAATAAGAGGGGAGTCAGATGTGCTGGCGCTAGCCTGTAATCCCAGCCCTCAGGAGGCAGGGGCAGGCGGATCTCTGTAAATTCGAGGTCTGCCTGGATGACAAAGCAAGTTCTGGGCCAGCCGGGGCTATGAAATGAGATCCTGTAAAAAAAAAAGGGGGGGGGGGCGGGAATGTTTCTGGTGTGTTTGCTCAGTGCTTAAGAGCAAGTACTGCTCTTCCAGAGGATCAGAGTTCAATTCTCAGCACCCACATAGAACAGCTCACAATCCCTCTAAATACAGCCGCAGGGCACCTGACACCCTCTCCTCTGGCCTCCCTGGACACCCGCACTCATGCGCACATACCCACACACAGACATACACATAAACAGAATTAAAATGAAATAAATCTTTTTTTTTTTTCCCCCAAGTAAGCCAGCGGTAGGCACAACAAGATGTGAAACCTGGGCGGATTGCCCCTAAGTTCCGCCAGGAGGGAGTGCAGGAGATGAGGCAGAGAAGCTATGGAGAACTTGAAGTTCGAGCCTCAGTCTTGACCTCTCAGCTGTGTGACTGAGAAGGGAACCTCCCTTGACTCAGTTCCTTCAGCTGTGAAATGGTTTATCTTGCAGATAGCCAGCTGTTCTCAAACTGATGGGGGGAAATGAAAAAGGGGCTGAGTACTCATTTCTTGTGGGGCTGCGGCGCTTCTCCATCCACACAGCTCACACTCCACACACGCTCAGAGAAGAAGAGACGGGACGGACGCAGGCTCCACCGAAGGGGGCCCCCAGGCTCCACCCGTGCCTCGGTTACCCCCTAAAGTGCAGCCACCACCAAGTCACCAAGTTTATTGGATTCATACTTCGAGTCTTGAGGGCTCAGAGCAGGGTGCAAAAGAGTCGCTTGTCGCGGAAGGGGTTCTCGGCGGCGGGGACAGGAGTCACCAGTGGGTCATCCTTAGCGTGCGTCTCACAGAAAGCCAGGAGCTCAGCGGCCGCCTGCGACACCTGCAGGCGAGGTGCAGAGATGCAGTTGACCCGCCCTGGTGGCTTTGGTCTCTCCCTAGGCAAGCGCCCAAATCCCGGCCCCTTGTCCTGACCACGCCTTGATTGGCCACGCCCCCGGTCGAGGCCCACCCTCCCACTCGCCTCTGCTCCAGGCTCCGCCCTCAACACAGCCTGGCGCAGACCGCCACCTCCCCCCACCATCCCCCAAGAAAAAATTTCCCCCACGGCTCCGCTCACCTTCATGCGATCGATGTTCACTTCCAGCTTCAGCTGCTCCACCGTCTTGCGGGCCTCAGCGATCTTGGCCATGTTGTTGGACATGGCTGCAGCAGGAAAGGGGTTAAATACCTCGCAGGAGTAGGGACTGGGGGCTGGAACACGTCTGGGATCCCCCCCCGCCGAGGAGTAGTGAGAAGCAGTGGTGCGACCCGGAAACAGGGGAAGAGGTTGGGACTATGAACGAATGGGGTCCCAGAGACAGAAGAGGACAAGAGGATGGAGAGGTGCCCGGATGGGGGTACCAGGAGGCCGCTGGAGGAAGAGCAGAGGGGCCGGGGAAGGAAGGAGGGAGACACAGATGGGAGGCTGAGGCAGGTGGAGGAGGCAGGGCCAGGACAGGGCCACAGGTGCTTGATCAGAATCTAGTGATCCAGGTGCCCTCACCCCCTGGGGATAGAGCTTGAGCCAGGAAGGGGGGCCCCTCCCCAGGCCAATTAGCAGCGACTCCAGGGAGAACTGAGAATTAAGATCTCGGCGGGAGGGGCGCAGAGGGGGCCTCATTAGGGCCTCAGCAGCAGCTGCCCCCTCTGCCACCCTCAGGGACCCATCCATCCCCGCCCCAGCCTTGGCTACCTCAAAGGCTCCTTTGCTCATTAGCAGGCAGGGGAGAGGGTTGGGGCAAGCTAACCCAGCCAGCTCTGCAGAGGGGCATGGAGGATAGAGAAGGGGACAAGAGGAAAAGCCGGGGCGGGGCGCGGGAGAGTGACGGAAAGAGAGACGGGCATGGAGAAGGAAAATAGACTGAGGATGGGGATAGAGATATTGGGGAAGAGATGATGAAGAAAGATGATAGGGAGAGTGGGGAAAGGGAGGGGAGACGGGAGAAAACAGGGACAGAGAAGATGTGAACGGAGGAGACAGGGACACAGGAGAGGAGGGACCCGGACAGAGGGGGACATGCAGGGTTAGAAGGGACATGGATCAAGGAAAGAGGAGAGAGACGGCGAGGGATAAGAAGGACAGATGGGCAGGGAGGACGATGGTGACACACAGAAGTATAAAGTCATTTATTTCTTCACTCACCCATTCACTCATTCAATCCCAGGACGGACAGATGGTAGCCACCAACCAACTACTGGGACCCGGACAGGAGCCTCCTACCTGTTGCAGCTCAGGGCTGGGATGACTGGCGGGTGACAGAGGCTGAGAGAGGCAGCGGCTGGTCCCCTTCCCAGCCCCGCCCCCTCCCCTGGGGTGCAGCCCCTCAGGAGCGCCTCCTCCTCCTCCTCCTAGTCACCACCTGTCTCCACGCCCTAGGTCTGTCTCTCCGGCTATGTATCTTCTTTTCTCTCCCCCCCCCCCCGCCCCCCGTTTTTCAGTCACTCTTGTTTCCAGCGTGTCTTTCTCTTTCACGCTGGCAGGAAGAGACGGATTCTCTAGGTGTGTATATTTATGCACATAAGCCTCTCCTGGTGGTCCCACGCAGCCTCTCCCTCCTTCACACGCAAACGAGTCGCCTCAGCATCACCCCGTCACTGTGACCCTCTCAGCGGTACACAGACTCAAGTCACTCACACAGAGATGCTCACTACCTTCCCAGGTCACTGAGTAGTGCTATAGTGCTCAACACAACGCACACCACCAAAGGTCTCGACATACCCAGTCCACCGCTGTCACTCATGACTTCGTATAGCAGAGCACGCCACCGCTAGCGGCAGCTTGCACCGCCGCACAGGCAGGTACCCTATCTCAGAGTGTCGAAAGTATACGTTGTCACCCACAAGTGCAGTTTCAGCTTCTCTTGAAGTTCTCATCCACGCTTTCTCGGCATCTCATACAATAACTCGCTCAGCCTCTCTGCCAAGCGCTCCGTTGCTTGGTGTCATACAGGATTACATGGTTTTCTTCCCAGGGGTGGAAAGTGTGTGGCCACGTTTTCTCTTGGTCAATTTCTTCTTTTTTTAAAGATTTATTTATTTATGTATACTTGTCTGTGTGTACACCTGCACATAAGATTCCATGGACAGTTGTGAGCCGCAATGTGGGCGTGAGGAATTGAACTCAGGACCTCTGGAAGAGCAGCCAGTGCTCTTAACCACTGAGCCATCTCTCCAGCCCTTCTTGGTCAATTTCTTGACACACATGGCATAGAGTTCTCTCTCTCATACACACACAGAAGCCATATGTAATCCCTGTCACACCCACACACTCTTTTGATATTATACATTGTTGAATGCAATGGTGTGCTATTCACACACACACACACACACACACACACACACACACACACACACACACACACTATCGTGTACATAGTCTTTGCTGGGCCTCGCAGTCTGCATCACAAATGCTTGTCATGCTCATACACTGTCTCCCTCTTCCTCACTCAGCATTCGCCCAGTTTTCCCTGGGCATTCACACATTTGCACAGGCAATCACAAACACAGGCCAACCTCTCAGTGTCACGTGTGATGACCCAGTTTCTCACGACCCACCAGGGTGGCGGACACGCGTTTCACATTCACACAGTTGGCCACACCAGGTCCCCCTCTGTGCCTCCCCCTTTTGTATCACTGGCTCATACCATCACTTGGATAGTCCAGGGTCCCCCTGACTCACTCCGCTCCTGTAACACATGCGGACTCCCTCACATATAGCTGACATCACGGACAGTCTCCAGGAAGTTTCTCTCTCAGACCCCATGCCGCACACAGTGCCTCACAGTCTCTCTGATAACCTCAGAGTCCCATGGTCAGCCACACGTAGCACCTTACTCGGACAGTCCCGCTCAATCGCTCCTTGTCATTCCTAATCTCACTGTGTCACACAGTCACACGTCATCTCCTGGCGTCCCACGCCACCTCTGAGGCGGGCCCTCGCACTGGCGTGGGTCGCACCACCTCTGGATGTCGCGTGGGACACCACAGCATCACTTGCTTGGTCGTCCACCCTCGCCACCCTCAAGGCCCCACGGCTGGCCACACGGGGGCGCCCTCGAGCCAAGGTCGCTGGAGGCGCGCGTGCAAGAAGCACCCGAAGACAGGCATCCCCGCCGGCCTTGCAGAGGATAGAAACCGGAGATCTGGGGGACCCGAGAAGGATGAGAGGGGAGATGGGTTCCTACGAGGGTGGAAGAGAAGTGAAGGACCAGAGGGAGAGGACAGAGAACTTCAGAGAGAGGTGAGAGGGGCAGAGAGAGGCAGGGAACTAAGTACGGAGAGAGACAGAAGCCGGACAGACGGGAGGTACAGGGGGAGGTCACAGGAGGCAGACTTGGAGACAGACACTCAGAGACCAAGCCAGGAGACAAGAGAAGCTGCGGGCACCTTCCCCACCGGACCACACGGCGGGGCGGGGCTGTCGAGGGGCCGTGGTGTGGGTGTGGTCAAGGGCGGGGTTTTGCAGGGGTGTGACCGGTAGGGGAGTGAGGGCGGGGTTTGACGCTCCTTTCCATTCTGGCGCGCGGGGATACTGGAACCCTGGGAAGAGGTGGAGTCGGGAGAGGCGTCGCTGTTGCAGACAGCTCTACCCCAGGTCGTTTTTCACCGCCTGCACCGGGAAGCCAGACTGGTCCGGGAAAGATATGAGCCTCTGATAGCTCCCGCGCCCCAGGACTGGGGATTGAATCCAAAGTCTCACACGTGCTATGCCAGAGCTCTACCGCTGAGCTTCATGCACCGCCCTCTTTACTTTCTCATTTTGAGACAGTCTCCTTTAGTTGAGCTAGACTGGCCTTGAACTCACTTTTGTGGCCCAGGCTTTGAACTTGGCGACCCTCCTGCTTCGGCCATCCCTAGGGAGCTGGGGTGACAGGCCTGAGCCACGCTGATAGCTTTTTGGAGCTGGGAGTATAGAACCCTGGCTCCCTGCCTCCCTCCCTCGTGGGCGCACAGGGCCAGGTTGGAAGGAGAACACGGCTCACATCTGGAAAGCATCAGGCGCACCGGACGTGCCAGGGCCCCGGGCCGGGGCTGCGGGAGGGGGAGGGGAGCCAAGGAGCCCCCCCACTGCCCCCCCCCCCACACCAGCCGAGCGGTGTCTGCCGGCGCCTAGGAGGGGCCTGGGCTTGCGCCGAGCCTGGCGCCTCCAGCAGCTGTTTTTCATCTCCAGATCTGGCCTAGGGTGCCCCTGAGGAGGAAGCCCAGCTTACTTAAGGCTGGAAAGACAGGGTGACGACCCCGTCTCCCGACCAAAGGCTAGAGGAAGGAAGAGGGAGGACAGATGGACACGGAATGGATAACCTCCAGCTCCCTCCTGATCTACAGACCTCAGTAGCCGCTCCATTATTTAAATATATATATATTTACACTTTACTTATTTATTGTGTGTATGGGGAGGTGTGTGCCTGTGCCACAGCCTTGGTGTGGAAGCCAGAGGACACCTTGTAAGCCTGGGTTCTCTCTTCCCATCATGTGGATCCCAGGGTGGAACTCAGGTCCTCGGGCTGGTGACAAAGGCCTTTAACCGGCTGAGCCATCTCAAAGTCCTGAAGTATTTAAGTATCTTAAACACGTCCAGAATCCAGTTTCTTCCCACAAACTCCCTCCGGCTTCACTGTTTTCTTGGCTTCCACATCTGGCCCTTTGCCTCTGACCCCATCAGCCTGTTCCTTGAAGAGAAGTCACAAGGTCTTTGTCTCAGGGTACCCATAATCCCAGCACTGAGGAGGATGAGCCCGAAAGACTGGAAATTCCAGGATAGCCTGGACTACACAGTGAGTTCCATCTTAGCTGGTGCTAGAGAGTGAGACTCTGGCTAAAAAGGGCAGTGGGAGAGGGGACTGGGGGTGGTGGTGTCTCAGTTGGTAGAGTTGCTTCCTAGCATGCAGGAAACCATGGGGCCCCCATACCTGTAATTTCAGCATTCAGCATGGGGCCAGCCTTTAGCTACACAGCAATTTCTTAAAATTTTTCTCAAAGATTTATTTTATGTGAGTGAGTGTTTTGCTTGAATGTGTGTATGTGCACCATGCAGGTACCCATGAATAGTTGTGAGCTATCATGTGGGTGCTGGGAACTGAACCCTGGTCTTCTGCAAGAACAGAAAGTGCTCTTCACCGCTGAGCCATTTCTCCTGTCCCCCAAAATCAATTTTTGTTAATTAAAAATTTTTTTTGGTTTTATTTTTGAGTATGAGTGTTTTGTTTGAATGTATATCTGTGCACATGCATGTCTGGTGTCCGTGGAGGTCAGAAGATGGTGTTAGATCCCCTGGAACTGGAATTGTAGACAGTTGTGAGTCACCATGTGGGTGCTGGGAATCGAACCTGGGTCATCTGCAAGAACAAGTGCTCTTAACCACTGAGCCATCTCTCCAGCTCCCCTAGCAAGCTTAAGAGGACCAGAACAAGAAGAGATGTCAGGAGGCTGGTGAGGGGGCTAGCCTGGAACTCACTATGTAGACCAGGCTGGCCATAAACTCAGAGATTCCCCTGTCTCTGCCTTCCATGCACTGGAACGGGCGCCCTCACACTTGGCCTGAACTGTATACTTCCCATGGGTGGATTTTAGGGTGTACAGATTACATTTCAATGAGGCTTTTAACTCCTCCCATGAAACGAAACAAAACAAAAAACTGACGGGCAAAATGAAAAACCAGTTTCTCTTCTGCCCAGGTTTCTCCCATGTCTTCCATACTTAAAGCCATGTCTATGGCTTCAGGGCCTCCCCCAGTGCCCAGCATGGCCGGTGTCTCTTCCACTCCTCTTTCCTTTTGCTTCTGATATCCTGGCCTTAGTGCAGTCTGATTAATCTGCCAGGTGCAGCCTTGCCTCAGGGCCTTTGCACAGGCTCTTCCTGCCCAACCTATCCAGAGCCTGATGTCCCTGAGGCAGCTGCTCAAATGCTACTGTCCCTCCTTTTGAGGAGACGGAATATGGAGACAGGACCTCCCTATGTAGCTCAGGCTGGCCAGCTCACCATGTGGTCCTTCCTGGTCTCAAATTCAAAACACTTCTTCTGCCTCTGCCTTCTGAGTGCTGGGATAACAGGCACATGCCACCATGCCTATCTGCTGTTCCCTTCCCATGCTCCTTATCAACTTCTAAGTCACCCCCACCCCTGCCCCAAGATCTCTTCCTGTTTTGAGGAAGGCGGAATCAAGAACATGGCCATTAGCCAGGCATGGAATGGGCACAGCTGTAATACCTCAGAAGGCTGAGGCAGGAGGATTGCCTGTTCAAGGCCAGCCTGTCTACAGAGTGAGACCCCATTTTTTTTTTTTTAAGATTTATTCATTTATTAACATATACAGTGTTCTGCCTGCCTGTAAGTCTGCAGGCCAGAAGAGGGCACCAGATCTCATTACAGATGGTTGGGAGCCATCATGTGGTTGCTGGGAATTGAACTCAGGACCTCTGGAAGAGCAGTCAGTGCTCTTAACCTCTGAGCCCTCTCTCCAGTCCGAGACCCCATTTCAAACACACACACACATACAAAGAGAGAGGTGGGGGAGATATGTTTAGTGGTATACACCTCCAATCCTAGATGTCACCACCTGGGAGAGGGAGGCAGGAGAATCAGGAGTCATCCTCAGCTACACAGAAAGTTCAGTGAGCACTTGGGAGGCAGAGGCAGGTGGATCTCTGAGTTCAAGGCCAACCTGGTCTACAGAGAGAGTTCCAGGACAGCCAGAACTACACAGAGAAACTCTTGTCTCAAAAAATAAAGCAACAGCAAAAAAAATTCCATGGGGCTAACCATTTCTATTTGGGCCATCACTGAGGACCTGCGAAACCCTGGCCAGGTCCCTTCCCCCTTCTGACCTCAGCTGCCTCGAGTGGAGCAAATGCTCCCCAGGGCCTTACAAGCAACCACTTTTTGAAAATAACAGCATTCCCACTACCCAGGGCCGAGGATCAAACTCATGGCCCACGTCACTAAGCAAGAGGCCCACATCTCCAGCTCCCAGCCCCTAAACATCCAGCCAGCCATCTACTTACCTCGTTACCTATGAGTTTCAGGTAGCCCAGACTAGCTTCATACTCACTAGGAAACCGGGGATGACCTTGAACTTCAGATCCTCCAGCCTCCACCTCCCAAGTGCTGGGATTACAGGTGTACACAGCCGTGCCTGGTTTCTGGGTGCTCAGTTGGAGCCTAGGGCTTCATCCATGCTAGGGAAGTGCTCCACCCACTGAGCCCAACCCCAGCCCACCATTTCCTATTACCCATCTCCTCTGTCCTCACTAGAGTGGGACAGGGACTCTGTTTTGTTCCCTGCTGTGCCCTCCAGAGCATGGCAGACCTGGGCTCTTTTCTCTCAGTGCAGTAAGGGACAAGGACCCACCTGGACAGATACATACATCCCCTTCTCTCCACTGTGGAAGAAGGTGGGGATTGGTTCTGAATCCTGATTGTCCTAAGGACTGTGACCAGGGCTAGTAATTCCCTTTCCAGGTATCTATTTACCCATCCATAAAATGGGCATAGTTGCTGGGCTCATCCAGTAGAAAAATGTGTAAAGGCTATGAACAGGCAAAAAAAGAAACACAAAGGCCAAATCCCATACAGAAGGCTGTGCCAAAACAGAGAAATAGGGGCTAGAGAAATGGCCCAGTGGTTAAGAGCACTGGCTGCTCTTCCAAGGACCTGAGTTCAATTCCAAGGGATCTGACAACTTCCGGCCTCTGTGGGCACCAGGAATACATGCAGACAAAACACCCATATACATAAGAATAAAAAGTAAAAAACAGCGGAGGAGTGGTGGCACACAACTTTAGTCCCAGCACTCAGGAGGCAGAGGTAGGCAGATTTCTGAGTTCGAGGCCAGCCTGGTCTACAGAAGGAGTTCCAGGACAGCCAAGGCTGAAAAATTTTACTTTTTGTTGTTGTCTCAAAACAACAACAAAAAGTAAAATTAAAAGCAGATTGGCAGACATGCTAATTAACCCAACACCCTCACTCCCACCCCCATGAGCTTTTCAAAATGAACATGATTGCAAGATGTGGTGGGGGCATGCTTGTGGTCCCAAACTCCAGAAGCTGAGGCAGGAGCATCTCCAGCTTCAGGCCAGTGTGGGGTATATAATAAGTTCATACCCAGCTTGGGCTACCCAGGGACTACCCTGTCTCAATGAAACAGCAGTTGTTTTTTATTTTATTATTAAATATTATTTTGAGACAGGGCTATGTAGCCCAGGCTGGCCTGGAGCTCACTCTGTAGCCCAGGCTGGCCTAGAGCTCACTCTGTAGCCCAGGCTGGCCAGGAGCTCACTCTGTAGCGCAGGCTGGCCAGGAGCTCACTCTGTAGCGCAGGCTGGCCAGGAGCTCACTCTGTAGCGCAGGCTGGCCAGGAGCTCACTCTGTAGCCCAGGCTGGCCTGGAGCTCATAGAGATGTGCCCACCTCTATCTCCCTAGCATCTCCCACCATGCCTGGCTTCTACATGAGTGTTGATGATCCAAACTCAGGTCCTTATGCTTGCACAGCAGTGAACTCCCCAGCCCCTAACCTTCATGACTTCTTTATAATTATTTTAGCGTGTGAAGTATGCACAAGCAATGCTGTGTGGAGGCCGGAGGACAACCTAGCATGTCCGTCCTTGGCTTCCACTTGCCACTGCATGCACCCGTGTGGCTGGCCTTTGAGCTGCCAGGGAGTCTCTCACTGTCTCCGTAAGCACTCTGGAGTCACTGAGTGGGGCTTTCCAAGGGTTCTGAGGACCGGCACTCAGGGCCTCACACCTGTACCGGAAGCACTTGATCCCCCGAGCCACTGTCCCAGCCCTGTTCTTGATGACTTGCCATTTTTTTTTTTTTTTTTTCTTTTTCGAGACAGGGTTTCTCTGTGTAGCTTTGCGCCTTTCCTGGAACTCGCTTTGGAGACCAGGCTGGCCTCGAACTCACCCACCACCGCCCGGCGACTTGCCATTTTTACGAAAACATAACGACGTCCAAATACAACTCAAAGGTCAGTCACCAAAGACACCGTCAGTGGTCACGAAGTGATGTTGAAATCCCACCCGGCTCTGCACCTTGCTGGTTCCACAGCAAACTGAAGGTGCTCCACGGATGCCAGTCGGAAGAAAAAAGGCCACATCTCTCATTTTAACGGGGAACAAGAATCCAGGGAATATGTAACACTGTGCATTTATTTACAAAGAGGTTAGAGAAACACACAGAATCTGGCCCCCCATGCACGGGGGAGTCACCATTGTCATAATAAATACAGTAATTTTTTTTTAAATCAAAATAAAAATAAAAAAACCCACTGGATTGGAACAGCTGAGGGTCATTGAGCTTCCCCCACTCCCTGTGGGGAGAGGCACGAGATTGAAAGCATCTTCCTCTTCTAACCTCCCAATCCTCCATAACTGTCCAGGGATGGAGCAGAAAGAGTGAGTCCTTTCCAGGTGTTGGCAACTCCTACTTGACCCTCAAAGGCCCTAAGACAGTGCCACTTCTTCCAGGGCACTCTGCAGGCATAACCTGAGTCAGAGTCTCTGACCCGGGGGGCCCCAGGGGATATCCTAAGGGTCCAGGGACATGGAGGGGGCACTTTGTGAATGAGAAGGGAGCCCAATCTGGGCAAGGAAAAGAGGAATGAGAAAGCTCTATGAGAGAAATGGAGAGGGAGCAGACTAAGCTTTTAAACTAAAACAGGGGGGAGAGGGGACCCGAACGGAATTACTGCTTTTGCATACATGGACATCCATTGTACAGATGGGGAGCGCGAGGCCCACAGAGGGGCCCTTTCTGGTTCAAGGCTTTGAAAAAACAGCTGTACTGGGACAATCTGAGCGCCTCTCAATGCGGGGAGAGGGGCAGCCTCTCCAGGACGGCTATGGACAGCGGGCAGTGAGTGAGGAGGGTCTTTGGAAGCAGAGAAAATCGGTGGTCTTTGGAAGGTGGGTGTGTGGGGGGGGTCGAGGATGAGAAGTGTGGGGGTGCAGAGGCCATGGACGTGGATCCCAAGCCCATGCCCCCCAACTCACACAGTCGTCATGACCTTCAGAGAACCGGACCTGAAACGCAGGATCTTTTTCTTCAGCGCGTGCGACGCCTTGATCTTCACGAAGACCTTGGCGGGGCCCGCGGGGGTCGCGACACCTGCCGCACCCCCGGGCCCCGATGGCGAGGCTCCGGCGGCCGCCACCAGCTGCTGAGGCCACACGAGGCCTCCGCTGCCGTCGGAGTCGCTGGAGGCAGAGCTGAAGGCGGGTGACTCGCCCTCGCTGGCGCTCGACTCGCTCTCGCCATAACCTCCGGGGCCGCAGCCCGACGGCATCCGACGGCCTAGCGGCACCGGCCGCCCCACCGCTGAGCACTCCGAGTCGCTGCCCGCGCAGCCATACAGCAGCCGGCGCGAGGGCGCGGACGGCGAGGGCGCGGGGCCGCGCGGCGCGGGCCCGCGGGCGCGGGCGCGGCGGCTGTCAGGCGCGTCGATCTCCGCGGTGGAGCGCCAGCGGCGGCAGGCCTGCACGGTGGGTGCGGGCGCGGGCCCGCGCCGGGGGCGGGGCGGCCGGGGGTCGTCGCGCTCGGCCGTGGGGTACTTGGGCGGCGGAGCGGCATGCGCGCGGCCCAGCAGACTGGTCTCGGACTGCGAGCGCGCCGCTTTACGCGCCCTCGGTGATCCCCGACGCCCCGACGGCTCCGCCAGGCGGCCCCGGCGGCCCGCGGCCCGCGGCCTCTCCCTCGGCGGGGACTGCTCCACGCTGCGACCTCGCGTGAGCGGCGGGGCCCGGCGGCGCGCGGCGCGGCCCGGCAGGCCCCTGGAGGCTGCAGGCGCGCCCGGGATGTACTGAGCCTTCACCAGGCGGCCCTCAGCCGGGCTGGAGGGCGGCGACGCGGCGGCCGGAGGCGCG
Source organism: Peromyscus californicus insignis (assembly GCF_007827085.1). NCBI lineage: Eukaryota > Metazoa > Chordata > Mammalia > Rodentia > Cricetidae > Peromyscus > Peromyscus californicus. Next base: position 166,716,006 of record NW_026294562.1, on the reverse strand, counting down.
GGTTCGGGGGCGACCTCCGCCTCCCACGCCGTGGCCCAGGCGCGCTCCGTCGACGGCTCCCGCGCGGGTCGCGCGCCTCCGGGGGGCGGGGACGCTTCGGGCGGCCGCGGGCGCGCGCCGTTCTGGCGCCGCGCGCCCCCGTCCGCGCCCCCGGGGCTCGTCCGCGGTTGGCCCGCCCCCCGGCGGCGGCGCCTGCGCAGGAGCGCCGAGATGTAGCCGTCCAGGGGCCGGCCGGCCGCCCCGTCCGGGGAGCCGCAGGGCGCGCGTCCGCTGGGCCGCGGGCTGCGCAGTGCCACCGCGTGCAGCGGGCTGGGCGTCAGGAAGGGCCCCGCCCGCGCACGCCTCTCGGCGGAGGAGCAGGCCTCGGCGCCGCCCGCTGCTGTCGGGTAGGGAGCCGAGAAGGAGCGAGGCACCGCGGCCCGGGGGCCCACCGACTCCGGAGCGCTGGGACTGGCGTCACCTACGGGAGAGAGGCAGAGGAAGAGAGAGGAGGGGCACTCAAGGGCCTTTCTTAGCCCTAAAACTGAAGCAGCTGAGGCAGGAGGATTGCCTCCAGTTCCGAGCCAGCCTGAGCTATGTAGCAATTTAATAGTGTAAAATAAATAGGTAAATAAATAATGGGCTTGGTGGCGCACCTCTGTGATCCATCCCAGGACTGAGGAGGTGGAGGCCGCTCTCAGCTACCTAACATGTTGGAGGCCAGCCTGAGCTACATGGGACCTTACCTCAAAACAACCGCTCCCCATCCCCCACCCCACCCCCCAAAAAAACCCAAACCAAACCCAAGATGGCCATAGTCTCAGCACTGAGCCGATGCAAGTTGAAGGATCAGGAATTTAAGGTCGCCTTCGGCTGCACAGTAAGTTAGTGGCCAGCCTGGGCCACATGAGGGCCTGCCTCAAACAAACAACAACAGTAATAATTAAGCTGAGTATGGGTGGCCCACATCTGTAATCCCAACACTGGGGAGACTGAGGCAGGAGAATTGCTGCAAGTTTGAGGCCAGCCAGGGCTACATAGCGGGACCTTGTTTCATCAGATCACAATAAAATCAAGGCTTTTCGCCGGGCAGAGGTGGCACATGCCTTTAATCCCAGCACTCGGGAGGTAGAGCCAGGCGGATCTCTGTGGGTTCGAGGCCAGCCTGGGCTACAGAGCGAGATCCAGGAAAGGCGCAAAGCTACACAGAGAGACCCTGTCTCGAAAAACCAACAAAAAGCAAGGCTTTTCTCACCCAGCCTGGATAGGGCAATCCCTCTTTCTCTCCCCATCTCCCTGAAGACCTTGCCTCACTCATCCCCTCCTATATGGTTCATGATAAAACCCCCTCAGGACCTCACCCCTTGCTCTGGCCTCCCTCACACCACAGCTAACCCTTAGCATTCATATTCTTACATCTGCAGGCATCTTGACCTCCTAGATGCCCGGAATTGCCGTGCTCTGGCCTCAGGGCCTTTGCACTTGTGACTTTGCTTCCTGGCCTGTCCTCTAAGATATCAGCTTGGCCTGTTCCTCTCATTTCTCTAATGTCAGAGTCTCATTGAGGCTGGGTTTGGTGGTGCATGCCTTTAATCCCAGCACTTGGGAGGCAGAGACAGGTGGATCTCTGTGCGTTTGAGGTCTGCTTGGTCTATAGAGTGAGTTCCAGGATAGCCAGGGCTACAGAGAGAAACCCTGTCTCAAAAAAAAAAAAAAAAAAAAAAAAAAAAAAAAAAAAAAAAGAAAGGAAAGAAGGAAGGAAGGATAAGGGACCCTCACTGGGCTGGAACTCACTCTGTAGACCAGGCTGGCCTTGAACTCACAAAGATCTGCCTGCCTCTGCCTCCTGAGTGCTGGGATTAAAGCATGCACTGAAATGCCTGGCCAATGTAGACACTCTTAGGACCCCATTAAACAGAAGTCCCGAAGAAAGAGAGATGTTAAACACACCAAGACTGGTGGTCCCAGCCAGAACTGGGAGTCTAAAGTGGACTCCATTTTATGCTCAAAGCCATCTTCTGACTGTCACAGGGCCCCAACCCACCCACCTTACCTAGGGACTTGGGTCTCTCGCTGGCATAGATGCCCCGGGGGTCCGAGGGACCCAGGCGTCCATAGGAGCCAGATCCGGAGAAGCCACTGTCCCCACAGAAGGTAGAGGGTGGTGAATCGGGGCCTCCTGTAGAACCGGGGTCTTCATAGAAGCCTGGATTCCAGGGAGAAGCGGAATCAATTAGGGAGCTGGGGTGGGGAAGGAGGAGGTGGGTCTGGGAGAGACAGGGAAAGACTGGGGTGTCCTAGAGAGACCCCAGCCCGCCGCCATTCTCACCTGAGCTGCGCCCACTCTCCTGGTCCAGGCCCCCAGACTCCAGACTCAGGTCTCCCAGCTGCTGGCCCAGGTCCCAGATGAGCCCAGGCAGGGCTTCCTAAAGCACAGGGAGAACAGAGTGGTCAGGAGGTTCCAGAGCCCACCAGCCTGCTGTTCAAGAGCTCCTGGCAGAGATTCACTTGGAAATGTCAGCTCTCTGTCCCCCGTCCCCGTGAGGAAGGCCTTCTGTCTAGCTTGCAGCCTTCACGCTGTAGCCCCATCTATGCGTGCTGAGACTTCAGGACCCATCCTTTGTCCATCCTCTCTTAGCTATGCCCCCCATCTATGATCACGGCTCCCTAAACCCTATTAGAATATTCCTCTTCCAGTCCCACTTCACATCCTTGTTTTGCCTTTGTGTGTTTTGAGGCAGAGTCTTCCTATACAGCTCTGGCTGTCCTGGAACTCACTGTGTAGACCAGCCTGGCCTTGAACTCACAGAGATCCTCCTGCTTCTGCCTCTCCTCAGCTCCAGTGCTGGGATTAAAGGCACCACCATGCTTGTCTTTATTAATTTTATATTATTATTATTATTATTATTATGTTGGTTTTTTGAGACAGGGTCTCTATGTATGTAGTCCTGGCTGTCCTGGAACTCACTCTGTAGACCAAGCAGACCTCAAACTCACAGAGATCCTCCTGCTTCTGCCTCCCAAGTGCTGGGATTAAATTTGTGGGCCGCCAATGCCCGGTTCCCTCATTATCTTTTTAAATAATTGTTTATCCATGTATGTGGGTGTCCGTGTGAGTGTCTGTGCATGTGTGTGCACCTGTACTGGAGAGTGAAGGTTGGAGGAGAGGCATGAAGTGCCTCTACCACTCTTGGACTATTCCTTTTTGGCAGAATCTCCCCCTGAACCTGGGGTTCGATCTCCAGTGCCTTTCCTATCGCCCCCCTCTTCAGAGCTGTAGTTAGAGGCGTGTGCAAGACACCCTGCTCACCATGTGGCGGTGGAATTCAAACCTCTAGTCCTCGTGATTGCTCAGCAAGGGCTCTTAGCCACAGAGCCATCTCTCCAGCCTTCCACCTTACTTGTTTATTTATTTGGTTTTTGGAGACAGGGTTTTTCTGTGTAGTCCTGGCACTCGCACTGTAGACCAGGCTGGCCTCGAACTCACAGAGATCCGCCTGCCTCTGCCTCCCGAGTGCTGGGATTAAAGACATGTGCCACCGCTGCCTGACTTCTCCGCCTTATTTTTATTTTTATTTCCCCCCCCCCCCCCCCGGAGCTGAGGACCGAACCCAGGGCCTTGCGCTTGCTAGGCAAGCGCTCTACCACTGAGCTAAATCCCCAAACCCATCCACCTTATTTTTTTGAGGCAAGGTCTCACCTGCTTAGGCTAGCCCAGCTCTGATGAGTCCACAATCCTCCTGACTCTGCCACCCTTAGTACCAGGGATCTCAGCCTCACCAAAGCCTTTTACCTGGCTTCTTACGTGGGTACTGGAGATTCACATTCAGGTCTTCATGCTCAAGTGTCAGGAACCTAACTGAGACACCTTCCTAGCAGCCCCTCCTTCACTCTCACAGAGCCCAGGCTGGCCTCAAACTTGCCATGCAGGGGAGCATGAACTTGAACTCACGACTTTTCAGCCTGTATTTTTTGAGTCAGATGTTGCTGCTGGCGACACACTACACTTGGGCTGTATCTTTTTATGACGGGTCTTCTTGTTGCGGGAGAGTTCAATGCTAACGGGGCGGCCACGGGATTGCCTCCTCCTCAGTTCTGGCCCTGCTTTCTTAGGTACTTCGCCCTCCCTGGCATGGACCCTTATTACCAAAAGGAAGTTCTTATGGAGGTCTCCTCTTATTGCTTCCTGCTGCGGACTGGCTACCTCATACAAAACACATGCAGCATGGCCAGGCAGCGGTGGCCGTGTGCCTCTAATCCCAGCACTAGGGCCAGCCAGGGCCACAGAGCTAGTCCTAGGACAGACAAGGCTGCACAAAGAAACCCTGTCTCAAACCCCCCAAAAGGGAGGGAAGACAAAAGAAAGAAAAGAAAAAGAAAACAAAACCATGCCGCACAATTCACACGCCTCATTGCTCCCCCACTCTGAAGAACCACACCCTTTGTCCCTCCTGGAAGTCCTCTGCAGGTCTAGCCTTACTGGTGGCTACTGCAGTGATCAGAGACCAAGACCCCCAGGACTGGGGTGGGGGATGGAGCTGAATTAGAGGAGTGATTGCCTAGCCAGGAAACTCTGGGCTTAGTCTCTAGTCTTGCATAAAACTGGGGTGGTGGCACAGGCCTTGATCCTTGCACTGATTAGCGGCAGGAGGATAAGGAATTCACAGCCATCCTTGGCTGCCTGGTGAGTCTGAGGGCGGCCTGGGCAACAAGACCCTGTCTCTACAATTTAAAAAAAAAAAAATCCAGAATTTTATCTTATTTGGAGGGCACCGAGGCAGGGCCAGGGAATGCCTCACAGGGGACCAAGTGAGACCAGAGGTAGCGGCTGCCAGGGGCAGCCGGTTGACCCTCAGACAAAAGCAGCTTGTCTGGCCGCTGGCGGGAGGGCGGGACCAGCACCCAGGCCTGCCTATTTAGGGCAGAAAGACTGGCCTGGCTCTGGGCAGCAGCCACAGCCACCCCCACCCCCCAACCCGCCCTTGACTCCTCCAGGCCTGCCCTCCTCTCCCTGAACAGAAGCCCCCATGTGGCCCTGTCTGTGTCAACAAAAGCCTCCAGTTGGAGGCTCCTACTCTGGGTATGTGCACATGCCCAAGACCCAGTCAATTAACTGTAAGCAAAACCTAAAATAGAAGTCCATGCACGCAGTATGGGGAAGCGTCTGGGAAAAAACAACAACAACAAAAAACCTAGGCTGCCATCATCAGTGGCCTGTGTCATGTTCTAAGTGGACCTGACCGGGCGACTGCCTGGCCCTGGTTACCACAAGGAGCATGACCTCGCTGCTTCTGCCCCCACACCTTCCTAATGCCCAGTATTTTCTAAAGTGATCCCCCATCCCCTATCTTTTTAAAATAGTTCCTTTACCATTCTGCATCCTGTCACTCTGCTCTTTCTCCCACCTCCTGACTTTAAAATATTTATCAGAGGGGGCTGGAGAGATGGCTCAGTGGTTAAGAGCACTGACTGCTCTTTCAGAGGTCCTCAGTTCAATTCCCAGCAACCACATGATGGCCCACAACCATCCATAATTCGATCCGGTGCCCTCTTCTGGCCTGTAAGCATACATGTAGACAGAATACTGGATACATAATAAATAAATAAATATTTTTTAAAAAATTTATCAGAGTGTCACTTGTTTAACTATCATGTCTCTCACTAGGAAGTGATTTCTCACCAGGGCAGAGATTTCTGACTGTTTTGTTCACAGCGGCACTCTTCTCCCTCGGGCTTAGCACTTAGGAAATTTCTAATGAAGGAACAAATGCCTGCCTATGCTTGCGGTGGAATACTATACAGCTGTGAAGATGGACGAAGACGGATTTTTTTTCCTGTGGAGCTGCCACTAAAACACAGTGCTGAGCAGAAAAGGAACGTGCAGGGGAGAGAGGAAGTCAGATTCACAGTCACAGGGACACATTCAGAGAAATGTGTCCTGGGACTTCATCATGATGGGGGCATTGTGTGCCATAACATTAGGCAGCGATCCTTTTGGGGTTTGGAGACAGTCTCAGGTAGCCCAGGCTGACTTTGGATTCCCTACGTAGCCAAGGATAACTTTGAATGCCCAATCTTCCTGCCTTCACCTCCCAAGTGCCCTCAAGTGCTCGTATGAGAGGTATGCACCACCACACACAGTGACGATACAATCTTATGGGGCCACCTTTCCATATGCACGCCACTGCTGATGGGAGTTGGCAAGGGTATTAAGCCTGACAGAACCTGGAGGGTCTGTAAAAACCAAAGCTACTGAGCCCCAGCTTGAGAGCTTCCGGATACACCTGGATTGGAACTCCAAAATTTGCATGTCTAACAATTTCCACACCTTGTGTCTGCTCTGGTTGGCCACATTCTGAAGACCCTGAGCAATGCCTTGGGACCTCACCCAAGGAACTGGAATTTTATAAAACAGCAAAACCTTTGAGGCAGGCCAGGGGTGGGGTTTGAGATAATTCAGTGCTCTGGGAGGCAGAGCCAGGAGTACACAAAGTTCAAAGCCTGTCTGGGAATCATAGAGAAATCCAGTCTCAGAAAGAGGGCTAGGGCTAGACAAGGTAGCAGAGGCAGGTGGATCCCTGTGAGTTCTGGGCCAACCAGAGTCACATAGTGAGACCTTGTCTCAAAATCTGAACCAAACCAAAACTAAACTAAAAAAAAAAAAAAAAAAAAAAAAGGGGGTGGGGACATAGCTCAGTGGTAGAGCCCCTGCCTAGAATCCCCCAGTGAGGGGCTGGGGGTGTAACTCAGTGGTAGAGTCCCTGCCTAGACTCCCCCAGTGAGGGGCTGGGGGCATGGCTCAGTGGTAGAGCCCCTGCCTAGAATCCCCCAGTGAGGGGCTGGGGGTGTGGCTCAGTGGTAGAGCCCCTGCCTAGAATCCCCCAGTGAGGGCCTGGGGGTGTGGCTCAGTGGTAGAGCCCCTGTCTAGAATCCCCCAGTGAGGGGCTGGGGGCGTGGCTCAGTGGTAGAGCCCCTGCCTAGAATCCCCCAGTGAGGGGCTGGGGGCGTGGCTCAGTAGTAGAGCCCCTGCCTAGAATCCCCCAGTGAGGGGCTGGGGTGTCACTCATGAGTGTCACTCACTTACCTAGCCTGTACCTAACCCTTAGTTCCAGCCCCTGTACTGGTAAATAAAAAAACAAAGCTTTGCAGGGTGCTCTCTATTTCTTTCCTGATATATAAACTGTCAGGATGGACTGAAGCCGAGGTCAAATGGTAGTGGCCTTCTGAACACGGGGAATCAGAGAGATGAGGGGCACTGCACAGGTCGATGAAATACTGAAGGTGTGACTTGGTACCCAGTGGCCAAGATTCAAACTCAAGATTCAAATCTCTTCCACTGCCCAGCTGTGAGCCCTTAGGTGGGTGTCTTCACCTCTCTGGGCTTCACTGTCCTCATCTGAAACATGGGCATCATACAGCCAGGTCTTTCATAAGCTCGCTGGAAGGGCTAAAGTGAATGAAAAGAGAAGTTCTTTTTCAGCGCTTCATAAATGCTAGCCTACGTCGTCACATGAAAGCTCAGGGTATCCCTCAAGGAATAATTTCAAATACTGCGTGTATAATTAAAAATATGTTAAATAATGGATTGGGGGGGGATAAATTCCACAACTCTTATTTCAGTTTTCCCACTAGAGGGAAGAGTCAAGAATTGGGGGAACAGACAGCCCGAGTTCCTTCATCTTTAAGCGGCCTGATGTCTTTGCCCAAACTTCCCCTCTTTTTCTCTCCTTACATTCCAGTGTCCTTTCATCTGTGTTAAGAAGTCCTTCTGCAAGTCTAACTCAAGTCCTCCTTGATGGATGGGATCTTTTTCCTCCCTAGGAGCAAACAGGACCCATCCATACACAATCTCCAGGCTTCTCCTCTGAAACGTCTCTACTCTTTATTTGGCATGGCCACAACATGTCTAGCAGAGTCACCAAGTCTAACTTCGGTTTTTCTTGCTTCAAAGGGAGTGTGTTTCTGAGAGATGGATGGGAGATGAACCCGTCCTAAGACAGGGGTTCTGGGATCAGAGGTGTCCCCATTCCCTCTTCAGAAAGACCCAGGAACCCTCAACACCAGATATATTTATATTTAGCTCTTTTCTGCTCCCCCACCAGCCAGCCTCCTGCCCCAGTCCGCCACCGCCTCCTCTTTGAGGCTGGGTCGAGCCTTGACTGCTGACAGTGGGGAAGGGGTGGAGGGGTGGAGTGTGCGGGGACAGTCCTCTCTTCCATCACCACCTCATGCCAGCAGGGACGAGTGGGGCAGAAAAGCAAACAGACACATAGAAGGTGAGGGGCAGAGTGAGGAGGGAGAGAGGCCAGGCCACTACTGGTAAGCTGTGGTGCCTTCTCCCTCCCTCTCCTAGTGGGATGGTGGGGTCTGGCAAAGCCCAGGCAGCTTGGGGCGGGGGGGGGGTGTGGGGGGGAGCGGCTGAAGCTCCCCCCCCACACACACCCCGTCTGTAACTTTGGGAGAGGGGGCGGGGCCTCCCACAGCTGTTTCTGCTTCGAGAAGAATGTAAGGTCCCACTCCCTGCACGGTCAGGCCGGTGGGGGTGGGGCTGGGCGTCTGGCCTCGGCCCCTCTCCCCACTTCCCATGTGGGGAGGGGGCAGCCGAGGTCAGCAACAGCCAGAGCCCCCTCCCCACCCCCACAGCCTCGGCTCAGGTTTCCCTGAACGGGAAGCTCTGACCACACACATGTACACACACAGAGGCTTAGGGGACCTGGATGGGCCAGGGGAGCGGGCTGGGGGAAGGGAAGGGCGATGGAGACGGTGGGGGAGAAAAACACGGAGAGTCTCGGGCCAGACCACGGCCCCATCCCTGAGATACCCTGGTTTTGGATGCTAAGCAGGTCTGGGAAGACCATAGAGACAGGGACAGGGTTAAGGAAAGGAAACAGTCAGAGATGCCGTGGTCTGGGAAGGTGGGAGGGACACCGGAAAGGGTCTCCAGACTCAAGGAGTGATCCAGGGGGGGAGAGAAAGCTGGGGCCTTTTCGATTTGAAAGTCATCGTTAGACCGCCCCGAAGAGTCAGATACCGGCCCCCCACCCCGCCCCAGCTACTTTCACCCGGCCTCCCCTTATGCTACTGAGGCATGGGACCAAGCAGAAGAGAGAAGTGTCATCGGGTTGATCAAAAATGCCCCTGGGGGTCCTCAGGGACTGTGAGCGTCTTCTCAGCAGTGGGTCCCTCCCTCCAGAGGCCCGAAGATTCCCCTTCCCCCACCCCGCCCCCTCCAGGGATCTCCAAGCACCCCCCCGGGGACTTAAGGAAAGATGGAGCCTAGGTAGCGGGGCCCAGAGGGAGGTTATGTTTGAATGCCGGCTGTGTGACCTTGGGTGAGTCTCTTCCTGTCTCTAAGCCTCAGTTTCTTTCTCTGTAAAATGGGGACTCTCAACCCCTCATGAAATGGGAAGACTGGAAGGAGCCGAGTGTTCCGTTTGACATACACTAGGCGTCTAGAATGCTTAACAGGGTCCATGCGGAGGGTCCAGTGGAGGCCGTGCATCCTCTCCATCAGCTCGATTTGGGGGTGGGGGAGGTCTCCAGTCTTATCTCTCGTCCTTTTCCCTTGCTTGCTCCCCCACCCTAGGACCGGTGTCCTGAGCATACCAGCGAGACGGACAGACAGACAGACACACGGATAGGGAGGTGGGGGGACGGATGGGGGGAGGGAGGGATGCACGGATGGATGCACGGACAGGAGACCCCTCACCAGCTGCTCCTCCAGGGCCGCCGCGGCCCTGCGCGCCGCTGCCGCATCCTCGTCCTCCTCGGCGTCCTCCTCGTCCTCGGCCTCGGCGCCCCCCATCCCGGGCTGGGCCAGCCGCAGCGCCTGCTGCACGCGGTACTCCTGCCTCTCTCGGAGCCAATGCAACTCGCAGAGCCCGGCCAGGCTGCCTTCCAACCATCCCCGCAGCCGACCCCGCTCCGGGCTCACCGGGAACGAGAAGGCCCGGATCATGGCTGCGGCCCCCCGCCCCAGCCCGGCCGGGCCCCACGGCCGCCCCTCTCGCCGGTCCCACCTCCCCGCCCCAGCAGCGCGCCCGCCCGCCCGCCCGCTGGCCGGGCTGTCACCGTCTCATCTGCATAGGCGCCCGCCCATTGGGCCGCCCACCCGCGCCTCATCTACATGACCACGCCCCCGGCCGCACAACAACTGCCGTCTATTGGCTGCTGCCCTCCCCGACGCGGGCGCTCCGCCCCGCCCCGCCCCGCCCCCACAACGCATGCTCGCGACTGCCTACGGGAATCAGAGTCGCCACGCCCCTTTGTGCACGGACTAAGGCGCTGTGGCCACGCCCTTAACGTCACAATAAAACAAGCCCGCCCTTGCTCCAATTCCATTGGTGTCGGTCGCTCGGATTCTGGAGCTGGTCCCGCCCCCTTGCGGGCGAGCTCGAGCTGCTATTGGACTGTCCGGGTAGAGGGGTAGGGTAGTCTATAAATAGCGATTGGATCCACGTGACGGCGCCGCGGCTGCTCCTGCCGCCCATCCCGAACTTTCAGCTTCGGAGTCTGCGCAGAAGGAGAAGCATCAGCGAGGATGGAATCCGGATCACGCCTCCTCTCCCAGGAAGCTTTCCCAGAAGTACAATGAAGTGGACATCTTACGATACGATTATGCTTTTAAGCAGGACCGTTTCAAACCGGCTCTGTGATTGTTCCATCACAGGGGAGGCTAAGGGAGAAGGAGAATTGAGAGTTCGAGGCCAGCCTGAGCTACAGGGTGAATTTCAAACTAGTCCGATTACACAGCTCATTAAAACAACACCACGCTTCTGGAATTACAAGACCCTGGGTGGAATAGTGTATGATTTGACCAGAAAAGAATCTGAGGTCTTTTGTCTCCCAGGTGCTGTGCGGTTGTGAGTTCCACCAGTCTGAGATGGCAGGGGCTTTTGTTCCCGGTACTAAAAGGCTTTGTTCTCAGTCTTCTGAGACGCTCTGTTCTCAGCGTTCTGTGGTCCTGAGCCTGAGCCTCTCTGCTTTGTAAGGTTCCCCTCGCCCGGCTAGCGCCCCCTCAGGCGGCCAGCCTGTGTCACTACACCCAGTGTGTCAAACAACCCGTTTCGCAGACGGACTTTTTAAACGATGGTGATGTTGGCAGTGGTGGCGCACGCCTTTAATCCCAGCACTCGGAGGCAGAGGCAGGCAGATCTCTGTGAGTTCGAAGCTAGCTTGGTCTATAGAGTTCCAGGACAGCCAGGGCTACACGGAGAAACCCTGTCTCAAAAACCAAAAACAAAACTCAGATCTGTGAGGGAGGCTGGGGCAGGAGAATCGCCGTGAGTTCGAGGTCAGTCTGGGCTAACAATGAGAGCCCGTCAGAAAAAGAAAAAAGTAGCGTGAAACCTTCCATCTTTCATGATCTCCCCTGCTGTAAGCGACCAGGATATGATGAGTCTCGGCACCGCCACTTTAAGGCTGAGTAGCGTCAGGAAACGTATGTAGTCTCTCTGTGTCTCCTTTTCTTCATCTGCGTACGGGAGGGTTATTCTGAACGTTAAAAGACATTATTAGGTTTTGTTTTGCGTTTTGAGAGTCTCACTCTATAGCCCTGCTGGCCTGGAACTCACTATGTAGACCAGGCTGGCCTTGAACTTAGAAAGGCCAGCCTATCTCAGTCCTCTCCCTCTCTCTCACACACACACCCGAAGTGCTTACATTAAAGGTGTGGGCCACCACACATGGCCCTGTTTGTTAACTCTTCTGGAGCAATGGCTTCCACTACTCCTAAAGCCCTGAGCATAGTGGTTCGTGCCTGTAATCCCAGCACTGGGGCTGAAGAGATGACTCAGAGGGTTAAGAGCGCTTCCTGCTCTTCCAGAAAACCTAGGCTCAGTTCCTGACACACACATGGAAAAAGAGGCTTACAACCCCCTGTCACTCCAGCGTCAGTGGACCTGGTGCCCTCTTCTGGTCACCTCTGGAAACTGCACTCTCGTGGAAGACACAGGCATACACATAATTTAATTAGATCTTATATAAGATAAGACACCATACATAAATAAAATTAGACCTTAAAAAATACTTCGCCGGGCAGTGGTGGTCAAGCCTTTAATCCTAGCTCTCGGAAGGTGGATCTCTGTGAGTTCAAGGTCAGCCTGGTCTACATAGTGAGTTCCAGAACAGCCAGAGCTACACAGAGAAACCTTGTCTCAAAAACAAACAAAAAATTCTCATGGTTCCAAGTGTGGTGGCTCAGGCCTTTAACCCCAGTGTTCTAAATGATGAGGCAGGAAGAGCTGCAGGTCCAGGCTAGCCTGGGCTACATAGCAAGGCCAAACAAAACAAAGAGAGGGCATGAGGCTCAGTGGTAGAGGATTTGTCTAGAATCCACCAGTGAGGGGCTGGGGGGTGTGGTCCCAAAGTAGAGCCCTTTGCCTAGAATGTGCCATGTACTGGTTTCCATCCCCAGCACTACAATAGTAATGAATAATAAATAATCCTGTTCAGATGAATCCTCAGTTCACTCCTAGCTATGGAGGGTTGAAGGCCAACAGTCAGGGCGACCAAGCAACTGGAGACCTGGGCAGGGGTCCAAAGCTGAACAGGACAGCATGATGGCACACACCTTTAATTCCAACCCTGGAGAGGCAGAGGCAGGTGGAGATCTGTGAGTTCGAGGCCTGCCTGGCCTAGGTAGTGAGTTCCAGGATGGCCAAGACTATGTAGAAAGACCATGTCTCAAAAAAAAAAAAATGAAGGAGGGGGATAATGTGGGACACATGACCCCTTCAGGCCATTTCCTTTCTCCACAGCCCTCAAGGCCAAGATGAAGCTTAGGTGTTCCCTTAGACAAGCCTCCCACGCTCCCGGACTTCTTCAGGTGGCCCTACTTCTTGTGCTCCCCAACCCTGCCCGCCCCTTCCCTGCCCACTCAGGACCAGCATTATCCCCAGGACTGGTCTATGTCTCCACGCCACAGTAGCAGGGCCTGAGGTGTCATGGCCGCCCCTGCGTACCCTGCATCACTCAGCGCAGTGACAGAAACGGACAAGAGTGAGGGATCACCTGTCGTGTGTCAAAGAAGTCCTTGCAATAGAAAGAAAACACGAAGACTGGGAAGACAGTTCAGTGGATAAAGCGCGAGCCGTGGAAACGTGAGGAGTTGAGTTCAGATCCCCAGGACCCAGGGGAAAGGCCAAATGTCATGCTTCCACACTTGCCATCCCAGTCCTGGGGAGTGGACACAGGAGGATTACTGAAGCTTGATGGCCAGCCAGTCTAGCGCTTGAGGTTCAGCAAGAGACCTTGTCTCAAAAAACTAAGTGGCTGCTGGCAAGGTGGCTCTGAGTGGGTCCGAGACCTCGCCGCTGAGCCTGAGCTCCATTCCTGGTACCCACGTGGGGAAAGGAGGGAACTGGTCTCTGCAGGCATGCTACAGCACACCCCCTGGCCCAAATTAAGCGGTGGTGGCGCACGCCTTTAATCCCAGCACTCGGGAGGCAGAGCCAGGCGGATCTCTGTGAGTTCGAGGCCAGCCTGGTCTCCAAAGCGAGTTCCAGGAAAGGCGCAAAGCTACACAGAGAAACCCTGTCTCGAAAAACCAAAAAAAAAAAAAAAAAATATATATATATATATATATATATATATATAATAAAAATAAGGTAGAGGGTGATAGAGGAACCCACATGGCATAGACTCTGTCTACACACACACACACGTGCACATGTGCACGCACGCACGCACACACACACGCACACACACATACACATATGCACACACATACACACGCACGCACACAACACACACAATACACACACATACACACACACGCACACACACAATACACACATACATACGCGCGCGCACACACACATGCACACACATACACGCGCACACACACAATACACACATACACACACATGCACACGCGCACACACACGCACGCGCGCGCGCGCGCGCAAACACACACACACACACACACACACACACACACACACACACACACACGCTGGCACTCAGTGGTGCAATGCTTGCCTGGTATTTGTAAAGGCTTGGGCTCCACCTCCAGAACCTCAAATGGAAGGAAAGGAAGGAGGAAGTTTTTGACAGTATCACGGTGCAAAAATGGTTTTTAAAAATTGCCTGGAGGGGTTGTCCAGTGGTTAAAGAGCTTGCTGCATAAGCATAGGACTGGTGTTTGGATCCTCAGAACCCATGTAAATGCTGGATGCACATGGCAGCCTGCCCGTAAGCCCAGCACCTTGGAAAGCAAGGACGGAGGACTCGTGGAGCAAGCTGGCTAGACAGACTAGCCAAACAGGGAGCTCTGGACTCAAAGACATCCTGCCTACAGGGGCTGGAGAGACGGCTCAGTGGTAAAGGAAGGGGCCACGTGTGGAGGTCAAAAGACTGCTTTGGGAGTCAGTTTTCTCCTTGCAAACCCTTGTGTGGGTTCTGGGGATAGGACCTCGGTCGTCAGGCTTGGTGGCAGACACCTCCACCACCCTTTGAGCCATCTCACCTTTCTGTTTTGTATTGAAAAAAGGCTCGCTGGGCAGCGGTGGCACACACCTTTAATCCTAGCACTCGGGAGGCAGAGGCAGGAGGATCTCTGTGAGTTCGAGGCCAGCCTGGTCTACAGAGCGAGACCCAGGACAGGCACCAAAACTACACGGAGAAACCCTGTCTCGAAAAACAAAACAAAACAAAAAAGTGGCTGGCTTGAGGCTTGAACTCAGCGCCCTGCAAACACATTCGCTCCCTGAGCTGTCTCTTCTGCCCATGAATCTCAGTGTCTTAATCCTGCTCTGCACCTGCAGCGTTAGGATTGCCGGTGTACGACAACACCTGACCTGCTTTTCTAGGTGCCAGGTGGTGGGACAGCGGCCTTGGCACATACTAGACAAATGTCCTACAGCTGAGGCAAGCCCCCAGGCTCTCCCTGGTGGGTTCTGGGCAAGGGCTCCATCGGCTGCCCCTTCACAATGCACTTCCAATTTAAGATAGGTGTCTCAGTCCTGAGAACTGCACCCATTCACGGTGCCCCCTCCCCTCCCCCGGAGGCTGAGTCTCATTATGTAGCCCAGGCTGGCCTTGCACTCAGCCATCTGCGCTGGGATTAAAAGCGTGCAGCAGCATGTCTGAGGCGATTGCTTGTGAGCCGCCGTTTCCAGCTCTGCACCTGAACTCTTCCTTCTCTAGGCTACACACTTTCCCCCTTTCCGGCACATGTGATATCCCTCTCTTACATACTACTCTAGGGAGTCCTCCTCCCCAAACTCTTCCCCTTCTGGCCCCCTCCCATCTCCCTCCCAGCAGTAGTACCCACCTCCCAAACACTGGAATTACAGGCAGGAGCCACCGCAGAAAAAGGCTCTTTTGAGACTGAGTCGTGCTCTGTAGTCCTGGCTTTGAACTCAAAGCAATCCTTCTTCCTCAGCTCTCCAAGTGCCGGGATTATAGACACGCACCACCACGGCCAGTGGGAGCCTCGTTTTCTTTTTAAAAAGTAATTTATTTATTGTGTGTGCGGGCACTTGTGGTGGTCAGAGGACGACCGGCAGGAGTCGATTCTCTCCTTCAAACTCAAGTTGTCAAGCTTGGTGGCAAGCGCCTTTACCCACAGGCTCATCCCTCCAGCCTTGGCGCCTCCTTTACATACAGCCGTTCTGGTGGGCAACGGCCTAGGGCAGTGGCCTCAGAGACTAAGACCATGGCCCCAGAAGAGCCTATTTCAACGTCTGGAAAGACAGAAAAGCTCTAGCGACGGACGCCCCATCCTCCAGTCCCCCTGCATACTGCCCCATACAGTCTATGCAGGAAGCCGTTTCCCTTCCCCTAGAATAGTTCGCTTTAGGGCTGGTGTGCAGGATTCCAAAGGAAGCAGGCCAGGGGAAACGCTGGCCTCAGAGGATGCTGATGCGCTCAGCCAGCCCCTGCATCTCATGGTCCTGCGGCAGACGGGCGCAACCCAGGTCCCCTTCTGTGGATGTGTCAAGGCGCTCGGTCACAAACTGATCCCAACGCGCGTCGTCACTCTCATGCGTGATATATCGCTCGCCCATCTTTCCCTCCAGCTCGCGGAGGTCAAGCCATGTCTGGTACTCCTGGGCCAGGAAGAACTGGGTTAGCTTGGGTACCACAGGCTGGGCAGAGAACGGGCAATCTCAGCAACAGCGTAGATTCCGCTGGGACCAATGATGGTAAAGCACCACAAACCTGCTCAGCCAATAGCGGCGTAGCCCCAGCCCCAACCACAGCCCAGCAATAGGCTAGTCAATCACGGTCCCCCTCACCCAGCCAATTAAAGCCCTAGCTCTGCCGCTCCCTCTAGCCCCCTCCGTACGTCACCTGTAACCAGGGATGGCTGAGAGACTTGTCCACGCTGTAGCGCTTGCGCATCTTCACCTGCAACAGGTTGTTGATGAGGTCGATGGCTGTGGGGGAAGGAGACAGATGAAGCTCCACCGGTGCCTCCTTCCCGCAGGGCACCCCACCCTGCCTGCCTCAAAGGCATCTCTCCAGCACTGGCCCAGCTGACCAAACACTTATCCCTGCTTTTCTCATTAAATTACCAATCTTACCACGCACGGTGGCCCCACTCCATCCCTTGGGGAGCCGGAAGCTGGTGGATCAGGAGTTCGAAACCAGCGTGGGCTACACCTGGCAATTGCTGAGATTATAAGTATATGCCAGCATGACCAGCTTACATTTTTTTAAATTATTTTATTTTTGGGCTGGTTGTCGCGGTCCACGTCTTTAATCCCAGCACTCGGGAGGCAGAAGGAGAGGCAGATAGGTCTCTGTGAGTTCAAGGACAGCCGGGGATACATAGTGATACACGGTATCAAAAACCAAACGAAACAAAACTTATTTTATTTTTATTTATATGTATCAAAAACCAAACCAAACAAAATTTATTTTTATTTATATGTATGTATGTATCTGTATATGTGGATGAAGGTGCCCTCTTAGGTCAGAAGAGAGAATTGGAATCCCCTGGAGCAGGAGTTACAGGTGGTTTGTGAGCCACCAGACATGGATGCTGGGACCCGCAGGAGGTGCAAGCAGTCTTAACTGCTGAGGCATCTGTCCAGCCCTTGCTAGCTCCAGTTTGTTTGTTTGTTTTTTCCTTAAATTTTAAAATAAATCCTTGTTTTATTATTTTTGTGTGTTTTGTTCTAATGTATGCGTGTTCTGTCTAGATGTATGCCTGCATGCCTGAAGAGGACATCAGATACCATTATAGACGGTTGTGAGCCACCATGTGGTTGCTGGGACTTGAACTCAGGACCTCTGGAAGAGCAGCCAGTGCTCTTAACTGAGCCATCTCTGTAGCCCCCTAGCTCCAGTTTTTTGTTTGTTTGTTTTTAATGCCAAATGCCGTTTATTGAAGGAGGGAAGAGGTCTTAAATACAGGCTTACAGCACAATGGGAGAACCCCAGAGGGCAGAAGTTTGCTACTGATGTTTTACAATCTTGCATCTAAGCTGTTAACACCCAATATGCAGGATACACAGACATGGAACTTCCCTAAAGCATTCAGGAGGGTGGAACCCAGGGGGGAATTAGCATATGGAGGATATCAAGGTCAAGGTCAGCAAGCAAGGCAACAGTTACCCAAAACGAAGGCCAGGGCCTGTAGGTCCCCCCTTTTACTAAAAAATGAGCTTCTGGCCGGGCGGTGGTGGCGCACGCCTTTAATCCCAGCACTCGGGAGGCAGAGCCAGGCGGATCTCTGTGAGTTCGAGGCCAGCCTGGGCTACCAAGTGAGTTCCAGGAAAAGGCGCAAAGCTACACAGAGAAACCCTATCTCGAAAAAACCAAAAAAAAAAAAAAAAAAAAAAATGAGCTTCTGGGGGCTGGAGAGGTGGCTCAGAAGTTAAGAGCACTGGCTGTTCTTCCAGAGGTCCTGAGTTCAATTCCCAGCAACCACATGGTGGCTCACAACCATTGATATTAGATCTGGTGTCCTTTTCTGTGTACAAAATAAATAAATAAATCTTTGAAAAAAAAATGAGCTTCTGACTTAGGTTGCGTGGGACGTCAGCAGGTCACCTTACCCATCATGGAGACACCTACCCAGGTCACACAGGCACTCTGTCTTAGGTTGGTGTAGCTCCAGTTTTTATAACTATACTTTCTGAGGTGAAAATATTATTTCCCATGGAATCGTGACATCACTGGGATCAGCAGGGAGCGAACAGTAACGTGTCATATTGACAAAAGGAAAATGAAAACTAAGGCCTGCCTCACACCGAAGCCACCACGGCCCTCAGAAGGCCCCGTGACAGAAGCTCTGGCCTTTGTGAAAAGGAAGATCACTGAGTGTCAGGTGTTCAAGCCAAGGCCCCACTGAGCCTTTGTCATTGGCAGAGCATCTTGAGGGACAAGGCTTCACTGTGTGGCCCATGTAAGCTTAGGGGCAATATCTGCAGGGATTCCATGGATACCAAACTCCATAGATGCTCAAGTCCTTTATGTAAAATGGCAGAGGTTTGCATACAGCCTCTGCATATTCTCCCTGCTTGCTTAGAACCATCTCTAGATAACTTAGAATGGTGTTCTTGTTACATTGCTATGGAGGGAACCTAGCACTTCGTGGGTACTGGGCAAGAGAACTACCACTGACCTGGCCCTACCCCCAGCCTCTCAGGATGGTTTCTAGACAGGTGCTCTACCACTGAGCCATACCCCCAGATCCTCACTGAGGGATTCTAGGCAGGGGCTCCACTACTGAGCCATGCTCCCAGCCCCTTACTGGGGGATTCTAGGCAGGGGCTCTACCACTGAGACACACCCCAGCCCCTCACTGGGAGATTCTAGGTAGGGGCTCTCCCACTGAGCCACACCCCAGCCCCTCACTGGGGGATTCCAGGCAGGGGCTTTACCACTGAGCCACACCCCAGTCCCTCACTGGGGGATTCTAGGCAGGGGCTCTACCACTGAGTCACACCCCAGCCCCTTCACTGGGGGATTCTAGGCAGGGGCTCTACCACTGCCCTATACTCTGACATAGACTTCTTTTACTAATACAATGGATTGTTCTGTAAATAGCTGTTGCATTGTGTTGCTCAGGAACAATGGAGACAAAGCTTTCCCAGGCTCTTCTAGCATCAGCCTGTAATCCTAGCAAGGCAGGAGCATGGAGAGTACAAAGTTCTCTTCTGCTACATAGTCCAAAGCCAGCTAAACCAAACCAAACAGGCCCACCCATGGCTCTCATCCTCTCAAATGTCCTATCCCACACCTGACCCCAAAGCCACACCCCTAGACTGGGTTGCCTTGTCATTGGACACATTTCCAAGCTCCAGGCTCATCTCTGCTCCATTCACAGAGTCCGGCTCCAGCCTCTCTCTAGAAAAGCTCTACCCACGTGCAGGCCACTCTGGCTTCCTCTGGTCCCGTTCCTCTCAGGGTGCTGCATGGATAAGCTGCATCCCATCCTCAAGGGCCGCAGATGTCTGTCTCAGGAGTTCCAAATCACATATCATGGTTAAAGCTTGAGTCTCAGCCAGGCCTGATGGCTCTCAGGCCTTTCATCCCAGCATTGAACTGTTCAATGCCTAATTGAGCTACAAAATGAGTTCCAGGTCAGCCTTGGCAGTTTAGTAGATCCTGTGTTTAAAATGCAACGAAAGAGCTGGGGATATACATGGCTTAGTCACAGAGCACTTATCATGCATGAAGCTCTGGGCTCAATCCCTACTGTTGCAAAAGAAAAACAACACATCTGATAGGGCTGGAGAGGTGGCTCAGTGGTTAAGAGCACTTTCTGTTCTTGCAGAGGATCTGGGTTTGGTTCCCAGCACCCACACGGTGGCTCACAACCACCATCCATAGTAACTCCATTTGTAGGGGATCTGATGCCCTCTTCTGACCTCCTCTCTGTCATCAGGCACACATGCATACATGCAGGCAAAACACTCATACGCATAAAATAAACGAAAGAAAGAGACAGATAAACCTGGAGCTGGAGGGATGGCTCAGTGGTTAAGAGCACTGGCTGCTCTTCCAGGTGATCTAGGTTAGGTTCCCAGCTCACAACTACCTGTAACTCTAGTTCTAGGGGATCTGACACCCACATCTGGCCTTCAGGAGCAGTAGGAATGCACATGATGCACATATATACATGCAGGCAAAATATCCATGCACATGAAATAAAATAACAACAAAAAAGAGAGAGAGGAAAGAAAAGAAAGTTCCCTGAGTCTCCCCAGTACCCTGATTCTGTACTTTTCCTGGAGTCTCAAGCCACCGTGACCCCCTTTGGTACCCGGGTCTACCCACAAGGCACCTGCCCCTCCAGGGTTCACTCTCATAGCTCCACCCACTCACACAGCCCAGCCTCTTTGACCACCCCCCTCTTACGGCCCCACCCACGTTTTGGCCTGGGCCCACCCGCACCGCTTTGCAGTTCCGCCCACCCAGGCCCAGCTTCCCCCAAATCTCTGACAGCCTCACCTACTAGGTGTGGCCTCACTCTTGCTCTCCCGCACCCACATAGCCCTCCTCGTCCCCATGCTCACAGCCCATGAAGTCTGAGGCCTGGCTCCTTCCCACCTCCTTGTTTCCTAGTCTGTCTACCGAGGCTCACCTCCAGATGAGATCTGGCTCCAGGGGCTGGCTGGGTACATAAAAGCTGCGTTCTGGATCTGGTCATTGATGTCCTCGTCCTCATTGAAGGGGAACGTGCCACTGAGGCTGACGTACATGATCACACCCACGGACCACATGTCCAAGGAGCGGTTGTAACCCTGGTTGAGCAGCACCTCGGGGGCCAGGTAGGCGGGTGTGCCCACCACTGAGCGCCGGAAGGACTTCTCACCAATGATGCGGGCAAAGCCGAAGTCACACAGCTTCACCTGCGAAGGTGACCAGGCGAAGGCTGTCAGGCATGATGGCGTCACCTCCCCCACTGTGCGTCCACACCACCGCCACCTCCGTATTCCGAACAGCATTGGATGAATGCTGGTTCAAATCTAGGATGTGCCACTCGCTAGCGGAGTGATGGAACGTAAGTGACGTTCCCCTCTCTATGCCGCAGTTTCCACATCTCTAACACAAGGAAGAACATAACAGCACCTGTCTCAGAAGGGCCAGCATGAGGATGGCGTGAGATCCTCCGCATGCAGCTCACTGAACTGTGCCCCCAGTATGAAGAAATTTCTATTAAGCGCTCCCTATAACCATCTGTCTGCCTCCTAGGATGGGCTGCAGCCTCCGAATGACACTGTTGGCGGTTCCTACCGGATAGGTGGGTGTATGGACTGAAAGAGGGAACAGAGGCAACGTTCTAGAAGCCTTGTCCAGTTGGAAGGGGCACATGACTTCTAACAAGGGCTCTGATGCCTCCATACTGGGAATGGGTTAACTTCTAGGACTTGTGGGCATTAAAGCGAGCCAGGCATGCAGGATCTGCTCCTGCAGGCAGCAATCTCAGCTACTGGGGAAGCAGAGCTAGGAGGGTTACAAGTTCAAGGCTAGCCTGGACTACAGACTGAGTTCACAGTTAGCCCGAACAACTCAACTTATTTACTTTTTAATGCAGACCAAACATAGATTAAGAAAAAGGGCTGGAGAGAGGGCTCAGCGGTTAAGAGCACTGGCTGCTCTTCCAGAGGTCCTGAGTTCAATTCCCAGCAACCACATGGCAGCTCACAACTGTCTGTAATTCCAGTTCCAGGGGACCCAACACCCATGACAAAATACCAACACACATTTAAAAAAAATATTAAGTAAATTTGAATAAAAAAAAAAAAAAAGCTGGGCAGTGGTGGCACATGCCTTTAATCCCAGCACTCAGGAGGCAGAGGTAGATGGATCTCTGTGAGTTCAAGGCCAGCCTGGTCTTACAGAGTAAGTTCCAGGACAGCCAGGGCTACACACAGAGAAACCCTGTCTTGAAAAACAATAGATAGATAGCTAGATAGGTAGATAGATGGATGGATGGATGGATGGATGGATGGGTGGATGGATAGATAGATAGATGATAGATAGGAAAAACAAAGAAATTCTGAGCATGAGAAGGCTTTCAAGGAAAATACTGAGACTTTATCTTAAATAAAAATTAAAAGGGATTGGATTCACTTAATGGTAGAGCACTTGCCTAAAACCTCCCAGTGAGGGGCTAGGGGTGTGGTTCAGTGGTAGAGCCCCTGCCTAGAATCCCCCAGTGAGGGGCTGGGGTGTGGCTCAGTGGTAGAGCCCCTGCCTAGAATCCCCCAGTGAGGGGCTGGGGTGTGGCTCAGTGGTAGAGCCCCTGCCTAGAATCCCCCAGTGAGGAGCTGGGGTGTGGCTCAGTGGTAGAGCACAGGCCTAGCATAAGCATGGCCCTAGGTTCCATCCCTAGAAGGTGATTGAGGCGAATGGGATGTAAGGGAAGTGAGGTGGGCCACTTTCTCTACTGTGTCAGTGAAGGAAAGGGATGCATGCATCTTTTGTACCTCTTGTCTTTTTCTCTTTGTTCTAGCTAGACCATGGACCATGAAGGCCAGCAGCACCACCAAACTGGCTTAGACATAACAACAGGGAAGAGGGTGCCCAGCACCATGTAGTACCTTTGCAGGCCCAGAACACATAGGCGAGATACAACTGGGGTGGGATCAAGCCCCTGTCTTAGGAAGCCATGTCACCTAGGATCTGAAGCTCACCTGCATCTAGATTGTTAGTTACTGCCCACCCCCTTGCTGTCAGGGCTTGCCGCAGTCTAGGAGGGGACATAACAGACCTGAGGAAATGGATCGGCTGATGCCAGCAGCACATTCTCTGGCTTCAAGTCACAGTGGACGATGTTCTTGAAGTGCAGGTGTCTCAAGGCCACCAAGATCTGAGGAGAGGAGGCAGGGCCAGTGAGACAGGAAGGAGAGAACCAGCCCTGATGTCCACACCCCCGAGCCCCACCCAGACCTTCCCCTGCACCCCTAAGGATGCTACCTGGGTGAGGGAGTCTTTCAGGAAGGAATCCCAGAAACGGTAGAACCATTTACCCTCCAGAGTTAAGAGCCTGATATAGAACTCTAGAAAGGCCGGGCTACAGTGGGGAGGGTGGGAAGTCCCAGCCTCGAATGCTAACGAGCTATGAAAACAGCAAGGGCTCCCAAGACATGTGGTGCAATTGAAAACATTTTGAGGCCTGATGTGGTGGTGCACGCTGTTAATCCCAGCACTCAGGAGGCAGAGGCAGGTAGATCTCTCTGAGTGTTCGAGGCCAGCCTGGGCTACAGAGAGAGTTCTAGGACAGCTAAGGCTGCATGCGTGGTAAGACCCTGTCTCAAAAAACAAAACAAAACAACAAACAACAGCAAACTTTGTTTTGGTTGGCAAGATGGCTCAGCAGGGAAAGGAGCTTGCCACTAAGTCGGATGACCTGAGTTCTATTCCTGGATCCCACGTGTTGGAGGAGAGACGCTACCTCTGCAGGTTGTCCTCTCATCTACACATGTGTACTGTGACATGTGTCCTCCCCCGCCTCACATACGTGTGCATGCATGCACGCGCTCTCGCAGACACGTGCGCGCGCACACACACACACACACACACACACTAAATTTAAATTTTAGATTTTTGTTTTGTTTTTAATTTTAGAGACAGGCTTTCTCTGTGTAACAGTCCTGGCTGTCCTGGAACTCACTCTGTAGCCCAGGCTGGCCTCGTACTCACAGAGATCCACCTGCCTCTGCCTCCCGAGTGCTGGGATTAAAGGTGTGTGCCACCACCGCCCAACCTCTTGTTCTATTTTTAAGACAGGGTCTTATGTATCCCTGGCTAGCCCCAAACTCACTATGTAGCCAAAGCTAGCCTTGAACTGATGATCCTTATACCTCTCGGGGGCTAGGGTTACAAGCCTGTGTCACCACGCCCTGCTGAGTTCTCAGGACTTAACCATACCTACCTGTAAGGGTGGTGGGGGGGCCTAATTAAGTTCCTGAGGCAAAGAACTGGGTCCAGCGCTTAGAGGTGGAGCAGGCAAGAGCTCCGAGGACAGAAATCTGCAGAGAGAGAGAAAGGAGAGAAAGAGAGAGACAGAGAGAGAGAGGGAGAGAGAGAAAGAGAGGGAGAGAGAGAGAGAGAGCAGGACAAAATGGAAAACCGGAGAAAGAAGCTGCGTAGGTTGATGAAAACACTCAGCTCCCTCTTCCTCAGTCAGGGTGTGGCTCTCTGTCTCCATCTCCCAGCGTGCCTAGCAAACCCAGGCATACTGGAGGGGGGTGTACAGACAGAGCGGCAGCCAAGTACAGTACAGGATGCATCGGAGCTAACAGAAAAGCTGCTCCAGAGTGAGGAGAGTCTCAGGCAGAGAGAGGGGAGGCCGCTCCAGGGAGAACTGGAACTCGGACCGCACCAGGGAATGCTGAACATGGCAAAGGTTCAAACTCCATGGTGGCCAGGCGGTGGTGGCCCAGCACTCGGGAGGCAGAGCCAGGTGGATCTCTGCAAGTTCAAGGCTAGCCTGGTCTACAGAGCGAGATCCAGGACAGGCACCAAAACTACACAGAGAAACCCTGTCTCAAAAAACAACAACAACAACAACAAAAAACTCCATGGTGAACAAAAGCCATGAGTGAAGCGATAGCCTAGCTGGCACGCACAAAGCCCTGGGTTCCACCCCAGTATTGCATAAGGTGGATGTGGTAGCTCATGCTTGGATTCTTAGCACTGGGGAGGTGGAGGAATTCAAGGTCCTCTCTGATCACACAGCAAGTTCAAGGCCAGCCCAGGATATAGGAGACATGTCTCAAACAGCAACAGCAGCAGCAGCAAAGGGGAAAAAAAAAGAAGAAGAAGAAAGAAAGAGCCGGGCGGTGGTGGCACACATCTTTAATCCCAGCACTCGGGAGTCAGTGGCAGGCGGATCTCTGTGAGTTCTAGTCCAGCCTGGTCTACAGAGTGAGTTCCAGAACAGCCAGGACTGTTACACAGAAAAACCTCATCTCGAAAAACTAAAATAAAGATAATAAATAAATAAATGACTTTTTTTTTAAAAAAAGTACTAATTTGACATAACACATAGAAAAAATAACTCAAGTGTGTGGCACACACTTGTGACCCCAGCAGCAGGACGGATAATGAGGAGAATCAAGTGAGGCGAACATCAAGTACATGAGGGCCTGTCTCAAAAAGCCAAAAGCCAATATGAAATTTCCTGAGCCTGGCAATTATTTTTATCCAGCGTTAGGAAGAAGTGTGAAAACACGCATCCTCCCACTTGGTTGGTGGGAAAAGATGGAAAAAGTTTCAAACAATAAACATTGTTTTTTATTTCTTGAGACAGGCTCTCGGTAGCCCAGGCTGGCCTCGAATTCACTACACAGCTAAGGATGGCCGTGAACTCTGGATCTCCCCACCCGCCTCCCATAGCAGTCTGTGCCACCATGCCCGGTTTATCCTGAAGCCCCAGCTCAAGGCTGGGTGCACGCTAGGCAGGCAAGCACTCTCCCAACGGAGCTAACGAGTGGGCTGCCTAGAGGTGTACTCAAACTGTCCCACAGATCCGGCCACGCGGCCAGTGAGGAGCTGGACCTGGTAGAGCACACCCGTGCTTCTAGCACTTGCAAAGTGAAGGCGGGGGAGCAGGAATTCAAGGCCATCTTTGGATGCAAGTCAGAAGCCAGCCTGGACAATAGGAGTCCATATATATATATATATATATATATAAATGTCAGGGGATGTGGCTCTGTTCTCTGTGGAACCCACAAAGCCCTGGGTTTGAGTCCCAGCACTGCACAAACTGGGTATGGTGGTACAGGTCCATAATCTTGGCTCTCAGGGAATAGGGGCGCAAGGATCCGAAGTTCAAGGTCATCCTCATCTACATAGCAAGTTCCAGGCTAGCCTGGGTTACACAAGATCCTTTCTCAAAAAAGAAAATGAAGCCAGGAGTACTGGTGCACACCTTTAATCCCAGCACTTGGGAAGCTTATTAAAACAGTGTCAATAAGAGCTATTATTATGAAAGGGGCAAATTGGCTGTTCCCCCTCCTCTTTCGATCTTTCAATCCTTCACTAGGTTCTTCCACCAATGCTCTGCCAGATTCTGCTCCATGCTTGGCCCAGGTTGGGGAGCACTTGAGACACAGTTGTGACCAAGATAGCCTTCTGCTTGGATGGTGGGTGTTGTCACCACAGTGGGCAGGGCTGACACAGGGAGATCAATAATGTTATGGTGTTTACTGAGACCTGAGTGTCGTTTTCTTTTCTTTCTCTCTCTCTCTCTCTCTCTCTCTCTCTCTCTCTCTCTCTCTCTCTCTCTCTCTCTCTCTCTCTCTCTCCTTTTCTTTTTTTCTTTTTGAGATAGGGTTTTACAATGTAGCTCTGGCTATCCTCAAACTCACTATGTAGACCAGGCTGGCCTTGAACTCATAGAGATCTACCTGTCTCTGCCTCCCAAAGTGCTAGGATTAAAGGCGTGCGCCACTACACCCCGCTTCGGTCGTTCCATAACTTATCTCTTATTGCTATTAATTAGATTTCCATCTTTTTCTCTTAACTCTGCCCAAGGCACCAGCCTGTTCTCCGGGCCTCCGCCAGGGGGCGCCCGGGGCCCGCCCGCAGCGCACCTGCGTGATGAGGAATTTGGTGAGGCGCTCCGGAAGCCGGCCCTTCTCACTGGAGAGGATCATCTCCAACATGTCCCCGTGCAGTTTCTCCATCACCACGAACACCTTCTCAGGGGTCTCGAACATGCACTCGAGGTTCACGATCCCGGGGTGCCGCAGACTCTGTCCGGGGAAACGGGGAAGAGGGGTCAGGACTGAGGATCAGCACGGCAAGAGGTGGGAAGCGCTTCGAGAGGTCTTGGCGTGTGAACTTCAGGGGAAGGCCTGGGCGGCAGGAGGGTATGGCAGGAAGCTTGGGAAGACAGCAAGCTCTGCTGCTTTGGCTTCTATTTGATTCATTTCCTTCTTCTGGTACTCATGCACGGTAGGCAAGAGCTCTACCGCTGATCCCCTAGCCCACAAGATCTTCCTCTGGCTCCCTAGGTACCTTTAGAAGAAAGCCCGCTGGTATCTTTCTGCCCTCCTCCCTGGCCTCATTTCTTCCACCGCTCTAGGGTTTCCCGTCACCTGCACAGGCTGGTCCTGGTCCCTCTCTGCTCAGAACACTTCTCAGTTCCAGCATGGACATTTTTTCGTCCAGGAAGCCTAACTTGACCATCCCTAGACTGTGGCTCAGGTTATACTTAAAAGCAGTAAGCAGGAAGGGCGGGCTCTTTGCATGCAAGGGCATGGCCGGGTCTCGGTCCCTGCGGGTCACCTGGAGAATGGCCACTTCATTCCTGAGCTGGCTCTCCTGCTTGGTGGGAAAGCGCAGTTTGTCAATGACCTTTACTGCAACATCTCTGCCAGTCTTCCTGTGTTTTCCTGGGGGCAGGGCATAGGAAAGGTAAAGGATCAGAGGTCAGAACCTCCCGGTTCCTTCTGTCCCTCTATGGGGACCCAGATGGACTTGAGCAAAGATGTTAGAGGCCTTCAAGGTTTCTCTGAGGAGTTCTCAGTATGAGGGATGGGAGGGCAGGGCTAGAGAGTAAAAGTGGGAGGGGCTGGGGGTGTGGCTCAGTGGTAGAGCCCCTGCCCAGAATCCCTCAGTGAGGGGCTGGGGGCGTGGTTCAGTGGTAGAGCCCCTGCCTAGAATCCCCCAGTGAGGGGCTGGGGGTGTGGCTCAGTGGTAAGAGCTTCTGCCTAGAATCCCCCAGTGAGGGGCTGGAGGTGTGGCTCAGTGGTAGAGCCCCTGCCTAGAATCCCCCAGAGGGGCTGGAGGTGTGACTCAGTGGTAGAGCCCCTGCCTAGAATCCCCCAATGAGGGGCTGGGAGTGTGGTTCAGTGGTAGAGCATCTGCCTAGCATTCAGGCTGCCCTGGGTTTCACCCCCAGAAAAAGAAAGAAAAAAGATAAACGAGCTAGGCATGGTGGTACAATCCTGTTATCTCAGCATTTGGAAGACTGAGGCAAAAGGGTCACAAGCTTGAGACTACCCTGAACTGCAAATTATAGGTACAGTGAGAGCTTTAAGAAGGACAATGTAAAGCCAGATGTGGTGGCGCATGCCTCTAATCCCAGCACTCAGGAGGCAGAGGCAGACAGATCTCTGAGTTTGAGGCCAACCTGGTCTACAAAGTGGCTACACAAAGAAACCCTGTCTGGGGGTAGAGGGGAGGATAACATGGACAACTATATTCATAACCAATTAGAAGCCAGAATGTACATCTCCTGTACTGTGTAGTTTTGTGTGTCAACTTGACACAAGCTAGAGTCATCAGAGGGAGGAGCCTCAAAAGCGGGCTGACCAAATAAACAGCTCCCCTCCAGGGCCTCTGCATCAGCTCCTGCCTCCAGGCTCCTGCCCTGTTTGAGTTCCTGTCCTGACTTCCTTCAGTGATGAACAGAGATGCTGAAGGGTCAGACAAATAAACCCTTCCCTCCCCAACCTGCTTTTTGGTCATGGTGTTTCGTCACAGCAATAGAAACCCTACCTAAGACATCTCCTATGAACAACAGGCAAGAAGTCCACTGGTTTCCCTGATGAGAAAAGGAGCCTGCAAATCTCTGTACCTGGGGTCCAGCTTCCCAGCTCCAACAAAACAGGAGACAGGCAGCGAGGAGGGCGTGCCACCACCTGACCCTGGGCAGCATCTGAGCCAGCCCTGTGGCATCCTTACCTCCATAGACCACTCCAAACTGCCCGGAGCCTAGCACCTCATCTGGGAAGATCTGGTAGACAGTGGCGATGTCCTGTGAGGGAGAGACAGCACGGTCATGGGTACAAACTGGAGGTGAAAGAGGGTCAAGGAGACGAGACCAGGAGGTCGGAGGTCGGAGGTCGGAGGTCGGAGGAGAGCTAACAGGTATGATAGTTTTGTTGGCTGAAAGAGGGTCCAGCCCAGGCTGGCCTGGGGCAGGGGGTTGTCTTGTAATGGATGTGGAAAGACCTGGGCAAACAGTGAGCAGCACCATTCCCTGGCTCTGGGTCCTAGACTGTATAGAGGAGGAGGAAGTGAATGAGCAGCAGGCAGGCACACACGCATTCCACTCTGCTCCTGACTACAGATGTGGCCAGCTGCCTCCAGGCCCTCCCAACTGAGCTGCCTGCAGTGATTGGCTGTATTCCGAGCCAAAAGAGACCCCGTCTCTCCTAAGCTGCTTTAAAAATTTTTTTATTTGATTTTTTAATTAGGTTTGTTTTATTTTAAAGTTTAACAAAATAAACAGTTTACTTTTTAATTTTAGTAGAATAAAAATTGTTTTATTTTTCAATTTATTTTAAATATGTGTATGTGCAGGACTGCAGGTAGCTGAGCAGGCCAGGAGAGGGCATGGGGTCTTTTGGAGCTGGCGTTTACACGGGAGGGTTGTGACCCGCCCAAGGTGGATGCTGGGATTCCAACACAAGTCCTCTTCAGGACGAGTGCTCTTAACTGCTGAGCCATCTCTCTAGCCCCGCAAGCCACTGTGAGCAGGGTAGCTTGTCATAATGACCCAAAATGAAATGAAGACAGAAGGAAATTGCCCCACGGTGGCAGGAGGCTTACCACGTTCTCTTGGATCTGACTGTTGGACACAGAAATACTCAGAGAAGCCCGTCCTAGGAGGGAAGAGACAAGCGAGTGGGATCCAGGCTCAGCACAGCTGTGACCTGTACCTCCCGAGGCTACACTCTGAACCTTAACTTCCTCATCTATAAACTGGGAATACGGGGTGGGGGGTGGGCGCATGCGCACACGGCAGGGTAGACCAGATGTACCGAGAGACTCCAAACGGGACTTCGCATTCCCGCACCTACGTTTTTTTTTTGGTTTTTTTTTTTTTTTTTTTGGTTTTTCGAGACAGGGTTTCTCTGTGTAGCTTTGCACCTTTCCTGGGACTCACTTGGTGGCCCAGGCTGGCCTCGAACTCACAGAGATCTGCCTGGCTCTGCCTCCCGAGTGCTGGGATTAAAGGCGTGCGCCACCACCGCCCGGCTCGCGCCTACGTTTTTACCCAGTGTCCTCAGTGCCGAGAAATGGAGGCGTGCTGATCCCAGTTAACAGAGCAGGAAACTGAGGCTGGGAGGGGCAGTCGCAACAGAGTTCAGCAACTTCCCTGGAACTTACCCCATCCCATTACAAACTCAACTGAGGCATTTACAAAGTCCTGTTCCTTCTGCCACCCAAACGCTTCTCTTCCTCATCTCCCCTTCCCACCCCACAACAGTCCCATCTAGACTACGGTTCACTAGCCCCTACCTACAACTTACCCCAGACTCATCCCTGTTCTCCTTATCCCAATCCTGCCCCTTTCCCTCTCCTCTTTTTAAAAGATTTTATTTTTACTTTTAGGTGTGTTTGTGTAGGTGTATGTGTGTATGTCTGTGTGTGCATGTACTCACACATGAGTACAGTTGTCCACAGAGGCCAAGAGAGGGCACAGGAGCCCCTGGAGTTACAGGCGGTTGTGATTCACCCAGGGAGTCCTTAACCACTGGGCCATCTCTCCAGCCCCCTTTCTCTCCATTCTTCCTCTTCTTCCCACTCCTACTCTTTCTTCTTTGCCAGAACCTTGCTGGAGAGCTCAGTCTGGCTTTGAAATCACTGCTTGATCTCAAACTCATAGCAATCCTCCTGCCTCCACCTCAGAAGTGCTGGAATAGTAAGTGTGTGGTGCTATCTACGCCCGGCTCAATCCTGTCCTTTTCTGTATATAATCCCCACTCAACAAAGCCAGAGGGACCTTGTCCCTCCCCTGCACTCGGCTCTGCCACAGCTCTTCCATACCCTCAGGGGGAAACTCGGGCCCTCTGTGACAGACACACAGGCTGATGTAGGCATCATCTATCCGTGCCTTTGACCCGCTCCAGGCTGTGTGTTCCTGACATACTGGCCTCCCTCTGGCGCTCATGTGCAGAAGGCTCGCTCCTGCCTCCTCTCTTTGGTCCACACTGTGCCAGAGATGTGCTTTCTCGGGTAAAGTGCCCCCCGGCTTCCCAGCTTCCTCATCTCAGTCCTGCCCTACTGACTGGTACAGAAGACGGACTTGGAAAACTCCCATGGCTGGTCTCAGAGGCGACACCCCCAAGGTCGGGTAAGGGTTTCACAGAGACACAAACCCAGGCCCAAGCCCCCCAGCCTTCCTCCAGGCTCATTCCTTTCCCCGGGATACCTACGAGCCTTTCTAGTGCCATCTCACAGCGCCCTGGGCGGGGACTTACTGTGCGGTGTGTGGCCTGGGGCACTGGGTGCATCTTGGAGAATGACGGGCATCAGTGCTTGGCGGATGGCTGTCTCCCAACCCCGAACCGCCTCTGTCCCCTGCCCACTCGGCCCTCCTGGGGCCCCGCCGGGTGTCTCGCCCACAAAGTAGGTGACGTTGGCCGTGATGATCTCGAAGCAGTGTGGGTTGGTGCCCGGAGGTACGAGGCTGAAGTTCTGAGCCGACTCCACGGCAAGGATTTCAGACAGTGGGATTTCCTGGCAAGGGATGGGACTGTCAGCACAGGCAAGCCTGGTGGGCCATCCCTGCAGCTCCTTTGCTCTCAGAGGGCCACATAAAAGCCACAGTCAGTAAGGATGATAGGCCTGGTCTACACGGAGGTCAGGAAAGGTCTCCCAGCAGTCCCCATATTAGCCATAAGGACAGGCAGTTGGCAGAGGACAGGGCGCAGAACGTGCAAAGGCCCCGAGGAAAGCTTGCTGTGCCCATCACATGGGACAGTACCTGGCACACTGTAGGCACTTGATAAGTGTTTGAAAATGAAGGACATGAGGCTCCACAGGGACACCAGGGGCCATACAGAGAAGACTGGATCTTGTCTAAGGGCCCTAGAGAGCCACAGAAAGGTCTGGAGCAAGGAAGTGCCGTTTATGGCCATGTGCGGGAAGTCCATGGGACAAAAGGAGATCAGAACAGTAGAAAAGAGGGAGGCTGTGGAGAGCAAGCGCAGGAACTGTGGTGCAGGCACAGCACCAAGAAAGGAAGACCGGGAGGAAAAGAGGAGAGGGAACCTGAGTGACAGCCAGGTTCAGTGGTGCAAGTCTGTAATCCCAGTCACAGGGAAGGTCGCGGCAGGAGGAACACAAGTTCAAGGCCAACCTAAGCAGCTTGGTGAGACCCTGCTTCAAAAACAAAAAGTAGAAAGAAGGCTGGGGGCGTGGCTCAGTGGTAGAGTCCCTGCCTAGAATCCCCCAGTGAGGGGCTGGAGTGTGGCTCAGTGGTAGAGTCCCTGCCTAGAATCCCCCAGTGAGAGGCTGGGGGTGTGGCTCAGTGGTAGAGCCCCTGCCTAGAATCCCCCAGTGAGGGGCTGGGGGTGTGGCTCAGTGGTAGAGCCCCTGCCTAGAATCTCCTAGTGAGGGGCTGGGGGTGTGGCTCAGTGGTAGAGCCCCTGCCTAGAATCCCCTAGTGAGGGGCTGGGGTGTGGCTCAGTGGTAGAGCCCCTGCCTAGAATCCCCTAGTGAGGGGCTGGGGGTGTGGCTCAGTGGTAGAGCCCCTGCCTAGAATCCCCCAGTGAGGGACTGGGGTGTGGCTCAGTGGTAGAGCCCCTGCCTAGAATCCTCCAGTGAGGGGCTGGGGTGTGGCTCAGTGGTAGAGTCCCTGCCTAGAATCACCCAGTGAGGAGCTGGGGGCGTGACTCAGTGGTAGAGTGCTTACCAGGCCTAAGTTGGACCCTGGCTTTGAAAAAGTGACTTATAATTGGTGGTGGCACACAGCTTTGATCCCAGCACTCAGGAGGCAGAGGCAGATGAATCTCTATGAGTTTGAGGCCAGCCTGGTCTATAGAACGAGTTCTAGGACAGCCAAGACTACACAGAGTAACCTTGTCTGGAAAAACCAAAAGAGAAAAAAAAAAAAAAAAAACGTGACTTACGCAACAAGCTATGTGGTGAGCTAGAGACAAGAAAAGGTAAGAAAGACGCAGGCCTGGGCCTGTCAAGGAAGACATGGCGGAGGCCTGGGGAACCTGATCTTCATTCCAAGATCAATGGAGTCACCGGAACACTGGTGACTTTATGTATGTGTGTATTTTACTTTTGAGACAGGGCCTCATGTAGCCCAGGCTGGCCTGGAACTCTACCCCCGAGAATGCTGTGATCACAGACTCATCATCATGTCTGCCTCTGAAGGTTTTAGGAAAGACCCCTCCCTCCCGCCCCCCCAGCTACAGAGAAGCAAAGTCACACCCAGAGACTACTGTGAAGAACCGTGCAGAAGCCGTGACAGTAGCCCAGGGCCTCACAGGGGAGCTGCGGAGAAGGCAAACTGGGGGCCATCCGTGAACGTTAAAGTACTCACAGGCTTGTTGGGCATGGTGGAACATGCCTTTAACCCCAGAGACAGAGGCAGGCAGATCTCTAAGTGCCAGGCCAGGCCAGCTACAACATCAGGGGTCCTGTACAAGCCAGGCCCCAAACTCATCACTTTCCACAGATTATTTTTCAATTCTCACACTGGCCCGGGGGCAGAAGTAGTATCTGAGACTCTTTTTTTTTTTTTTTTTTTTGGTTTTTCGAGACAGGGTTTCTCTGTGTAGCTTTGCTCCTTTCCTGGAACTCACTTGGTAGTCCAGGCTGGCCTCGAACTCACAGAGATCCGCCTGGCTCTGCCTCCCGAGTGCTGGGATTAAAGGCGTGCGCCACCACCGCCCGGCTGTATCTGAGACTCTTTACAGGTGAGATACAGGAGGCCTCAGAGGCTAATGAACCTGCCGCCCTGCTCCCCAGCTGGACCGAACGAGGCTGGTGGGCAGCCCTGGCCTCACAACTAGAAGCAAGGAGACCGCGGGTGGGGGATTGTGGGAGTTGTAAGGGTTCCGGGTGACCACTGGAGGAGGAGCAGGAGGAGAGGGAGGACGTAGGCCCACCTTGTAATATCTGTTGGTCGTGTTGTTCTGGAAGAGGGTGATACATTTGCAGTCTAGGCGCCAATAGTGCCGCTTCCTCTGCGGGAAAGTCAGGGGCAGGGTGAGGTTGACAGCCAGGTGGTTTGCAAGCGCAATGCCCAGCCTAGCTCCTCCCCTAGCTGGGACTGTGGTTCTGCTCAGCCTCACCCATCCTGCTGCACATCCTGCCCAGCCTCCTTCCTCTAACATACCCTCGATTCTAGCACTGCCTGCAGAACCCCGGCTCCTAGACCCAACTTAACCTGGACTTTCCCAGCCCTCCCCTCTCTAACTCCGCCCACCTAGAGACCCCACCCATCTGGCCACCGAGTATGCCATCCGCTCAAGCTTTTTCAACAAACCTATAAATCTAGTCATACCCAACTAGCCTCACCTACTTTCCTGGCCCGCCCATAATTCTGACCACGCCCACCCAGACACCCATCCGTAATTCTGACCACGCCCACTCAGACACCTATCCATAATTCTGACCATAAGGTGGGAGATTCTGCCCATACAAGCTTCGGGATCCCTGTCAACTCAAGTTCTTCCAGCCCACCCAGAAATTTAGCCACGCCCACTTGTCCCCACCCCCATCCCACCCCCAACTCACCAGCGTGTCCTTGTTGCTGTAATGGACCACCCAGCCCTCCCGCAGGGTGGTGCTCGATTTCCGGGTCGTGTGTCTCACAGACTGTACCACCCGCATCAGGGGGATATATCCCAGCGAGCTGCAGAGGAATGGGCCAGATGTTACATGTCACACGCAAAAATAATGTCCTCCCTGGGGCCACAGGGACATCTTTGAACGGTCGTGTGAAAATGCTGTTTCTTTCCCTACTGATTTTTTAGATTTTCATAGCAAGGGGACTCTTGCTTTTATAACTTAAGAAAAAATACTTTCAGTGTTTGTGTGAATGCATGCCATGCTTGTGGGTGTGCCTTAAGGCAGAGGAGGAAGTCAGATTCCCAGGAGCAACAGTTACAGTCACTGTCGGCCTCCTGACGTGGGTGCTGGGAACTGAACCCAGGTCCTCTGCAAGAGAAACAAGTGCTCTTAACCACGGAGCCACTCTCCAGCCTCCGCCCCCAACCAGGATTCTTTTCACTTATTATTTTTTGTGTGTGTGTGTCGGGGGGGGGGGGGGGGTTGTCTGTTCCATCACTGGAAAGAGAAGGAGGTAAAGGACAACTCTGTGAAGTCATGTGGCCGACAGGGATTAAACACCTTTACCCACGGAACCATCTTGCTAACCTGGCTATGATTATTTTCTTTTTAGATCTATCTGTTTTAGTTGGCATAGTGGTGCATGCTAATTAGTCCCAGTACTTGGAAGGTGAACCTCGGAGTTCAAGGCCTGCCTGGACGACAGAGCGAGTTCCAGGACAGCCAAGGTTACACAGGAAAAAAAAAAATTCTTTTATGTTATGTGTATGAGTGTTTTGCTTGCACAGCATGGTGCCTGAAAGAGCCAGAAGGGGGTGTCAGATCCCTCGAAACAGCAGTTTCAGGTGGTTGGCCACGGGGTGCTAGGAACTGTACCCAGGCCCTCTGGAAGAGCAGCCAGTGTTCTTAGCCGCTGAGCCGTCTCTCCAGCCCCTGGCTTGGCCTTCTAAGAGAATTTCATGTATCCTGGGCTGGCACTGGTCCCCCTGCCCCCGTCTTCTGAGTCCTGGACTGCAGGTGTTCCCTGCCACACATGGTTTACACGGTGCTAGGGGTCACCCAGGCCTTCCTGCTGACTAGCCAAGCACTGTACCTAACTGAGCCCCAGCCCGGGCAGGAAGGTGACTCTTGAGAAGGCCAGCTTCTCAAGCTAGCTGTAGGTTAGGCACCTGTCTGCCATGCAAAAGGCCCTGGGTCCTGGCCTCACTACTACAATATTACAAAAGCAGGCTGTCTAGCAAGTACCTAACCGCTCTGTGCCTCAGTCTCCAGCTTTCCAAGGAGCTGGGCACAGAGCCTGGAGTACAGACGACCTCCAGTGATTGCGACCTGGCATCTCGACCCTGACTTGGAAGCTCTGAAGGCCTGCCTCCCCTCTGGCCACACAGTTGCATGTTCACCTCTACTGCTGAACACGCCACCTTTCCTGGACCCCAGCTCAAAGAGGCATGGCTCGCTCTCTTTTCTACCTAACCAAGCAGGGAACTACTGGCTGAGATGGACAGTTTGCTGTTTTTCTTTCAAACACTAATAAATTGCCCTTGAGCTTTAAAAAGAAAGAAAGCAAAGACAAAATCTTTTAAATGATCAAGGAAGAAGCCGGGCAGTGGCGGCAAAACCCTGTAATCCCGGCACTCAGGAGGCAGAGGCAGGCAGATCTCTGAGTTCAAGGCCAGCCTGGTCTACAGAGTGAGTTCTAGGACAGCCAGGGCTGCACAGAGAAACCCTGTCTTGAACATCCCCCCCCCAAAAAAAAAATTAAATGTTTTTTAAAAAGAAAAGAAGCAATAGAGAGAACCCAAAGATATGGCGGGACTCAATCATACACTAACATCAGCCATCTTAGAGACAGGAAAGCAGAGGCTTGTGGGGGGCTGGAAGGGAGGGAGCCTCCTGAAGGGGCCCTGGGTACCTCTGGGCCTTGCCTCCCTCGCCTTCCTCTTCCTCGCTGGCATGGAGAGCATTCTCTGAGTGGGAGCCTGGGATGACACCAGAGTCATCCAAATCGTCTGAGAGGGAGCTCTTGTCGGCCTCACTGTAATCGGTGGCCTCCTCCATCGGCACGTCTGTTGGGGACAGGGGCATCAGAAGGGCCTCCATGCAGTCCCACCCTGTCCCTCCTAGATGCTGAGAGTCTTACCTCCATTGATGAGTGCCTCCCCCAGGCAGTCGTTAGGGACGCGGGTAGCACATCGTTTGTGACAGTTGAACTTGCAGTCTGAGGGGACAAAGGGACGGGCGGGAAAGGAGAGAGTTACTGTGTGTGCACCACAAGGTCTCACTATGTAGCCTAGGCAGGCTAGCACCTAATTCCTGGCAATCCTCCTGCCTCAGCATCAATAGCGCTAGGATTACACTATAAAGATTGAGGCGATAGCTCCATAGGTAAGAGCCACAAGTATAGACTCATTTATCTATCTATCTATATATCCATCTATCCATCTATCTATATCTATCTATCTATCTATCTATCTATCTATCTATCTATCTATCTATCTATTTGAGCTAAGGTCTGTTGGTAGTTCAGACTGGCCCAGAACCTGCCATGTAGCCAAGCATGATCCTCTTGCCTCCAACCCCCAAGTGCTGGGTTTATAGGCATGGGCCATTAGGACAAACTTTTTTTTTTTTTTTTTTTTTAAAGATTTATTAATTTATTATGCATACAGTATTCTGCCTGCATGTGTCCCTACAGGCCAGAAGAGGGCTCCAGATCTCATTACAGATGGTTCTGAGCCACCATGTGGTTGCTGGGAATTGAACTCAGGACCTCTGGAAGAGCCTGGAAGAGCAGTCGGTGCTCTTAACCACTGAGGCAACTCTCCAGCCCCAAACTTTTTTTTTTTTTTTTTATTAGATGGATTTATTTAGTTAATTGTGTGTGGGGGTAGGGATATATGCACGCACAGGTGTGTACATGAGTGCCATAATGTGCGTGTAGAGGTCAGAGAACAACTTGTGGGAGGTGGCTCTCTCCTTCTACCACGTGGGGCCCAGGGATTGAACTCAGGTCATGAGGTTTGGCGGCAAGCCCCTTTAATCTATTGAGCCATCCCAATGGCCTGGGCCTTTTTATTTCTCCTTTCTTCCAGATAATTTCATTGATGTTTTGAAGATCTCCCGAAGCCTAGTTGGCCAGGAACTGGGTAAGGCAGGAGGTGACTTAACTCCCAGGCTGATTATAGGCTTATGTGCTACTGTCTGCCTCAAAGGTGGGGTACTGAGGATGGAACCTGGGGCCTCTAGTATGCTAGGTGGGCACTCTACTCTGTGAGCGACATCTCAAGCCTTCTCGTAACATTTCATGTAGTTCAGGTTGGCCTCAAACTTTGCAGCCGAGGCCAGTCTTAAACTCCTGACCCTCCTGCCTC
Organism: Peromyscus californicus insignis; assembly: GCF_007827085.1. Classification (NCBI taxonomy): domain Eukaryota; kingdom Metazoa; phylum Chordata; class Mammalia; order Rodentia; family Cricetidae; genus Peromyscus; species Peromyscus californicus. The sequence goes on along the minus strand of NW_026294562.1, from coordinate 166,678,198 downwards.
AACATCTCAAGTGCTGGGTGGGATTACAGGTGTGTAATTCCAGAAGTCTTGAATATTTATCTGTATATATATTTGGTTTTGCAAGACAGGGTTTCTCTGTGTAGCCCTGGCTGTCTTAGAACTCACTTTGTAGACCAGGCTGGCCTCACAGAGATCCACCTGCCTCCCGAGTGCTGGGATTAAAGGCGTGTGCCACCATGCCCAGCTCCAGAAGTCTTGAATCTTCTGGTTCTAAGGTTCCCTGACTCTCAGATTGTTGGGTTTTATAGTGAGGATTCTATTCTGCTCTAGGAATCTAGATTTCCAAGGATTTAGGGTTCCAGAACTCCAGTGACTTCTAGGATGACCCGGATTCGGGACATGGATATGGGATCCTGTGCTCCTCTGGGCGGGATTTTCAGACCCACAGTCTTCTCAGCTGGTCCCACTGACCTTTGCACTGCAGGCCCTGGCGGAATAGACCCTTGAGCAGCTTCTTGCAGGCCTGGCAGACGGTGGGCCGTGTGTAGCTGTGTATAAGGAAGGTGTGTGGCACCTTAACCTTGGACATCAGCATCTTGTCCAGCTCAATGGGACGGCCTGTGTAGAAGGAAGAGGAAGAGGAGGAGGACGCCGACGAGGGTGGTCTGCGAGGAAGGAGGTCGGTGGTGCTACGGCTCTACCCAACAGCGAGGGTGGAAGGAACGGATGAGAGCATGAGCACCTGCCTGGCCCCATCAGCCCCCAGCCTCGAACCCTCCCCACTCTCCAGCCCCTCACCAGCTCCTCAGCGGTGCAGGGTAGGGACTCGGAGCTGCCTAGGCGCACAGAGTGACCACTGGCCAGGGACGTGGATGACAGGCGGCGCTTGCGAGCACCACTGCAGTTGTTCGGGATGCTGAAGGCACAGCGTTTGTGGTAATTCAGCCCGCAGCCTGTAGGGGGCGCAAGACCATCAGAGCCAAAACCTGCATTCACTACTAGGCATGGCCCCCCCCATCTTAAGAAATCACCCTGTGCTTCAAGCACACACGTGTACTGTCCTGCCCCCCACAGCAAAAGTGGATGGGGCACCCCAAGACTCAGTGCTGCAGCTGAAGGTAGTTTGTGTACTGGATTCAAGTCCACATCCTGTGGACTCTAGCCTGGTTGATGAACGCCCCTGATTTTCACTAGACCCAAAGCTGCGAAGAGCTATAAGGATCCCCAGCCTGTAGAATTCAGCCTGTGATCCCAGACAGGCTGCCCTGAGGAGTGTGGCCTCGAAGTCCTACGGGCCAATTCTTCCAGATAAATAGTTACTATTTCTCTCCTTCTGTTCCCTTTCTTTGCCTGGTCCCTGGCTGACACGGGCTGGCTCTTCCATCACCTCACCTCGAGATCTCAGCAGTGGCTAGAGTACTTGTCACTCTTGTAGGGGACCCAGGTTCAGTTCCTAAAGCCCATGCACGTGATGCAACAGACATGTAGTCAGGCAAAACACCCGTGCATATAACATACAAATAAATAATAAATTAAAAAAAAATTCCCTAAATGCTTACTCTGGGAGCCCCATCTTCCTATGCCCTCCCCATCTCCAGACCTGAACCAGACCCCTCCCCTGCTCTGTCCAGGAACCCTTAACTTCAGTTACCAAGGATCGCCTCCTAGGCCCTGTACCCATTCCAGAGCCAGGAGCCCGGGGCCTCTCACTAGTCCACAAACTTAGCCCAAGAGCCCTAACCTAGCCCGCTAGCCCCACCCCCTGGGCTCCGCCCACAGACTTGAATCCCACCCTCCCCCAAGTTCTCTCTCAGCGCTTACCTCGTCCATCTTCTAAGCTCCACCCCTTGACCTGAGCCCAGTCCCAGGCGCAGCCTTCCCACCCTCCCGGGTTCCGCCCAGTCCCTTAGCCCCTCACCATCGCACTTGAGGCCCTGGCGCACAAGACCGAAGAGCATCTCCCCACAGTGGTCGCAGAAGGCGGGAGCACGGTACGAGTGCACAGTGAGAGCATGTGGGCGGATCTGGAAGTCCTCGAAGGTGGCCGAGGCTGTGGGCAAGGAGGAGGCACATACACTTGAACAAGAGGGTAGATGCCTGGTCTCACATAGTGAGTTCCAGAACAGCCAGAGCTACATAGTGAGACCCTGTCTCGAAAAAAAAAAAAAAAAACCCAAATAAATAAATAGAACAAAATAGTCCTGGAGCCAGCGAGACAGCTCAGCAATAAAAAGGTGCTTGCTGCCAACACTGATGATCTAAGTCCCGATCCATGAGTCCATTTGGTATATCAATTCCCAGAAGTTGTCCTGTACACACAGACACACACACACACACACACACACACACACACACCCCAAATCCCAGAAGCTCTCCTTTACACACACACACACACACACACCCCAAATCCCAGAAGCTCTCCACACACACACACACACACACACACACACACACACACACACACACACTAAAGGTAAAACAGCTTTGGTGGGCTGAAGGTATGGCTCACTAGTACAGACCTTGTCTTGCATGTGCAAGGTGCTAGGTTCAATCCCCAGTATCACAAAGAGAGGGGGCTAACTATCTAGGTCCAACGGTACACATCTTTATTCTCAGTATTCCAGAGTTAGAGGCAGGAGGAGCTCTTTGAGTTCCTGGCCACCCAGGGCTACATAGTAAGACCTTATCTCAAATAAATAAACATAAACTAAGCTAATTGGTTTCCCCAAGACTTCTAAAGGGGCACATCTCTTGATGAGTTCCATCCCAACTTTTTAAGATTGTTGACTTCACGGGTTTTTATGTGTATGGTGTTTTGTCAGCATTTGTGCCTGTGGAGGTCAGAAGAGGGCCTCAGATCCCTTGGGACTAGGGTTTTACAGTTTGTGAGCTCCTGTGTGAATGCTGAGACTCGAACCCCAGTGCTCTGAAAGAACAACAAGTGTTCTTAACCACTGAACCAACTGTCCAGCCCAAATGTCTCACTCTTTAGCCCGAGCTGGCCTTACACATACAGCACTTCTCTTGTCTGGGCCTCGGGAACGCTGGGATTACAGGTGAGCCCCACCATGCCCACCCTCAGCCACCTCTCCCAGAGGCCTGGCCCCGTGCCCGAGGCCCCGCCCCCAGGGTGACCGCCGCTTCTCACCCGACAGAACCACCTCCACCAGGTCGCCCTCCTGGATATCTGCAGCTGATCGCACCAGCTGCAGGAGGTTGGCCGATGTGGGGTCATGTTTGAAGAGCAGGATCTTGTCGTACAGGCTGTAGAAGCCACACTCCGGGAACTGAGGGGCAGGGAGGGAGGGGGGTGGCGACAGAAAAGCTCAGAGCTGCCTGCCACGGCGGCGGCAGCCTACTTGAACCCTCTAGGGGCAGAACTGGCTGTTTCCCCCGGAAACCGAGACCCTACAGCCCACCGCTTCCTGCCTGGCCCCTCCCAACCCCAGCTCGAGCCAGCAGGATGCTGGGGCCCCAGGTGTGCTGGATTGGAGCACTGGCCAGTCTGGGGGCGCGACTGGCAAGGGGAGGGCTGAGGGCCAAAGCTGGGGGGGGGGGGCGGTTTAAAGGCTCCAGGAGCAGAATAGACACTTTGAATTTTCCAGAGCTGGCGGGACACTGAGTGATCACCCCCTCTTTCGGCCACATCTCCACCCCAGCTTCCTTCCTGAATCCATTGTCCCTGTTACCTGGCTCTTAGCCCAGTATTGGAGCAGAATGAACTAGAAAGGGGGGGGCTAGGAGTTTTTTTTGGGGGGGTGCTCAAGATAGTAGAGGTAAGAAGGCCTCCCCTCATCCAATGCTCCAAAACCCAGGTGTCCGGGTCCCAGCTTGGGAAGGGGCAGGAAATGAAACCCTGTAAAACAGAAAGTGAAACCGCCCAGGTGGGGCACCGGGACGGAAGGCAGGCAGGAAGGGGCCCTAAACAGCACCTGTACCCCGGGAAGAGCAGAAAACAAACTAGGCTGGGCCTGAGGAGGGGAGGCTGGGAATCTGAACTCTGGTACCAAGAATTTCACTCCAGGCACAATGTACAGGAGCCCGAGCCCTGCTTCCCATTAAGCCGGCTGATTTAAGAATGCCAGCTGAGCTGGACTTTGGGGAGTTGGTGGGCACAGCTCCCCCTGCACCCCAATCTTCTACAGAAAGCCAGTACTGCCTTGCCCCTCATGGTGACTTAATCTAGTTTGTTTATTTCTCTTTTCTTTTTTTCCCCTTGAGACAGAGTCTGGAAATGCCCTAGCCTGACTTAAAGCTCGCGATGCTCCTTCTCAGTGCTGGGATTACAAAAGTACCAGGCCCGGGAGGTCTTTCTCTAAACTAGTTCCACCGGCTGGAAAAAATGGAGGAGGTGGCCCTGTTCCTTCTGCTTCCCCGAAGCCCAAAGGATCCAGTTCCAAGAGCCTGAGAAAAGCCTAAATCCGGATGTTTTTGGATTCCAATGTGCTCTCACTCTAGAATTATACATTCTGGGTTCCAGCTGTAACTGTCCTGTTATTATCAGTGTCATCTAGGATTCTTACGATGTAGCAACACTATAAACTTAAGATTCTAATACTTGAATGCCTTAGTATGAAAAGATCTCACTATCTAACTTCTTAGGACTCCAGAGTTCTCCATTTTCACAATCAGGCACTTGAACTACACACAAGCACCACCACCACCCTGGGATGGGGGTTGGGGTGGGAATGGAACCCAGGGCTTTTGCTTGCTAGGCAAGTGCTCTACCAGCCTGGTCATAACTGCTGGTTGTTTTCTGAGACAGGATTTCTTTGTGTAGCCCTGGCTGTCCTGGAACTCACTCTGTAGACCAAGCTAGCCTTGAACTCACAGAGATCCACCTGTCTCTGCCTCCCGAGTGCCCGGGATCACAGGGGTGTGCCGCCACCACCGTCCCGCCTGGTTGTAACTTTTAACGTTCCTAGGATTTGGGCATCCCGTCCTACTTGGTTCCCTCTTGACACTCAGGGGAGGGATCGTGATATCTAAAGCTAAGAGGAGCATGCGGAAGCCGTGATTAGGAGAGCAGGTAAAGTCTGCAGGGCTTCTGGGGGTGCCGAGAGGATACACAAGGAGTGCCTTGCTCCTTCACACCCCATCTTAGGCCTGGGAAAGGGTAGAGGTTGTACTCGAGACCTTGCTTGCCCCTGGCAGCTTGTCCACACACCCACACCCACACATGTCACCCGATCACCATGGCCAGTATGGCTTCAGTTTCTACTGTTTCCAAAGAACGGAGGCCCAGGGCGGGACCATCAGAAGGGGTCCCCCTGATCTGCAGCTCCCACTTGCGCCTTCCTCCCCACTCCACACCTGGCAAGGCCCCTCCCTTCCTCCCTGCCCGCTGCAGAAAACAACAACAAGCAGCGACACGCAATTTGGGGAGGCCTCTGGGGCACCCCACCCCTACCTGGGCCTCTCTCAAACCAGTGGTGGAGTGAGGACACAACCGGGGAGTAGTGCCCCTCCTCGGCTCAGTCACCCAGGCCCCTTTCTCCCCCTCCCAACAAGCCCCAGGCCCCTTCTGAAGCCTCCTCTCCTTTATGAGGAGAGCCCCTATGCACTCACCTTTTGGTCCACGATAGAACAGGCTAGTTGCTTCACATGAGCTAACTCGGAGGCTGCCGGCAGCAGCACGAACTCCCGGGTCAATCCGATCTGGATGTGGAAGGAGACCCCCGGGCCCGGGGTCGGGATCTGAGGCAGCAGAGGTGGCGGCGACTGGAGCTCCAAGCCACCGGGGGGCGGAGGAGACCCGGGCACCGGAGAACCCGGGACTCCGGCGGGATGGGAGGGGGCGGCGGCCATGGGGGCCAGACCCCGACCTGCCGCCCGGAGCTCGACCTGCCGCCCTGAGCTCGCTGAGGAACCTGGGACCTAGATCCGAGCGCTCTCGTGCGGTGGTGGTAAAAACGCAGGCATCTGAGAGAGAAATCTGTCAGGTTGAGGGACTGGAGGATGGCGGGACCCTGGGCAATAAGAGAAAAGGAATCTAGTGGGTCAAACGCCCGGGGTTAAGGGAGCACAGATCAGAAAGAAAAGTAGTGGTTTGGAGGGTACCCAGAGATCGGAAGACTGCAAGAAACCAGAAAAGAAAATCGGGTCGGGCAGGGTCCCTGGAATCAAAAGACCCCCACGATCCAAGGCCCCTGGGAGAAAGAAGGTTGAAAGCGGAGCAGGGGGATCCCAGGATCCAGTGGGTTTGACGGCAGGCTCGAACGCAGAGCGGCCCGAGGATGCTCTGCCGTGTGGGTAGAAAGCAGGAGTCTTTGGTCAGGGACCTAGTGGATCATAGGGACCCGGCTGGCTCAGGGATGGGGAGAGAGGGGTCCCCAGGGCCAGGGCTGAAAGAAGAGACTCTCACAGGTCGCGAAAGTTGGAGAAAAGTTGGGTCAGGGGCGGCGAAGAAGGGAGCGTTACCGGAGGCGGGGCGGGTGAGGGGCAAGGGAGGGTCGCACAGCGCGGTGGCTTTTTTCCCCCCTTCAAAGTTTAAGTCGGCGGCAGCGGCCCAGAAGGAAGTCTGGGGAACGACGGCGCAGCCGGCCAATCAGCACGGGGCTCCGTGACGTCACGGGGCGGAGCCTTCACCGAGGGGCCTGGGGCGGAAGGGGAAGGCGGGACCCCGCACTAGGGAGTTGGTGTGGAGTGGGGGGGTTGGGGGGGTATCTGGTGGCTGGGGTGGGAGGAGGGCGGAAGGTCCAGCGCTTCCTCCGCTCGCTCCAGTCTGGAAAGTTGACTTGTCGCAGCAGTCCGCCGCCGCGGACGGGAGGGGCAGGCGCTTGGTCGTTCAAAGAGGGAGCTGTCAGGCTGGCCCGCATCCGGCGCCAACCCCAGGGAAAAGGTCGGAATTCGGTGTCAAGTCCGGTGGCTTGCCGGCTCTTGGTCCTATACCCCCACCCCACGTCCCCAGCTCAACAACACACCAGTACACAGGGGGGAAGTGGAGGCCTCAGGATGCACTGGAGAGCTTAGCCTCATGTCTGTCTCCAGCGAGTTGAAAGGGGCACGGAGAACCCCCAACCAAGGCGGCATGCCAAAGGGCAACACCACTTCATAGACCTCTCATGAGACTTGACCGGTGCCTACATCTTTCCGGCTGTGTGGCTTGAGGTAGGGGCTTCCCCACTGTGAGCCTTCCTTCCCCTGTCAGGAGGCTGTATTTCAGAGATGGAATACAGGTGCCTGGAACACAGCTAGTCCAGCTGATGTTGCTGCCCTTAAATTTTGCAGAGAGAAGGGAGTCATCAAAGCCACTCAGGGGCTTCTGGCTGGGCCTCTTAAGTGAATCGTCCAGCACCTGGCTAGTGAGGTGGCTCAGTGGGTAAAGGCGCTTGCCACCAGGCTCACTGGCCTGAGTTCAATCCTGGAGACTAATAATCAAAGGAGAACCAGCTCCTCTGGGTTGTCCTGACCTCCACCCTTCTCTGAAATAAATAGTGCAACGCCAGGAAATCTAAAAAGTTAACATTACTGAGAGCCCATGAGCCAGGCCTGTGTAATCAAGCCCATCTCCATCAGGAGCAATTCTGACTTCTACTAATAATCAGGCAGAGGCTACCAGTTAGTTTCCACATCCAGGAAGCTGGAGTTTCAGAGCGGCGACTTGTCCACAAGAGCCCCCCTTATGGTTCAGTGCTGCTGGGGGCAGCTGAGGTTGGTACAGTGCTGGCTGTCACCACATCCGGGGAGCAGGGGCTGGGGAAGGAAGTCTGAGGCTGGAGTGAAAACCCAAACTACCACCTGGGGAAGCTGCAGAGAGCCCGAAGGGATGGGGGGAGGCAAGGCCACGTGGAGCTCACAGTCTGGTCGCTTGAGTGTCACTAAAAATCACATACCCACCTGCACCTTCTCCTAGACGGGCAGTCCCCAGTAGGACCACTGGCTCGGGACTTGGACTTACAGTCCTTTTTACCCCTTGACCCTTCTGAGGGGCTAGAAGGTGGAGGGTGTGGGGCATGCTGTGCCTGCTGGCTGGAGTCACCTCACTCTTTCTCTGTAGTGTGGACTCCCAGCCCCACTCCACTTTCTGAGGCCATGAAGATGGCGAGGACGAAGGCCTAACCCTACAGGTTGACACTAAACCGAGGGGAAGGGGAGGGCCTCTGCATTGCTATGCGGACCAGGTACCTGCATGTCCTCCACAGAACCTGCCTGTTCTGTCAGTCCAGGAATGGGTATGGGGCAGGAAAGGGCTTTGGTTCTTATTCTGAGCTCCTGAACAGGCAAGGGGTCTTCATCTAAACTGTTTATTGCCACAGCACAGCATTTCTTCACCAGTGTACTGCCCCCTCCAAAGTCATGGTTAGTGAAAGAAAGGAGGGCTCAAGAGATGTGGTCCTGTGTTCCACTCCCGCCCTTCCACTGGCATGGCACCCAGCTTCACCCCCACCCCACTCCATCACAGAACCCCAATCCATCTCCTTCTCCTCAGACTCCACTCAGCCAAGGCAGAGGGAGTGACCCCCCCCCCCAAGGTCCCCTATCCCCTTGACAGATGGCCTGAGGAACCTATCTTACTCCAAAGGGTTTATTGAGACAGTTTTTTCACATACAAGTTGGGGGCAAAAGGGACGGGGCTTATAAACAGGAACCTGAAGGGGGAACCAAGGGCACAAGGTGGAACCCAAATAAAGAGTGAAATAAATAGAGGCAAAAGTGTGGAGCTGGGACAAGACTGACGGACTATCACACAGTGATAACGTGGGGTGGGCGCCGTTAAAATCCCATTCATTTATACAGATAGACAGCGAGCTAGGGGTCCGGGGCCCACTCCACCCTCTACATCTCAAGGAGGGCCTGTGGCTGGGAGAGCGCCCCAGAGGAGTGGAGGCCCTCCCCAGGAAGGCCTGGCCCCAGAGGCTTGGTTAGTGTTGGAAGCAGGAGGAAGGGACTGAGGTCCAAGAGGACAGCCTGGGGCCCACACAAGAGGGCCACAGGAGACCCCTCTCTCTCAGCACAGCCCTTCATCTGATGGGTGAAGGAGGGGTGGCACTCTAGGGTGGAGCCTGGTACCTTCTATTGTCTTGGAAAAAAACAGATCCCCAAGGACACCCAGCCCTGGCTGTGCCAAACTCAGGAGACAGCTATATCAGGAATTAGGGCTGGGGCATGAGCAGAAACCCCAGAGGCCATCCTCAAGGGGTAATTCCTGGGGAAAGGGCCATTAGCACCACCAGGCTCCAGGAAGATGAAAGAGGCCGAGACTCTGAGCCTCTCAAGAGAGGCTGGGGGCTGCCTGCAGAGACAGAGGGAAGGCAGCTGGTTAGGATAGAGTTCTACTCTAGCCCCAATCCCTCCCGTCTTCTCAGAGAAGCCTCACTCTCATAGGACTGTGGGCTTTAACCCAACTCAAACTGAAAGGCAGTGGGTCACAGAGGAGGGGGGTGTCTTCTGGGGCAAGGACACTGGGTTTCTGCATTCCTACCTAGAATACAAACGGCCTCTGGTCCTTACCTCAGCCCCACCGGCCTGGCCCCGCTCCCTGCCACTGTGTAGCCAGGGCGAGGCCAGGAGGGATCATACGAAGACCTTGGCTAGGGCGTCAGCACCAGCACTGGCGATAAGGGCCTTGCTGGGATGGCAGGCCACTGCATGGATGGCCTCCTCATGCTTCTTGCGGTGGGCGGTGATCTCCTGCACACATGTCTTGTTGTCGAGGCTCCATAAGCGCAGAGAGCAGTCGTGACCTGCACAGGTGTGGAGCAGAAGCGTCTGTTACCAAGCTTCAGCTCAGACCTGGGTTTTGAATCCTTCACCTGGCCTCATGGAAAGGCCTTGAGAGGGAGGCAGCTTAGCCCTCTTCCTTCCTCCCATGGCTCTGCCCGAAGGGCAGCCCTTCTGTCCCCATCCTGTCAACCACTCTGCTATCCGCCAAGCACACATATGGAGGACCGCTGGAGGACCGCTGCACACCGACAGGCAGCTCTCGGACCGCAGGGTGACTGAGCACCAACAGCTCACAGTGGTACGCTGTGGCTCGGGGGCTGTGAACGGGCCTGGCCAGCCCAAGGCCCTGGGTTCCATCCCCAGCACAGCAGGGAAGAAAGAGAACAGCAGACACTATCTCTAGGTGACAGGCGGAAAGACATGGCTGGGGGAGGGGGCCTTCCAGGTAGAGGGATGGCCAAGGAGGGGCTGGGGCAAGCAGCCAGCGAGGGCTGAGAACTGCAGGGAATTGAGGGTGGAAGTGGAGCCAGCAGAGCGCCTGGGCGTGAGAAAGCGTGACTAGCCTGAAGCTCCGCTCCTCAAGTTAGCCCAGCTCCAGGGACTCAGCCCAGAAAGCAGGGCCTCAGATCTGAAGCTTGTCCGTATCAGGGCTGGGTCTGAGGCCACTGGGCAGGGAACAGGAGGCCTGGGGTGTAGCTGCTCAGTCAGCACATGGCAACATCAGGCAGAGCGAGCTGGGATCTGCTTACAGCCTCCACCACCGCGTGCACATCTGCAAACACATCTGCACACACTCACTGCACCTGACACTGTCTGAGGGACCTGTCTCCCCATTCTAGAGTAGACAGCTACTGAGCCTGTATCTGAGAGCAGAGAGGGACCACGTGCTCAAACTTGAGGGGATCTGGTCCATCACCTCACACCTGTAACACAAGGACAAATCCCTAGGCAGGGAGGGATACCACGGACAGCCGATGAGAATGAGGCAGGACTTCTAGCACGTTCAAGGGTGGAGCTGCCTGCCACGGCTGCAGCCCCTTCTCTTTGCCTCCAACCCTCCTGGGGAAGGGGCAGCAAGAGGGGCCCAACTTACTTCCTGACATCAAGAACACGCCATTGGGGTCCACGGCTAGGCAGGTGACTGCGTCCAGGTGGGCAACCATGGAGTGCACGGATTTACCTGAGGGAGGGACAGAGAGTGGCTGGCAGTGGCCCCCTCTACAGGCCGTGTCGGGGAAGGTGAGGATGTGGCGGTCTGACCGTCCCCTCCCGATCCCCAGAACGCGGTGAGGGAGGAGGCCGGGCCTCACCTGTGCGGTTGTCCAGGAACCGGATGCCCCTATCGTCGTGCGCAGTGATGGTGACGGGCTGACTGGGGTGACTCACCACCTGGTTGATCTGTGTTGGGCCTGCGAGGAAAGTGGGGAGAGGGAGGGACTGAGGAGGGAACAGGACTGGGACAGCGGAGGAGGGGCAGGCCACTTCTGCAATTGGGAACACACTGCCCAGCCCACTGTGTCAGGCTGGCTGGCCGCCACTGAGCCTTGCTTCCTTCCTGCTTGTGGCCCCTGAGGGCCCACGGGCAACGTTCTGATCTCACTGACGGCTAGGGCCCCAGAGCTACAGGAGGAACTGGGGTCCTATGGGCGTTCAAACCCTCGTCCCACTGGCCTGCCTGCTCACCACTGCTCCCTCGGGACTCCAATGTGAGGAGGGCGCTGCCAGCTTCCAAGTCATAAAGAACGGTGTCACCAGAACGAAAGGAGGCCACAACATGGGCAGGCTCGGTGCTGGTGAAGGCCACTGAGGTGGGGATCCCGTGCTCTGAGAGTACAGAGAAGAAAAGGCTCTCAAGGAGCCGGTCTTACCCTGTGGCTGAAGGTCCTCTCAGGGGCCACCTTAGCCTGGGCTCTGCATCCTGCTTTGAGACAGTGGGGTCAACACTCACCTCCAGACATGGGGAAGGTGCAGAGGCAGCTCGGACCACTGCTGCTGGGGTCCCAGATGCGGACGGTGCCGTCAGCGGAGCAGGATGCTAGGCGCTGGGAGGTGGGACTGAAAGCCAGACCCCACACAGCGTCCCCATGGCCTTCCAGGACGTGGCTCAGCACGCTGGGGTCTGGGCAGGCCAGGAGGAAAGAGACTGTTAGTGAGGCCAGCCCCACCCCATGGCCCAGGGGCTGCCGCTCTGCTGGGACCCAGGCCGCTGCCCACTGCCCAGGAGTTCCTCTGCGCAGATTCTAGGGCACAGGAAGCAGCTCGACAACTTAGAAGATGAGGCTTCCGAGTTCACTGTCTCCCCAGGGCCAAGGTCAGCAGCTCAGGGCACCAGGGCAGGAGGGGCAGTGTTGTCTCTGTTGACCAAGGGTAGCCTGCCCTTTATCCCCTAGAGTGTCTTTTCTTGCTGGGTTCTCAGCCTCTGCTGCTCAAAGGACCTTCTGTGGCCTCTCTATCCGTTAAGACTCCACACAGGTCTGGGTCAAGTCCAGCTAAGACCTGAAGTATGGCAGTTCACTTAGGACTGACCCTTGACCTTCCCAGATAACTGGTACCTTGACAGTAAATACAACTCGACTCTGCCACAACAAATATAGCACAAGGCCATATTCAAGAGTAAAACAACTTTGGGAAGGCAGAGGCAGGCAGATCTCTGTGAGTTCAAGGCCAGCCTGGGCTACAAAGCCAGTTCTAGGACAACCAGGGCTACACAGAGAAACCCTGTCTCAAAAAAACCAAAACCAAAACAAACCAACAACAATAAAAAACAGGACAGAGGTGGGGCTGGAGAAATGGCTCAATGGGTAAGAGCATTTGCTCCATGCCAGGTTTGGTTCCCAACACCCAAAGGTGGCCCACAGCCCTCTGTAACACACACACACATCTGTAACACACACACATCTGTAACACGTAAGAAGAACGAAGCAGGCACCAGTGAGCAGGGCAAGGGCACCGAGAGTGAAGGACCCTGGGCACCTCTTCACTTAAAAATAATGAGCTACTTAAAAGTTTTAAAAACTTTTACAGCCAAGCAATGGAGATGCACGCCTTTAATCCCAGCACTCAGAAGGCAGAGGCAAGAGCATCTCTGTGAGGTGGAGGCCAGCCTGGTCTACAAAGCAAGTTCCAGGACGGCCAGGACTACACAGAGAAACCCTGTCTTGAAAAACCAAACCAAACAAATGAAACATTTTTATTTAAGCAGACCTTGAGTTTGTTTCTTTTTATTTTTAGTGATTTATTATTATTTTATGTGCATTGGTGTTTTGCTTACATGTATGTCTGTACAAGGGTGTCAGATCCCCTGGAACTGGAGTTACAGTTGTGAACTGTCGTATGGGTGCTGGGATTTGAACCCGGGTTCTCTGGAAGAGCAGCCAGCACTCTTAACCACTGAGACATCTCTACAACCCCCCAGAGCTGGAGTTTATTAAAAGATATTCTTTATGTAGTCCCAGCTGGCCTAGACCTCACACTTTCTAGACCAGGCTGGCCTTGAACTCACTGAGCTCTGCCTGCCTCTGCCTCCAGAGTGCTAGAATTAGAGATGTGCACCACCACACTCAACCTATAAGACATTTAAAAAAAAAAAAAAGTATTTAAATAATTTTTTCATCAACTATATTGTGATCATATTCCCTCCCAAATCTTCCAAGATTCTCCCACCTCCTTACCCACCCAACTTCATGCTCTTTCTATCTCAAAAAAGTAAGAGAAACAAAAATCAAAATAGACAAACTAAAGACAGAGGATAAAAGACAAAAATTGCCAAAAATAAACAAAAAAAAAAAAAAAATCAACCCCAACAACATGGAGTCTATTTTGTGTTGTCCAACTATTCCTGGGCATGGGGCCAGCCCTGGAATGTGATGATACACCCAGGGATACTGATCAGAGAGACTGACTCCCTTTCTCAGCAGGAATCAATCGCAAATAGCTTCTTAGTTAGGGACGGGACTTGGTGTCCACTTCTAGTGAAAGACATTTTTGTTTGTTTGTTTTGGAGACAGGGTTTCTCTGTGTAACAGTCCTGGCTGTCCTAGAACTCCCTCTGTAGACCAGGCTGGCCTTGAACTCACGGAGATCCACCTGCCTCTGCCTCCAGAGCGCTGCCTGGCTCCTCCACTTAACTCTTCAAAGGGATCAAAGACAAAGTCTAAACTCTCTGCCATGTGGTGCCACTGATGCCTCCCTCTCAGCTCACTTCCTATGTTTCTAATAAACCCTCCACTGACCACGATGAGACCCTGGCTAGTCCCCAAGAACAGAGTCCACCAAGCTGCCAAAGCCCACTGTGGCCCTGACTTAGGCTCTCCTGTCTCGGCTCTCCAAAAGGCCAGCTCATGCTGATTCTCAGATGCTGCCCAACCCTCCCCTCACCACTACCCCTCCTGCCCATCTCCCTCTGCCCCACCCACTAATGCTAAATCAGACTGGGAACGCTGGAGCTGCTTCCCAGGGCTGTGACATGGGAGGGTGTGGGCAGGGTCTATCCTCACCGTAGCCATCATATGGGTCCATGTTGAGGTCTGGAATCTTCCAGCTGTGGATGCGGGCGTCAGCCCCACCGCTGTAACAGTACTCGCTGTTGCTGCCCACGGTGACTGCCAGCACGGGGCCCCTGCAGGTACAAGGGCAGGTGATGGAGGGGGGCGGCTACGACTTGGGCCTGCCTTGCTCACAGGAGCTGGAGGGTTTCTCCTAGCTATTTGTTTGGTGGTTTTTCAAGACAGGGGCTCTCGTGTAGCCCTGGCTGACCTGGAACTCACTCCGTAGACCAGGTTGGCCTCGAACTGACAGAGATCCGCCTGCCTCTGCCTCCTGAGTGCTAGGGTGAAAGGCGTGCGCCGTCATACCCAGCTCTCTTAGCTATTTTTAAAAATAGTTTAAATTTATTTGTTGTCACATATCACAATGTACATGTGGAGGTCAGAGGACAATTTTCCCACCCTGGGGATCACACTTAGAAGCAGGTACCTTTATCCACTGAGCCGTCTCATCAGTCTCCTTTCCTAGGTGTGTTTTAAGGACGCCAAAGGGAATCTGGCCTCTATGCTCTGGCAAGGCCACCTGGGAAAGCTGCCTGTCTCCTGTCCTTTGCCTTTACTGCTCAGAAGGGCCTCAGTGAAACCACATGGGAATCAACATGGTCCCCGAGTAAGGGTGTACTGAGGTTCCACTATACAGAGGGCCCGGAATGGAGACTGCTGCTCCAGGTCTCCAGGGCAGCAGGCAGCATTAGCCCATGCTGCTGGGATCCAGGGCTTAGAACAGGCTCAGGCCCTACCTGTGAGCACGGAAAGCATGAATCGGCTCCACGTCTAGGGCAGCATTTCTGTGGGAAAGAGGAACTCCGTCACTGAGACCCCAGGTCCTAGGGCCCCACCCCCTCCAGGGTGGCATCCTTACTTCTTGGCTGTAACTGCCTTCTGCAGGTTCCACAGTTTAAGTGTGCCATCCTCAGAGGCAGTGAGCAGTGCTGACTGGCTATGGTGGAAGGCCAGTGAGCGGATGCCATCGTAGTGTGAGCGGAGAGTAAACTTGGGGTTCCATGTCTTCTTGAAGGCGTCTTTGCTGTCAGACAGCTGGGGATGGGGAGCTGCCTCAGTGTCCTCTTGTATATCCCAGCACTCACACAGACATTGATGCCACCCCATTCAGACTGGAACTGACTGGCCCCAGCCTGCCCGCCCTTCTGCAGGCCAAGAAGAGCCCTTCACACACTCAGCAGGTTTCAGCAGCATGGGAGGGTCTGAAGGGGCCAGGGGAGCCTAACTCTTTGGGGCCTCACAGTTCAGAGACCCCTCAGGAAGACAGACAGGTCCTAAACACACAGAACCAGGAACTCTGAGCATGAGGAGGGGACAACAAGGCAGCCTACCCTCCTCTAGGGACCAAGAGGCTCTTGTGAGGTAGTGACAGATAAGCAGGACTTAACCAGCACCAGGCAAGGAGAAAGGGACTGAAGAAAGAAGCTGTGTGTTAAAGGCCCTGGGCAGGAGGCAGCAAGGCCGGGACACACAACATTCAAAATCGTGCACACAAAAGGAAGCCAGAAAGGTCAATCGCAGGCAGAACAGTGGGTCCCACTCAGAAACATGCACTTTGTCCATCCCGAGCAAAAGCCCCAGACAAACAATGCTGCAGAGCAGTGGGATAACCGCTGGTCTTGGCCTCGCTAAGGGGGCCGGGATTGGGGGAGGTCAGAGTAACTGCAGACAGGTCCCCAAGCTACAAAGCCCTAGGGAACAAGCCCTGACTGGGGTTTTGACAGGCCCCTGGCAGGGGAGGCTGGGAAGCAGAGCCATCATCAGGCCCTGGGACACATGCTGTAAGAGCGCGTGTCCTACAAGGTGAAGCTGCTCACCGCGAGGGACAGCCAGGTTTGGGAGACACCAAGAGCTGTCAGGGAAGCCTTAGTGCCTTCAGATCCCCTTCACCTGGGCTCAGCTGGCATTTCTATCACGATTCTTAGGAACTGGAGGATCTGCGCTCAGGTGGGTTCCCCACTCCCTGAAGACCCATGGGGCAGGTTGAGGAACCCTGCAGTACACTCCCAATAGACCCTGCCTAGCCTCACTTCTGCTTTCTACACTAGCCTCCAACCTTACTAGGGTCAGTAACCTGATTATCTTCTGCCCTGGAAAAATGCATCCAAACCCACCCCAGAAAGTCCCAGTGACCTATCCAAGGTGCACAGCACAGAATGCCAGCCACGAGGCCCTTCATTCCAGCCCCTATTCCACTCACAATAGAGGCCTGAGTGGGGAAGCATGGCTGGCAATAATCTCCCCACATCCCCACAGAAGGCATGGGATGAAGAGACTCCTGTGCTTTTCAGAGCCTGCACCACACTGAGGTGTTTGTTTACCAGGCACCCCTCTCTAAGGCATGGTGTGTTAAAGCCTCTTGCTGGGGCTATGGAATGACTTCTCACAGTCCTCACATGAAAGGGACAGAACCCAGACCTGCAACATGGTCAGAGCTGAGCTAAGAACTGATGGGGCACCCCAAGAACTTACATCACAGCTGAGGTCGTTGTCATTGGTGACGGTGAGATCTGCCAAGTCCCCCAGGCTCACCTCCCCGCCCCCGATAGTGTCCATGATGAAGACGTCTGAGGAGAAGCCAAAGGAACCTGGTAGGGGGGGAGGGGTGGGTGGGGCAGACAGGGCCAGGGAGAGAGAGAGAGAGGCAGAGAGAGGCAGAAAGGATGAGGAGCAAGGAAGAGAGGCAGGAAGACAGGATCAAGAATTGCAGCTGGAAAGGAAGACAGGGACGACAGACAGACAGACAGGGGAGGACAGACAAAAAGAGAGGGAAACAGACAGACAGACGACCTTTTGGGACAGGGAGCTGCAGACTGGAGACTGGGCCTTACCTCTGAGGACACAGAAATCCCGGACTTATCTCTGCAGCCCCCCCTCTGTCATGGACCCCAAGGTACTGGAATATGGGGCTGGAGATTACCTTCATGAGGCCGGGGCTGGGGTGTGCCAGGAGGTGGGACAGTCACTTTGGGGGGCAGCCCATCCACATCCCGGAGGTCAGCAAGAATTCCCTGGAGTTTGACTCGACGGCTTTCTGCATGGGTGAGGCATGAGCAAGAATGGCCCACAGCTCTACCCAGTCTTTCATGGAAGCCCACCCCACTGCGGCTGGCCTTCCTGCAATAGTGGAAGCTCTAAAGCACTGACCCCAGGGAGAGACAGGCTGAGGAAGCAGACTGGCAGGGACCCAGTGAGAGGTGGCAGGCAAATCCGGGTTCTACCCTAGGCCCAGGGGACCCCAAGGCCCTTTTGGCCAGGAGTCAGACAGGAAGACACAGTCCCATGCCCCTTCTCCACCCTCAGTTTTCATCCTGCCCCCTGCTTGAGTTGGACAGGCACTGGACACTTGCTGTGAGGACTGGAGCTTGACTTCTGCAGAGCTACTTGAATACAGCGTGCAGGGACTTTCCAGGGAAGGGTAAGGGCCTGGACCTGGCTTGGGATTGAGCTATCCTTGAGCCACCTCAGGAAGTACATCCGCCTAGGAATGTACAGAGCCCCGGACAGGAAGCAGCTGAAGCATGTAGGGTCAGAGCCTGTCTTAGCCAGGCCTGTCAGTCAGTCAGCAACTCACCCAGCTCATGGGGGTTCCCCTCTGCAGCACAACGTCGAGGATCTGGAGACCCCTCTCCATCTTCTCCTGAGCCCAGGAAATCAAACTCATTGATGGCATCTTCTGAGTCATCTTCCTCATCCTCATCCTCCATTTCAGGCACCAGGGCCTTGGAGGGGAGCTAGAGTGGAGAAAGGGCTGGAGTTCAGAGATCAAACCCAGCCACTTCCCGGGAAAGACAAGCCCTCAGCCCATTTCCCACAGCCTAGATCTGGAGACTGCGGTGGGCCCTCCTCTACCACAGCACTGGGCATTCTCATCCCCCCTTACAGCTTTGCTGGGCCCCTCCCTAACACATGGCTCTCAGGAAGTCGTATGATACAAGTCCTGGGGGTATACAAAGACATACAGGGGAAATGATCAGAACCCTCTACATCCACTCTGGGCATAAAGCTAACTGTGACAACACACACTTGTCACTCAGCTGTGTGCTTGAGCAAGAACTAGAGATTCACGGAAGGAGCTTACAGACATAGCTTCATTCTACCTCACAGCGCTGTGAACAGTGACCCAAACTACTACCCTCCTTCCCATCCTATATGTGTGGGAACCAGCTAGACAGAATGAAGCCAATTGCTCCAGGTCCCCAAATTCAAACTGGACTCCAAAATGGGCAGCACCAACAGACTGTGGTGCCCCAGAACACAGTTGACTCCCCAATGCGGTCATCCGGAGCGCCTGAATCTAGAAATAACATCTCTCAGGTATCCACGCAAGTGAGCCCACAGGGCACGGGGACAAGAACAGTGAAATGCACAGGCCTCTCGGTATACAACAGTCAGAGGGAAGATGGGTGTGACGGCTCATGCCTGAACTAGTGCTCAGGAGGCTGAGGCAAAAGGATGGCCAGAGTTCTGGGCTAGCCTCAATTACAGTGTGAAACTGTCTCAAAAGCAAACAAATGGGCTGGGATGAAGCTCAGAGACAGAGTGCTTGCCCAGCATGTGTGAAGCCCTAAGTTTGAGCATCACTACCACAGAACACAAAAGCAAAATAAAGCGAAGAATCATTTCTGCTGTGAGGAGCTAAGAGGGCCAATTCCCAGAGGAAGCATCATCCAGACTCAGAAGAAAAGTCCTGAGAGGCTGGGAAGACGGTTCAGCTGACTGCTTGCCTAACAAGCATCAGTTCAACCCCCCTGAAGCAGGTAAAAAGAGAGGTATGCAGTATGTCCTTGCCTTGCAATGCAGTGCCGAGGAGAGGGAGGCAGCACTTCTGAGGCTTGCTAATCAGCCAGCCTGGAGGCTCATCAGCAAGTCCAGGCTCAGTGAGAAACCTGTCTCAATAACACAAGGTAAGCCAGACATGGTGGTGCACGCCTTTAATCACAGCACTCACAGCACTTGGGAGGCAGAGGCAGGGGGATATCTGTAAGTGCTAGGCCATCCTGGTCTACATATCAAGCTCCAGGATAGCCAGGCCCACACAGGGAAACTCTGTGTCAAAAACACAAAGAACAAGCTGTGATGGCCATTCTTGGTTGTCAGCTGACTGTGTCTGGGATTAACTAGAACCCAAATAGACGGGCACACCTGTGAGGGGCTTTCTTAATTAAATCATCTGACGTGGGAAGAAGATCCACCTTCAAATCTAGGCCACACCTGCTGGCACCTATAACAAACACGAACATGGAGGAAGAAACTTGCTCTCTGCCTGTCTGCCCTCACTAGCAAGTCCATTCCTTCACTGGCATTAGAGCCTACTTCTAATTCTGGCGTATACTGAAGACCAGCTGAGACACCCAGCCTAGTGGACCGAGAAACTACCGGATCCTTTTTTTTTTTTTTTTTTTAGTTTCTCAAGAGAGGGTTTCTCTGTGTAACCACTGCTGTCACTGTCCTGGAATTTGATCATGTATACCAGGCTGGCCTTGAACTCACAGAGATCCGCCTGCCTCTGCCTCCTGAGAGCTGGGATTAAAGGCGTGCGCCACCACCCCGTACCCCTGGTACTACTGGATTCTTGAACCTTACATTGGTAGATAGTCATTGTTGGACAGGCTGGACCACTGCCTGTAAGCCATTCTAATAAATCTTTCTGTCTTTCTATCAAGCTATCTACAGATTTATATATATCTAGCTGGCTATAGATTTAGTCTATCAGTTCTGTTCCTCTAGAGAACTCTAACTAATACACAGATAATAAATAAAGTAAAACACCAAAAATGAAAACAAACAAACCCAAGAAACCATAAGGTAGATAGCTCGTGAAGAAGCAGACCTTTGGCCTCCACATGAAGTAGCACCTGCATACATATTCATTCTCTCTCTCCTCCTCCCTCCCTCCCCCCATACACGTACAAAAGAAAAAACAGCGGTGTGTGTGTGTGTGTGCATAGAGGCCAGCCTGGTCTACACAGTGAGATTCAGGACAGGCACCAATACTACACAGAGAAACCCTGTCTCAAAATAAATAAATAAATAAATAAAGACAATCCCGAGTGGGGGTGGGGAGAAACAGAAGACTCCAGCATCTGAACCAAGGAACCAGGAAGTCAAGTTAGAGTGCCCACATCAAAGACACCCTTTAGCATTCTGCCTCCTTCAGAGTTCCAGGTCTGTCATTTTGCTCCCATCAGAAGCCCATCTGGACAAGACCCTGTGCTAAGTCATGCTAGGGACCCCAGGGACAGAGTGGAAGTCAAGCCCCCCCCCACCACCACCTCAAAGGTTTGTCAGGGTCCAGAGAAGGAAACCCAGGAGCTCTGGAAGCTCACAAAACACATACCCTGTGGCCCCAGGAGACCCAGGGCAAGACAGAGAAGGGGTGCCTGGACTGAGTGGGAAAGAGCCACATCTGGAAAAGTGGGGATCAGGGAAAGCTCAGGCCTTTCCCACAGCTGGTATTTCTGCCTCCACCTCAGCACATCCTGCAGGAGGCCATCTACAAAGCCACTAGTGCTCCACTGTGGGCTTGTCCCATGACCTGCTCAGAGCTGGGCTGATGCTTAATGGGCAACTAAAGCCACACCACAACCAAGGACAGAATCCTGGAAACAGCACAGGACCATGGAGGTAGGACCATGCTGGGTGCTGGGAGCCAGATGGGAGGACATGCTGATGAGGTCAGTGTCCACAAGCAAGGGTCCTGACCACACTAGCAGACTGGAACCCCCCAGTTCACACTGACTCCCCAGACCTCACCCAGGCCTGGGCCCAGGCACATTTACTCCATTCACAAATCTTTGCCAGGAGCCTGTGCTTCACACCCTTTTTAGGACATGAGGACAGAAAGCAAGAGTCACAGGTCAAAACATTCAACTCAGGGTGGGGGGCAGGCTAGCTGAAGGGAAGCAGCCCCACATGGGTCAGGGAAGGCCCAGGGCAGAGGCTAGGCAGCAGTGACGAAGACTCACTCTCACACGCTGCTTCTTGTGCTGAACACTGTCCAGCTCATCGTCCTCATCGCTGTCCTCGTCCTCACAGTTCTGCAGGAAGGGGATCTGCTCCAGGACCGAGCCACCCAGACGCTCCTTGCCATCCTTGCCAGCTGCATTTCTGCCGAGACAGGGAAAGAGACGGAGGGATGTCAGTCCCGCCAGGTGACAAGGGGAAAGAGAGGGAGACAGCCCAGACATAGCTAAGCTCCTGAGCCCCGAGGAGCCTTGGCTCTGAGCATGCACAACCTCTTATTTGGCCTCTGCCGTGTACCATCATCCCTGGGACCCTTGTACAGACCTATGGCTGTGCCTCCCCCCCACCGAATTCCAACTGTGGTGACAGAGTACCCCTGAATATGTCTGCGCCAAGTCAGATATGAGCGAGGTGAGAAGACGTCGCTGCCCAGCGCCCCTGCTCTAATCAGCCTGAGCAGTGGCCACTCTAACACTCAGTCACCTCCAACTCTTCACTGTCAACAGGTCCCATCATATAGGCAGCATTCCTCTTCTGCCTCCTGGCTCCCAATACCAAGTGCAGCGGCACAGACAGACTCAGAGGCCTCCTTCCCTTCCTTACAGACACCCACCCTCCTTCCTGCTGTCCACTGTCACACAGAGCTGTCAACTGCCAGGACCCAGTCACTACTTTCTATGGAGATCAATGCAGAGCATCCTCTCTGGCCATCCCGGGACACTCTCCTTTGAGGACTTCCTCCTTCCACACCTACCTCTGCCTCCTCTCTCTCTGGCTGCTGCTTCCTCCTTCAGCTCTCCTTGCCAATCTTTAGACCTAGGAGCCCTCAGGGTCCACAGTTGGATCCCTCCCCAAACATCAGTGTGCTGTAAACTGGAGAGATGTTCAGGGCTCCAAGCTACATGTGGCCTCTTGATGTGGGACATACAGGAACCTTACCCTCAACACAGCTGTACAACTGCATCAACTCCTGCCGTTCCCCCTCAAATTCCTGACTTCCAAAGGTGTCAATCCATTCCTCAGACTTTTTTCCCTCTCTCCCCCCCTAAGTCCTCTACAAGAGCCCATTTCTTACCTGTCCATTGCTCAGGTCCATCAGCCCTGGCCTGGACCCCACAGTAAGCGCCCCCCCCCCCCCAGCCTCCCTGCTTCCGCAATCTCTCCTCGAAGCAGACTAAGATGTCAGATGATATACCTCTGCTAGAAACCACTGGCTTCCCACAGTCCTGTGGCTAAGCATCCACTGTTTATCGTGGCCTGGGAGGCAGTCCGTGAGCTGCCTCCTGAGATCTGGCCTCACCACAGACCACAGGCCACAAGGCTCACGTGTTTACTGCAGCAGGCATGCCACACAGGTCTCCTGCTTCCCACACATATCAAGCCCTTTCTGTCTCAGAATCCAGCCCTCAGCACTTCCCGTGCCTAGAGAGCACTCTTTCCTGCTACTCTCTGTCCAAATGCTACCCCCACAAAGAGGTCCTCCCTCTCAGCCACCAAGAGGGGCACTACTTCTGTTACTTTTTTATTTCCTGGCCAGGCTGGTCTCCAAGCCCTAGGCTCAAGCAATCTCCTGCTCTGCCTCCTGAGTAGCTGGGACCACAGGGACGTGCCACAGTACCTGGCAATCTCCTGCCACTCTCTTCACATTCTTCATAGCACTTAGCATCACCTAATGATGACGTTACTGCTTCTGATGAATACCAACTACTGATGGGAAGATGAACAAAATGAGTCCCCTAAGACAAGGGTAGAGGCCTCACATGTTTCCCTCTGCAACCAAACCACCCGAGGTCTATCCTCAGCTAGGAAAAGAGGCCGTGCAACAACCTAAAGGGGAAGCCTAGCTGTGGTGGAGCCCGCAACACAATCTAGAAGGGCTTACTGCCCAGTCTTCCTCAGAGGGAGGAAGAACAACACTCCTGCTCAGGGGCTCACCTCTTGATCTGTTCCTCGATCTGTTTTACCAGCAGAGATTCGCCACCACTAAGTCCCCCAGGGCCTGGTGAAGCCCTGGGAGCCCCCTCGATAGGCTCAGTGGCTCCGTTGAGCTCCATTGAGCGGCCCAGAAGGGAACGCACACGCTTGGACCGCATGTCCAGGATGGTATCTGTGTAGCCCACCTCTTCCAGGTACCTGTGGGAGCAGAGCCAGTTCAGGTAACACATGAATTGAGCTACTCTGGCTGCTGGGGCCACGAAAAACCCAGCAGCCTTCTGAGGGGCCACCAAAGAGCAGGCGGCAATTTTTCAGAAGCAACCCCTGAGCAGCAGCTTGGCTTCTGATACTTCTCAATGGAAGCCCTGGTCCCCATGCACGCTGCTATGGCACAGTGTCCCCGACATGAAGGGGAGAGCCCACGTGCAGGAAAAGCCAGATGTCCACTGATGGACGCTAGGCAGAGGGTGACGAAGGCAGAGTGCCACAGAGATGGCTATGATCAGCAGCACAGCGAACATGGTACATGTTCCATGTTCCACGTGATTCCAGGGTTTATAAAAATGGAAAAAAAGAGTGTGAAGGTGTGTGTATGCTTTCATCACACACAGACACACACTTGTGCTTGCCTCCCGGATGCCTAGAAGACAGACATAAACTGAGCAACAGTGACCTCTGCAGGGGAGGCTCCAGGACACAAGAGTACACTTTTTTTCTGCAGTACTGGGGATGGACCCCAGGGCCTTGAGCATGCGAGGCAAGCGCTCTACCGCTGCGCTACATCCGCAGCCCACCAGAGAGCGCTGCAGACCGTTCTACTTACTTCTACACCTGAGCATTTATTACTTCTGCAACTTAAAAAACTGAAGCCAGCTGAGACTGGCCTAAAGGAAAAAGAAAAAGAAGAAGAGAAAAAGATCAAAAAGTCAATCATGGGTGTCTGCGGCTTCCAAAGTTAAGGGACAATACTGCCTTGCTGCTCTGCTAGAGGCCCCTTTGGGTGCCTGTGCCCTCCTTTGCTTGTCTCGTCTCTGATAAGTCCCCGGGGAGAGGGACAAGAGAGGGCGAGAAGAAGCCTGGCAACCTGGAAGGTAGGCTCTGGAGGTGACTGTAGGCGCTCCATGGATTTCTCAAGTGGTCTCTGCACCAGTGAGACAGGTACTGTGCCTGGCTCTCACTCTGTCTGTTTCACAGCCCTCTGGGGTTATTTGTGCCCACTTAAGCTAGCAGTGGTTTGCCGAGACTGAGCTGAAGACAGCCGAGGTCAGCATCCTGAGGTCTGTCACGAGTCCTAACCCTGAAACACCTCATGATGGATTGGCTCCCAAGATCTTTGGCTTTCCAGAAGGGTGCCTATTACATGGTGGTGATTTTTGTGGTGCTGGGGATGCACTCCAGGGCCTGGTTCAACACTTAAACCACACTCCACCCATGAAATTCTTAACCTTATGTAACCTAGCTAATTTATATGGAGGATTTGATAATACTTAGTCAAAGCATTACAAAGCCTAAGTGCAGCAGAAGGCGAGCCCTGGGTCTTAACAGAGCACACAGCACACTATTCGTGACCCAGGGCTCCTCTCTAAGTGTTGAGGCTGATAGGGGAGATGCCAACATGTACAGACAGGGTCACATTTCCTCAAAAATGGGCTTATTTACTTCTCAGGTATCCTGAACTGCTAAAATCTTTAACGTAACACAAATCCTGATCTGGCTGGGGGCTGGTAGCCCAACAATTCTGTCTGGGGCCTCTTTCCTCTCAGGAGGCAGGACAGCTCTCCGCCCAGAAGGCAAGCCAATAAGGCTCCCCTTCTCCGAGGTCCTGGGTTGAACCCACAGCACCCAGGTACTACTACCGCTATAATTTAATTTCACTCTTTAAAAAATATTTTTCCCCCAACATTATTCTCTTAAAAGGAAATGTCAGAGAGCCATGCAGGGTCAAGTTCGGGGTGTGGGAGGGTTCCCATGGGGTAATGGGTCATTCCAGCTTTGGCTGGGTGGGGTCCTGATAGTTCATGCCCCAGTGGGGACAGGAAGGACTGTAGACTCCTCGGGCTTATCTTCTGAGCCAAGTATGCTGTGTGTTTCATGCCCCATCCTGTCCCACCCCTCCCCCTCACTCACTGTCGCAGAAGCTGTCGCCCCTCCTTCCACACCAACGGGCTGTTCTCCAGGGTGACCGACTCCACAGGGCCATTGGAGACTAGCGAGAGGAAAGAGGAGGCCGGCTCAGTCAGGGCACAGATACTCTCTGTCACCCCTCCATCCTCTCACATCAAGTCTGAATCTGCCACCATCACAGGCCTTGTCCCCACTTCCTGAGTGTGCTCCACCCACTCTCCCACTCCAAGTGACTCCTCTCTTGGAAGCTCTCCTCACTGCTAGGCTCTTGACTGGCCACTGCCAACCACCCCCGATAATAGCAGAGCTGTGCCTCCACATGCACGGCTGGCTGTTGCTTTCTTATGCAAGGAGTGGGCAGTCTGGCTGCACTTCCTGGAACAGCTCTGAGAGCCTAGGAAAGCCTGCCTCCCATGCTACAGCTTTCACCTCTCAGGATGAGGTGAGGCTGGCTGGGAAACTTGCTCTGTGCATTGCTCATCAGGTATCCACTGGGCATCTATGAGGCTGGGCTAGATGCCTGGGCCACACCAATCAAGAGCTTACATCTTGGTAGAAGCATGGAATGAAATGATGACCTCCCGTAACCCTGCAGGCAAGGCCTTTACAGAGCCCTGGACCAAGCTCCCAGCATCACCAGCATAGCCAAGCACGCTGGTGCCCTTCCACTGGGTCTACCTTCACTGACTGGATACTAGTGCCTCACCTGAAAACATCCCCTCACTCCCAAGGGCATCTGATCCCTCCTTCCAGAAGCTTAAGCCACCAGTGCCCACAGAACAGGATCACATCTATTCTGCTCTCTGCTGTGGCCCTGTTCTGTGACAGGAAGCCAGTACATCACATATCAATTTTTGAGGGTAAATGACTGAATGACAGCCCAGTGCAAACACCACCTCTTCAGTAATGTCTTTCCTGTGCTTTCCACAGCATGCTATAAATAGTTCCACTCACTCTCCTAACAGGAGGAGGAGGAGGCAGGAGCTGCTGGGGCATCCATCATGTCCCTGAGGACAGCAGGATGGCAGACAGGTAGTGCTGGGCACCGTGTCTGACACAGGACTGAGGATGGGAAGAGACACTGAGGATGCAACTCCACCCCACTCTAGCCCTATGGCCACTGCTGCTTTTCACGGAGCAGAGTAAGAAAGTGCAGGCCATCTGCAACTTCTCTATGCCAAGCAGCTGCAGTGCTGGGGGTGGTCTAGGGAGGATGCAAGGGCGGGTACCTTGTTCTGACAGATCTGCTTTCTTCTCCCCCTGATTCAGGTCTGTCCCAAACTTCAGTTTATGATATTTGGCCCTAAAAGAGCAAATAACAAATGAGTAGAGAAGTGTAGACAGGGCAAGAGACCACCCTAGGAAGCCCAAGTCCCAGGGCCTCCTTCATTCATTCACTCCCTGCCCCACAGGCACCAGCTCTGAGATTCTCTGTTACGCTCCTCCTGAAGCCTCAGTTCCTTCCCAGAACCATGGCCAGCAACACCATCAGACTATGGCAAGAATAAGCAAGGTAGCAGCTGTCCAGAATTGGTGCACACAGTAGGTTTGCCATGGCCCCTAATGCTGCTGC
The DNA here is from genome assembly GCF_007827085.1 of Peromyscus californicus insignis. Classification (NCBI taxonomy): domain Eukaryota; kingdom Metazoa; phylum Chordata; class Mammalia; order Rodentia; family Cricetidae; genus Peromyscus; species Peromyscus californicus. The sequence goes on along the minus strand of NW_026294562.1, from coordinate 166,651,426 downwards.
TGGCATCTGAATCCCACCCACTACAATCTGCTTCACCCGATTCCTAGGGATGATGGGAAGAGGAAAGTAGAGAAACCTCCTTTGCTGGCAGGAGTATAGCTAGCAGCCCGCCAGCCTGTCTGGAACAGTGACCTCTCTGGAGGGGCAGGGCTCACCTCTCCTGCTTCAGCGCATACTCCAGCATCTTGATCCGCCGCACCAGGTCTGTCTTGAGATTCTCTTGGCCTTTCCTTTCGCCCTGGAGGAAAGCCACCTGAGCCTGGGACAGAAGAGAAAGGAGGACAACAGGGCTCAGGGTCACTGATGCTGTGTCTCCCTCCCCATTCAGACACGGCTTCAGCCCCTCCCCCACAGCAATGCCAGGGTTCAATGAGAGAGGACATGCTGGGCCCACCTCCAGGGTCTCTAGGTATATCACCTATGAAAGAGCTCAGTCTATAATCTCAGCACTTGGGAGGCTGAGGCAGAGGGATTGCTATGAGTTCAAGTCCAGTGTGGGCTAAGATAAGACTCTACCTTAAAAAAAAAGGAAGGCAGGCAGGGAAGCAAGCTGAGGAGGCATTTTTTTTTTTGGTTTTTCGAGACAGGGTTTCTCTGTGTAGCTTTGCGCCTTTCCTGGAACTCGCTTTGGAGACCAGGCTGGCCTCGAACTCACAGAGATCCGCCTGGCTCTGCCTCCCGAGTGCTGGGATTAAAGGCGTGCGCCACCACCGCCCGGCTTGAGGAGGCATTTTTAACCCAAGAAGCTCAAACAGGGGCAGCATGGCCTGACTTGGCTATGGCCTTCTGAGGAGTTACGTCAGGGATGGGTTGGGGGTGTTAAGCATTAACGGCCCTGGACTCCTCCCTCCTCCCATCAGCTGCTGTCCCTATGGTTGCTGGTGGAGGTGGTATCCCACTATTCCTTCAGAGCATCTGTTGCTGGAAGGCGTAGGAAGCTACTTCTGGCGCTCAGGGACAAGAGTAGGAGGCTGGGCTCAGCTCCCGCTACAATGCAGAAGCTGTTCGAAGCTTTATGCTGCCCAGGGCATGAGGAGATGTGCCACAGACATGGCATACAGTTCCTGCCAAGCTCTCCTCCCTGTCTGCTAGTTGGGCTGCCCTAGTCAGCTCCAGTCTGTCAAGAGGCCATTTAGAGACATTGGGCCAACAGCCTTCGAGGCACCCCCAATCATGTTCTGGAAGCCCTTCTACCAAAGCCCAGATCAGGGCTCTTGCTGGCTTTCCCAGAATGGCTCCACTGTTCCAGCCCAAGGCAGCCTGAGAGCCAGGTGTGGCTCTGCCGCTGATTTGCTGCAGATACTAAGTGGCTCATCCGGGCCTTCCTCTAAGAGAACAGAGCACGGGGCACTCTCTCATATGCAGCTCCAACCCACAATGAGAGCTGCTCTATCAGCCCCTGCCTTTGCCTCTCCTCATTTTCTCTCCCCGTCCACTAATTCAAAATCCCAGCTAGTTAAAGGGACCTAACCCTTGAACCAAGACCCATCAGGGAGAGGCTTGGGAGGCCAGGTCCTTGCAGACGGCTATCTTCCTGGGGCCCTGCTTCCCACATATCACAGGTCTCAAGTGCTTCCAGGGCTCCCCCAAAAGCTCACAGGCTGACCTGCCTGGTTTGTGCACTCATGCTGTTCATCCTCTCCTTGGGGCTAGCAAGGCCCTGGCCTATCTGCCCTGCCCTGTGCCCCAGGCTTGCTATCTCCCACCTCCCGTTTTACCCAGGGTTAACAGAGAACTGAGGCTGACCAGAAGTTAGGGAAGGGAGGGAGGGGAGCTGCAGGCAGACAGTCAACAGGGCAGGGCAGACTAAAGGTCCTTGTGCAAGGACAGCAAGGCGGCATCAGAATGTGAACTGGGACTAGTGAACAAAGTAGAGAAAGGGCCATGGGCCACAGAGATGAACAGGAAGAGCACAGGGAAGCCACAGGAGAAAGCTATAACCAGATGTGTGCACCAAAGTCATTACAACCACAATGTGGAGAACCAAGTGTGAATTTAGCAAAGCTCAAAGAAGAGGCACCCCAATAAAAGCAGCCGCTACAGAAACCCTGGGACTGGGCTGAGGTTGTTAAAGTGCTGGCCCAGCATGCATGAAGCCCTAGATCTGATCTCCAGCACCACATAAATTGGGGCATGGTAGCACGGATGCCGGTAATCTCGGCCAACACATGAACAAATAAATCCAATAAAGACTGCTTTAAACCCAGAAGAACTGAGACAGACCAGCTGAGTGGAGGCCTCAGGAGTGCCGTCTCAGTCTGCTGTCCTCTTCCCAGCAGTTCCTCTGGTAGAGAAGAGAGGACGGAGAACCAAGAAGATGTGGCTGAAGTGTCTTGGATTGGGGAAGTGTTGGCACTGGCCTGTCTCCTACATGGGGACACCAGGGGAGCCGGGAGCTAGAAGTGCCACGCCCTCCAGCCACAGGGCCCCAATACCCTGAGTTCCATCTTGGGGCTGCCGTCTCTCCCAGGCTGCTCCCCTAAGGCAGCATCCTCATGGAACACAGAGCTGCTCCTGCTGCAGATCTTCCTATCCTCCCATCCAGTGTGTGGCCTGGAGCCTATAGCTCACACAGCTCCTGACAGGGAGAGCTTCTACTGGTCCCAGAGTGCCCAGGAGGCTGAGGTTTCTCCCTGGAGCCTCATCTACTCTCTCCATTGCAAGAACATCAGGTTAGAGCTCTCCCCAGGGCTCCCTTCTCAGAAGCACAGAGCAGAGCCCCACAATCGACTTTATGCATGAGCACAGAGAGTTCTCTGCAGTCTCCTGAATAGAGTAGCCTCTTCTGCTGGTCTAGAAGGTTCTGAGGGGCAAGAGTCACATCATCTGCTCCTAAGAAGCCACCTATCCCAACACATTTCTACTTATTATCCAAGTGCACCTCCACTACTTCTCTGCTCTGAACTCTGGAATCTCTTGGCCAGCCCTCTTCCCACACATGTCCTGAGCACTGTATCATAAACAGCCAAGGCCAGCTTCGCAGTACCAACACTGCTCTTCAGAAAGTGTGAGCGCTGGACGGAAGAAAGGTGAGTGAGAAGGGAAGCTGCTTGCCAGAAATGTTGATGCACACCCATTACAAAGGATGGGATTATTCTTGTAATGGTGCAGACCTGTGATTCCAACACTCCAGAGGCTGAGGCATGAAGATTGCGAGTTTGAGGCCATCCTGGGCTAGAGTAAGACCTGACTCAAAAATAAAAAGGGGCCAAATGTGGTAACAAGAGTCTTTAATTCCAGCACTCAGGAGCTAGAGGTGTGTTAGTGTGTGTGTGTGTGTGTGTGTGTGTGTGTGTGTGTGTGTGTGTGTGGTGGTGAGGGTTATCTGTGAGTTTAAGGCCAGCCTGATCTACATAAGAAGTTCCAATACAGCCACAGCCACACAGCAAGACCCTGCCTCAACCCACATGGTGGAAGGAGAAAATCAACTCCTGCAATTTGTCATCTGACCTCCACAACAAACAAACTTAATTTTTAAAATTAAAATCTAGCCAGGTATAGTGGTGCACACCTTTAATCCCAAGACTTGGAAGCAGAGGCAGGTGAATCTCTGTGAGTTCAAGGCTAGTCTGGTCTACACAGTGAGTTCCAGGAAAGCCAAAGCTACATAGTAAGACCCTGTCTTGAAACAAAACAAACAAAAATAATAAAATAAAAATGTAAAAAGGAGTACAAAAGAGATCAATCATCATTTTTTAAAGACATCTACTTCACCACTCTGTCTCACACTCACACAGGATAAACTCAGTCATCAAAGCCGTATCTTGTGTGTGTATATGAATGCATGTATGCAGAAGCACCATTCCTCAGGCACACTTACCTCTCCTAGCCTGGAGCTCTTAGTGGGCAGGCATACTGGCCAGTGAGGCCCGGGAACCTGCCCATCTCTATTCTCCAATACTGGATTACAAGTGTGTGCCGCCATGCCTGCTCTTTACGTGGGTTCTGGGGGAATCAACTCAAGTCCTCACACTTGTCCAGCAAGTGCTTCACCAACTGAGCTGTTTCTTGAGGCCTCAGAGATATTTCTGACAGGTTTGGAAAGGTGGAAACAACCTAAAAGTCCATTGACAAGGGTCAAAATAAATAAGCTATGGTCTAAATACCCACGGGAATACTATGCCGTTATCAAAAAAGAGCTCTCTGTGCTGACAGGAAAAGGAGACTTGATGAAGTCACAAAGTGGTATAATTCTAGCCCATCCCATTCATTCTGTGCATGTACACACACACACACACACACACACACACACACACACACACCCCTGATGTTTGACTTACAATGTAACAAAAGGACAAAATGATGACGCTGGAGCCTCTTACAAAGTACGCTCCACGAGTTCCACAAAAGGTTACTAAGTGAGGGGACAGACACATACCTCTCATTAAGAGGTAGCACACACCTGTAATCCCAACACTTAGAATGCTGAGGCAGGAGAATGGCAAGTTTGAATTGAGCTTGGGCTATACAGCAAGGGGGGGCGGGGTAACACTGTCAAGTTCCAGAGGACAAGATTCAGTCCTCAGTCTGCTTTGAGGGCTTGGGTGACCTGCCAAGACCTCTAAGCTTCCCTGGAGACTTTTCTCACCTATGCTGAGTATCAGAGAGGGGAAAGATCAGCACTGCCACTCACTGCTGTGATCCTCAGTATTCGCCTGCCTTCCCCAAACCCCGATCCTCCTCTGCTTGTTAAAACAGAGAGGAAGGGATCCCATCTTCCCTTCTCAGAGTGCTACAAGAATTAAGTGATATCATGTACCACAGTACTTAATACAGTGTCCAGCACATAATATGCCCTGAACAAATAGCAGCTGCTGTCATTATTGCTGAGTGAGGTAATGACATTGGCCCTGTCTACATAATGGGGTATTGAGAAGATCTGATGAGATGTATGCTGGGAAAGAGCCTTAATTAGTTAGAGTTGGGCACAACACGAGGAGCAATTACATAAGGATTTCTCTCCCACCACAGCCTCAGCTACCACCAGCTAAGGATAGGAGGAAAGCAGGATGTTCTCTTCATCCATCCCATGGACAAAATTCGAATCAGTCACTTATTTGGAGCCCTACTTCAATTAGACAGGAACGAGGCACACTGGAAACACAAAGATGGACTGCCAGAAGCCAGGTATTGACTATTTCTGTTAACATCCCAGCCTAGGAACCATTTGACTCCTGGTGGCCCGTCCCTGAAGGCCTTCAAGTGCTCACCTTTCTGATTCGTAGATCTGAAAGACCACTACCCACCAACAGTACCTTGTTCAAGGTCACAGAGCCCAGCCCAACTCCTTCCTATTCCATGAACCATCACCTGGCACGTTTCTTCTCCACAAACCATCAAGCCCCTTTTCAGGACCTTGCACAGATACTTCTCTCATGGAGGTCCCCCTCATGCTGTCTCTCCCCCTAACTCATCACCCAAAGGCACCTCGGTTCCTCCTCACTGGGTCCATCACAGGTGCGCTTGTCTTCACACTGGATCTATCCAACCAACGTCCCTACAGTTCAGAGCTTCCTACCTAACATCCTTACATCCTTCATACCAGAACCATCGCTCTACTGCCTCCAAGACCCCAGACTGTCGCTCTCCACCCTCAAGCTCCCCTCGGGATTCCTAAAATACGTCCTCTGCCCACTCCGTGATTCCACCCAAACGGTCCCTTCCCTACATGGTACCCACACATCCCCCAAAGTGTCCTTCTTGGATACTTCATCCTGGGACACCTCCCATAAACCTCCCTCCCACCCTCATCGGTCCTCACGCGGCCACTTTTCAATCCCTCCAGGCCAGACACTCCCCTCAAGGTACCCATGCCAGCTCTCAAGACTTCTCCTCCTCACTCTCGGCATCCAGTAAGTGTCAAGAGTGTGTCACCCCAAAAGGGGCCTCGTCCATCCCACCCTGGCGGCTAGCATCTGGTTAGGATTCGGATGCGAGGCGTTTTTATTCACGCAGACCCCCCATGCACGTTCTCAGCGCCCTGTCCCCGAGGACCCCGACTCGCGCCGCTCGGGCACCCCTCGGCTTGGGCCCGTCACTCCCACTCGGGGCTGCTCCCGGCCCGCTCCGCCCGGCTCCGCTCCTCGGGCCGGTCCGGGCCCGCGTCCCGCCCCGAGGCCCCGGGGACCCCGCCGCCGGCCCGTCGCCGTCCCCGCCCGCCCCCTCCCGGCCGTCCCGGCGGCCATTGCTCCAAGATGGCGGCGGCGGCGGCGGCGGCGGCGGCGGCGGCGGGTGAGGCGAGGCCGGGGCCCGGGGCGGGCCGGGGCGGGCCGGGCCGGGGGGCGCGGGAGGGCGGCGGCGGCGCTCACCTGCAGCTCGGCGCGCTCGGCCTCCCAGCGGGCCTTCTCGGCTTCGAAGCGTGCCCACTCGTGTTGGATAAAGTGCAGGATCCCAGGCAGGCTGAGGGGCTCCGGACCCGCCGTGGGGCCCGGGCTGCCGCCACCGCCACCTCCTTTACCTACCGGGCCGGGCCCGGGAGCAGGGCTGGAGGCCGGGGCCGCCGCTGTCGGATTGGGAGCCGTGCCCGAGCCCAGAGGGCGGCAGGAGGAGGCGGCCGAGGCGACCGCGGCGGCCGCTCGCTCCTCCATCATGGAGGCCCCGGGGCCGGCCCGCGCGCCCGCTGTGCCTCGCGCGCCTGCGCCGACGCGCAGCTTCGCACATCCACACCCCCCCCCACCGCGCGTGCGCGCGTGCGCGCGACCCCGCTCCCGCTCCCGCTCCCGGCGGGCGAGGGGAGCGAGCGGAGGCGAGCGCAGAGCTGGGCGCGCGCCTCGCCCACCCGGGGCTCGACCCCGATGGTGTGCGCGCGCCGGGGTGCGGATAGGGGAGCGAGCGGGAGGGGATGCCTCAACTTATATGCAAAGGACCTAGGGCCCCTGGCCATCGTCCCCCTTGCAAGAGTGAGACGGCAAGGGACTTCTGCCTTCTCCCCAGTGTCAGAGCCCTATTCCCCTCCAGATGCAAATACCAACCCCCATCACTTTCACTCATTAAGAGGGGGAAAAAAAAGAAAGAAATAGACGACCTGGGGTGATTTGGGGAGTGGGATCCGTCCTGAGCCCTGACCAAGTCTGTTGTCATAGCAACCCCTTCCAACCTGGAGACCTCTTCCAGCCCCCTCCCATTTTGCGTACGTGGAGCCCCGAACCTCTACTATCATTGCACCAGGAGGAGGTTGCTAAGGTAACCCAAGTCCCTGGTGGTTCTTCTGACCCTATCCTCATCAGTTACTATGGCAACCTCTCCTCACCTAGTGCTCAGGTAGAAAAGAACCCAGCCCCAAAGACATTCCTCTAAGAAGAATGCCTCAGCCCCACCCCTCCCCCAGCCAACCCAGTTGGCATTACCATGGTAACCATCTCCCCTTCCCATATGGGAGGTCTGTGGACAAACCAACCAGGTGTTTTTATTTAGAGGAGAAGTGCTGCTGTGGGACAGTTGCTATGGCTACAGGACCTGGACCATTTCCAGGGAGATGAGAAACAGCCAAAGCCATGCCCTGGTTACTATAACAGGGCAATCTCCCACCTTCTAGTGATCCAGAAAGATAGGGGATGTTTTAGGATTATCTCCAAAGGATGCATGTGTCTAGGGAAGAGGTTGTCATGGTAACAGCTGCTGTCACGTCTGCCCTTGGACACCATCATGGAAGAAGGATAGTTAGATCTGATAACTGATACACCTTCTACCCATCCACCCCACTCCTGAGACAATTGAAGTGGTAACCCAGCTTATGGACTTCAAACAGAAAAAAAAAGAGTCCTCGACTTGTTTTTCGGGTAGGATGAAATTGAGCTTTGTTGCATGGAGTTGGCTCATTTGAGGTTTTCTGGTTCCTCCCTCAGCAGAGCAGATGACTCAAGGTGGAGCCACCCTCCTTGATCACCCTCAGCCTGAAACCTAGGGAGGTAAGAAGTCCCCTTGACGTCACAAGAATCACATAGACACTGCCCTTTCTGTGTCCTTAAAGGCTTTCCTGCACACACCTCCTTTTAGTACCTACCTGGGTGACGAGGCTCAAGCCAAATCCAAGTGATACACTTACATACACCTTAAAAATATCACATATTGCCGGGCGGTGGTGGCGCACGCCTTTAATCCCAGCACTCGGGAGGCAGAGCCAGGCGGATCTCTGTGAGTTCGAGGCCAGCCTGGTCTCCAAAGCGAGTTCCAGGAAAGGCGCAAAGCTACACAGAGAAACCCTGTCTCGAAAAAACCAAAAAAAAAAAAAAAAAAAAAAAAAAAAAAAAAAAAAAAAATATCACATATTTATAGTGTGTGCATGTGCATGTGTAAGAGGTCGGAGGACAACTTGCTGGAGTTGATTCGTTCCTTCTCTTGTGTGGGTCCTGGAAATCAAATTCAGGTCAGACTCGGTGTCACTTTTACCTGCTGGGCCATCTCAGACTTCATGCACTGTTTTGTTGTTGTTTTTTGTTGGTTTGGAATTTTTCTGACAGTCTCACGTAGCCCAGGCTAGCCCCAAATTCAAGGATGACCTTGAATTTTTAATGCTCCTGCCTCCACCTCCCAAGAGCTGTGATTACACACCACTTCTAGCATATAAGATGTTGGAGTGGGGGATGGAAAGCCAGTAAGATCTCAGCTTCACTCTCCCTTCCCTGTGTTACTCACTAATGCCCCCTGCTGGTCTCCTAAGTTGTTTTGGTTTGCCTGTCTTCTCAGGACCACAGAACACAGATCTCTGAACACAGGGTCTGGGATTGGGATTGGGGTTGGGGCTGACGACGTAGTTTAGCTGGTAGAGTGCTTGTGGAAGATGGTGGTGCATGCCTGTAATCCCAGCCCAGCCCTTGGTAGGTAGAATCATCCTCAGCTATATCCCTAATTCAAGGTCAGCCTGGCCCACATTGAGACCCTGTCTCAAAAACACCCTGGCACAGAGTACTTGGTAAGTACCCACTTGATATACTGACTTCAGTTGATAAGTCATGTGGCATATTCAGGCCCCTCAAGCACCTGTCTGTCAGCTGAGCTCTGGAAGAGATGTAGTGAAAGAATTGGGCTATGTGATTGATGGCAAAAAAAAAAAAGAACCAGAGTTGGGTGGACATAGTGGCATATGCCTGTAATCCCAGCAGTCAGAAGGGCAAGAGTTTCTTAGTTTAAAGCCAGCCTTCAATACACAGTGAGATCCCATCTCACAAAGCAAGATGATTTACTAGGGTTTTTCAGTTGTGTGTGTGTGTGACAAGGTCTCATTGTGTACACCAGGCTGGCCTCAAACTCATAGCTTTCTGCCTTTCCCCTTGTTTCTGCCTCTAGAATACTGGGATTAAAAGTGAGTACCACAGCCGAATGGTTGTGGCGCACACCTTTAATCCCAGCACTCAGGAGGCAGAGCCAGGTGGATCCCTGTGAGTTCAAGGCCAGCCTGGTCTACAGAGCGAGATCCAGGAAGGGCGCCCTGTCTCGAAAAACCAAAAAAAAAAAAAAAAGTGAGTACCACTGTGCCCTTTGGTTTACTGGTTTGAAGTAGGATTCCAGAACTAGCTTCTTGCCTCATGTCCCATGTTCCTCTTCTCTGCCGTGTGACTTTGAGCAAGTGACTTCACCTCTCTGTGCCTCAGCTTCTTCCTCGCTTTATTTTTATTTCAGTGTTTTGCCCGCCCGCATGTCTGTGTACTAACTACATGCATGCCTGGTGCCCATGGAGGCCAGAAGAGGGCACCAGAGCCCCTGGAACTGGAGTTACAGACAGTTGTGAGCAGCCTTGTGGGTGCCAGGAATCGAATTCCAGGACTCTGGAAGACAACCAGTGCTCCTCACTGCTGAACCATCTCTCCAGCCCTGTTTTGTGTTTGTTTGATTGGGATTTACCCCCTCTTCTTTACTGTACCGGGGATGAAACATTTTAATGCTGTGCAATTATGCCGCTAAAAGCCACACCCTTGGTGGACTCCTCGATGGTGAATTCTAGGCTAGGCTTCTATTGCTAAGCCATGCCCCCAGCACTCTTTAAAATAAAAATGAAAACAGGGCCCGTAACCCTGGCTGTCCTGGAATTTGCTATGTAGACCAGACTGGCTTTGAACTTATGGAGATCCACCTGCCTCTGCCTCCTGAGTGCAGGGGTTAAAGGGCAGCAGCTGTTGCCTCTTTCCTCCTCCTCTTCCTGCTTTTGGGTTTTTGTTTTGTCTCTTGAGGCAGAAAGTCTTACTATGTAGCCAATGCTCTCCTTGAACTCTCCATCCTGCTTCTGCTTTTCTGAGGGCTCTTTTGTTTTATTTTGTTTTTCGAGACAGGGTTTCTCTGTGTAGTTTTGGTGCCTGTCCTGGATCTCGCTCTGTAGACCAGGCTGGCCTCGAACTCAGAGATCCACCTGGCTCTGCCTCCCTAGAGCAGGGATTAAAGGTGTGCGCCACCACTGCCCGGCTTGGACTACTGCTTTTAAAAACTGTGATCAAATACACATAACATCAAATATATCATCTTAACTAGCCTTGCACACACAGCTCAGTGGTACATTTACAACTATGTGGTGTCCCACATCAGTAAACTCAACAATGGGAGGTAGCTGCAGAAAGATCCAACCTAGAAAGTCCTGGAGGGCAAGTGCTGAGATCAGATCCAGGAAGAGGGTTTGAGGGTTTGATGGAGGGGCTGCCGACAACCTGCTCCAGTCTCCCTTTTCATCCTATCTCCCCAGGATGCCTTGGACGTCCCCGGTAGGGTCTGACATCGGGCCCCATGCGGCTCACCCGCTGCTGGGCTGCCCTGGCGGCCGCCATCATCCTCAACCTCCTAGTCTTCTTTTATGTGTCGTGGCTACAACACCAACCCAGAAACTCCCGGGCACGGGGCCTCCGCCGTACTCCCGCCACTGGTCCCCGTGTCACCGTCCTGATTCGGGAGTTTGAGGCCTTTGACAACGCGGTGCCGGAGCTGGTGGATTCCTTCCTGCAGCAGGACCCAGCCCAGCCCGTAGTGGTAGCGGCCGACACGCTCCCTTACCCACCCCTGGCCTTGCCTCGCATCCCCAACGTTCGCCTGGCGTTGCTCCAGCCGGCCCTGGACCGGCCAGCCGCGGCCTCGCGCCCAGAGACATACGTGGCCACCGAGTTCGTGGCCCTGGTGCCTGATGGAGCGCGGGTCGAGTCCCCAGGCCACCTGGAGCGTATGGTGGAGGCGCTCCGGGGGAGCAGCGCGCGACTAGTAGCCGCCCCAGTGGCCACCGCCAACCCTGTGCGGTGCCTAGCACTGAACGTCAGCCTGCGGGAGTGGACTGCGCGCTATGGTCCAGCGCCCAGCGCGCCCCGCTGCGACGCCCTGGATGGTGATGCTGTGCTGCTGCTGCGCTCCCGAGACCTCTTCAACCTCTCGGTGCCCCTGGCGCGGCCTCTGGCCACCAGCCTCTTCCTGCAGACCGCCCTACGGGGCTGGACAGTGCAGCTGCTGGACTTGACCTTCGCCGCAGCGCGCCAACCTCCGCTGGCCACGGCTCACTCGCGCTGGAAGGCGGAACGCGAGGGGCGCTCGCGGAGGGCGGCGCTACTGCGCACACTGGGCATCCGCCTGGTGAGCTGGGAGGGCGGGCGGCTCGAGTGGTTCGGCTGCAGTAAGGAGAGCGCTCGCTGCTTCGGGACAGTGGCGGGCGACACACCCTCTTACCTGTACGAGGGACGCTGGACACCGCCCTGCTGCCTGCGCGCGCTGCGCGAGACTGCCCGCTACGTGGTGGGCGTGCTGGAGGCGGCAGGCGTGCGCTACTGGCTGGAGGGCGGCTCGTTGCTGGGTGCAGCCCGCCACGGCGACATTATCCCTTGGGACTACGACGTAGACCTGGGCATCTACCTGGAGGACGTGGGCAACTGCGAGCAGCTGCGGGGCGCCGAGGCTGGCTCAGTAGTGGACGAACGCGGCTTCGTGTGGGAGAAGGCGGTGGAGGGCGACTTCTTCCGAGTGCAGTACAGCGAGAGCAACCACCTGCACGTGGACCTGTGGCCCTTCTACCCCCGCAATGGGGTCATGACCAAGGACACGTGGCTGGACCACCGGCAGGATGTGGAGTTCCCGGAGCACTTCCTGCAGCCGCTAATCTCCCTGCCGTTCGCCGGCTTCATGGCACAGGCCCCTAACAACTACCGCCGCTTTCTGGAACTCAAGTTCGGGCCCGGCGTCATCGAGAACCCTGAGTACCCCAACCCTGCACTCTTAAGCTTGACAGGTGGCTGAAACCCTGGTGCTTGTGTCTGGTGCTGGAGCACAGCAGGGTACAGGAAGCTGTTCTTTGCCTTTGGAGGTCCTGTGGATCTGGACAAGCTTGTTTGATTGGGCAGTGAGGCTGAGCACTGGAGAAAAAAAGAGGTGAACTTGCCAAGGAAGACTTGAGGGAGCCCACAGGAAAAGTCCAGCTTTGGCAGGAACCCTGCCGAAGATTGAAGCAACATACAGATTCTTAAACCATGAGCTGGGGCTGTGTGTGGAGACCTCCTAGCCCATCCTGGTAATGGAGGAAAGTGGTGGCCTTTGATGGACAGGCCCAGGGATTAGAGCCCATCCGCAGGGCTTCGCATAGTCTCTGCCCTGTATTCCAGAGCCCTAGGCCCTTGGAAAGTGAGGTGCGGAGGACAGACCAGCCAGCCTCAGTCTACCACGTACAACTTAGGAGGCCCTGGACCAGTCTTGCTTTCTGCCTGTGTCCTCTCAGATACTGAATACCTCTGTTGGTGTCTAGAACCCTCAGGATCCTTGACTGAAGTGTTTGCTTCCTCCACTGGAGGGCGCATCTGAGCCGCTCCTCTTCGTCTTTGATGACTGCCAGCTTCTCTGCTCCATAGCCATCTTGGGGTGGCTCTGGGTGGTGGGGCAGCACTGGCCACCTCCTCTCCTCCTTGAATGGGGCACTTTCTTTGAGAGCGCTGCGTGAGGTAGCTGCTGCTTCTAACCCCTTCGTGCACCTGGAAGACTAGCAGGGCTCTGGTTTGGGATCCTGGCTGACATACTTATCACCTCTTTCAGTCCTCTGCACCTGCTTCCCCCCTTGCCAGGAGGGGTAAAGCTTTGCCATAGCTCACAGTTACAGAGCGCTTACTGCGGCCCAGGCATACGCACAAATGGGTTTATCCTCACTCTTATCCCCTTAATTGACAGCTGCTAATACATCCATTTTCCAGGGAGGATAACTGAGGCCAAAATGGCAGTTATTTGCCCATGACCAGAGAGTTTAGAAAGTGGCCAATAGGAGACTTGAATTCAGTCCATCATTTCACGGCCCTCCTTATGTCCTGCTCCAGAAATAGTACCCAAGTGGGGCCTTGCAGTGGTTGCGCCATTTAACAGGTTAAAAATAACTTTCCTTATCTGATTATGCATATAAATCATGTTCAAACCACTATTACCAGGCTGTATATTGTTAAATAAGGCTTAAATTATGTTACTTTAAAATTAAAAAATTCAAGATGAACAAAGCCTTTTGTTTTCTTGCTTCAAGGATTTGTTCCACACACTTCCTGGATGTGTGCTCTCCCCCCTCCATTTGCTTTATTGGGAGGAGCAGGGGTTTGAGACAGGGTCTAACTTTGTAGTCTAGGCTGGCTTCAAACTTAGGATCCTTCTGACTCTGACTCTGGAGTGCTGGGATGGGAGGTGTGTACCAAAATGTCTGGCCCAATGGAGGATGTTTGTTGTTGTCCTTTGACCCAAGGTCTGTCCTTGTTGTGGATCCCAGGTTGGCCTGCAATGTGTAATTCTCCTGCCTCAGTCTCCCAGGTGCTGGGGTTGTAGATACGTGCCCCTGCACTCTGGTCCTGATTTAAAAAACAACACAGGGCTAGGGATGTAGCGCACAGGTTTATCTAGCCTGCACAGGCCCCAGGCTTGACCACCTGTACCACAAAATAATACTAGCTAACTATTAAAGCACGGGATGCCAACATGGCTGTATGTATTTGCAATCTTGGCTGTTTAGGAGGCGGAGGCTGGAGTATTTCCAGCCCAGGAGTTCAAGGCCAGCCTTCAACACAGCAAGACCCCATCTCAACCAAACTAAAGGAACCCCCCAGAAGTGGTGGTGTCTGCCTACAACCTCAGCCCTTGAGAGGTGGAAGCAGGGGGAACAGGACTTCAAGGCCATCATCAACTACATGGACAGTTCCAGGCCAGCCTGGGCTACAGGTGACCATGTCTCAAACAAAACAAACAACAACAACAAAAAAAAAAACTACTGGGCCAAGCATAGTGGTGCACTCCCTTAGTCCCAGCATTCGGGAGGCAGAGGCAGGAGGATCTCTGTGAGTTCGAGGTCAGCCTGGTCCACGGAGCAAGCTCCAGGATCGCCAGGACTACACAGAGAAACCCTGTCTCAATCAAAAAAAAAAAAAGGCAGAAGAAAGCAAGCAGGCTGAACAAGCCATAGAGAGCAAGCCAGTAAGCAGCACTCCTCCGTAGCCCCTGCCTCAGTGCCCGCCTCTGTTCCTGCGCTGGCTTCCTTCAGTGATAGATTGTGACCTGAGAGTTGTAAGATGAAATCAACCCTTTTCTCCCCAAACTGCTTTTGGTCATGAAGTTAGGTTTTTTTGTTTGTTTTGTTTTGTTTTTCTGAGACAGGGTTTCTCTGTGTAGCCCTGGCTGTCCTAGAACTCACTCTGTAGACCAGGCTGGCCTCGAACTCAGATCCACCTGCCTCTGCCTCCCGAGTGCTGTGCGTGCACCAGCACACTCGGCTAGGTAAAGAAGCTATTGAAGGACATCCTGAGGTCACAACCGAGCAAACCCTCTCCCATACAATGAAATAACAACAACAACAACAGTAATAATAATGATGATGATGATGATAATGTCAGTAAGAAGGCTCAGCAGGTAAAAACAGCTTGTTGCCAGCCTGATTGGCTCCCCAGGCCCCACCTGGTGAGGAAGCGTGCATGCCCTTCCCCAGTAAATTAATAAAGACTGTGTGAATTTACTACTTCACCAACTATCAGCAGAAGAGAAATTATTTCTGCATTTGAATAATCTATACATCCAGATCAGACCAACTGAATGTTAGCCGTCCGTGCAGGCAAAAATGCTACTGATCTACGCCCCACATTGAAGTCTCCATGGTAAACACAGGGCCCTCTGTGAGGCTCTAACCGCCTCTGGATTTTCCAGGAAGTGCAACACCCATGTAGAATGAGGGAAGCTTGTGTCCGCTTTCATCAGAGACTTGGCCAGGGCCTGCCCATCACCTCAGAAAATCTTGTTGCCCACAGCACTTGGCAATTGGCCCCCACACATCTTCCAGCACATTTGAAGCTGCTCGTTTAGTGAGTATCAGGGTCAGACAAGCGCCTGGGGTTTCAGGAAGTGGGGGGGAGGCGCACACATTTACATATTACAAATGACCAGCCTTTCGGCTGGGTCTGTAGTCAGTGGCTGAGTGGCAGAGCGCTTGCTTAGCATGCAGAAGGTCTTAGACTCAACCCCCAGCACTTAAGGAGGGAGAGGCAGAAGAAGCAGGAGTTCAAGGGCAACCTTGACTACATAAAAAATTCCAGGCCAGCCTGGGCTACACATTGAGTTCTCAGCTAGTCTAGGCTACAAAGCAAGACCCTGTCTCAAAAAAAAAAAAAAAAAAAAACCAGGATCAGAAGGAGAGAACTGAGATTTGTCCTCTGACCTCCGAATGCACGCCACATGCACAAAAATCATTAAGTGTAAAAAAAAAATTAAAACAGAAATCAAGTGACTAGAATAGGTGATGGGTGGGTAAGGGATGCATGAGATGGGGGTGGGGGTTGGATTAAAGATCCTCAGAGAAGACCTTGCTGAGATGACATTTGAACAAAGATTTGAAAGAGATGAAGAAAGATCCAAGTAGAGATCTGGGCCAAAGGTGTCTAGGGGAAGGACCAGCCAGAGAAAGGGCTCTGGGGCAAGAGGCAGCCCGGCATAAGCAAGAAATAACTAGCAGGCAAGACCGGGTCAGGGGGCTTGCCACCAAGCCTGAGACCCGAGTTCAAGCCCCAGACCCCACATAGTGTAGGGGGAAAACTGACACATTCACACACATACATTGCACACATATCTGCATGCGCATGCCCACAAACATGTATGCACACACACAGATAGATAGATAGATAGATAGATAGATAGATAGATAGATAGATAGATAGATAGATAGATAGATGCACTTTTTTTTTTTTGGTTTTTTTGAGACAGGGTTTCTCTATATAACAACCTTGGCTGTTCCTGCGACTCATTCTGTAGACCAAGCTAGCCTCGAACTCACAGATTCACCACACCCACTTTCTGTGAGTCCTGGGGATTGAACTCAGATCATCTATAGGCCAGCCTGATCTACAGAGCAAGTTCTAAGACAGCCAGGGCTACATAGAGAAACCCTGTCTCGAAAAACCAGAAGAAAAAAAAAAAGAGTGGTGACGGGACTTAACGATGGATGGATATGGTCAACATATATTGTATACCCTTCAGAAATTGTCAAATGATAAGTAATAGATATTCTAAAAAAAATTTTTAAAGAAAGAAATAACAAAAGCTGGAGGGATGCTGAGGCCTGGAGTTTCAGGCCAGCTAGGACTATGGAGTGAGACCTTGTCTCAAAAGAAACAAATCCAAACCAACAAAAAGAGAGACCAGTGCGGCTGGAGTGTGTGTGGGTGGGTGGGTGGAATAAGCTGCTGAAGGGGGATGCTGCAGAGGCCTCGAGGGCTGTGAACAGCCTGACGAGACACCTCTGAGCAGCGAACGGGAGCTCCCAGAAGTAGGAACTGATGCCCTCTTGTGGACATATGGGGAACAGCTCAACCGGGAGAGCCCTGAGGTTGGGAGTCTCAGAAGCCAAGGGTCAGACGGACCAGGGAAGCGGCCAGTGTGGGAGGTGACAGGAGCCGGGTGTGGAGTTCTTTCGAGAGCAGGAAAATGTGGTGTGTGGTAGCTTGAGTATGAGACATGAAGGGCCGGGGCTGCAGCTCAGTTGGTGGAGGGTTGCCTAGGAGATACAGTGCCCTGGGTTTGGTCCCCAGTGCCACATAAAACTGGGCACAGGGTCACATGGCTGTAATCCTAGCACTCAGAAGGTGGAAACAGGAGAGGCAGAAATTCAAGGTCAGCCTCAGCTACATAGTACCAGGCAAGCTTGGGTTAAACGGGACACCGTCCAGGAAAAAATAAAAAGGAAGGAAGGAAGGAAGGAAGGAAGGAAGGAAGGAAGGAAGGAAGGAAGGAAGGAAGGAAGGAAGGAAGGAAGAAAGAAAGTCCCCCGAGCCAAGCATGGTAGTGGACATCTGTAACCCTAGCACTCAAGAGGATGGAAAGTTCAAAACCAACCTGGGATACATAGCCGGAACCTATCTCCCAAGGAAGAAAGAAAGAAAAAGAGAGAGAGAGAGAGAGAGAGAGAGAGAGAGAGAGAGAGAGAGAGAGAGAGAGAGAGAGAGAGAGAGAGAGAGAGAGAGAAAAGAAGAAGAAGAAGAAGAAGAAGAAGAAGAAGAAGAAGAAGAAAGGGAGGAGGGAGGGAGGGAGGGAGGAAGATAGAAAGAGAGAGAGAAAGAAAAGAAAGAAAGAAAAAGGAAGGAAGAAAGAAAGGAAGAAAAAAAGAAAGAAAGAGAAGGGGAAAAAAGAGCCTACTATGTTACAACAGTTTGAAACCACTGATGTAAAGTTATTGTCCACATGTCACAGAATTCAATCTTGGGATTGAACCCAGGATCACATGCATGCTACTCAAGAAGCAGCGTCTGCCGTCTGAGCTGCATCCCTGCCTACTCCTCTTCTGAGGCAAGGTCTAATGTAGCTTAGGCTGGCCTAGAACTCACTGTGTGAGGCCTAGCCCTCCTGACCCTCCTGCCTCTGCCTCCCAAGTACTGAGGTTATAGTATAGCATGCACGTACTACCATGTGTATTCTCTCTCTCTCTCTCTCTCTCTCTCTCTCTCTCTCTCCCACACGCTCATGCAGTTGGGGGGTGGGTCGTTCAGAGGACAATGTGCTGGAGTTGGTTCTGCCCTTCATTCCGTGGGTCCTTGGAACGGAACTCAGATCATCAGTCTTAGCAGTAAGTGCCTGTACCCAATGAGACATGTCACTGGCCCTAGGTTGTTATTTGGGCTTTGTAAAGATTTTATGTGTCTGAGTGTTTGGCTCGTGTGTATATATGTGCACAGCATATGTGTGTGTGTGTGTGTGTGTGTGTGTGTGTGTGTGTGTGTGTGTGTGTGTTTGTGTGTGTGTGTGGTGCCTGCAGAGGCCAGATCCCTTGGAACTGGATTTACTGATGTCTGAGCTGCCCTGTGGGTGCTGGGAACCAAACTCATGTCCTCTACAAGAGCTGCCAGTGTTCTTAACCACTGAGCCATCTCTCTAGCCATGCCCCCCACCTGGTTTTTGTTTGTTTGTTTGTTTGAGACAGAGTCTCACTCTATAGCCAAGGCTGGCCTCAAACTCACAGCAATCCTCCTGGCTCAGCCTTCCAATTGCTAGTGTCTCTTCAGGAGCTTTCTCTTGGTAGCCCAAGGTGCCCATGTACTGGGGATCCTTCTGCCTCCGCCTCCCACGTGCTGGGATTACAGGCACATGCGCCATACCTAGCTCTGTTAAAATGCTCTTACACTTTTATTGCAACACAATAAGGATTAGGACCTAACAGAAAAGGCATTTAAAAGCCCAGTTCCACACGGCTTCAACATCAAACTCATCAGCACTGTTTGTGTATACCACAGGATGGGGCATGGAGTCAGGTATGAACCATAACGACCGCGGGGAAGTAATGTCCAAAACCATGCTGAATAGACTCAAGATTCCTCCATCCTAAGACCCAGGTCGGTGGAAGATCTAGGAAAATGGAACAAGTCAACAGAGTGACCTAGGGTAGGGAGGACAGCAGCCCTGTCTAACACTAGACATGCAGAGGTCAGGACCCCATTGAAACAGGTGCCGGACTGCAGCAGAACGCACAGCCTGCACACACACACACACACTAGCCTTGACAGCAGCACAGCTGGGTATGTGGCACACACCTGTAATCCGGGCACTTGGGAGGCTGAAGCCATAGGGTCTGGAGCTTCTGTCCAGCATGGGTTAAATAGGTGAGTAGCCCCCCAAAAACAGCAAGACTCTGAGTGACATAGCAGATTTTAGGTTTCCAAGAGAAAGAAAAATAAAAGAGCAAATCAAAGCCAGGTGACTGGTCGATACCTTAATTCCACCACTGGGGGATGCTGAGGCAGGAGGATTGCTTTGTTTGAGGTCAGCTTGGGATACATAGGAAACCCTACCTCAAAAAAAAAAAAAAAAAAAAATCCTAAAATGGAGGGTGTAGTGGTGGCTCAGCAGTTACAAACACTTGTTGCTCTTGCAGAGAATCCAGGTTCAGCTCCCACTACCACCATGGAGAATTACAACCATCTGTAACTCCAGTTCCAGAGGCCCCAATGCCTCCTCTGACCTCTGTGGGCAGCAGGCATGCACATGGTGTAGATACGTGCACACAGGCAGAACATTCATGCACAGAAAATAAATCTAAAGATACAAAAAAAGTCACAACAGATGGGAGGGCTGGAGAGATGGCGCCTCAGGCAGTTAATATTTGCTGATTGTGCCAGGCGGTGGTGGCGCACGCCTTTCATCCCAGCACTCAGGAGGCAGAGTTCAAGGCCAGCCTGGTCTACAAAATGAGTTCCAGCACAGCCAGGATTGCTTCTCAGAGAAACACTGTCTCAAGCCCCCCCCCCCCCCCGAAAAAAGAATATTTGCTGTGCTTACGGAAGACATGGGTTTGGTTCCCAGCACCCACATCAGAGTGCTCACACACACACCTACATGTAACTCCAGCTCCGGAATATCCTCTGCAGTTATGAACACACATGGTATACATTCACACAGACACAGATACACATAAAAATGAATCATGGGCTGGGCATGGAGGCAGAGGCAGGCAGATCTCTGCTAGTTCAAGACCAGCTAGGGATACATAGAGAGACCCCGTCTTAAAAAAAAGAAAAGAAAAAAGAACCCTAAAAGACAGAGCAACTTATTGTATGGGAAATATTTGGATAGTGAGAGTAGGCAGAAGTCACAGTGGTACATGAACTTTCTAGAAGTTGTACAAGACCCATACCCCCAATGCTGGTGATGAAGCCAACAACCTTGTGAGTATTAGAGGGGCTCTACCACTGAGCCACACCCCCAGCCCCTCACTGGGGGATTCTAGGCAGGGGCTCTATGCTGAGCCACACCCCAGCCCCTCACTGGGGGATTCTAGGCAGGGGCTCTACCACTGAGCCACACCCCCAGCCCCTCACTGGGGGATTCTAGGCAGGGGCTCTATGCTGAGCCACTCCCAGCCCCGGTACAGGACTTTTAAGTAAAACACAGAGAGAACAAAATGCACTAATTTTTACAAGCACAGGTTCATAAATTTTTCCAAAGGTAATACATTATTCATTTTATCCAAAAGGCCCTAATACAGACGTCACCAAGCCAGGATCAATGGCAATTTTTAACAATAAAATTTTAAGTAGAGCTGAGTGTAGTGGTGCTTGCTTTTAATTCCATCATTCAGGAGACATAGGCAGATGGATCTCTGTGAGCTCAAAGTCAGTCAGGAGTACATGGTGAGACCTTGTCTCAAAAAATATTAAAAAAAATTACTGTGGCTGTGTGGAGATGAGAAGACAACTTTGTGAGGTCAGTTCTCTCCCACCGACACTGGGATCCAGGGACCAGGCTTCTGTTGTCTGACAGATGGTGCTAGAAATGGAACCCAGGCCCTCTGGGAAGAGCAGCAGCCAGTTCTCCTAACTGCTCAGCCATCTCTCCAGCCGCATTAACGTAGTTAAATAGATTGCTTTACATGTAAAGTGATAAACGTAAAAATGTAAAGTGTTTTGCCTTCATATATGTATGTATGTGCACCTCAAGTGCTTGGTACCCACGGAGGGCAGGAGAGGACATCCAGTCCCCTAGGGAGCCACGAATGCTTGAGTGCTGGGAATCAAATCCGAGCCCTCTGCAAACACAGCAAGTGCTTAGTTGTTGAGCCGTCTCTCTACCCTTAATCTATCCCTATGTCTGTGTGAGTGTGTAAACATATGTGTAGGTGACCAGAGGTCAGAAGCAGGTGTGGCATCCCCTGGAACTGGAGTTATAGACAATCGTGAGCAGCCGGCCGGCCACGTGGGTGCTGGGTTTGGAACCTGTCCTCTGAAGGGCAACCAGTGCTCTTAAGCCCTGAACCCTCCCTCCAGCCCCCTGTAATATGTATATTTTAAAGTGTTTTACATTGTATTTGTGCAGACACATTGGGGTGGTGTGCAGCTGGCAGGAATCAGTTCTGTCCTTACATCAGGTGGGCCCCAGGGCGGACCTCAGGTTATCTGTCTTTGCAACTGGTTCCCGTACCCCCTAAGCCTTCCTACCAGCTCAGGGACCCCTGACGATTTGACTTCAGTGAAGCCTAAACTTGTCTTTGGCATTGAAATGTTTAGTGTGTTTAGTCAAAATATACTCCCCCGCCACCCAATTTATTTATTTTAATGTGCATTGGTGTTTTCCCTGCATGTATGTCCATAAGGGCATCGGGTTTCCTGGAACTGGAGTTACAGTTGTGAGCTGCCATGTGGGTGCTGGAATTGAACTTGGGACCTCTGGAAGAGCAGACAGTGCTCTTAACCTCTGAGCCATCTCTCCAGGCCCTGTTTAGTCAAAATATTATTTTTTTTTAAAGGTAGGATCTCACTATGTAGCACTGGATGGCCCGAAACTCACTATATAGTCCAGGCTGGCCTTTAGCTCCTGATTCTTCTCCCTGTGTCCTCTCCCAGATAAAAACCTCAAACCTGCTTCCCAAATGCTGAAATTAAAGATGTGTGCATGTACACCCAGTGTTAGTAAGGTTTTCAGAACACTTCATCCCATGCATTGACACCATTTTATTGTTAAAAATGTGCTCTGGAGTGACAATATTTATCCTTGGCTTTCCCTGCGACTTGTGGGGGAGTGTTTGTTGTCATGGAGGGACTACTGGGAAAGTCACACATCCACATATGTACATACACACACACACACACACACACACACACACACACACACACACACACACACACACACACAGCTACCGCCATTAAGACAGCATCACATCACCATACTTTTGCCTTCAAAGGATAGAGAACTCTACATGGTAGACAGGTAGGTTGGATGGCTCTGGGTGACAGAGAATGTCATCTCCTTGAGTGGGAGCCAAGATGGGGGGAGATTTGTGGACACATTCATATATAAGCACATTATCCCAGCAATGAGGCTCCCAATATCCTTTCCAGGAAGGAGATAGGGACCCCTAGCTTCCTGGACTGTGTAAACAGCCCACCACTGGAGTCCATACCAGTCCATTTCTCCAGCCCTCATGATCCCCACTTCCAATGTGATGCCACCAGGGCACAGAAAGTCCCTCCTGATATTCACATAACAGATTCCTTTTCACATGTGGCGGCATCCCCAGCGGGTCCCCGGTACTGCTTGAGAAGGGGGTTCCCCTCCTCTGTGGTGAGGGGCAGTGGATTCAGAGGCATGTCATTCTTCACATGGATCAGTTCAGGCTCCGAGCTTGGCGGCATCTTGGTACGATCCACGTAACTCTGAAGCAGTCCTGCCCCAAATGCGTCACCTTCCACATTGAGGATGGTACAGGACCTGTCCCTAAAAAGGGCACGAGCAGCAACAAAGTCAGAGGGAAGGGAGAGGAGGCCAGGGCCCAGGCGGCCTGCCTTCTCCCGCTAGAAAAGACATTCTGTGAGACAGGGTCTTCTCTACATGACTGTCCTGGAACTCACCATGGAGAGAGACCAGGCTGGCTTCAAACGCACAGAGATTAAACGTGTGCATCACCACACACACGACATCCTTGCTTTGTGAGACAGCATCTCTCACTGAATCCAACACGATCACATCAACCAGGGAGATGGACTGGCCATTGAGCTCTTACAGAGCCATCTGTCTCCGCCAGGCCTGGGTTTTATATGGGCGGTAGGGATGCAAATAGGCCTCTACTTGTGTAGCACATACTTTACTCTCTTCCCATTGTACAGATGGGGAAGTTGAGACACAGGAAGATTAAGGTCACATGGTTATGACAGAACTGAGATTAAGCTGCCTGTTCTAGCAGTCATGGTTCCAAAGTACCACGGCTCGCTGCCTTTCTGGGGTTCCTTATAAAACCCCAAAGATTGGGCCAAGCACAGCGGCTCGCACATGTATTTCTAGTACCACGAAGTCTGAGGCAGAAGGACCATGAGTTTGAGGCTTGCTTGGACTACACAGTAAGTGCCAGAGCAGCCAGGGTTACATAATGAGATCCAGTCTCAAACAAAACAAAAACACCCCAAAGCAAACAAAAAAAAAAATTGGCAAGATGGTCCAGCAGGTAAAGCTGCTTGTTGTCCAAGACTTGGAGGCTTGAGCCTGATCTCCAGAATCCACACAAACGTGGACAGAGAAAACCAACCACAGTATGAAGCATACTCCATCCCCTATCATGCACACACAAATAAAAAGGTGTGCACCACCACCACCGCCAGAACATAAGGAGGACTAGGGTTCCACATGCTCCCTTCTAGACCCGTCTTGTCTTTCCTCCTGGGCTCAGAAGTCCTTAGACCCTTTCCCCGGCGACTCCTCAGCACCCCCAGACTCCCAAGGCCCCACTCACACTAGCCAGTCCACGGCCAAGATCAAGGAGATGTCCTTGACAGGGAGGCTGACGGCTTCCAAGATGATGGCAAGCGTGAGGACGCCCCCTGCAGGGATGCCTGCGGCCCCCACACTGGACGCAGTAGCTGTGACCCTGGGGAGGGAAGAGCAGTGAGATGACATATCGTGATGGGAAGTAGGGGGCAGGGCTCCAGGTCACAGCTCTGCAGCACTCACAGGATGGTGATGATCTTCACGAAGTCCAGGGACACCCCGTTTAGCTGGGCAATGAACACCGCTGCCACACACTGGAACAGCGCCGCCCCGTCCATGTTGACCGTGGCGCCGATGGGCAGGATGAAGCGGCTGATGTGCTTGGCCACGCCGTTCTTCTCCTCTACGTACTTCATCATCAGGGGCAATGTGGCAGAGCTGATGGAGGGAGTCAGAGTGAGCCTGGGTGGGCACTCCTGGACCGCAAAGGCTAGGCCCACACTCCAACGGGGCCATTCCCAAGCTGAGGTTGTCATCTACCACTCAGCCCTACCCACATCATCCGGAGACCCTGCCCACTTGCCCAAACCCCCTTTCCTCCCATCATTCAGAGGATCTAGCTCTCCAATGTCCTTCCCTTCCCAAAGCAGGCACTCAGGATCCTGCGAAACAGAGGGGTCCTGAACAGTGCTTGGAGTATAGTGTGCTATGTACGGGAAGACTAAGGTCTCAAATGCTCCCTCTAGACTCATCTTATCTTTCTTCCTGTGTCCGGAAGTCTGCAAACACCCACAAAAAGCTGGATGTAGTGACACATCTTGTAACCTCAATCCCAGGGAGGGACCAAGTCTGTGTGTGTGTGTGTGTGTGTTTTCCCCCTTCCTGAGACAGGGTCTCTCACTATGCAGCTGGGGCTGGCCTGGAACTTGTTTGTAGACCAGGCTGGCCACTGACTCCCAGGTGCTGGGATTAAAGCACCGCCACGCCCAGCAAGGAATCCACGTTTGAGAGCAGCCTGGGTTAAGGTAGTGAGACCTTGTCTCAAAATAAAGAGGCCCGGGAAGTAGGTCGGCGGTTAAGCCCAGTGAGGGCTGACGGGTGTGGCTTTCTGTGGAAGGGCTGATCCCTAGCATGCACAAGGGCATGGACGGTTTCAACCAAAGTACCACAAAAAAAGAGGAAAGGGGGCTGACTAAGGTTGGCTTAGTCAGCAAGCATGATGCCCTGAGTTCAACCCCTAGTGAAGGAAAAAGGATCCGTTCCCTCCAGCTGTCCTCGGATCTCCACACATGCACACATACACACAAGAATAAATGCTTTTGTTGTTTTGGTTTTCTGTTTTTTTAAAAAAAGGGAGGGGGGGTGTCTGAGGAGATGGCTCTAATCGCACAAACAGGAAGACCAGAGTTCAATTCCCCGTTCCCACGTAAAAAATCAGTCATGCAGTACAAATGTCTGTAACCCCAGAAGACATCC
The DNA here is from genome assembly GCF_007827085.1 of Peromyscus californicus insignis. Taxonomy (NCBI): domain Eukaryota; kingdom Metazoa; phylum Chordata; class Mammalia; order Rodentia; family Cricetidae; genus Peromyscus; species Peromyscus californicus. The sequence goes on along the minus strand of NW_026294562.1, from coordinate 166,626,313 downwards.
CTATGGGGAGGGGAGGGATGCCAGCAACTCGAAGGCCAGATAGCCCGAGCACACAGAGGAAAAACAAAGAGGGTGTTTTCTGACTTACTGAGTGTTCACACCTACACAACACACACAAGAAAAAAATACAACGGAAAGCAAAAAAGACTAAGCGTTTCTCTCGTTTCTTTCAAGGGCAGTGGAACCCAGGACCCCAAGCAGCTGATGGGAGGGTCCAGAGAGATGGGACAGTGGTTAAGAGCAGTGCTTGCTCTTCCAGAAGACCTGGGTTCAATTGCCAGCTCGCGGCTGTAACTACAACCCCAGGGGAATCAAACACTCTCTCCTCTTGCCTCTGCACACCACACGCACTGCAGACACACATGCAGGTGAAACGCTGATACACCCAAAACACAAAGGTTAAGAAGGAAAAGAAAAACTGATTTAAAAAAAAAGGAGAAGACAAAGACATCCTGTGTCCACATCAAATGGCTCCAATCACACTATTTCACAGGTCTTCAAACACCAATACCCACCCCCCAGGTCCCTTTGTTACAACTGGTAACAGGCCTCACCTAGAAGAGGTCCCAAAAGCTGTGGCCAGTGGCGTCATGATACCCCACAGGAATCGATAGGGGTTTTTGCGGGTGAAGATGAAATAGATGAGGGGCAGAACCAGGAGCCCGTGGATGGCATGCCCCAGCAGGCAGCACAGGATGTATTTGCCGAGGCTGATGAAGAGTTGGCTGACATCCTTCATCTCCACAATCTTGCTGGCCACCAGGAACAAGATGCCCACAGGGGCGTACCTGATCATCACCGAGACAGGTTAGTGCTGCTGACCACGTGACTGGCACAGCCAGGCCCTGTGCTCGGCACTTCAGCTGACCACACGTCCCAGCCTCTCCCTTAAGTCTGGGGTGGCCCAGGGTACCGCCCCAAGACTGGCCTATGGGACACTCAGCTGCCTGTAGACATGCTTCTTCCCTTTGAAGGCAGCCTGGCTGCGAGATGAAAGCCTGCGAGTCCCCATCCCCGCCAGAACAGCAGCCTCAGGTGTACACTTGTTGATGAATGAAAGAAGTACCCACCGCTCTGAGTCATTTGCTTTCTGGGTTCGCTTGTTATAGCAGCTGCTGTCAGAAACACTCTCAGTAAAAAAGAAAAAGGCGCCGGGCGGTGGTGGCGCACGCCTTTAATCCCAGCACTCGGGAGGCAGAGCCAGGCGGATCTCTGTGAGTTCGAGGCCAGCCTGGTCTCCAAAGCGAGTTCCAGGAAAGGCGCAAAGCTACACAGAGAAACCCTGTCTCGAAAAACCAAAAAAAAAAAAAAAAAAAAAAAACCAAGAAAAAAAAAAAAAAAAAAAAAAAAGAAAAAGGCGTGACCGGGTCACGCTAACTCCCAGGTCTGTGGCATTTGGAACATACCCTAAGCCTTTGATCATGGCTGACTGACAGCCCCCTAGAGAGTTCCTATTACAAGCATGTCAGTCACAGCCACTGGAGCCAATACTGAATATGCATCTAAAAAGGACTACAAAGCTGCTCCTCCAGACACACAGGCATTAGTTAAGTTGTGAGGATCAAAAGTCCAAGGCCAGGAATGGAGAGATGGCTCAGTAGTTATGAGCACTGGGTGCTTTCCCACAGGATCCAGGTTCAGTTTCCAGAATCCACATGGTGGCTCACAACAGCCTGGAACTCCAGCTCCAAGGAATCTGGTGCTCTCTTCTGACCTCCACAGGCATTGAATACACATGAAAAAAGTTTAAGACCATGAAACCCCGTCTCAAAAAGTAAAGAGGGCTGATAAGTGTGGCTCAGTGGTAGAGCCCTGCCTAGAATCCCCCAGTGAGGGGCTGGGGGTGTGGCTCAGTGGTAGAAACCCTGCCTAGAATCCCCCAGTGAGAGGTTGGGGGCGTGGCTCAGTGGTAGAGCCCCTGCCTAGAATCCCCCAGTGAGGGGCTGGGGTGTGGCTCGGTGGTAGAACCCCTGCCTAGAATCCCCCAGTGAGGGGCTGGGGGTGTGGCTCAGTGGCAGCTCAAATCTCTGCTTTTAGTCTTCAACACAAAATAAAGAAAACACCAATCACTAACTTACAGGATGAAGTGAGACACTAGCTGGGAGGCATTTGTACACAGTCCCACTTCTGGTCCAACAACCATCCCTGTCTCCTAGAGCAAAGACCCCAAGGTGCACTTGCTGTCAGCTAGGCTTCCCAACACCCTCCTGCCTAGGTGCCATGGCTGACTGTCTCCTCAGCTTTTTCCTTTACACAAAATGGCACCAGTTCCCAGCCACCTGTGCAACTAGGAAGAGCCAGTTGGCCAAGCCCTAGCCACTCAGACTTGCCCAGAAACTTTATAAGTGCAAATGCTTAAATAAATATTTGCCACTGTTTACTCTGAGCATGGGACAGACCAGGCACTGTCCTGAGAACAGGACGCATATTAACTCTTTTGTGACCTCTGAAGCAGCTGTCGTGGGCCCCAGTGTCCACGGAGAAAAATCTAGGCACAGGAAATTAAGTCTAACTTGAGAGTAGAAGGCACAGCTGGGAATGGGCAGCACCAGGATGGGAAACCAGGCTGTCTCGGAAGCTGTTCTCACTCACGTTACCACGCCGCTACTCCAGCACAGTGATCTTACTGATCAAGACATACCAGGGGTATGGTTGTGGCTCAGTGGTAGAGCCTAGAGCCCAGAACTCCCTCCCATCCCCAAAGTGAAGGGCTGGGGGTGTGGCTCAACCCAGACCTACTTACTTAAAAGTCACTTGGCTCTAGTTCAGATCCCCACCACCACACTCACAAATAATACTGAATGTGGTGGTGGATGCCTGTGTCCCATCACTTGGGTGCAAGAATAGGGGAACTGAGTTTGAGGCAAGCCTGGGCTACACAGTGAAACCCTCTTTCCAAAAATCTACAACAAAAAGGCAAACCCAATGAGTATGGCTTTTTCTGGATTGTTTGTTTTTGTTTTTTGGAGACAAGAGTTTCACTTGTAGCTCTGGCAGTCCTGGAACTCACTCTGTAAACTAGTCTGGCCTAGAACTCAGATCCACCTGCCTCTGCCTCTGAGTGCTGGGATTAAAGATGTGCACCACCACTGCCCGGCTTGTTTCATTTTTTAAGACAGTGTCTCTCTGTGTTGCCTGAGTGCTTTGGTACTAGCTATGTAGAACAGGCTGGCCTTAAACCCACAAAGAGCCATCCACTTGCCTCTTCCTTCCGAGTACTGAGATTAAAGGAATGCTTCACCATGCCTGGCTAAAACTTTTCCATTTGATTCTATATGTATGAGTGTTTTGGCTGACTGTATGTCTATTCACCATGTGCATACCTCGGAGCCTAAAATGCCAGTAGAGGAGGACTTATCCCCTGGAGCTGGAGTTACACATGGTTGTGAGCCACCATGTGGGTGGCTGGGAATCAAACCCAGGTCCTCTGGAAGAGCGCTGAGTGCTCTTCATCCCTGAACCATCCCTCCAGCCACTGGAAAGTTACTTTTCTTAAAGATTTATTTATTTATTGTTTTGTTTTTTAAACGATTTTGTTTGTTTGTTTTTTTTTCTTTTTCGAGACAGGGTTTCTCTGTGTAGCTTTGCGCCTTTCCTGGAACTCACTTGGTAGCCCAGGCTGGCCTCGAACTCACAGAGATCCGCCTGGCTCTGCCTCCCGAGTGCTGGGATTAAAGGCGTGCGCCACCACTGCCCGGCAAGATTTATTTTTTATTGTACATGTAAGGAGGTTTTGCTTGTATGTATGTATGTATGTATGTATGTATGTATGTATGTATGGGCACCACACTGGCCACAAGGGGCAACAGACTCCCCTGGAATCAGAGTTGGAGAAGCTTGCGAGCCACCCTGTGGATTCTGGGTACTCGAACCAGTTCTTCTGGAAGAGTTGACAGGGCTTTTAACCACTGAGCACTCTCTCCAGTCCCAGAAAAGCTGGTTTTTTTTGCTTTTTGTTTTGTTTTGGTTTTTCGAGACAGGGTTTCTCTGTGTAACAGTCCCGACTGTCCTGGAACTTGCTTTGTAGACCTGGCTGGCCTCGAACTCACAGAGATCCGCCTGCCTCTGCCTCCTGAGTGTGCTTGTTTTTTGTTTTTGTTTTTTTAAAGTAGCCATCTTGTCTTTCCTCTCAGTTTCTGATTTTTAGATCCAGGCCAGGTGGGCAGGGTCAGTTTGAGACCAGATGGATAAGGGGGAAACCAGAGGAATCTGCGTGTGGTTTTTGCTTTCATTTCCTGAAGTCATTTAACAAAAACCAGAGGACAGCACTCACATCTGTGGCTGCTCACTAGTTAGGAGTCAGGCACAGGGGATGGAACGCAGGCGCTCTTGGTACCCATGAGGCAAGCTGAGCAATACCATAGCTTCTATGAGTCACCTACACTCCATGGCAATTGGGTAAGGCAGGCACTATTTCAGATCCTTAATTCAAAAGGAACCATGTTGTTACATCAAAAGCTGTATTACATCAGTTTGGCTGTCTTCCATCACCCTCTAGTATGATCAAGAAGGCAAATGCTTCAATCCTAGCACCCATGGAATACAGAATGGTCATCATTTTATAGATGGGGAAACTGAGGCACGGAGAAGGCAAGTCACTTGTCCAAGGCCACCTAGCCAGACACTGGATTCTTTTTTTTTTTGGTTTTTCGAGACAGGGTTTCTCTGTGTAGCTTTGCACCTTTCCTGGAACTTGCTTTGTAGACCAGGCTGGCCTTGAACTCACAGAGATCCACCTGCCTCTGCCTCCCAAGTGCTCAGATTAAAGGCGTGTGCCATCACCGCCTGGCTGGACCCTGGATTCTAATGAAGACCCTCTCAGGCTCCAGTGAGCCGCATCGGGAGGCTCCCCCATATCTACAACAGACATGCCCATCCCTTGTCCCCACCACCTACCACATAATCCAGGAGACCAGGACCATAGTGGCATCATTGAAGGAGTTGAAGAAACGAATGAGCAGTTCTCCGTCGGGTCCCAGCTTCCTCAGGGCCACACCGAAGACGATAGCGAACACCACCAGGCCCAGGATGTTCATGCCCTCTACCTCACATCCCAGCTTTGGGAAAGGAACAGAGCAGGGGGGAGACGAGAGAGCATTAACCCAGCTACACTGCACTCGTCCTAGGCCCTGCCGAGGCCCAGGAAACCAGATCAGGGGTCACCCAGAGAGAGCGGGGCTGGAACTAATGAGTCCTGGTCATTTTTTATCAGCTTTACACAAGCCAGGCTCATCTGGGAAGAGGGAACAGCCTCAGCTGAGAAAAAGCCTTGTCTATCAGATTGGCCCGTAGGCAAATCTGTGCAGCATTTTCTTAGTGTCACATTCACACTAAACGCTCCACCTGCTGAGCTATATCTCCCCAGCTCCAAGGACCGCAGACTGTAGATCAAATTTCACACTGTTACATTTTTTGCGGGGGGAAGATTCGAACAGCAAAGGGTGGGAGGCAAACTGAAAAGCCACAGTGGGCCTGTACAGGTGCAGCTTCCTCAGCCCGTCCTGCTCACCTGGACCATGGTTCCGTTGATCTCTCTTTGTGTACAGGCAGGTGGCTGTAGACAGGGTTGGGAGGATTAGTGACATGTCAGCGGTCAGCACGGCTCCCCGCTACCATGCTGGGAACAGAATGCCCAAAACTAGCTCCACCGCCGCCCTGCGCCCCGCGCCCCGCCCCCCAGCTTTTGAGACAGTCTCATATAGCCCATGCTGGCCTACAGCTCCCTATGTAGCCAAGGATGACCCTGAAATTTCTGTACTCCTATTTATTACTGGGCTCACAGGTGTGTGCCACCGTGCTTGGCTTACGCAGTGCTGGGGAATGAAACCCCAGGGAATTCTGGGAATGCGAGATAGGGACTCTGCCGACTGAACCACAACGCCAGTCTCAAGGATTGCAGAGTTTAAATCTAAAATCACACTAAACTTCTGGAAGATTCCAAAGACAAAGGGGAAGGAAGGCGGTGAATCAGAAAAAGCTACCCTGGGCCGCCGGCGAGGCTCTGCAGGACCCCCACCCTTCAGCTCACCTGTACTGCACAGGCGTTGGCGTCTTTGGGTGCATACGAGGTAGCGTACTGCAGATGGGGTGGGGGGGGGGAAATCAGTGTCAGTTGTCACCAGGGCTGCCACACACCATCCTGGGAACAAAGCCACACACCGGGCCCAAGCATCCCTCATTCCTCCCTCCCCTCCTCTTTCCAAAGACAGGGTCTCTTGTAGCCCAGGCTGACTCCTAACTCCCTGTGTAGCCAAGGATAACCCTGAGCTCTCGATCCCTCCCCATCCACGTCCCACGTGCTGGGATTATAGTGAGGGCCATCGTGCCCAGTTTCATTTATTAAGACGGTACCTCCTTGTGTGGCCTGAATTCCCTATTCTCTTTTTTTTTTTTCAGAGCTGAGGACCGAACCCAGGGCCTTGCCTAGCAAGCGCTCTACCACTGAGCTAAATGCCCAACCCCAAAGATTTATTATGTATATAGTGTTCTGCCTGCAGGCCAGAAGAGGGCGCCAGATCTCATTACAGATGGTTGTTAGCCACCATGTGGTTGCTGGGAATTGAACTCAGGACCTCTGGAAGAGCAGCCAGTGCTCTTAACCACTGAGCCATCCCTCCAGCCCCTGTATTCGCTTACCTCAGCCTTCCTGAGCCAGTATTACAAGGCTCCACCAAGCCTCCCCAACATTCTCATTTCTTTCTTCTTAAATTTAACTTATTGTGTGTTGTGTACCCAACATGTGCACCCCCCACACGTTTGGAGGTCAGAGAATAACTGCGTGTTCCGGGAATCAAAATCAGGCTGTCAGCCTCCCACAGGAAGCACCTCTACCTGCTCTCTGGCTAGCCCTCATCACCCCCCACCCCCCACCGGCCCCCAGTCTCATTTCTTAATGGGAAAGGCATGGATGAGTCTCCATGGCAAACCAAAAGCCCCCACTGGCAAGTTGCTACATGCATTTTCCTTTTCTCTGCCCATCCCCACCCCACCCCCAGTCCCTTAGCACACCCGGGAAGACTCACAGAGCGGAATGCAGCAGACACCAGATTGGAGGGGAAAACATTCCTGCAGAAATAGTCATTGTTGTTAGGTACTGCCGTGGGAGGGCGGGGAGGGGGCAGGCGGGAGAGGGACAGGGCTGGCCTCTTGGAGGGTGGTGATGGGAGTCTCTCCTTTCTTGTTCTTGGTGGTTTAAAGAAAGGGTCTCCATGTAGCTCAGGCTGGCCTCAAACTTAATATGCAGCTGAAGGTGACGTTAACCTTCTGCTTCTCCTGCATCTACCTCCTGAGTACTGGGATTACAATCACACTCTTTATAACACACACACACACACACACCCCACCATATATTTAGATAGTGTCTCATCATCTAACCCGGGCTGCCCTTGAACTCACAGACATCCAGCTCCCACTGTCATTGTGCTGGGATTAAAGGTGTACACCACCATGCCAGGCCATAAACATTTATTTATTTTTTGGGGGGGCATGTGTGCCCCCACTGCTCTTGTGTGCAGAAGTCAGTTTTCTCCATCTGTTGTGTGCGTCTCAGAAATCAAACCCAGGTCATCAGGCTTGGCAGCGAAAGTACCTTAAGCCCTTGAGCTGGACTCCAGCATCCTTTTATCTTGCCATACTAGAGATTGAACCCAAGGACCTTGCCCACTCTAACCACTGAACTACATTCTCAGCCCCCTTTTTATTTTTTGAGACAGGGTCTTGCTAAGCTGCCCAGGCTGGCCTCTAGCTGCATCGACCCAGGGCTTGCCTCAGACTTGTGATCTTTCAGCCCCCAGAGTAGCTGGAGGAATTAGTCCAACACCATCAAGCCAGCACACCTTTCCAGGATGTGGGAGTCTCAACTGGCCTCTTCTGGCCCCAGGAAGCTGGTGTTTCAGAACCAAGGGATTGTGGGTTAGAAATTAAAAAAAAATAAACAAACAAAAAACTGGGCTTTTGAGAGGCAGGCAAGGGCAGGGTCACACCAGGCCTCAGCTCCACCCCCTACAACCATTTAATACCCTGGGTGTCTTGCATCAGCTACTTCCTGGAGGGGTGAGGACAGGGTGATCCCTAAGGGGCAGGCTGGTGGGTCGGAGAGCACGGGAGGAGTGGGGGGAAGGATCTGGGCATGAGGAAACGTGGCAGTGAGAGGGGACGGCTGTTCCAGTCATGAATATGCATCTGTCCTTGCAAGGCCACTTGTGTGTGGCGGGTGTCTGCCCTGGGCCAGGTGACAACAGCTACTGCTTTACATAGCCAGCTCCTTTTTAACCGAAGGGGACTGCAGGTGTATTGGTGCAGGTGTGGGGACTGCTTCAAAGACGAGGATACACAGGGTGACCCTGCCTTAAAAATACACACACACACACACACACACACACACACACACACACACACACACAGGAAACTGAGGCACAGAAAGGCAAGAAACTTGCCCAAGGATTTTTGCTTGTCCTCATTCTTAGGGGTGGGGTGGGAAGGTGAGAGTCTCATGTAGCCCAGGACAGCCTAGAACTCTTGATCCTTTTGCCTCCTCCATCTCACCAGTGGTGAGTCTTAGTTAGAGGTGTAGCCACCATATGTCTGACTTGTACTGCCCTCTAGAACTTGGGCTTCAAGCTTCTACTGGCCAGTGGCATCATTAAAAGTGGCTCCAAGCTGGGCCGTAGTGATGGCGCACGCCTTTAATCCCAGCACCCGGGAGGCAAAGGCAGGCAGATCTGAGTTCAAGACCAGCCTGGTCTACAGAGCGAGTTCCAGGACAGCCAGGGCTACACAGAGAAACCCTGTCTGGAAAAACAAAACAAAAAAAAAGTGGCCCTTTAAGAGTACTAGTGGTGGGGGAAATGCAGATAATAAGGTCCCAGCATACACATGGCAGCTTGCAACCACCTGTAACAAATGTCCCAGGGAATCCAATGACTGCTTTTGGCATCTGTGGGCACCAGGCACACATGTGGTGCACAGACATACACGCAGGCAAGACATCCATACATACAATAATAAAAATGTAGATAGAGTGCCTAGAACCCTGTATGCGTACCTCACAGCTAGCTTAAGGCCACGTGTGCATCTGTGTGCTTACCTGAGTGCCAGCTGGCAGAGACTGAGGGTGGGTGGCCAGCCAGCCAAGTGAGTTTCAGCTGTTTTGAGTTTGGGCGGGAGGGAAAGGCTCTGTTCATAAACAGCCTGAAGGTGGGTGTGCCTGCTCACAGCCCAGGGCAGGGCCCAAGACCCAGCTAATCTCCACTAGCCAGGAGGCATACTCAGTATGGACAAGAAGAGCCCAGTCCTCCATCTCAGCCCCTGCTATGGCCCGGCAACAGAAGATGCCCTGTTTTCTGACTCACTTTTTCCTCCACCCCTCCTCGTTTCCTTCCAGGAAGTCCCCAATCTGAAGACACTGAATCAGAGGGCCTCATGGCAAGGCCACGTGGACCCAGACCAGAGTCTGGAGTCCTCCAAAGTGGGGAGGGTACGAGAAGGGCAAGTTGGGGGAGGTACTGAAGGGGAGCACGCAGGAGGAAGTGAGATGGTAAGGCAGAGAGAAGGCACCGGAAAGCTGACTGACTGCTTGGGGTTACAGAGAGTGAGCTGGAAGCTGGGTGCGAGGGCACTTACACTGGGGATCAGGAAGCCCCTCACATCCCCACTGCACCTCCAATGGCTCCTGACAGAGGAGTACAAGGGCCTTAGACCTTGGGTCCAAATCTTTACCCAGGAGCCCCTTCTCTGTGCCCTTTGCCACCCAAAAATTCCCTCCCAGTAGTTTGCACAGCTGTTCTTTGTGGAGCTGCAAACTTTTTTATTTTTGAGGGGGCGCTTGGCTCTGGCTCTTTTCCTTAGATCAGACCTTGTATCTCTTTACACACCCCACCCCTGCAAACCGAGGAAAAGAGGCTTGAGGCAGGACTGCCAGGAGAGCAGCCTGAGCCATGTAGCAGACTTGTTTTCAGTAAGCAAAATGATGCTCTGTTATCCCAGCCACTTGGGAGATGAAGTCAGGAAGATCGGGAGTTCAAGGCCATGCGTGGCTGTATGAAACCCTGTAACCTGTCTCCAAAAACAAGACTAGGAAGGGTTACTCCTTCTTCCTCTACAAGCCCTCCACATCTAGATCCGCCCCCAAATTTAGGGAACTTCCGTAAAAATTCACCCTTCCAAAGAGTTCGAAGTCCTGTTAACATTACCTTGGGTTTTCCTAGACTCTAGGAGGCGTGTCTTACTCTGGGGGATCTAAAGTCCCATCACTAGTGGTGCCACACGTGTGTAATCCCTGCACTTGAGAGGGTGAAGCAGAAACATTGCCATGAGTTCAGGGCCATCCTGAGCAACATACAGAGTCCTTCCTCCCTCGAACTGTCATTGTCGCTTGTACCGGGCCCTTCCCACCCCAATCCCCGGTGGGAACACACCTCGCGAGATCCAGGAAGGAATCCAGCACCTCCTTGGTGGGTACACTGTGGTCACAGGAGTCTCCCACCGAGCCGTTGATAGCGGTAAAGGCGGCGCCCGGCTTCAGCGCCAAAGCCAAGCCCACGCCGAGCGCGGACGCGAGCAGTGTGGTAACCAGGAAAAAGAGCAGCGCCCAGGCGCCTACACGGCCGAGGGCGCTAGGGTCCAGGCTGGCTGCACCTCCGATCAGGCTGCACACCACAAGAGGCAGGATGATCATCTTCAGCAGACGCAGCAGCAGCTCTCCCGGGAAGGCGAAGGCGGTCAAGCGCGCGGGGCCGAGCGCTTCAGCACCGCCCGCCGCCGAGACCCCCAGCCCTATCACCACGCCGGCCACCACCGCCGCCACCGTGAGCAACACCAGCAGGTTGGCGCGAAGACAGCGGCGCACCTGGTCCCAGGAACCGCAGCAGCCACCTGCTTTCGCGCCTTGGTCCTCTCTGGAGCCCAACGCCGGGCCACCGTTCGCGGTGGGATCCACCGCCACCACCCCTTTGGGGTCGGCCTTAGGGGGATCCACTGCCATGCTGAGCCGCAATTGGGGGTTCCTTGCGCGCCTAGAGACTGGGTGCAATGTTCTTGGGACGGAGAGTCGAGGCTGGAACTTTGCAGGGGTCCTTGAAGTTGTGTGTCCACAGGCTCTCGGAGGGTGGAGTGTCCTAAGCTCCCTGGGCTGTGCGCCGAGACCCCTTTACTTTTCCCAGTGGTGAAGGATCCCCAAAAACTGGGAGTTGAGAGCGCCTGAGTTGGTTTTCTTCTTTTGGGGTGGGGGAGGCAGTTCTTCACACTAGGACGTGGGAATCTTTGACTCCGGGAAAGCTTTAAGGCGCCCAAGTGGCGGAGGTCTTCAGGACGCTCAATCCAGGTGGCGTAGATCCGGGATGCCTGGCTCCGGGAGACCGGGATGCGGGATCCCAGGGCTAGGGCGCCTAGCTCTCGAACCCTGGGTACTGGAGCCCTAGGAGGAGTGGACTGAGGGTCGCGGGTCCTGGAGAGGAAATCCGATTCCCAAATGCAAATAGGCAGAGGCCCGAGGATGTGGAAAGTGGCGCCAAAGAGCGAAGAAAACACCTCCCAGGCCGCGCCGCGTGGCTCTGAGCCTGCTAGACGGAAGCGATTAGGATTAAAGGCGGAGGGCGGGGCTTGAGAAGGCGGAGGCCAGCCCGCGAGCGCTGATTGGTTACGGAGCGTTCGGCGCCAGGTGGTGAGCGAGGGGTGGGACCAAGATCAAAGAGGGGCTGGTCACCCAACCAAGGCTGAATAACAATGCCTGGACAGGGGCGGGGCCGGAAAGGGGGCGGGGTCGGAGAGCATGCAAAGGCGTCCAAAAGGGGCGGGGCGTCGGGAAACTGTACCAACCCACATCCATCCACCCGGACCTCACCCCGACCCCGCTAAGGGAATCTAGCTGTGGGTTGTAGTTGATTAACCACAGCAGGACTTCTAGAAAGGGCAGGCAGTCATTGAAAGGTTAGTTTTCTTTTTCGTTGTTTTTATTTTTATTTTTGAGATAGGGTTTCATGTAGCCCAGGCTGACCTTGAAGTGTTTTTGCCTCAACCTCCCAAATCCTGGGATTACAGGACCTTCATGTTCCTCTCCATTTAAAAAGTACTTCAGGAGGATAAACTAGGTGGTGGATGGTGCACGCCTTTAGGTCCAGCACTCAGGGAGGCAGAGGCAGGCAGATCTCTTGAGTTTGAGTCCAGCCTGGTCTACACAGTGAGTTCCAGAACAGTCGAGGCTACCCAGAGAAACCTAGTCTTTTTGGTTTTTCGAGACAGGGTTTCTCTCTGTAGCTTTGCGCCTTTCCTGGGACTCACTTGGTAGCCCAGGCTGGCCTCTAAATCACAGAGATCCGCCTGCCTCTGCCTCCCGAGTGCTGGGATTAAAGGCGTGTGCCACCACCACCCGGCGAAACCTAGTCTTGAAAAACAAAAGAAGAAAGAGGAAGGAAGGAAAAAATTCCAGGAGGCTATACTGAGAGATGGCTCAGCTATTAAGAGCACTTGCTGCTCTTGCAGAAGACCTGAACTGCGTTTCCAGGAGCTCCACGCTCTTCTGGCTGCTGCAGTCACTGCAAGAATGTGGTGTGCATACATACATGTAGACAAACATACATATAAAATAAAAATAAATCTTTTTTGAATTCTGGGGAACCTGGGCTGGAGCATTTTTCATTCCCAGCACTCACGAGACAGAGGCAGGAGGTTGACATGAGGAGGAACAGTAATTGAAGGTCAGCCTCAGCAAGTTTGAGACCACCCTGATAGACAAGACCTTGTGTTTGTGTGTGGAATCCATTTGTGTGCCAATAGGTCCATCTGCCCTCAAGTGGGTGTGTGCAGGTGGACATCAGGTGTCATCCTCGATTGCTCTCCCCTTTCACAGAATCTGAGCTCATCAATTTTGGCTAGGCTTGGGACCCTGAGGTCCTCCAGTCTGTGTCTGCTAGCACTAGGGTTACGGGCATTCACTGTTGGGCCAGGCTTTTACATGAATATTGAGGATTTGAACTCCGGTCATCATGCTCGAGCAGCAAACCATCTCCCTAGCCAGGAAAAATGATCATTTGCAGTCTGTTTCCTTAGACAGTCACAGATTGGGTGCTCCCCACAGGTGCATGGCAGATGCAACACACACGTGACACACATGGGCACACACACACACACACACAAATAAATAAATGTAAGAATATTTTTAAAAATTGGCCTCAGGCCAATTCACTACAAAGTCCATTCTTAGTCTAGACAATGTCATTCTTCCAAGGGTAAGAACAACAGACTCAGAAGGAGGAGGAAAGAGGCCTCCCGAACCCAGAATCTCAGGGGATGTGTAGGGTGAGTCTCAGCCAGGAAAATGAGGTTGAAGGTGGGGGGTTAGGATTGGCTTGGAGTGTTCTGCCCCACTGCCTGCCCCTTGTAAGAGAAGAAACTCACAAACTGGTTTCAGCTAGCTCTCTTCCCTGTGGCCCAACCTCCTACCCAGATTCCTTCAGATTTCATCAGTGGGAGAAAGGCCTGGGGCTTCCCGAAGGGTAAAGTGGGGCAGTGAGAGGCTGGGCTGAGCCATAGGAGCCTGCCTGGGCTCTGTGGACCACCTGGGAAATGCCCTGAGGGGTGGCTCTTCTAGAAAGTCTGGTGTCTGCCCGTAGGAGGGACAGAGGACGCTTCAGGGCTCAGTCTGTCCCACCAGCCTTCTGGGCAGGAGCTCACCCACAGCTCTTGTTCAGGTCTGCAATCCTAACTATGGGAGGATTCCAAGTTCCTGACCAGCCTGGCCACAGCCAGCGACACTAGGAGTAAACATGGGCATGAGGGGAAGACTAGCCTGAGCAACAGAGAGAGGGCAGGGAGGGCTTGTTGGAGGAAGAGGCATCCATATCAGCTTTTGAGGGCTGGTGCCATCCAATTGGAATCCCAGCACTCAGGAGGCTGAGGCAGGAGGATTGCTGTAACTCTGAAGAAGCTACCTTGGGCTACCAGTAGTGAGTGCCAGGTTAATCTGGGTCACACTGTGACACCCTGTCTCAAATAAAAAAAAAAGTATATGGAGGATGTATATAGGTTTGATGAAAATACTACATCATCTTCTCATTATTAAAGCGTTTTTAAAATTGCACTTCATTATTTACTGTGTGCGAGTGTGTTGAATGCCCATAAATGTGTTGAAGCCAGAGGACACCTTGCATTATTAGTAATTTCTCTTGTTCTACCATGTGGGTCCTGGGGATTGAACTCAAGCCTTCAGGTTTGGCAGTAAGTCCCTTTACTCTGAGCCTTCTCCGCCACCCTGTTCCTGTATTGTCTTCCCAGCAGCCATGTTTTCCCAGCTTCGTAAGATAGGCAAGCCCTCACCGCACATGGTCCGTCCTGTTGTGGTTTGCTTCAGTCCCCCGTAATTCATTAGATTAAACCCAAATCCAGGACTGTACACATTTCAGCTGCCCAGAGGCAGGCTCGGGAGCTGGGAGTTAATTACATAAATTATCCATTTCCTGCTGGCCTTTCAAACCTGCCTCATCACTGGAAGGTGATTTCAGCAAGGTCGATAGCCCCTGCTGGGAGACAGGAAGCCCCTGTGGACGCGGGGTTCCTGCAGAATTTGTAGGTGACTTTGCATACGGACAGGGCTTTTGGATTCTGCCACAGACAGAAGCCAAGGAGTGAAAAATGAGGCTGAAATGTGGACTCAAAAGGGACCCATTTTTACCAATATTGAACTTTTTAGGAATTTAACTGCACATGCTGTAAAGGTAGAAAAAAGGAATGGGGAGAGAGAGGAAGGGCAGAAGTGAGGGAGGAGGGGGGGTGGGACAAATCTATTAGAATCTGGACAGGTAACATCCCCGAGCAACAAACCTCTGTTGTTGTATTTTATTCAATTGTATTATTTTATGTGTCGGGGTGTTTCCACCAGCAGGTGCGTCTGTGTGCCACGTGCATGTCTGACGTACTCAGAGGCCAGAAGAGGGCGTCGGATCCTCTGGAACTGTAGCTACAGAAGGTTGTGCGGTGCCATGTGGGTGCCGGGAACTGAAACCGTCTCTCCCTCCTCCGACCCTTTGTCTTGGTAACCCAACAGGAAGTCGGGACTGTTTGTGATTGCTATGGAACCTAACCTATCCCCATTGAAACAGCCTGGTGAGCTGGGCGGTGGTGGCGCACGCCTTTCATCCCAGCACTCGGGAGGCAGAGCCAGGCGGATCTCTGTGAGTTCGAGGCCAGCCTGGACTACCAAGTGAGTTCCAGGAAAGGCGCAAAGCTACACAGAGAAACCCTGTCTCGAAAAACCGAAAAACCAAAAAAAAAAAAAAAAAAAAAAAAAAAGAAAGAAAGAAACAACCTGATGAGGGGAGGGAGAAGTTTTTATTTTTTATTTTATTTATTTATTTATTTTGGTTTTTCGAGACAGGGTTTCTCTGTGTAGCTTTGTGCCTTTCCTGGATCTTGCTCTGTAGACCAGGCTGGCCTCGAACTCACAAAAATCTGCCTGCCTCTGCCCCCCCCCCCCCCCCCCCCCCCCAGTGCTGGGATTAAAGGCGTGCGCCACCACCGCCCGGCTCTATTTTTAATTTTTTTGTGAGGACATTCTTTTTAAATTAATTTACATGTGTGTGTGTTTGTACATGTGCTCACAATGTATAGAGGCTGGAGGACAACTTCAAGGAGTCATTTCTGTCCCCTGTGAGTCCTAGGGATTGAACTAGCATCTTCAGGCTTGGTGACAAGCGCCTTTGCCCACGGAATCATCTCCCTTTTTTCTTTCTCATCCTCTCTTTTTAAAACAACAACAAGCCGGGCGGTGGCGGCGGCGGCGGCGGCGGCGGCGGCGGCGGCGGCGCACGCCTTTAATCCCAGCACTCAGGAGGCAGAGGCAGAAGGATCTCTGAGTTTGAGGCCAGCCTGGGCTACAGCGTGAGTTCCAGGACAGCCAGGACTATTACACAGAGAAACCTTGTCTCAAAAAACAAAACAAAACAACAACAAAGCCAGGGTCTTTCTATATAGCCCTGGCTGTCCCAGAACTCAATATGCAGGCTGACTTTGAACTTGCAATCCCCCTGCTTCTGCCTCCTGATGGCTGAGATTACAGATGTGTACCACCAGGCCCAGTCTGCAGCCCAATTCTAAGGTTAAGTGAACTGTTGTTAACAACAGCTTCCTGATTCCAACCTGTGTGCCCCGAGCCGGTACTACCGTGTCTCATCTTTTCCCTTGACATTCATCTACACGGGTGTATATTTCATTCTCTAAACATTACAAACTGGGCATGACTATAACCAAGCACTTGGGAGGCTGAGGTAGGAGGACTGACAGAGTCTAGCCTGGGCTACACAGGGAGCCTCTGTTTCCAAAAATAAATATAAATAAATAAAATTGGGCTCAGAAATACAACTCAATGACAGGCTGAACATTTAACATGCGCAAGGCTCTGGGATCCATATCATCCTCAGTACCAGCTAAAGAAACAACTAACAAAGAACCTAAACAAATAAAGAGGCTATTGTTTTGGACCAGGCTGCTGCCCTGGGCCCCAAAGACCTACAGATGAAAATGGAGTGGTAAGGCTGAAAAGATGGCTCTGTGAGTAAAATGTTTGCTGTGTGTTTGCATGAGGACCTTGGTTCTATCCCCAGTGCCCAAACGAAACATTATGGGACTGGTGGTGCACACTCGTAATCCCAGTCACTACTGGGAAGGCAGAAAACCCATTCTGGCCAATCAGTGGTTTCAGGCCAATGAGGTGAGGTGCTCTCCCAGCCTGCCTTCAGCGACTCAGTGCCATGGGCTACGTCATCACCAGCCACCAGTCACTAAATTCGTTCGAAGTGTGTACCCTTAAAAGGTCTCCACCATCACAGACTGCTGCTCTCTTGCTCTCTGTTCTGTCTCCGTCTGTCTGTCTGTCTGTCTGTCTGTCTCTGTCTCCAGCTCTGAGATGGCCTTTCACGCCCCCTCCCCCATAAACCTCTTACATGAGATGTGTTTTGTGGTGTGATCTTTGTGGCATACCTTGGCCCTGACCCGCAGGGTACTCCGCTAAACCCTAACAGGGACCCTGTCCTCAAAATCAAGATGGATGCCTCCTGAGGAACATGAGGAACAACACACAAGTTTGACCTCTGGCCTCCACGTTCACACACACACACACACACACGCTCTCTCGTGCAAACAGCACATACACTCTGTGACACATCTGGCGTGCCAATCCTACATAGACTACTCCCCCCACCCCGGCCTGTCTTATCACACCCCTTTCTGCCACCCCATCGTCTTCAGATTCCACTCAGGGATCCTGAGTCTCCCGACCCCCAGCCTACAGGCCCCTCAGTAACCTGGACTCTCCCATCCCTACATCGCTCACCCTGGTTGCTCCTCTCAGAGGCTGCACCTGCCCCTTCTGCAAGACGGAGGGGGTGGGGGGGGGGGGGGCTCTTCCCAGCTCTTCTGTGTCCCCGACATGGGTCTGCTTTGGGACAGGTACACAGACAGCAGGGACTCCTGGGATATGTGATTCAGCAGTAAGGAAGGTCAGGTGTGGTGGCTCAGAACTGGAATCCCAGGACTCTGGCTGGAGGCTGAAGCAGGAGAGTGACTATCAATTCAAAGCCAGGCTGGGCTGCACGGTAAGACCATCTTTTCTTTTTCCTTTTAAAGCTGCTGGTTATGGTGGTGACATACTCTAATCTCAGCACTTGGGAGGTGAAAGCACGAGGATCAGAAATTCAAGGCCAGCCTCAGCTACATAGTGCGTTTGAATCCAGTCTGTGTTACATGAGACCCTGTCTCAAAAAAACAAAACAAAACAAACCGAAACAGGTGTGGGGCTGTAGCTCAGTTGGAAGAGTGCTTGCCTAGCACAGACGAAGCCCTGGGTTCTGTATACAGCACCCCGAGTACTGTCTAAAACTGGCATGGTGGTGCACCCCTTTTAACCCAGCACTTGGGAGGTGGAAGCAGGCAGATCAGGAGTTCAAGGTCATCCTTGGCCACAGAGCAAGCTGAAGGTCATGAGAATGGGGTGGGGGTGGGGGAGTAAAGGAGGTGGTAGGTGTAGAGAGAGTTCCTGCAGCGCTCTGCAACCAACACGGACCCTTGGTTTGCTTGAGTTGAAGGCCGGGAGCTTCCTGCCCCTGTCCTGGCTGGCCTCTGAGCCTGGGAACTAGAGACGGTCCCACCCTGCCTTTCCTACCTGCCTACTTACTTATTTACAAGCTGGCTTGTAAAGCGCCCTGCAGGCCTCTCCCAGCTGTAGCCTGTCAGGCCCTGCGGTTTGTGGCACACTACACCTGTCACTCCTTTCTAGGCCTGGAGGCCCAGCGCTGGGGTGTCAGGTGTTGCCCTATCTCCTCCCCGGACATCCCGCATAGGCTATGCCGGGGGAGAGTTTCCTAGGGCATGTGCCCTAGCCACCACTGCAGGCCCAGGATTGGACCCCATGGTCTCTGGGCTCAGGTGACCTGGATAGGGAGACATTTGATGCTTCTGAGAGACAGGGCATGATAATGGCAGAGAAGTGAGGGTCAGTCAGGCACAGGGATGGGCCCTCAGCTGCATTGGGGATTTTGGTCGAAAGGGATTCACCCTGTCTCAAAAAACCAAACCAAACCAAAACAAAAAAAAAAAAAAAAATCTTTAAAACAAAAAGCAAAACAAAACAAACAAAAACAATTATTAAATCTCCCAGCCTTCAGGCCTTATGACATGGTTTAGTAGGTAAAAGGAGCTTGCTGCCAAGCCTGAGGACCAGAGTTCGATCCTCAGGACCCACATGGCAAAAGGAGAGAACAAGCTCCAGCAAGTTGTCATCTGATCTAACATCTTACACTTGGGTGTGCATGTGAGGACAGACGGACACATAGAAACTAAATAAACAAAAGTTTGAGACCCGCCTAGCACTTTCTCTTCGTGCTTCACTCCGGCGGAGCGCTGGTGAAAGCCGTTGCCATGCCGTTGGATAGAGATGTGCTCCACCTGTCACTGGAAGAGGAAAAGGAAAAACACAGGAAGCCGCAGCCAGCTCAAAGTCCAAAGGCTTGCTTCGTGGACGTAAAATGGCCAGGTTGCTGCAGGAGTGCCAGAGTTTCCAGCCACGGGCAGACAGTGGTTCTTTGAGGAGGTGGTGCCCGCCCAGAGGAGGAAAAGCTGGACTCACAGGAGGCTGTGTAGGCAGCTCACAAACACCTGTGAACTCCAGGGAATCCCATGCCTCTGGCCTCTGTGGGAACCTGCTCTTGTGTGTATATACCCCCCACATATACATAATTAAAAATGAAAATCCTTAAAACAAAAACCACTGTAAAGCAACACTAATGATCCATACAACCTCCCGAATTTGTGTTTTCTCACAGAAAGCCTATCTTCAAGTTCAGCTACTCTACCAACATGATTATTGTTTGATTTTAACACACACACACACACACACACACACACACACACACACACACACACACACAAATAGCTGTAATAAAAACAATGTGTTTTTTTTTCTTTTTACAAAGTTCAATAGTTTCTTGGTGAGGTGGCTGTTGGCAAGGGAAAATAGGCTTCTGAATTTGTTTCAGCCTCCATCATGGCTATGGCCCCGCCCACTCAGTACTATGGCGAGAAGAAACTGAAAAGGAGCCGAAATCACTGCTCAACTTTCCCTTTAGAAGACAGGGCATGGTGGCACATGCCTGTGATCCTGGCACTCAGGAGGTGGCATCAACCTGGGCTATGTAACGATTTGAAACCAGCCTGACTCAAAAACCCCAAAACCAACCAACCAAAAATCAAACTAACAAGAACAATTTTGCTTTACAAAGCCTGGTCCAGAAGCAAGTCAGGCTATGCTGGAGGGACTCTGGGAGGACACAGCCCTGGGTCAGGTGTTGGGTGGGAGCTGAGGGGAACGTGGGGATTCTGAGGGAACACAGACACCTGCCTTGCGGGAACTCAGGCCCATGACCTTGTTAGCAGTTGATTCAGGGAGTAAACACCAAACCCATTCAAAGCAGCTCTGTGGGTGTTTTCCCTGAGGGCAGCAAGCCTGAAGAACCAGGACATTTTCTGTCTGGGAGACACTTGTCTCAGACTGTCACAGGACCCCAGGGGAAGATGTGACTGCCACTGACTCCTTCTCTCTCCCTCCCTCCTTCCCCCATTTCGTGTGTGTGTGTGTGTGTGTGTGTGTGTGTGTGTGTGTGTGTGTGTGTGTGTGTGTGAGGGGGGTGTATATGTGCCCACGTATGTGGGTGGGTATGCCTCTTTGTGCATAAGAGGAGTCTGGGGGAGAGCATTCTGTGTCCTCTTTTACTCCAAAGTTTTTCTTTGAGGCAGAGTCTCTCCCTGAACCTGGAGTTCACATTTTTCTGGCTAGGTTGGCAGACAGCAAGCCCCAGTGATTAAAGTTTCTCCACCAACTCACACAGTGCTGGGTTACAGAGGGGAGTGAGACCACCCCACCTTGCTATATGGGTACTGGGAACGAAACTCTAGTCTTCTGGGTTGCTCAGCAAGTGCTCTTAACCCCAAGCCACCATCTCTGTCAATTCTTTTCTCTCTCTTCCTTCCTTCCTTCCTTCCTTCCTTCCTTCCTTCCTTCCTTCCTTCCTTTCTTTCTTTCTTTCTTTCTTTCTTTCTTCATTTATTTTTGGGAGAGGGCCAACAGGTCACAGCATACCTGTGTTGACTTGTGAGAGTCAGTTCTTTCTTTTCACTGTGTAGGTCCCAGGGATTGGGCTTGGGTTGTCAGACTTAATGACAAGCACCATTACCTGATGAGCCCTCTCACTGACCTCACAGGACCTTCCCTCTTTCCCTCCCTCCCTCCTCTCTTCCTTCTTTTTCTTCTCTCTTTCCTCCTCCTTTTTTTTATTTTTGAGATAAGGTCTCATTCTATCACTCTGACTGGCCTGGATCTTGCTATATAGACCAGGCTGGCCGAGAAATCTCAGAGAGTGTCTTGCCTCTGCCTCCTAAATGCTGGGATTAAAGACATAAGCTAACATGCTCAGCTCTCCTCCCCCTCTTCTTTTGAGATTTTTTTAAAATTGTATTTTTATGTTATAGTGGTTTGAATAAGAATGCCCCCCCCATGGACCTATATATTTGAATTTTAGGTCATTAGGGAGTGGAGCTATTTAAGAGGGATTAGGAGGTGTAACCTTGTTGGAATAGGTGTGGCCTCATTGGAAGAAGTGTGTCACTGGGGGTGGGCTTTGGGGTTTCAGAAGCCCAGGCCAGGCCCAATCTCTCTCTCTCTCTCTCTCTCTCTCTCTCTCTCTCTCTCTCTCTCTCTCTCTCTTTTCTCTTTCTTCTGTCTGGGGATCAAGGTGTAGAACTCTCAGCTCCTTCTCCAGCACCATGCCTACCTTCAGACACAATGCTTCCTGCCATGCCAACAATGGACTAAACCTCTGAAACTGTAAGCAAGCCCCAATTAAATGCTTTCCACGTGGTCATGTGCATCACATGGGAGGCCAAATCCCCTGGAACTGGAGTTACAGTTGTGAGCTGCCGTGGATGCTGAACACTGAGCCCTGGTCCTCTGCAAGGGCAGCCAGTGCTGGTAACCATGGGAGCCATCTCTCCTGCTTCCTCTCTCTTTCTTTGAGACAAAGTTTCATGTACCTCAGACTGGTCTGTAATTTGAACTCTCTGTGTTGCCGAAGATGACCTTGAATTTCTGATTCTTCTGCATTACTCATCAAGGCATCAAATGCTGGACAGGTGTGAATCACCATACCTGGTGTGATGCTATTCTTGGTTTTCAACTTGACTACGACTAGACTGCACTAAAACCCCAAAATGTGAGGGATTTTTGTTTAATTTGAAGTAGGAAAATTCACTTCTTTTTGTTGTTATTTTGTTTTGTTTTTTGTTTTTCGAGACAAGGTTTCTCTGTGTAGCTTTGCACCTTTCCTGGATCTCGCTCTGTAGACCAGGCTGGCCTCAAACTCACAAAGATCTGCCTGGCTCTGCCTCCCGAGTGCTGGGATTAAAGGCGTGCGCCACCACCGCCCAGCGAAAATCCACTTCTAATCCAGATCTTTTGAGATCATTTGAGTTGGGGAAACTCGCCTCTAAACTGGGCCACACCTTCTGCTGGAAGACTATTTAAGGACAAGATGGAAGCTTTTGCTCTTTTTGTCTCCTTGCTCTCTCCTTGCTAGCAAGTCCATTCCTTCACTGGCATTAGAGCCTACTTCTTCAGGATTCCAGCGTCTACTGAAGACCAGCTGAGACATCCAGCCTCCTAAACTGAGCAACTACTGGATTCTTGGACCTTCCGTTCATCGGCAGCTATTGTTGGATTAGCTGGACCACAGCCTGAATGTCATTCTAATAAATCCCCTTTCTGTATATAGAGAGATTCATTCTGTAAGTTGTTACTCTAGAGAACTCTAACTAATACACCTGGTTTATGAAGGGCTGGAATTGGAAATCAGAGCTTCGTGCATGCTAGGCAAGCTCTCCACCAACTAAGCTACAATCTCAGCAAATCAAATTCTCTCTCTCTCTCTCTGAGACAGGGAGACAGGATGTCATATATCCCTGGCTGGCCTCCACTTTTTTTGAGTTAAGATCTCATTCTGTAGTCCTGGCTGACAGGGAACTCACTATGTAGACCAGACTGAACTTGAAGTTTTGACAATCTTACTGCCTTAGCCTCCCAAGTGCCGGCCCAGGACAGTAAGTCAGGCTCCCATCTTGCTTTCTATGGGGGAGGAAGGCTAGTCGAAGGTGGGATTAGATTTGAGGGGTTATAATTTGAACCTCAGCCATTGCCAGCGGAGGGTACAACCCAGTGCAGACTGACAGGCCCTAAGAAAGGTCCTCGGGGTCCTCAGGAGACAAGTGTTAGCATTTTGACATAGGGAGGGGATAGTAAGTAGAGGCTTCGGATTCAGGCTTAAGCCCAAGGATGTGTGGCCTGGCGCCACATACAAACCAGTGGGCCAAGAATCTGTTTTCTTTTTTTGTTGTTGTTGTTGTTTTTGTTTTTATTTTATTTTATTTTATTTTTATTTTTTATTTTTTGGTTTTTTGAGACAGGGTTTCTCTGTGTAGCTTTGCACCTTTCCTGGAACTCACTCTGTAGACCAGGCTGGCCTCGAACTCACAGAGATCCGCCTGCCTCTGCCTCCCAAGGGCTGGGATTAAAGGCATGCCTCACCACCGCCCAGCAAGATCAATCTGTTTTCATACAAATGAAGAAACCGAGTCCCAAAATTCCCAGGGCAAATTCAGAAAGAGACCCAGGAGAAGCCATGAGTCATGAAGGCTTTCGGCTTCAGCCTGCTCAAGTCCTGGTGATGAGGGGACACTCGGAAGGGGCACAAACTCCTCAGAATAACAGAGAAGTCACACCATGGGAGCAGGACATCGATTGACACGCCACACTATTGCTATTATTGTAGATTTATTTTATTTTGCAGGTGAAGGTTTTGTTTGAATGTATGTGTTGCCCTACAAGTGTGCCTGGTGCCTGCAGAGGTCAGAGGAGTGTCAGATCACCTGGCCCTGGAGTTACAGAGGATGGTGAGTTGATATTGGGTGCTGGGGAGAACAGCAGTGCTCTAAACCACTGAACTCTCTCTCTCCAGCCACCTCATCATCACCACCATCGTCATTATTTTGAAAGAATGTCTTGCCAAGTTGCCTATCCCGGGCACTGAAGTGATTCTCCCACTTCAGCCTACCAAGTAGCTGGAGCCACAGGCCCTTTCTAATGTATCATATTGTATTTTCTCCATCTCTCTTCACATTGATTTTTATTTTAGTGTGTGTGTGTGTGTGTGTGTGTGTGTGTGTGTGTGTGTGTGTGTGTGTGTTGTTGGCAAACACACATGTATGGTCCTCAGAGGACAACTTTTGGGAGTTAGTATCACCAAGTGGGGTCCAGGGATTGAACTCACATTACCAGGTTTGGACAGCAGTGTCTTTACCTGCTGAACCCTCCCTCTGTCTGGCCATCTCTCTTTGAGTGTGTGTGTGTGTGTGTGTGTGTGTGTGTGTGTGTGTGTGTGTGTGTGTGTGTGGTATGTGCATGTGTTCTTCTTGTGCACATATGGGTGCAGGTGCATGTGAAAGCTAGAGGTCAGCCTTGTCTTCCTCAGTCACTCTCCACATTATTTTTGAGGCAGGGTCTCTTCTTGAACCTGAAGCTTACTGCTTGGCTAGGTCTGTCTCTGTCTGATCAACACTTGGATTACAGGTGCATGCTGCCACACCTAGCTTTTCTTTTCTCTTTTGGTTTTTCAAGACAGGGTTTCTCTGTGTAGCCCTGGCTGTTCTGGAACTCATTTTGTAGCCCAGGCTGGCCTCGAACTCACAGAGATCCACCTGCCTCTGCCTCCCGAGTGCTGAGATTAAAGGTGTGTGCCACTACCACACAGTTTTTACCGAGCTTTTATGTGAGTACTGGTGATCCGAACTCAGGTCCTCATGCTTAAGTGACAGGCACGTTACTGACTTTGTCATCTCCCCAGCTCTATTTTATATTATTTTAAAAGATATTTTATTATGGGGCTGGAGAAATGGCTAAGAGCTTAAGAGTTCTGGCTGCTTGCTGGGCGGTGGTGGCGCATGACTTTAATCCCAGCACTCAGGAAGCAGAGGCAGGTGGATCTCTGTGAGTGCAAAGCCAGCCTGGGCTACAGAGTGAGTTCCAGGACAGGCTCCAGAGCTACACAGGGAAACCCTGTCTCGAAAAAACAAAATAAAACAAAAAGAGTACTGGCTTCTCTTCCAGAGGACCCAGGTTCAATTCCCAGCACCCACATGGCAGCTCATAACTGTTTGTAACTCCAGTTTCAGGGGATCTGATGCCCTCACACAGACATACATGCAGTCAAAACACCAATGCACATAAAAGTAAATAAATCTTTTTAAAAAAGATATTGTATTACACATGTGTATGTGTGTGTTTGTCTGTCTGTCTGTTTGGGTTTGAACTTGCTGTGTAGTCAAGGTCACCATGAACTTCTGATTCTCCTGCCTTCGTCTTCGAAGTGCTAGGATTACAGGAGCATACCACCATGCCCAGTGTTCTGTGCACTGAGAGTCCTACTCAGGGCTTGTGCTTGACAGGAAGGTACTCTACCAGCGGAGCCGCATCCCCAGACATGCACCACGATTTCCCACTGAGGTGAACCACTCAATTCCGGAGTCTGTTGGCCATGGTGACAAGGACATTTTCAGCCTCATAAACAGGTCCAAGTGTGACAGGGTTAAATGGATTTAACCTGCTGAGAGGTCACAGGAAGTAAGGTCCTGTACCTCCTGCCCCTGGAGAAGGACAGGAGCAGCCAGAGTGGTGGGGACACCACCCATTTCTGAGAGCAGACAGCTGGTCTTCTGGCGCTGTCGTGTGGAATTTATAAGGAGTCATGATGAGGTCTTAATGTAACCTCACAAGAGGAAAGGACAAGGCGAGACTGTGAAAGCCTGTCTAAGGGTTTAGGCCCAGGAACCATCAAAGGGTCTGGGCGGTGAGGCTGGCCTCAGTAGATGTCTGTGTCCTCTGACACACTTGCTGGTGGGCGTGGAAATGGGTCCAGCCTCCTTGGCACGCTGCAGGCTGCCTGGCAGGCGTTCACAGCAGGGCCGCCCACACCCTTTGACACAGCAGCTCTTTGAAGGATGGATGTTGCAGCTGTAGTCTGTGAGCCATTCCCTGAAGCCCTGCTTGCATGAGCAGAGGTCTGGAAAAAAGGGAAGTCAGAAAGGGACCAACCACCAGGTGTGGTGACACACAGCTGTCATCCCAGCACTCGAGAAACTGAGGCAGGAGGATGGCGAGCTCAAGGGAAGCCAGTCATGGTAGCTCATGCTTTTAATCCCAGTACTCGGGAGGTAAAGGCAGGTGAATCTGTGTGTTTGAGGCTAGCCTGGTAGTGAGTTCAGGCCAACCAGGGCTACACAGTGAGACTCTGTCTCAAAATCAAAACCCAAAAAGAAAAGAGATTGATGAGCCAGGTGTGGTGGTGCATGCTTTTAAACCCAGCACTCGGGAGGCTGGGACAGGGGGGATCTCTGTGAGTTCTAGGCCAGCCTGGTCTACAGAGCAAGTTCCAGGACAGCCAGGGCTACACAGAGAAACCCCATCAAGAGAGAGAGAGAGAGAGAGAGAGAGAGAGAGAGAGAGAGAGAGAGAGAGAGAGAGAGCATGTGAACAAGCTCAGGGGGTAAAGGCCCTGGGATCTAAAGCTTTCCTACCTGAGTTCAATCCCCAGAACCCGTGTGAAAAGCTGGATATGGGGGCTGAGGGAGCAGCTCAGTGGTGAAGGCTGTTGCCTCACAAGCCTGAGGCCTGGAGTTTGGATCCCCAGAAACCCATCTAAATGTCAGTGTGGGTGTAGTGGCCCACCTCTGATTCTAGCTTCGGAAATCAGAGATGGGGATCCCCATGGCAAGACGGTTAGTTAGACTAGCCGTAGAAGCAAGCTCTGGGCTATAAGGGAGACGCTGCCCACAATGGATAAGGTGAAGGAGCCACCAAGGATGATTCTCAACGTCCGCCTCAGGTCACACACACACACACACACACACACACACACACACACACACACACTCAAGAATCAAGCGCATACATGCCCATGCATGTGTTCATACATATGCAAAGACATGCACTCACTGCGCACACACACACACACACACACACACACACACACACACACACACATACACTCAAGTGCATGCATGCCCATGCATGTGTTCATACATATGCAAAGACATGCACTCACTACACACACACACACACACACACACACACACACACACGCACACACACTCAAGAATCAAGTGCATACATGCCCATGCATGTGTTCATACATATGCAAAGACATGCACTCACTGCACACACACACACACACACACACACACACACACGCACACACACACTCAAGAATCAAGTGCATACATGCCATGCATGTGTTCATACATATGCAAAGACATGCACTCACTGCACACACACACTCAAACACTCAAGTGCATGCATGCCCATGCATGTGTTCATACATATGCAAAGACATGCACTCACTGCACACACACACACACACACACAAAATGCTAAAAAAAAAAAAAAAAAAGCTGGATGCAGTGGTGTGCATCCGGATTCTAAGGATTCTTATCCCAAGCAGGGAGGCAGAGACAGGCGAATTGCCTAGAAGATGGGGTGGGGGTGGGAAGCAGCAGCCTGGAGTCCACAGTACAGTAGCAGAATCAGAGAGACCCAACTTCAATACAGTAGGGGCAAGAACTGACCTCCTCAGCTGTCCTCTGACCGCATGCATGCTGTGAAATAAATAGATGTAATAAAATAAATAATACATTTAAAAAAAATGTATTGAAGCCACTTAATTGGAGCCGCGCCCTGCCGCCTTGGGGGTGGAGAGATGGCTCAGCAGTTAAGAGTACTCTGGCAGAGAATCTGAGTTTGATTCCCAGAACCCAGGTCAGGTGGCTTACAGCTCCCTGTAACTCTAGCTCTGGAGGGTCAGAGGTCTCCTCGGGCACCTGTACTCACCTGCACGTACCCACCCCCCACATAATTAAAAATAAAAATTAAAGACATTGTCCTCATTTTTGACAACTTCATACATGTGTTCACTGAAATATGATCCTATCTACCCTCCTATTTCCCCCTCCAACTTTGCCCACATCCCCTTAACATGTCCCCTTCCCAACTTTATACTTCCTTTTTTAAAAATTTTTTTATTTTTATTTTATGTGCATTGGTGTTTTGCCTGCGTGTGTGTCTGTGTGAGGGCATCAGGTCCCCTGGAACTAGGGTTACAGTTGTGAGCTGCCATGTGGGTGCTGGGAATCAAACCCGGGTCCTCCGGAAGAGCAGCCAGTGCTCTTAACCGCTGAGCCATCTCTCCAGCCCCTGTTTCTTTCTTTTTTCTTATGACTAAGTTAGTGTATAGGTGTAGTGAGTCTTTCTCTGTCCCACCAGCCAGCTCCAAAAACCACATGGAAACTTCTTATTAATTATGAAAGCTTGGCTGGTAGCTTAGGCTTGTTTCTTTTTTCTTTTCTTTTTTTCTTTTTTTTTTTTTGGTTTTTCGAGACAGGGTTTCTCTGTGTAGCTTTGGAGCCTGTCCTGGAACTCACTTGGTAGCCCAGGCTGGCCTCGAACTCACAGAGATCCGCCTGCCTCTGCCTCCCGAGTGCTGGAATTAAAGGCGTGCGCCACCACCACCCAGCCTTCAGGCTTGTCTCTAACTAGCTCCTATAACTTAAAATAACCCATTCCTATTAATTTACATGCAGCCACGTGGTTCATGGCTTGTTACCTCATCTCCTATAGGTCATACTTCCTCAGCATGCTTCAGACTCAGCCTTCTTCTTCCCAGCATTCTCTCTGCCCCCCCAAAATCCTGCCTACCTATTGGCCATTCAGCGTTTTATTAAACCGGTCACAGTGACACATCTTCACACAGAGTAAAAGAATATCCCACAACACATGGGTGTGGGGCCATTCACTGGATCATGGGAATCGAACTAGTGGTCATATCCCTCAAAAAGAATGATTCTCCCTCCCCACTGACCTGGCTCAGCGGGTAAAGGTACTTGCCTCCAAGCCTGCAGTCATGAGTTTGATTTCCCAAGTCCCACACGATGGAAGGAGAAAATGGGCTCCTGCTAATTGTCTTTTGAGCTCCATGTAAGTGCTGGGCCATGCATGTAACCTGACATACACATGCACAAATAAATAAATATAATAAAAAATTTTAATCACCAATTAAGAAAAAAGCACACTCATGCGCGTGCACATACACACCAGACATACACACACATGTACACACACAACACACACACAAACACATACACCATATAGACACACACACCACACACTCACAACACAGACACACACTACACAGATATACACGTGCACACATGCACACCCCCCCCCCCACAATACACACATACACACACACTGTTGGATTATAGATCGGGTGGCCAGAAGAGTGGGTTTTTCTTTTTCTCTCTCTATTTTTCGAGACAGGGTCTCGTGTAGTCTAGGCTGAGCTTCCTGCCTCTGCCTCCAGAAGGCTGGGATTGCAGGTGTGCGCCACCATAGCTGGCTCAGAGTGCTAGCCATGTGATAGAAGTTGGGGTTCGAGTCTCAGTTTTTTAAGTGGTCAGAGAAAGCTTAACCAAAGGGGACATATGAACAAAGGCCACAAGGAGGAGAGGAAGTGAGCTATGTGCTTATCCGGGATGAGGACAGGCACAAGGCCCATGGAGGAGCGCAAAGGCCCTGGGGCAGGAAAGGTGAGGAGCCACCCACTGTGGGTGGAGCAGGTGACACAGTCCTCAGACCACTCCTGGACTTGGTGTGGGGGCTGGGAATGGAGCTGGGAGGTAGGAAAAAATGCTTGCCTGGTATGCCTAAGACCCTGAGTTTAGCCGGGCAGTGGTGGCACACACCTTTAATCCTAGCACTCAGGAGACATAGGCAGGTGGATCTCTATGAGTTCGAGACCAGCCTGGTCTACAGAGTGAGATCCAGGACAGGCACCAAAACTACACAGAGAAACCCTGTCTCGAAAAACAAAACAAAACAAAAAAATACCTTCAGTTTAATCCCCAGCACCACAAGCAAACCAGACTAAAAACGATTGGCATTTGCTTTCTCACGCTGGAGTTCTCTCAGCATTCTTGGCATGTGCTGGGATCAATCCTCAGCTCTCTGGAGTGGATTGCTCAACTTTTAGGGATTTCACAGGCCAGTGGGTTTTTTTTCCTGCCCCCTTCCTCTTGTTATGTAACCCTGGCTGGCCTGAAACTTGCTGTAGCTCAGACTAACTCCAAACTTATGGGGATCCTCCTGCCTCTGCCAACTGAGTGCTGGGATTAGGTGTGTACCACCATGCTCATTTTTACATAGATAAACATAGATCATTGTAGTTGCTGCTGTTGTTTTTGAGTCAGGTTCTCCTGTGGCCCAGGGTGGCCACAAACTCCCTCTGTGGCCGCAGTTGGCTTTGATCCCCTGATGCTCTTGCCTCCTTCATCTCCAAGGGCCGGGACGAAGGTGTGAGCCACCCTACCTACGTACTGAACCGGGGCAATGTGAAGGCTAAAGGTTCTAGGAGGCTGAGGTCTGAGGACAACTTGTCATAATCAGTTCTCCACACGGACCAAACTCAAAGATCAGACTTGGGAGAATGGCCTTTGCTCACTCAGCCATCTTGCCCGCCCATATTGTGTTGAAGGCAGGAACTCAGGTAGCCAGGACTGGCTTTGAAGTGCTCCCCATCCTTCTGCTTCAGCCTCCCAATTACTGGGAGAACAGATGTGTGCCACTGTGCCTGACTTGAGCACGCCCTTTTTATTTTATTTTTTAAAATTTAATAAGTTATTCTCTCTCTCTCTCTCTCTCTCTCTCTCTCTCTCTCTCTCTCTCTCTCTCTGTGTGTGTGTGTGTGTGTGTAAAGGCGTGTTTTTTCTGACTGTGCATTTGCTTGCCACATTTGTCCTTGGTGCCCACGGAGGCCAGAAGAGTGTTTTGGATCCCCTGGAGCTGGAATTACAGACAGGTGGTTGTGAGCTGCCATATGGGTGCTAGAAATCAAACCCAGGACCTCTGGAAGAGCAGCCAGGGCTCTTAACTGCTGAGCCATCTCTCCAGCCCACAAATCCACCCTTAAGTACAAAAACAGTAAGGCAGAGGGGCCTGTGAGTGTTCTAAGTAAAACTTTCTCCAGCTGTGCTTACATAACATCTGCTTTGTCTGAGAGGAAACACACAGTGCTGGGACCCTGCACTGGGGGCCCAGTCCACATCTGCAGGCTCCACCCTTCCCCACTTGTGGCCCTCTGAGCATCCTGCAGGGAGGCCCAGCCTGAGGCAGCCGGGGGCCTCTGATGTGGCCACCTCAGAGCCTCCACCTCCAGCTCTCAGTCCGCTGGAGCCTGGAGTCCTCCAGATGAGTCTTTGAGGACGGGATGAAAGAGGCTGGGGTACTTCCTGGGAAGGCACTGGGGATGGGTGAGGGGAAGCAGAGGCAGGTGGGTTTTCATCATCTCTTCCTGTCCAGTGCACGCCATGTGCCTTCAATTATCAAGTCCCATATTTTTTTTTAAAGTATTCTATAAAAAGTATCAGCCGAAGGGGTTGTGTCAGAGAGCAGGAAGGGGAGAGAGAGAGGGAGAGAGAGAGACAGAGAGAGAGAGAGAGACAGAGAGAGACAAAGAGACAGAGAGACAGAGAGAGAGACAGAGAGACAGAGATAGAGAGACAGAGACAGAGAGAGAGACAGAGAGAGACAGAGAGACAGAGAGAGAGACAGAGAGACAGAGAGAGAGACAGAGAGACAGAGAGACAGAGAGAGAGACAGAGAGACAGAGAGAGAGACAGAGAGACAGAGAGAGAGACAGAGAGAGAGAGACAGAGAGAGAGACAGAGACAGAGAGACAGAGAGAGACAGAGAGACATAGAGAGAGAGACAGAGACAGAGAGAGACAGAGAGACAGAGAGAGAGACAGAGACAGAGAGACAGAGACAGAGAGAGAGACAGAGACAGAGAGACAGAGAGACAGAGAGACAGAGACAGACAGAGAGACAGAGAGACAGAGACAGAGAGACAGAGACAGAGAGAGAGACAGACAGAGACAGACAGAGAGTGGCTGGCCCTGAAGGAGGAGGCAGCTGGAGCAGTGACCCAGCAGCCAGGACTGTGGAGGCTGCCAAGCTTCAACTTGTTCCAGAAGGTCCAGCAATGGAATGTTCTCCGAACAGCCCATAGAAGGTTCTGGGAGGCGAGGGCTGAGCCTCAGGCTGGGCCTCTGAAAACATGCTGACCCCCTCCGTCCCACAGACCCCCTCCGTCCCAAAGTAAAAAGATCCCCTAACATTCCAGCTGCCTCCAAGTGTCCTGCGGTGGATGAAAGCGTGAATGCCTCAGGCTGTGTGAGGGAGGCCCTGACCCACCACTCCCCTCCGCTCTCCCAGCCTCACCCCTGCTCTCAGCACCCCCTTCTCCCTGTGCTCTGTTCTCCCTCCATCTTCCAACTCTCCCTCTCTTGTCTTCCCTTCCCACCCTCTCTCCTTCCTCCCCCATTTTCTCTCTTTCTCAAATCTTTTTTTTGGGGGGTGGGGGTGAGGTGGGAGGGTGGGAGGGGAGAAGCAGACGGATCTCTGTGAGTTTGAGCCAGCCTGATCTCTGGCCAGCCAGAGCTACATAATGAGGCTCAGTTACTAAATATGATTACATATTTATTATAAATAACAAAACATAATAAACTATGGTCTCCCTACACAGTCCGAGCTAGCCTGGGACTTACTATGCAGCCATAGTAAGATGACCTCCGATTTCTCATCTTCCTGACTCCATCCCTCCAGGGCTTGGGACATAGACACGAGCCACCATGCCCAGTTCTATGAGGTGCTGCAGAGCCAACCTGGGGCTTCACACACATCAAGCAAGTGTTCTATCCACTAGGATACATCCCCAGCCCTTTCCTGACAAAAGGTCTTGTGGCATCCAGGCTGGCCTCAGGTTTGAAGCCATACTCCCAGCTTCCCAAGTGCCGGGCTGCCAAATATGCGCCACTACCAAGCCCAGATTCCTTCCCCTTTCCAGTCTGTTCCTCCTTCTTCCAGCAGCCAGACCTCCCTCCCCACCTGGGCAGGGTCCTCCCTGCCTGCTCCTGTCCTGAGCAGCACACACTGACCCTGCCAGGCCTCCCTTCTCCACCTGCTGTCCCACTGTGATTGCTTCTGCAACGCTTCCCCTCTGTGGCCTGACATCCGCTCTCCTCAGGCACCTTGCCAAGGCTGGAGCGGAGGGAAAGCAGAGCCCACATCCTACCGGGAAGGCTAGAAACAAACGGGTGGTTGTGAAGAACCTCTGCTGCAGGGGGTCATGGTCTGTGCCCCGAGAGAGGCCCCAGGGATGGGAAGGGAGAAGCGGCAGAGGCAGAGGATCAGGAGTTCAAAGCCAACCTCAGCTGCGTAGAATGCGTGAGACCAACTCGGGCTGGGGCTGGTTACATGAGACTCTTTCTCAAAAAACCAGAGAGAGAGAGAGAGAGAGAGAGAGAGAGAGAGAGAGAGAGAGAGAGAGTGGGAAGGTGGGCCGTAGGTTTGGAAGTGTGAGGGACAGAGGTGGGGGCTCTCTGACGTCAACAAGCCCACCCAGCAGGTGCTCGAGAGAGGCTGAGGAGCCTCCAGGCTAGGGGCTTAGTTCCTCTCTGCACTTCTATTTTTATCTCACATCATTTTAGTGCTGCCCAATGGGCTTCGGGCTGGTCCAGACCACACCAGCATGAGGATGTGGGGTTGCCATGGCAACCACATGTCCATCCCTTAGGGCTGAAGGATGACGCCTGGCATCCATCTCCATAGAAACGGGCAGATCCACATGATAGAGGGAGAGGTCTCCATGTAGATGAGGATTGTCTTTTCCTTCCTTCCTTCCTTCCTTCCTTCCTTCCTTCCTTCCTTCCTTCCTTCCTTCCCTTCCTTCCTTTTCTTCCTTTCTTTCGGTGAATGTTTTTGGTACATGGAAATGTTCATGTGTTCATGTGGGCACACATTCACCCATGTGCACATGCTTGTGGAGGTCAGAGGTTAACATTGAGCATTTTCCTCAATCACTCTCCACCTTACTTTTCAATTAAAAATTATTATTTATCAAAAAAAAAAACCCAAAATTTATTATAAGGCCAGGTGGTGGTGGTGCATGGAAGCAGAGGCAGGCTGATCTCTGAGTTCAAGGCCAGTCTAGTTTACAGAGTGAGTTCCAGGACAGCCAGAATTATTACACAGAGAAACCCTGTCTTAACCCCACCCCCAAAAAATTATTATGAGTATGTGTGTCCATCATGTGTATATGGAGGTCAGAGGACAATTTTTTTTTTTTTTTGGTTTTTCGAGACAGGGTTTCTCTGTGTAGCTTTGAGCCTTTCCTGGAACTCACTCTATAGACCAGGCTGGCCTCGAACTCACAGAGATCCGCCTGGCTCTGCCTCCCAAGTGCTGGGATTAAAGGCGTGTGCCACCACCGCCCGGCTCAGAGGACAATTTTGTAGAGCCTCTTTTTCCACCTCTTCAGGGATTCTGAGGACCAAACTCAGGCTGCCGGGTCATGTAGAAGTGCCCGCCCTGTGCTGGCTGTTTTTTTTTTGTTTTGTCAACTTGCCATAAACTAAAGTCATCTGGGAAGAAGGAGCCTCAATTGAGGAATTGCCTATAGCAGACTGTCCAGTCTGTTGGGCATTTTCTTGACTGATGTGGGAAGGCCCAGCCCACTGGGGATGGTGCTACCCCTGGACAGGTGGTCCCGGGTGAGATACGGAAGCAGGCTAAAGCCAGGTGGTGGCCGGGTGGTGGTGGTGCACGCCTTTAATCCTAGCGCTCTGGAGGAAGAGGCAGGCAGAGTTCAAGGCCAGCCTGGGCTACAGAGTGAGTTCCAGGGCTGTTACATGGAGAAATCCTGTCTCAAAAACCAAACCAAAACAAACAAACAAACAAAAGAGTTGCCATGGTCATGGTGTTTCTTCACAGCAATAGAAACCCTAAGACAAAAGTCATAGTGATGCACAGTGTGCATACAGAAACAGAATGAAAGTGAACTTGAGGTGTGGCTCAGTGGTAGAGCCCCTGCCTAGAATCCCCCAGTGAGGGGCTGGGGTGTGGCTCAGTGGTAGAGCCCCTTCCTAGAATCCCCCAGTGAGGGACTAGGGTGTGGCTCGGGGTAGAGCACTTTGCTTGGTATGTAGAAGGTTCTCATTTTAATATAGCAACAAGAAAATAAAAGCATAAAGGCAACTTTTATGCTTTATTTTGACACCAGGGATGGAATATAAGGTGTGTGCATTTTCGGCACACACTGAGTCACACCCTTGCCCACATAGGTAATTTAAAAATATATATATTATTTATTTTTGGTTTTTTCCTTCCTTTCTTCCTTTAGTTTGTTTTTTGAGACAGTGTTTCCCTGTGTGTGACCCTGGCTGTCCTGGAACCCCGAGATCTTCCCTCTGCCTCCCAAGTATTGGGATTAGAGGAATGTGCTATTACCACCTGGCAGTTTTTTGGTTTTTGTTTGCTTGTTTATTTGTTTTCAAGACAGGTTTTCTCTGTGTAGCTCTGGCTGTCCTGGAATTTGCTCTGTAGATCAGGCTGGCCTTGAACTCACAAAGATCCCCTGCCTCTGCCTTCAAGTGCTGGAATCAAAGGCATGTGCCACCACTGCCCTGCAGTTATTTTTAATTATGTGTTTATGTGAGTATCTATGTGTGGGCGTGTGCACCTGAGTGCTGGTGCCTGTAAAAGCCTGAAGAGAGTGTCAGATTCCCTGAAACTGGAGTCACAGGGCGTTGTAAATCGTCTGATGTGGGTGCTGGGAATCAAACTTGGGTCCTCTGCAAGGGTAGTGTGATCTAACTGTTGAACCATTTCTCCAGCCCCCACATAGGTAATTTTAAATTTTCTGATAGTGCATTGAACATGTAAGAAGAAACAGGTGAAAGTGATTTTTGATAGTACCTTTTTTTTTTTTTTTTGGTTTTTCGAGACAGGGTTTCTCTGTGTAGCTTTGCGCCTTTCCTGGATCTCACTCTGTAGACCAGGCTGGCCTCGAACTCACAAAGATCCACCTGCCTCTGCCTCCCGAGTGCTGGGATTAAAGGCGTGCGCCACCACCGCCCGGCTGATAGTACCTTTTATATAATTTAACTTTGGTGGACAGAAAAATGGCGTCGAAAAAAAATCAGCTTTCAGGAAAAGGGGAACAGTGAAGGTGAGAAGTTAAGACGCTCAGTGGAGGTTGTCTTGGATCACTTAGGGGTACGTAGGGGCGTCATTCCATTGCAGTAACAGAGCTGACTCCCTCATCCACCGCAGCCTGAAGAGGTCACTTTCCACACAGGAACCTCCAATCCGGCCAGACTGGGACTCATCTTCAGTAAAGAAATGAATTTCAGAGCGAGCAACCATGGAGCAAAGATGGCGTTTTGAAAGACAGACTCAGTTGTGGTGGTATAGGACCACAGGATGTGCTGAAGAGGAGGCAGGGGGATCACGGGTTGGAAGCTACCAGGGCTATAACTTTTCCTTCAGGAATGGAAAGATGGTTCAGGGGTGAAGAGCTGTACTGTTCTTACTGAAGATCCAAGTTTGGTTTCCAGCACTCAGGTAGCTCACAATGTCTGTAATTCCAGTTCCAGGGGACCTGATGCTCTTTTCTGGCCTCCTTCTCCCAAGTTTACAAGGCTTGGTGGAGTGAGTGAGGACCTTTCTGTTGGCAGCTGGCTGGGAAGCACTAAGGAGGTGACTATATTAATCCGGCAGATGGTGGTGCTGGAGGAGATGTAGGGGTCTCTGTGTTTCCAAGGCTGAATCAACAGGATTTCCTGCAGGATGGAATGTGGAATGTGGGAGTCAGGAATCCCCTCAGAGCCTCCAGGCTAAGGGCCAGGAAGGATGGTGGTTCCTCTGTAGGTCAGGAGCCTCTGTAGGCTCCGCCCCACCTGGCTGGGCAGCTGGCAGAGGGAGTGCCCTGCCTGTGCATGCAGTGTCAATTCTGGTGGATGTTGCAGCCAATTTGGGGATTGCATCATGGGCGGGAGCCCTTGGCTGACCCTAGTTAACCTTGACAAGGCTCCAGCAGGTGTCAGGCCTGAGGCCAGCCTTATCTCCCTTGTCACATTCCCCTTCTGGGCTGGGCCTGATTCTCTCTTCCCAAGGCCCAAAGAAAAGTAATCTTTCCCATCTTCACCTTGGATTCCTTTTAGCCACATCAAAGCACTTCTGGGCCTTTCTGTTAGGCCTGCTCTTTTGTTGTTCTAAAGGACGGAGCCCAGACTTCTGCACTGTAGATGTGAGCTTTATCTCTAGCCCTTCACTAGTGGATCCTAGACAAGCATTCAACTGCACCTCTGCCTCTAGAACCGGGGTTGGGTGGTGGGGTCGGGTGGTGGTGGTGTAGCAATGGCTCAGTGGTTAAGTGCACTGGCTGCTCTTCCTGAGGACCCGGGTTCAATTCCCAGCACTAACATGGCAGCTCACAACTGTAACTCCAGTTGCAGGGGATCTAACACCCTTACACAGAAACACATGCAGGCAAAACACCAATGCACATAAAATAAAAATAAATCGTTAAAAAATATTATTATTTCAAGACAGGGCTTCTCTGTAGCCCTGGCTATCCTGGAACTCATTCTGTAGATCAGACTGGCCTCGAATGCAGAGATCCACCTGCCTCTGCCTCCGGAGTGCTGGAATTAAAGGCATGAGCCACCACCGCCTGGCAAGATTT
This sequence comes from Peromyscus californicus insignis, assembly GCF_007827085.1. Lineage (NCBI taxonomy): Eukaryota > Metazoa > Chordata > Mammalia > Rodentia > Cricetidae > Peromyscus > Peromyscus californicus. The sequence continues at coordinate 166,589,097 of NW_026294562.1, read as the reverse complement.
TATTTTTAATGTATGTGTGTATTCACGTAGCAGCCTCCTGCCATGCCATACAAACACCACTTTCTCTTGGTTAGAAAGGCTGAATCTTACTTTCTGGTTGGGCAATCTGTCTCATATTTGGCCTTAGAATGACGGCGCCTTTCCCTGAGGGTTAGTATTCCCACAGGTCTGTTTCCCTGCAATGCTGTAACAGTCCTCAGAAACACGTGGCTTTGACCACAGGAACGTACTGCCTCCCTGGTCTGAAGGCTACAAGTCCAACATCCACAGGGCCATGCGGTCACTACCCCCACCCAAAAATCCTGTGAGACAGATGTAGTGGGCCAGGCTCTGAATCCCAGCACTTGGAAAGCTGAGGCAGGAGAATGATGAATTTGAGGCCAGTATGGTCTACACAGCAAAACCCAGTCTCAGAACAAACTAGTAAGCCTGGTGGCACAGGCCCAGAATCTGCATTTGAGGTTGAGGCTAAGGATCCCAAAGTCAAGGCCAGCCAGAGCTACAAAGTGAGTTGAAGGCCAGCCTGGATATACAGTGAAACTTGTCTCTAAAAATAAAAATAAAAATGAATAAAAAGAAGGAAAATAAAAGGGCTGGGTATATATAAGAGGGTTGGGGGCTAGGGAGATGGCTCAGAGATTAAGAGCACTGGCTGCTCTTCCAGGGGTCCTGAGTTCAATTCCCAGCAGCCACATGTAAGGAGATCACAACCACCTGTAATGAGATCTGATGCCCTCTTTAGGCATGCAGGAATACATGCAGACAGAACACTACATACATAATAAATAAATCTTAAAAAAAAAAAAAAGGGTTGGGTATATAGCTTAGTTTAGGGCATCTGCCTGAAACCCCCCAGTGAGGGGCTGGGGGACTCTATGAAGCTCACTTATTAGAAGGTATTGTCAATGGTAGAGCTTTTACTCAGCCCACATAGGGCTGTGTTCAATCCCTATTACCGAAAACACAAAATACCCCCATGCATTAAGCAGTACCCCCATTACTCCCTTTCTCTCCCTCGGCCTTAGGACCCTGCTAATCGGCTTTCCTTGTTAATGGATTTTTCTGTTCTGGACATTTGGGCATTTCATATACTTGGAGCAGGCACTACATAGTTTTGTTTTTGGAGACAGGGTCTCATGTAGCTCAAGATGACCTGGATCTTCCGACCCTCCTGCCTCCACCCACACCTTTCTCCCCTCCCATCAGGTGCCCTGTCCATGCCATGATGTGTGTCAAAGCTTCATCTCTTTTAATGGCCGGATGACTTCTGCCTGTGTGGACTGATGCTTTCCTTCATCGGTGGACTGGCATCCGGGTTGGCTCTGCCTTTTGGCTTCTGTGAACAAGGCTGCCATGGACACATGTACACAGTGTGTGGACACAAGTTTTTTTATTTCTTTTGGGTCAATCAATAGGAACAGCTTTGCTGAGTCACAGGGTGTGTGTTTACCTGCACAGAAGCTCCTTGGCTACTTTCCAAGCCTGGCTCCTCAATTCTGCACTCCCACCTTTGAGGAGGCACAAGGGGTTGAGATGCTCAGCCCGTGAGGTCATTGGACTTGCTGGTGTGCGTGCGAGTGTGTGCGATATGTACATATGTGTGTGTGTTTGCACGTGTGGAGGTCAGAGGTCAGCTTTTGGGAGTCAGTTCTGCCCTTCCACCTTGCTGAGGCACGGTTTGTCTTGTTTCTGCGTACATACTCTGGGCTAGCTGGCCCGTGAGCTTCCTGGAGATTCTCCTGTCTCTGGCTCCCATCTTGCCGTAGGAACACAGACGCAGACCCACTGCATCAGGGATCCAACTCAAGACTTGCTTAGGAAGGCCATCTGGCTGGCCTGGTTCTGTTCTGGTCATCTCAACAGCACTTCTAAAAAAGCTTCGATTTCTAGGCAGGGTTTCACACATCCCAGGCTGGTCTTGCATCTGTCATGGAGAACCTGAACTCCTGACCCTCTTGCCTCTACCTCCCGACTTAATGCTGGGGTTACAGATGTGGGCCATCATGCCCACTGTATGTGGTGCTGGGTATTGAGCCCAGGGCTTTCTGCATGCTAGGCAAGCACTCTACCAACCGAGCTACATGCCCAGTCCACTCTGGGGCCTCTGGTGACGCCCTGACACCCGGCACACTGCAGTCACTGAACATCTACAAAATGTGTGTTTACTTATAATTAGTTAATGGAGGACTCACACAAACACAGAAGAGGAAAAACTGTTATCACCAGCTGAGGATGTCCATCCCAGCTCTGGGGAAGCTGAGGCAGGAGGACGGTAATGAGTGCAAGGTCAGCTTGGGTTACATAGTGAGACCTTGGGCTCAAAACACCAAAACTAAAACTAAAACCAAACTGTCCCCCACACATTTCCCCAAGGAACAGTCTGAGGCAAGGCTGGCTGAGTGACTTCCCTGAAGGCCATGCTGCTAAGTGGCCAAGCTGGGGCATATCTGTTTCTTGCAGTGGTTAAGCCTGAAAGAAAGTGGTGGCATACCAGAGCTGTCCCTGCTTGCCCATGGTGCCAGTCAGAGGTGGGAATGGTGGCCATCACACTATGCTCTCAGAGGGCATGGGGTGGACATATTGTTCAGAGATTAGCACACAGGGCCCTGTTTCTCCTCTATGCTTTTAAGTACATTTTTTTTAAACCTACTTATTGGGCAGAGACAGGGCAGGGGCACATGTGTATAATATGCTTGTGGGAGTCAGAGGACAACTTGTGGTTGTTGGTTCTTTCCACATGTGGGTCTGGGGATCACACTTGGGACACCAGGATTGGTAGCAAGCATCTGTATATGCTGCCACCTCAACTGCTTGTTTCTTCCAGTTTTTCCCCTCACTGGGGGATTCTAGGCAGGGGCTCTACCACTGAGCCACACCCCAGCCCCTCACTGGGGGATTCTAGGCAGAGGTTTTACCACTGAGCCACACCCCCAGCCCCTTACTGGAGGATTCTAGGCAGGGGCTCTACCACTGAGCCACACCCCAGCCCCTCACTGGGGGATTCTAGGCAGGGGCTCTACCACTGAGCCACACCCCAGCCCCTCACTGGGGGAGTCTAGGCAGGAGCTCTACCACTGAGCCACACCCCTAGCCCCTCACTGGGGGATTCTAGGCAGGGGCTCTACCACCGAGCCACGCCCCCAGCCCCTCACTGGGGGATTCTAGACAGGGGCTCTACTACTGAGCCATGCCACAGCCCTTTTTGACTTTTGAAATCTGGTCACACCTAGAGACTGATTTTGAACTCATTCTCTTAGGACAGGCAAGCTTTCAATTTGTGAACCTTCTGCCTCAGTCTCTGAAGTATCTGGCATTAGAGTCATGTGCCTCCCAGGCCTGGTTTCAGGGCCATCTTCTGTTGTCACACTGTGATACTCAGTGGGCAGAAGCTAGAGTCGGCCCAGGGTAAGGATAGTCACACCAGGAATTGTCCCAGCTCACTTGGCAGCAGGGCTGTTGATGAGAAACTAAACAGTATGCATAGCTCCTACATTCTCAGCGATCACAGGGTCTAGTAGGTAGAAACAAGTATTCTGGAACCACCTTCCAGTTCTCAAAAGCAGCTCCACATCAACCTAACACAGGCAATGAACTTTGGTAAATCCTGTCACCTTCCTGGGTTCTGCACGTCCCTTGGAAAAAGGGACAATTAGGGTCCCTTCCTCATAATCTTGTAAGCACAAATTGCTCAGAAGCTGGGTGTGGAGAGACACTGCAATCCCTGACCTTGGGGGCCGGAGGCAAGGCTCCTCTTGATAAGAATCCAGGGGCTGAACTGGCCCTGTGGCTCACACCTTAATCTCAGCACTTGGGAGGGAGAGGCAGGCGAGTGCCATGCCGGGTGAAGCTAATAGCACGGGCATCTCTCAAAACAAAACATAAATCCAGGGCTGGCTATGAAGCCCGGCACTGCTTGAAGATTCTCGGTGCTGTCAGGTCCGAGGAACTGAGGACTTTGGGCAAGTGTTTCGTGTCCAGACCAGTTACTCCTCAATCTTGGGGGCCCTTTGTGGGCAGAAGCATGTCTAAAGTATGCTTAGGTGTCCCTGCTTTTCTTAGACCAATGAGATGTGTTGTTGACTGACTCATTGATGGACCAAGGGCTTCCTAAGGGAAGACAGACAAGGGCTCAGAGACAGCCGGGCCAGGCAGGACCACAGGTTTATTGGGGGCTGCACACACGCACGCACACAGCATCACACAACAATGGCACAGTTACTCGGGACATCAAGATGGCCTCTGCCATCAAAGGAGGGCCCAGAGGCAGTGGGTTGCAGCCTCCTCCCATACGGCCTAGACCCTGCTGGGTCCTTCCTCTGGGGCAGCTGAGGAAGGGAGGGGGCTGCTGGGATGAGCCTCGGGCCTGGCAGGGGGTGAGCAGGCAGGTTGGTCCAGCAGGCCGGGCTGGGCGGAGGCCACCTCACTCCAGGGACTGCAGCATCAGCAGCTGCTTCAGCACCTTCGTCTGGCTGGTCTCTCGGATTTCACCTGCCAGGAACATCTCATCTACCACTGTGTAAACCTGGGCAAGGAAGGGAGGCCGGGAAAGCTCGAGTGAGGGAAGGAAGGGCTTGGTGCTGCAGTAGCCAGCCCTTGGGAGCCAAGCAGTTAGACCCTGAGCAGGGAAACAGTATCAGGGGGCCAGGCAGATCTCTGGTGGCTCCAGCCACACCCCCCATGGCTGCCTCTTGCCCACTTCCCCAAGAGCCTACCTTGTAGAAGTTGAACACCAGGTCCAATTCACAGACATTGTGGAAATATTCATTTAACACCTGAGAGAGGAAGATGAAGGCCAGGGATGAGAGACAGGCACAACGGGCTGGTGAGATGGCTAACCTGCTGGGTAATAGTGCTTGCTGCGCAAACCTGAGTTCAAATCCTATATCCCACGGTAGGAGGAGAGAACCAACTCCCAAAGCTGTCCTCTGACTTCCATGTGTGAGCCGTGGCACATGTGTGCCCGCACACACATACCACAGACATTATACACACATGATAATAATAAATAAAGTATGAAATAAGATGGGCAGGGAGGCCTGAGGATGTAGCCCAGGGTTTGTCTGCATTCATGAAGCCCTGGGTTCTATCTCCAACATCACATAAACCCACTTGGAGGACCACATCTGTAATCCTAGCACGTGGGAGGTAGAGGCAGGAGACCAGGAATTAAAAGTCACCCCTAGCTATCCCCAGTGTGAGCCAGCCAGGGCTGTATGAGACAAAAGAGGGTGTGTGCACTGGGAGAGACGGCTCAGTGGTTAAGAGCACAGGCTGCTTTTTTAGAGGACTCAAGTTTGGTTCCCAGTACCCCCGCTCACAAAGGCCGGTAACGCCAACACCAGGGGTCCAGTGCCATCTGGGTCCTCAGGCACCGGCATATACGTCACACTTGTACAAACACACACACACACACACACACACACACACACACACACACACACACACAAACAAAACCAAACCACAGTGGATGGAGGAAGAGGCAGCTGTGTTGCCTGTCATCAAGCTGGGGAAACTAGATCATCCGGGGCATCCTGAGCTACATAACAAGACGCCACCCCACACAAAACAGACCAGTCATCAAAGAGACCAGACGGACACAGTGACAGAGCAGACAGCAGAAGAGGCCGGCACGAGGGCTCAGCTGGTGAAGGCGCCTGCCGCCAAGCCTGGAGCAGGCTGAAGCACTGACTCTCACGTGTCCTCTCTGACCTCTGCACACACGCCACTGTGCAGGCACACTCACTCACACCATGACTCAGGTCGGACGCAGAGCTGCTGGCGGATGGGCAGAGAGAGAGGTGGCTGGAGTAGATGAGAGGTGAGGAGGGGGAGGTAGACTGGAAGGACAGACCATGCACACAGAGGGAGGCTGAGGAGGGGCCAGTGGCCGCCCCAGCACCCCGGGGCCTCCTGGCCGGCATGTGACTCACTTCCACGAAGTTATGGATGGCCTCGAGATAGGCCAGATTGTTGTCGTTGACGTCCACGCAGATGCAGAAGTAGAGGCCAGCGTAGCGTCGGTAGATGATCTTGAAGTTCCGGAACTGTGGGTAGAAAGGAGTCAGGACTGAGTCTGGCAGAGGGGGCCAGATGCCAGCTGTTCCACTGTGTGTGCGACCCAGGCACCCCTGTTCCTGGCTGGGGGAGGGGCAGCAGTGACGGAGCCAGCTTTAGCTCACGGTCCAGCAGAGGGTCACTCACCCAGGCAGTGGGACGGAAATCCTCAGGGTTGGCAGGATTGGGTTTGGGGGTTCAGGGTGGGGCTCTAATCCCGTTCATCCTGGGAGTCAGAGAGGCTTCCTGACAGAGGGAACTGTGAGCTGAGGGCTGGAAGACAGGCAGGGGAGTTCCAGGCACAGGGCACAGACTGTGAAGGATCCAGGGATCCCAGCACTGCGGGTGAGGTGGGGTAGGGGGTGAGGCAGGAGGATCACAAGTTTAAAGAAAGTCTGGGCTGTGTAGTGGGCCCTATCTCAATACAAAGCAGAAATGAAGTTCCAGATTTTTTTTTTTAAAGACAGGATCTATCATGTAGCCCAGGCTGAACCTGAACTGGCTATGTAGCTGAGGTGGCCTTGAACTCCTGATCCTCCTGCCTCCACTTCCCAAGTTCTGGAATTACTGAAGTGCAGCACTACACCTGGCCCAAAGTTGCAGATTTTGAACTGTGTAGTGGACTGTGTGTAGTGAACTGTGTGTAGCGAACTGTGTGTAGCATGCATCCCTTAAGTCCTAGCTACTCAGGAGGTGGAAAGGAAGGAGGATCCCTTCAGTCAGGCTTCAGATCAGCCTGGGCAACACAGACAGACAAACACACAAGTTCCTTATTTGGGGCCATTTTGGATTTTAGAGTTCGGGTAACAGAAGCTCAATCGACATATTGTAAATATTAGAACAATGCTCCAGGACTCGCAGACTAGACACCGTGCTAGGGGTGGACTTAATTCTGTGTACTAATGAACACATATACTAAATGAAGAGATGGACAAGGGCTGGGGGTGTGGCTCAGTGGTAGAGCCCCTGCCTAGCGTGCAGGAGGCCCTGGGTTCTGGCCTCAGCACAGTGAAAATACAAAAGGAGCAGTGCACTGCTGACAGACACACGGATGTGTGCACTGGTGTGGCTGGTTTAGGCAAACCCTGGTTCTCTTGGATGTGTGTGGAGAACCACCTGGTGGTAACTGTGGGGAACTACACATTTTGTGGGTCCTGGAATTTTTACTCTTCAGCTCAACTCATCCTTTTTATTATTTATTTATTATTTTTTGAGACACAGTTTCTCTATATAACTCGGGCTATATCTTTATATACAGACAATACTAGCTTCAACATTTTCCTGATCTTTCCACCTCAGCTTCCCAAGTGTGGGGAAAACCGTCACCTCGGAGGCAAAGACAGGAGAATTGTCAGGGTTGGAGGTAGCCAGGACTACAGTGAGACTATGTCTGAAGGAAAAAAGGTGTTGGGAACAGCTCATCCATAAAGGGCTCACTATGCAATAAGAAAGGAGTGGTGGTACATGCTTTACTCCCAGTGCTGGTGAGGTTGAGACAGGTGCGATTAGACTAAGCAGTAAGCCCCAGGCCTCAGTGAGATCCTATCTCAAGACACAAGGTAGACAGCTCCTGAGGAATGACACTCAAGGCTGACCTCTGGCCTCCACACCCTGCCCTGCCACAAACATGAACACACACAAGAATTCAGCGCCTGGGTCACAGGCATGCAGCTCACGGCCGGGGTCACAGGCATGCAGCTCAGGGCCGGGGTCACAGGGCTGGGGTCACAGGCATGCAGCGCAGTGTTGGGGTCACAGGGCTGGGGTCACAGGCATGCAGCTCAGGGCTGGGGTCACAGGGCTGGGGTCACAGGCATGCAGCTCAGGGCTGGGGTCACAGGCATGCAGCTCAGGGCTGGGGTCACAGGCATGCAGCTCAGGGCTGGGGTCACAGGCATACACATTTTTGGGGGGTCAGGGAAGGACACAGTGTCTATGTAGCCTATCTTGGATTTAAACTCACTATGTAGCTGAGGATGACTTCAATCTCCTTAACCTCTGCCTCTGCTTCTCAAGTGCTAGAGTTACAGGCAGATGTTACCACGCCCAGCACTTTTAGGCCAACACTTTACCAACTGAGCTATATCCTCAGCCTGCCATGAAACATTTTTTTTTGAGACAGGGTTTCAATGTGTAGCTCTGGCTGGCCAAGAACTCTCTATGTGGACCAGGCTGGCCTTGAACTCACAGAGGTCTGCCTGCTCCTGCCTCCTCAGTGCTGGCATTAACGGTGTGAGCCACCAGGCCTAGTATCCACCAAGGCTCTTAAATTAATTGGCCATGTAGTGTCACATACTCATCTCAGGAATTAGGATGTGGGTGACCTCAATGCAGCTGCTCAATGGTAGTCCCAGGGACACCACGGGACACGCTCAGCTTCTCTAACAGGTTCCAAGTGCAATGGGCTCCTGAGCTGTCCCTAGACGGTGAAGACTTGGAATGAGATGGAGTGGCACTTGGTGTGTGCTTCCTCACTGTCCCAGTGGGTCCCTGAGTCCGGAGATCTCCAACACGCCGGCACTGTATTTCTGTTCCCTTCCCCAGCCTCTCCCTTACTGGTGACTGCCACTCCCTCCCAACACCTCCCTCCTGCTCTGCACCCCCAACCTACTCTTTTTTGGGGGCTTGTATCTTGGAAGAACAAGGCTGTCCAGCCAGGAGCTCAAAGAGAGCCACCTCTCCCTGCTGTGACGCTGGCTCATCACCGGCATCCTTCTGCAGTATCCCACTGCTCCCACATCGAGGGGTACCACATCGAGGGGCTCCTGCCTCTGCTCTTGCTCCCTGAGGGGGACTCTAACCAGGTGCGCTGGTACAGGCCTGCAATCCCAGCACCAAGGAGACTGAGGCTGGAGGACTGCTTCAAGTTCAAAGCAAGCCTGGACCACACAGTGAGTTTCAGGCTAGCCTGCACTACAGAGTGAGACCCTGTCTCAAAAAGCAAAAGCAAGGTAATCCAAACATTTGGGAGGTAGAGGCAGGAGAATTAGAAATTCAAGGCCATTCTCAGCTAGACAGTGAGTTTGAGGCAGGCTGGAGGCACGTGAGACCCTGTTTTAAAAAACAAACAAGCTGGGTGGTGGTGGCGCACACCTTTAATCCCAGCACTCGGGAGGCAGAGGCAGGCAGATTTCTGAGGCTAGCCTCATCTACAGAACGAGTTCTAGAACAGGTTCCAAAGCTACACAGAGAAACTCTGTCTTGAAAAACCAAAACCAATCAACCAAACAAACAGAAAAACAACAGAAAGTCATAGCTAAAACTAAAATATGGCCAGCAGGTAAAGGCGCTTCGAAAGCCTGGCTCCTCAGTCCGTAAGGCGGAAGGAGAAAATGACTTCACAAGTTGTCTTCTGACCTCCAAACACATATACTCCATGGCACTCATGCTCTCTCCTACAATAATAAATAAACAATACCCAAACCTACGGGAGATCCTGGAAGCTTGTGCCAACCCATGTCCCGAGTGGGTTGAAACCCTTGTCGAAACCCTTCTGTGGCTCGGGATCTCAGCCACACTGATTCTCTCTGTCAGCTCATCCTGGAACTCTCCACCTGTGCTTCTGCCTCAGGGCCTTCACACTGGCCACTCCCCCGAGGCTTGGAATGTTCGTTGCTCTGAAAACATCTCCTTCTACTCCCTCCGCCCTTTCTATCTTGGCTGAAAAGTCACCTGAACGAAGTTTGTGGGTGTTGAGGATCCAAATTCAACTCCTCGTGCTGTGTAACAAGCACCTTACTCACTGAGCCATATTCCCAACCCCTGAAAAAGAAAAGGAGCTAAAGACATGCGGAGTGGTGAATGGAGGAGAGGAGGTTATGGGCTGTGCTGCTACTGGAGGCAGGAGGAGGCAGAGGGGCCAGGGGGGTAGGAAAGAGGAATGGGAAGGGTGTCAGTCACCTCCACAAAGTTGGTGTGCTTGGCATCCCTGACAGTGACCACGGCGTGTACCTCCTCGATCAGCTTTTGTTTCTCATCATCATCAAACTGCATGTACCACTTGGCCAGGCGTGTCTTGCCCGCCCGGTTCTGGATGAGGATGAAGCGGATCTAGAGCAAGGAGGGGAGGAAGTGAGAGAGGCAGGGCCACGGCCCAGGGTGGGTCCCACCAGACACCTATAGGAAAGATGGCGGGGTCTCCCCACAGCCAGCTTTCTATGGCTGCCTCCCTGGGCCCTGCTGGGCCAGGAGGGACATGGGCTTGATCCAGACCCCTGCAACCCTTCTTCCACTGAGCATCTGACCAAGTCTCAGGCTTCAGTTCATCTTACATGCATCTCGGAAGCTACTTCCTCACCCTCAAATCACACTTCCCAAGATGCCTCATCTTATCAGAGATGGGGGTGGTTTACAGTGCTGGGGAAGCGCCCAAGCCTTGTGCAAGCCAGGCAGGGGCTCTACCGCTGAGCCACACCCCCAGCCCCTCACTGGGGAATTCTAGGCAGGGGCTCTACCACTGAGCCACACCCCAGTCCCTCACTGGGGGATTCTAGGCAGGGACTCTACCACTGAGCCACACCCCAGCCCCTCACTGGGGGATTCTAGCAAGTGCTCTATCACTGAGTCATGCCCCCAGCAGGGGATGATAGGCACCACCACCGAGCTACAAGTTATTAATGAAGCTCAATGATGGCTAAATAGGTACTTAATAAATGCTTGTATTAAGACTTCTTGTGTCTGGGGATCGGAGAAATGGCTTAGTGGTTGAGAACACTGGCTGCTCCTCCAGAGGTCCTGAATTCAATTCCTCGGCAACCACATGGTGGCTCACAACCATCTACAATGGGATCTGATGCCCTCTTCTGTCATTCAGGCATACATGCAAATAGAGCACTTCTATGCATAAATAAATAAATTTTGAAAAAAGACTTCTTGTGTCTGAGTTCCTACTACATATGCCTTTTTTTTTTTTGAGACAGGTCTTGCATAGCCCAGGCTAGCCTCAAACTTACTATACAGTCAAGCAGACCTTGAACTCTCGCTCCTCTTACCTCCACTTCGCCACTTCCCAAGCACTGGGATTACAGGTGTGCACAGAGCTCAGCTGTTTTTTGTTATCTGTGTTCGTATGTCTGCTTGAGTGCAGGTGCCCACAGAGACCAGAAGCATCAGAACCTTTGGAGCTGGAGTTATAGGTAGCTGTGAGCCACCTGACCTGGGTGCTGGGAACCAAACTCGGATCCTCGGCAGGAGCAGTAGGTGCTCTTAGCCATTGGGCCATCTTTCCAGCCCTTGCTTTTCTGTTTCTGGTTTTTTTTTTTTAAGATAGGGTCCCCTGTGCAGCCTAGGTTGACTTGGGACTTGGGGCAGCCCTCCAGTCTTAGCCTCTCAAAGCTCAGAGATTACCCGTGTGGGCCCGCATGACCGCTTGCTCACCTATTTGCATGTATATATGCCAGAGGATATGGTCAAGGTTGTTCTCCACCTTGGACTAGAGAAACACTGTGCGAGTCTCTAGGTGTGCTTTCCTTGTCTTTCAGCTGCATACCTAGAGTCATCCACCGAACCTGTAGCTCTCCCACTTGGCTGGCCATAGCCCCAGGGTCCTTCTGACTCTGCCTTCCTGGTCCTGGGACTGCGGCTGGACTACCACACTCAGCTTAGGATCACAATTTACTCCGTGTGCTTGGGCGGCAAATGCTCGCTCTATCCACCAAGCCATTTCTCCAGCCTACGTACTAAACATAATTCCACACACCAGCTGGCTTTACTGGTGCTGGATGGAATCCCAACACCCTGGAGGCAGAGGCAGGAGAAAAAGTGTAAGTTTGAGTGAGGCAAGAATGGTCTACATACTGAGTTCCAGACCAGCCAAGGCTACATAACAAGACCTGGTCTCAAAAAACAAAACAAAACAAAACAAAATCAGATACCAGCAACTCCACCCCTTCAAATGCTCTAAGGATAATTTAGGATAATCCCTTAGTCCCTTCACAGATGTACAACTATTACCACTTTCCCGCCTCTCATTTTGCCAAGAGTGGCCTGGAACTCACCGTTTACGTACAATAACTGCTCGGGGGTCCTCAGCGTACTGTGAGCAGTAAACTCTGTATGACATCCACCCATGGCTCAAACCACACACACACTCTGTGTTAGCCTACCTATTTTCTGTCTGGCTCAGAAGATGGTTACTAAGGTCCCAGAATGCTAGGTCACCAGTCACAGGGCAATTCTGAAAGGTGAGTAAGTCAGGTTGGACTTGGTGGCACAGGCCTGTCATCCCAGCTTTTTTGGGAGGCTGAGGCAAGAGGATCACAAGTTCAAGTCCTGCCTAGGCCACTTGGTGAGACCCTGTCTGAAAACAAAGAGGATGGACTGCAGTGATAGAGTGCTTGCTTAGCATGTTCAAGGCCTGGGGCTCGATCCCCAGTACCAAGGAAATCAAGACAACAACCAGGGGAGTTGAAGCCACAAGTGCTTAGCACCGTGCCCAGTACCCACTGAGTCTTCAGTAAAATTAGCATTCAATCGCATAGTAAGAGCACACACTCCCGAGCCAGGAAGCAGCCTAGTACTATCAGGCGGTGGCTGTATGCTCATGGGCAGACCACTTACCCTCTGTGGACCTCAGCTTCCCCTTCTGTGTAATGGGCATAATGGGATTCCCCCACTCATTAGACTAATGAACAGCGTAACACCTATGAGAGGTGCAGCACATGGCTACCGTGTACTACGCATCATAAAACCCCAACCTCTTACTAGCATTATAAAGCGTGTGGTCATTTCACTTTCAGGAACTCATGTGCAAGCCAGATAGTGATGTACATCTGTAATCACAGCTACTGTGAAGACTAAGTCAGGGAAGTTGGGAGTTCAAGGGCAGCCTCGGCTACATGTAACACCTTGTCTCAAAATGAAAAATAAAAAAGGGGAGGAGAGCTGAGAGATGGCTCAGAGGTTAAGAGCACTGGCTGCTCTTCCAGAGGTCCCGAGTTCAATTCCCAGCAACCACAGGGTGGCTCACAACCATCTGTAATGAGAGCTGGCGTCCACTTCTGGTGTGCAGGCAGACATAATAAATAAATCTTTAAAAAAGAAAAGAAGGGAGCCAGTGAGATGGTTCAGTAGGTACAGGTCTACAAGCCTGAAGACCTGTGTGCGATCCCTAAGACCCACGTGGTAAAAGGAAAGAACTGCCTCCTGCAGGTTGCTTCTGACCTCCACACCCATGATGTAAAGTAAATAGAGTACAAGAACGGGCTGAAGTGTAGCTCAGTGGCAGGGTACTTGACTACCATGCACAAGGCCCTGGGTTTCATCCTCAACTGAAAAAAAGGAGAGAGAATGAGCAGAGGGAGGAACAGAAACTAAGGAAGGAGGGAGAGAGAAACCACAAGGGTGTAGACTTAGCTGAGGGCAAAGTATTTATGCAGCATGCCCAAGACCCTAGTTTCAATCCTCAGCACTGAAGAAAAAAACTTTAAAAAAAAAAAAAGAAGAGAAAAGAAAATCATGTTTCAAAGTTTCCCTGCTGGGAAGCCTGGCTTTGAGCCCTGTCTATCCTAGACAGGCATGCTCCTGCCCATTTTACAGATGATAAAGCTAAGGCCCAGAGAAAGCAGATATCACAACCAGAAAGCAGAGCTAGCCGCTCAAAGTTTTTACCCTGAGCCCTGGATTCTTTACGGGTTTTCATTGTCTTCCCCAAGCCTTATTCTTCACTCAATCTATCCACTTTACCCAACCTAAGCAGAGAAACGGGAACAGGATGTTACACGCTCCTTCTAAGAACTCCTTCTGCTGAGCCAGGGAAACCCAGTTCTGGGCAGCCCAGAGGAAAGGGGTGGGCGCGCACAACAGGCAGGCTAAGGCAGAGCCAGGTCCAGGCGCATATGGGAAGAGGAGCTGGAAGGCAGGGCCGAGGTGAGCCCTGTGTCCTTACCCTCCACGTGAGAATCATTCCACCCCTGGGAACACATCTGAGAAGCCCCTTGTCCCTGTATCCCTCCCCCTCAGGGAGCCTCCCAACCACCTCCCCGGACGTTCCGTTGTAACCTCCATCTCCTCCCCTTTGGCCCCTCTCCATGAAGCTTCTTCCAGCCTTCATTACAAGCATCCCTTCTCCCTTTCCTTGTTACAAAGATCATTGCGCCTCCAAGTCCCCTACTCCTTGGGCGAAGACTCATCTCCTGTTCTGACATCCCCCTGTACCATTTATCTTCTTTCCCACGTCCCCGTCAAAAGGATTCTGAGTTCCAAAAGCCCCATCTTGGAGGTGGAAGTTCCCCCTAAATCCAGTGCTCAGTCCCTGCTCCCAAAGTTCTCCCCTACCTCAAATGTCAAGTCTCCAAGCCTATTTTGCACCCACCCAGACCTCTCCTCTATGGAAAGTTCTGTTCAGCTGCTCCCCATTCTCTTCTAGAATCCACTCTCAACTTCCAGAGTCCTCTCTCCTTTTGCAGCAACCTAACCCTAAATCCTACGGGGGCCGACTTCCGGTCTCCAGGGTCCTCTTCCTCCCTTGAGAGAGTCTCTCCCCCTGGCCATATCCAACTTGTCCCAACACTTAGGCTCCCTAAAGCCAGCTCCTCCCTTCCCATAAGGAAGCCTCCCTACCCACTCTGTAGAGTCTCTAGTTCTTCTCCATTATCTCCTCCTCATCTCCAATGTCTTCTCCCGCCTCTGTGGTTTCAAAATCTCCCCCAAATGTCTCCCACCAGGGCAGTCCCTCCCCTGGAGTCTCCTTCCCCTCCACATCCTCTTGCTTGGGACCCCAAGTACACCCCGCAGTGCAGCATCGAGGCCCTGATCTCCCTTTGCGACCCCAATCCCGGGAGCCTGCGCCCGGCCCGGACCATCCACGGCAGGAGGAAGCCTTGTCAGCTCCGAATCGAAACTCCGCTGTCCGTGCGTGGACCCTCCCTCTTGCCCGTCCCCGGTACGACGCTCCCCTCGTTACCATGGCGACCCCTGTCCGGACCCCAGAGGCCCGGGTCCCGCGGCAACTGGGCGGCTCCGGCTCGGCCTGCAGTTGTGGGGCCCAGGGCTATCGCTGACTTCCGGCAGGAGAACCCGCCTTCCTCCTCATGCACGGCCCTCTGGGAGTTGTAGTTTAAACGCATGCGTTGGCGAGTAAGGGTCGCCCCGGTCGGGACGCCTTCCCAACATGCTCTGCGGTTGCCCTTTTCCTATCCAGAAAGCGAGCCTCCAAATGCATGCTGGACTTTGTGAAGGAAGGTCGCTGTATAACGACAATTCCCATAGGCTAAAAGTGGGCGAAATGAGAGATGCATTTCGGGAAATGTGGTTCTAGTGCTACCCCCCCCCCATTCCAAAGCTCCCTCCCGAGGGCATGCTGGGAAGAGTAGTTTTTCTTTTGAGTTTTTTTTTTTAATTTTACAATTTCATACATATATAATGAACTTTCATAATATTCCCCCATTACCTTCTTTTACTCCCCTTCTTCCCCAAAGTCCTCCTACTTTAATGTCCCCCCCCCCCCCCAAACAAGGTTTCTCTGTGTTACAGTCCTGGCTGTCCTGGAACTCACTCTTTAGACCAGGCTGGCCTCAAGCTCAGAGATCCACCTGCCTCTGCCTCACAAATGCTGGGATTAAAATGCCCGGCTTTTTTAGTTTGGTTTGGTTTTGACTTTTCAAGGAAGGTTTTCTCTGTGGTCTATCTGCCTGCCTCTGCTTCCCGAATGCTGGGATTAAAGGCCTGCGCCACCACTGACCAGCAAGAATAGTAGTTTTAAATAAGAGATCACACTGTGAACCTGAAAATGTAACTGTCTTTCTATGCTCATGCAGTACTCTATTAAAAATAAATGAGGTTAGGGATGTAGCTCTGACATAGCCTTCCTCATAAATATAAATACATTATATACATAAAATAAAACAAACAACCTGGCCAGACGGTGATGTGTGTCTATAATGCCACTGAAGTGTATTGCTATGGCTTTGAGGGTCTCCTGAGTTATATGGTGACGCTCTGGCTAGCCTGGCCTATAGAGTCAGAATTTGTCTCGAAAATCTAAAGACAGCACTAGAGAGATGGGTGAACGGATAAAGAAAGACCCCCGCTGCCAAGTCTGACAACCTGAGTTCAGTCTCCAGAACTCAGATGCAGGAAGGCGAAAACCAGCTCCCTCCGGTGGTCTTCTGACTTACACACACACACACACACACACACACACACAAAGACATGAAGAGAAAAGTAAGGGAAAACAATCCTTTCATGTGGGACTCTTTCTGGAATAAGCAGCCCGACACCAGGGGCGGTGGAAGAGGTGTCACTGGTAGACTGAAGCCAGGACAGTTCCTAAAAGGCTTCAATCCCCAGTCCAGTTTGTATTCCCACTTTATACTCGAAAACCACAGGTGGGGCAGGTAAGCGAGATTTTACAGACGCGTTTGTGGCCTCTGTGGCAGGGCAACAACCCACTGTTTCAGCTGTTTCTCTGGAACATTCTGTTCCAGGTAACAAGTCATGCTTGGCCAATAGGCCGTCCAGGCAGTGACTTAAGCAGATCACTGACTAAGCTGATAAGTCAATATCTAATAATTGGCCCTTTCTGCCTTTTTCTACTGCATGCTCTCTTTAGCTTCTTCGGACCTGTGAACCGATCCTGAAGAAATGGGTTGCTACTCCTGCTGTATCACGGGTTTATCGCTTTCATTCCGGTTCTGATGAAGCTGGAAAGGGTGGTTAAGATGTATGGTCCTAATATAAGTCCTTGCATTATCATCTTAAGGGGTCCCGCAGCAGAGTCAGCCAGGGTCCGCGTGTTGTCCACATTGTACTCCAGTGGCTCTCATTTGTACCTCTTGCCTTAATCCTTTCTAAAAACTTTGGCATTTTCTTGTACTATTTCTGATTAATTAGCATAAAAACAGCATTCTTCACTTAAAAGCATGGATATGCCTTCCTCTTTGGTGGTAATCAAATCTAATCCTCTACGGTTTGGAGAAACATTGCCACCGAAGAATTTCTCTGATTCTGAAGAGTGTCTAGGCTTTCCTGAGCAATGGTCAATCTTTGATCTGAGTAGGGACCTGGCTGAGCGGAACTTGCTGGATGCCTATTGCTGAGGAACCGGTCACCACGGGCCCCATCCGGGCCATTTCTAGCAAGACTGCTAAAAGTACAGGAGTTCTTTTATTTCTTGACTCTCAGGGATGTAAGTATTGCTGGACCTCGCTTCCTGGGAGCACATCTAAGAATGGTACTGGTCTGCATCTGTCTCCTGGGTAGCAGGTGTAGACACCTTAGGGGCAGGTGAGGTATGTACCATTAGGAGCTAGTGCGGTGGGTTTTTGTTTGTTTTTTTTGTTTTTTCGAGACAGGGTTTCTCTGTGTAGCCCAGGCTGTCCTAGAACTCACTCTGTAGACCAGGCTGGCCTTGAACTCACAGAGATCCGCCTGCCTCTGCCACCCAAGTGCTGGGATTAAAGGCGTGCGCCACCACCACCACCCAGCTGAGTTACTGCTTTTCTAACTAGGCTGTTACAGCCCCCTTCATTCCCCACACATTGGCCTTCTCCTATGACCTGAGCAGGTGGTGTTATTAGTCTGGCTTTGGTTAGTCATTCCTGCCCCCGTATAGGTACCCTGTCCTTCACACAAGCACTTTCAGCAGGCTTGACCTAGAGATAGGTCTGTTAGGTTAAGGAACTCATGGCTGGCATTTACAAAAGCCAGTATTTTGAGACACGGCTTTCCCACATGAAGGGGTTCTCTACGGTCAGTTCCCATGTTCTTCCTCCCAGGTTCCCCTCACAATGACCCATTACGTCCTTAATTCCTGGTCCCTCTGTGGGAGCTCCCTTTCATGGCAAAGTCCACACACGGCCAGTATTTAAGGTAACACCAATAGGTTTCCTCACAATCGTTTTGTCCTCTGGCCCCCTCGTCCTTAGGCTGTCACTGGCTGGGGCCATCTCCAAAATGAGTCATCATCGGCATTCTTGGTGTGGTTAGTTCTGTCACAGCATGATGAGGTCTGGGGGATGATCCATGGTTGGCCTCTTCTCAAGTAGTACCACCCAAAGGAGATAAGGCAAAAACAAAAACAAAAAACAAACCCTCTGGGGAAATGGTGCATTATATTGTGGGTGTCCAGGAATGGGAGCTGCCCTGGGACAAGGTTGGGGAACTGGCTCGGATGTGCATCTACGGGATCAGGAAGGACACCAGGGAGCAGAGGAGAAGCTGAGCTGTTGTCTCCATCCTGAAGTCATTTTGAGATGGTCAGCTCTCGTGGTGCACTCCTGACTTGGGTCCACAACAGCCTTATGCTCTGTCCATAGCTTATCACCTTCAACCTTGTTGTGCAATGTCAGCTAAGTCTTTCAAGGACCACTGGAAGCCGGGCAGTGGGTGTGGCGCACGCTTTTCATTCCTGCACCCGGGAGGCAGAAGCAGGTGGATCTCTGTGAGTTCGAGGCCAGCCTGGGCTACAGAGAGAGTTCCAGGATGGCCAGAGAAACGCTGTCTCAAAACAAAACAAAACAAACAAAACCAAGAACAACACTGGAGGCAGGTGTGTTCATACTCTCAGAGGTTCCCTGAATCCTTTAGGAGCAGTAGAAGTGATGAGGAGCCAAGCATTATTTCAAAAGGAGACTAGCCACATTTACAGAGTGCACAGTGAAAGACCCTAACCCTTCAGGCTTACACCCCCCAAACCCCAGGAGAATAAGGAACTAAAAAAAAAAAGCCAAAAAATTAGTTCCAAGGGCAACCTGACTCAGCCATTATTCAACCACCCCTGCCACAATGTAACAACATAAAGAGATTTCTGTTAAGTGCTCAACTGTGACTGGGATAATTGCAAGTGTTCCAGGAAGGACCACTGTGACCTTTGTGTAAACTCCACTCCCTCCCTGATACCCCCCCTTGAGGTTTCCGGAAAAATGTGCATGTGGACGTGACTGTACCCACCCTGTGATCAGGCCATGATCTTATGAAATTAGCCTCTAGACATAAATCAATCGAAATGAAATTGTATGGGAATTATAATCTTATGGCTTTTGTGGGTTTTTCTTTTAAAAGTACCCATATGATAGCAATAGGCACGACTCTTGCTCTCTGGAGCTGAGTTAGCCCGACTGTACAGCTGCATCAATAAACCTCTTGCTGTTGCATCAACTGGACCAGAGTCTGGGTTCTTGGGGCACCTACCTGAGAAGGTAGTACCCTGAGTCTGGGGTCTATCACACAGTGCACCCCAAATAGTACAGGTGGCAGGATTTCTGATCAAGGGAGGTCTGTTTCTGGGCAATGTTTGGCCAGTGCCTTTTTAAAAAAAATTTAAAAAAAAATTTTATGCATGCATGCTCTATCTGCATGTTCAACTTTTGCCAGAAGAGGGCATCAGATCCCACTATAGATGTTTGTGAGCCCCCATGTGGTTGCTGGGAATTGAACTCAGAACCTGTGGAAGAGCAGCCAGTGCTCTTAACCTCCGAGCCACCTCTCCAGCCTCTGGCCAGTGTCATTTTAAAAGTCTACTTATTTTCACAATTATGACTAAAGGTTGGGGGTGGTAGCATGTGCACAAGTTCCAAGTTAATTCTCTGTGCAGGTAGGAGAGGATTCTACCCAGCCTGAGAATGCGCACAGTACAAGCAGCAACGATTGGTCCCTTCTGCAGGGTTCAACGCCAGTAAAGACCACTTCTGGATGTTCAAACTCTAGTTTTTGTGTTGACATGGGTCCCTGGGCCCCCCGCTTGGGATTATTCTGAGCATGGTGCAGATAGTCCTTATTAGCTTATTGGGTCATAGTCGGCAACCTCGGGACCACCAAATATATGTGCAACATTTCTTCTTGTTGTTCGTTTTCCAGACAGCCCTGGTTGTTCCCGGAAGTCCAAACTCTCTCTGGAGCCTAGGCTGGCCTCCAAGTGCTGGGATCAAGAGGGCCACCACAATCGGCTTCTTGCAACTGTTCTCACAGGGCGGTTCTCCCCAGAGGAGTTGCTGTGTGAGCTTGCCAGTCTAGGCTGGGAGCTGGGGTCGCCGTGGTTATTATTTTTCTATCAGTGGTATTCAGACAGCCCTCCTGGTTTTTAGTAGCCCCGTTATCATTTTTTTTAACATTTAAACTTATTTGTTTGTTTGTTTATGGAGTGTGTGTGGGGTGCATGGGCACGCTACAGTGTTCATGTGGAGGCCAGAAAACAACCTGTGAGCATCGATTCTCTCTTTCCTCCAGCTGGTCCTGGGACTCAGACTCAGGTCATCAGGCTCGACATTAGGACCTTTACTCACTGAACCATCTCAGGGCCCACATCAATTTTTGTTTGTTTGTTTTTTTCCCCTTTTCTGGTCTACATGAGGGGAGTTCTGGGGGTAATGAGAGGAGACTTTGGAGCTATGTCCTCATGGACTAGACCTCGGCTCTTTGTGTGAGCCTGGTAGTGTATCACTGCCAGAGCCAGGGGAAGCCCAGACAGCTTCTCGGAGCTGGAGGAGTTGGACTCTGTTTTTGACTTCTTTCTCCCCTACCGCAAGCAGTTCCCTCCCTTGATACAATGTTGGTTTGAGTCTCTTGATGTGTGAGGAGCTATTTCCCTGTGGTAGGTTTCAGCTCTCATCAGTAAAAGGTTCCATATCTGAATTGGGGAGCTGCTAATCCTTTAGGTCTGACCACGAGCGTAAGTGTTGCAGCTCCGAGGAGAAAGGCTTCCCCAGAGGAAGTGTTGCAGCTCTGAGGGGAAAGCCTTCCTGAGTGTTACGTGTTGCAGCTCTGCAGGGAAATGCATCCTGGCAGTTGGGAGGCAAGGAGTACCAAAAATCACACACTGCACAACAAACCTCACACAAGGGATTTATTGTGAAAGACACAAAAGGGTGGAGAGAAGCAGCAGGGAATTGGAGGGCAGAAGTTCAGAAGTTCGCTACCGCTACCCATGTTTTACAATCTTGCATCTAAGCTGTTAACGCCCATTATGCAGGATACACAGACAAGGAACTTCCCTTAAACATTCAGGAGGGTGAAATCCTGGAGGGAATTAGCATAGGGAGGATATCAAGGTCAAGGTCAGCAAGCAAGGCAACAGTTACCCAAAACAGGGGTCAGGACCCTACAGGTTCCCCTTTTACTAATAAATGAGCTTCTGACTTAGGTTGCGTGGGACCTCAGCAGGTCACCTTACCCGTCATGGACACACCTGCCCAGGCCACACAGGCGCTCTGTCTTAGGTTGGTGAGCGCCCCCCAGGCATTACCCGTCTCTGAATACTCATTATCATACAGGCTCAATCGAGTGTGAACTGCAGAGATAACTGCTGCCAAAGATCTCAAAGTGGTGCTGGGCTTGCACTTGTTTGACACAGAAAAGACCAACAGAAGTCCTAACCCACCCATAGCCAGTAGATTAAAGGCAACTGAGCCATTCCCTTCCTTAATGAGCCTTACTGCAAATTGGAGTCCCTGTAAGATGGTATCCCAAAAGCAAATGGAACTTGAGTTTATAAATTTATAATTTTCAAAGCCAATCAAAATGTATATAACTACTGAATTAAATTTATCATGCCCAATTATATAGGGTCCCTTGGGGGCAGAGATTTCCAGGGTGGGGATTAGTAGGATTTCAAGTCCTGAGTTTGGGCCAAGCGCAGGCTGTTAGGATTCTGCCCCCACTCCAGCTGCATGACCCACGTGCACAGTTCAAGAGCTAAGCAAGGTGTCTTGCGTCTTACGTCATCAGTGTGTACTGCCTATTACGTGCACGAAGTGTGGTCACGCAGTCAGCACATGCGTGGCGTAGTTCCATAAGCCAGCCTGTACATGTGCTTGGGAACCCTTAAAAAGCTGGACACAGACTCCTCCTCCTCCTCTCTATTCTGCCCCCCCCCCACGATCTCTTCTCTGTTCTCTCTCTCTGCTCTCTGCACATGCTTCTCCCCAGGCCTTGTTCTTTTGACCCCCCCTCCTCCTGATAAAGCTCTGATACTGGGTTTTGTTGTGGCTTGTGACTCATGACCTTTACACACAGTAACCAGCACAGCTTATTATTTTTAACACAGGGATTGGTGGGCTTTTGAGCTCAGGGATTGATTCTGTGGAATATTAGTTTAAGATGAGTTACATTGTTTATACTGTGGAATATTTCTTTAATGATGCAAAGATGTGTTGCATTCTTTTATGTTGCATTTGTTTAACTCTGTAAAGCTGTGTTCCTTTGTTGCCTAAAACACCTGATTGGTCTAATAAAGAGCAGAATGGCCAGTAGTAAGACAGGAGAGAGAAATAGGTGGGGCTGCCAGGCAGAGAAAATAAATAGAAGAAATCTATTTAGAGTGAGGAGCGAGAAAAGGAGGAGAGGAAGACATCAGGGGTCAGCCACACAGCCACACAGCCACACAGCCACACAGCCAGCCACAGAGTAAGAAGGAAAGAAAGATACATAGAATAAAGAACGGTAAAAAGCCCAGAGGCAAAACGTAGTTAAGAGAAATGAGATAATTTAAGTTAGAAAAGCTGGCTAGGAGCAAGCCAAGCTAAGGCTGGGCATTCATAAGTAAGACTAAGCCTCTTTGTATTTATTTGGGAGCTGGGTGGCAGGCCCCGCAAAGAGTTAAAAAAAAAACAAACTACAGATTGGTGGGTTTTTTAGTTCATGGATTGGTGGGTTTTCTGAGCTCATAGGTTGGTGAGTTTTTGAACTTGGGGATTGGTGGGTTTTCAAGCTCAGGAATTGGTGGGCTTTCAAACCTGGAAATGAGCTCAGACATTTCCCCCCACAGTGAGGAAATGATCTCTTCTCTAATTTCTTCACAATCATGGAGGGGCCCTCCTTCCTCTTCAGGTAAGTATGTTGCTGGATAACATAGCTGCCATCTTCTTGGTAAAGGGAGGGCCTGACATTTCCCTTAGTGGACACAGAAGAATGGGCCAGTCCATGGAAGGCAGCCCACCGGAGTCTGGCAGAGCTGGCCTGTGGTCAAGGCTGGTGAGCACTGCATGGGGGCAGATGCCTTTTGAGGGTCAGGATTAAGTGGTCTTGTGACTGCCTCAGTTTCCTGTGGTACCGGCAGCATCGAGTGCAAAACTTCATCCTCTGGGGATTGCTAGTGAGGATGCTTCCTTGGTGCCTTCAGGCTTAACAATCTTTGCAAGTCTGTGTGCGTCCTGTTTCGGGGCTGTGCAGACCCCAGGACAAGAAGAGTTCCCTAACCAGAAGTTGGGGGGAGTAGAGAAGTTGGTTATATGTGCTGCCCCTTGTGGTGAATAGAGTGAGGTAGAGTGCCCCGGCCAGCAGGGCTTCAACGGGTTCTCGACCACCCTAAGGATGGAATGATAGGGACAGGAGACACAAAAGAAATATACCAAGTCAAGATTCTGATGAAGGTGCAACTTTATTTTTCTCCAGGAGGGTTTATATAGTTCCTGCAGGGTGGGGGGAGCAAGAAGCTGTTATCTGCATAGGGTGGGGCAAGCTAACAGAATGTTTGTGTAGGATGTTTACAGGGTGAAAAGGTCAAGGGCTCTACTCAATGTCCTGTTGCTAGGCAACCTGACTGTAAGATGATCTAGTTCCCTGTCTTATGGGGGGGGGGTCTGTATTTTTCCACTAACTAGAGATTCTGTCCTTGTCCCTGACAGTAGAGAAGATGTTTCCACCTCAAGCAGATGTCTGTCTTTCCTTCCATCTGCCTCCCCCAGATTAAGAGTTCTTACCTTAGGATCACACATATGTCCCCATACTTGTTCACCTCCTATCCTGGAAGGTAATTGCCCATTTAGGAGAACCAACCTCAGCAGAAGCCCAGGTTGGAGCCCAGTCAGATCCTGCAACCACAGGTCGGTGGGGCCATTTACAAGCATGCACACATTCATTCACCATCCATTCAGAAGTTATACACTCCCATTGTAAATTCCTAGAGAATTTCTCTGGAGACCAGTACCAGTGCTGCCTTGGCATCTCACCAAGGCTTTAGAAGCAATCTTCTATGGGGTGATTAAGCCTGCGTTGGCTCTTCCTGCCTGTCATCTTAGGGGTCTCTACCTATCCTATCTGGACTGCTAGACTAGTTTTGGCTTCTACTCAGAGACTCTGGTCCTGGATCTCATAGTCCTTTTGGCCACTAGAAGGGGATCCTGGAATCCCATTGGGAATGCATTCTTCCTGGTTCTGAGACTTTTGATTGGCTGAGAGGAACTCAGCAACTCTTGCTCAACTGGGGTCATGGTGAAGGAGATCTCACTGGGGCCTCCAGAAACAGGGGGATCTTTTTGGAATAAGCCACTCCAACACCATTGAGCATGAAAGAGACGAGAAGTCACTGGTAGATTGAAGTCAGGATATCTCTTGAAAGGTTTCAATCCACAGTCCGGTTTGTATTGTCATTTTATACTCTAAAAACACAAGGTGGGGCAGGCAAGCGGGATTTTACAGAAGCGTTTGTGGCTTCTGTGCCAGGGTGACAATCCATTGTTTCAGCTATTTCTCCAGGTAGCAAGTGAAGTCATGCTTGGCAAATAGACAGTACAAACAGTGCTTGAAGTAAACCATGAAATGCTGTGGGGCATTCTGTATGTTAAATGTGTTGCTCTGATTGATTAATAAATAAAGTGCTGATTGGCCAGTAGCCAGGCAGGAAGTATAGGCGGGACAAGCAGAGAAGAGAATTCTGGGAAGTAGAAAGCTGAGTCAGGAGATGCTGCCAGCCGCCGCCATGAATACCAACATGTAAGATACTGGTAAGCCATGAGCCATGTGTCAAGGTGTAGATTTATAGAAATGGGCTAATTTAAGATGTAGGAACTAGATAGCTAGAAGCCTGAGCCATTAGGCCAAATAGTTTAAATAATATAAGCGTCTGTGTGTTTATTTGATAAGTGGGCTGTGGGACTGCCGGGGCTTGGCGGGAGCTGGAGGGAAACTCTCCATCTACAATGAAATAAATCAGTTTCTAGTAATTGGTCTTTTCTGTCTTATTCTACTTCCCTTCCTTCCTTCCTTTCTCCCTACCTTCCTCCTCCCTCCCCCCCCCTCTCTCTCTTTCTTTCTTTTCTTTTTCTCTTGTTTTAAATTTATTTTCGAGACAGGGTTTCTCTGCGTAGTTTTGGAGCCTGTCCTGGAACTCACTCTGTAGCCCAGGCTGGCTTCAAACTCACAGAGATCCGCCTGCCTCTGCCTCCTGAGTGCTGGGACTAAAGGTGCGAGCCGCACCACCACCACCAGGCTCTACTTCCCTGTCATATCTGTGTTTATTGCTGCATTATTCCCGTGACCTAGAGACTGGAACAAGCCTCAGTAGATGAATGACAGTAGAAGAGGTGGTGTATACAGACAGTTGATATTACATGGTCCTGAATTAAGATGAAACCATGACATTTGCAGGAAAATGAATACAACTGGAAATCATTATGTCAGGAGAAAAAAAAAGCCAGACTCAGAAAGACAATCACTGAATGTTTTCTCTCATATGCAGAACCTAGACTTAAATTTTTGGTTTTTTTTTAATCTTAAAATTACATTTATTTATTTACTTATTTAGTGTGTGTGTGTGTGTGTGTGTGTGTGTGTGTGTGTGTGTGTGTGTGTATGTGTGTGTGTGTGTTGGTTTCTTCTTGCCATAGGATCTTGCCTTGTTGATACTATGTAGAACACGCTGGCCTCTAACTTGCTCCAGCCTCCCAAATGCCAGGGGTTACAGGCATCCACTGAAAATCCTGGTTTAAAATTTTGTGGATGGGTGTGTATGCATATAAATAAAACGCCAACAAAACAAGTGTGGTGGTGAGTGCTTATAATCCTCACATTTGGGAAAGGAAGGCAGGGGCATCAAGACTTCAAAGGCATCCTTGGTTACTTAGGAAGTTTGAGCTACATGAGACCTCAGATCAAGAAACTGAAGGGATAAAATGGCGCTGGTTGTTTGGCAGAAGAGTCATGGGCCATGGCTGCCAGAGTTAGAATGGGCTTTATTAGAAAGAAGAGGGGATAGGATGGAGACACCAGGCCTGGCAGAGAGGGAACAGAAAGAGAGGTGCAGAGCGGGAGCGTGGGGGTGCGTGACTGGCTTTTTGGCTGGGACACAGTCACCCACTGGTGACATAATGAGGTGCCAGACAAGACCCCCAAGCTGCGCATGTACAGAATCCTTACAGAAACCCAAAAGAGGGGTTGGAGAGATGGCTGGTAGAGATGACTCAGCGGATAAGAACTCACATTGCCTTCTCAAAGGGCCCAAGTTCAGTCTCCAGTACACATGGTAGGTAGATATCACAACCACCTGTAACTGTAGCTCCCGGGGAAATCCAATCCCTTTAGTCTTTGAGAGCACTTGTGAAGGGTAAATCTAATTAGTCTTAACAATAAAAACCCAGAGTCAGATATTAGGGTGAGAGCTGAAAAGTCAGAGAAGCAGAGCAACCAGCCACCAGAGACTTCTTACCTCTAGGAAATCTCAGACCAAAGGGGAATCCTGTCTCTACGAATCCTTAGACTGAATGGGGCCGCCGTACTGTCTCCACCCACCTTATATACCTGTCTCTACCTCCCTGGTGCTGGGATTCAAGGCGTGAGCCTCCTATGTCCTGGGATCAAAGGCTTGAGCCTCCCATGTGCTGGGATCAAAGGCATGCACTACCACCGAGCTCTGTTTCTCTTTTAGACTGGATCAAACTCCTGTAGTTCAGGGTGGCCTTCAATTCCTGTTCTTTCTGCTTCCTCCTCCCAAGTGCTGGGATTAAAGGTCTGTGCCACCACAGCCTGGCCCTTATGGTTAACTAGGGGCTAGCTCTGCCCTCTGATCTCCAGGCAAGCTTTATTTGTCAAAACACAAGCAAAATATCATACAACATGCTTGCATTCATGTGCTTGTACCATCACATGGATACACATGCACACAGGCAATTAAAAAAATTAAGCTGAGCAGGGTGGCTCATGCATTTAACCCCAGCATTCAGAAGGCAGAGACCAGTGGATCTCTGTGAATTCAAGGCCAGCTTGATCTCCATAGCAAGTTCCAGGCTAGGCAGGGTTAGATAGTGAGATCTTGTCTCAAATAAACAAATGAACAAACCCAAAGGAGGGTTTGTAGAGCCCTTGCCTAGAGTATAAATTCCTAGCCAGCACTGGACAAACAAAAGCTCTTGTATGATATTAAAAGGACCAGCCTTAATGTTATACTTCCCAGGGGCTCAGGAGAGAAACTATGAACGGTGAGAATTATTTTTGGAAAAAGAATGTAAGTACCTCATGCTCTTTGTCCATCTATTTTATTCCTCTGAGATAAAATCCTATCTACACAGCTTCAGTTCTGTTCTCAAGCCTAGTTCCTTTCTTGCCTGATTTCTCTCTATATTTATCTACTGTCCCCTCTAAGTTCTATCTTAATTCTGCCTAATCTTAATTCTGCCTCATCTAGGTCCTTCTCATCTCATTCTTACCCAGTTAGTACTTCCCCATCTGGCTCTTCCTCATCTTCCATCTCGTCCACATGTTCTCTCTGGTCAAAATCCTCCTTATCCCTCTCAGTTCTCCGTCCTCAAGTTCTCCATTCCTCCCTTCCTCTTTGTCTCCTTATACCTCTAAGTTCTCCCAAGTCTCTGAGGTGTTCAGTTATAAACCCAAGCCATAGCAATCCTCCCCCTCCAGCCAGGTCACCAGGCTTGAATTCCTACAGGGTCATAAAGGCAGGTAAGAATTTTCCTCAGGCAGTGCCTCTCAGGCTTTCTTTTACAACCCAAAATGGAGTGTTTAAGAGGAGGTCAATTGAGAGCTAATGTATATCAAGAAGGGATCTGTGTGCTCAGTGATTAGGTAAGAAATTAGGAGTCTATTAGTAAGGCTGTAAAGAAGGAGGATCTCACCCTAAATTGCACAAGAATAAAGCTATCCTCCTGACCTAGGAGACAGGGGTTGTTTGGTTTGGCCTTGGGTGCTTGATAGGTATTTTAGATAAATACACTGTTAGGAGTTCTTGGAAGCATGCATAGCATTACAAGAAATTCACTGTAAGAACCAGCTGCTAAATAATCACCAAGACTTCTGAAGCCATGGCTTGACCTTTGGAGAAGTCCTTGACTTTTCCAAGTAGTAGCTTTTGTGATAGTAGCTGAATTCCATTACGTCTTCCTGCAGCTTGCAGCAAAAAATAAAACACGAGAAAAAGGACTCACTTGGTACAGTGCTGGCCTTGCTGACCTGGAATGCATGAAGACACGGATTCCATCTCCAGCACTAGGGTGAAAGTGCAGGCATGTAATCCCAGCACTTAGCAAAAGAGGAAAGAGAATCTTCTGTCCCGAGTCATCCTTGGCTACACAGGAAGTTTGAGGCTAACCTGGGATACATAAGACTCTGTCTCAAGGGGAAAAAAAAAGACAAAGAAGTTAGCCAGATATGATGTAATGTAGAAGGATAATGGGATACATGCTCAACTATGTTCTTAGCAGCACTTTTGTCATAGCCAGAACCTGGAAATAACCTAGACACCCGTCAACTGAAGAACGGATTAAGAAAATGTGGTACATATACCCAATGGAGTACTACTCAGCAGAGAAAAACAATGACAGCATAAAATTTGCAGGCAAATGGATGGAACTAGAAAATATCATCCTGAGTGAGGTAACCCAATCCCAGAAGGACAAACATAGTATTTACTCACTCATAAGTGGATTCTAGATATAAAGCAAAGAACAATCAGACTGCAACCCACAGAACCAGGGAGGCTATATAGCAGAGGTGACCCTAGGCTGACTGTGGCTTATAATAAGTTTTAGTTTTACTCAATAACTGGGCAAGCCTCAGTGAAACATTTCACTATTAGGATAAGAATTTATACTGTATCAAGCTGATAATAGAAAAATAAATAAATAAAAATGGGGGGAAAAAGGTAATGAGAAATTGATGGAGACTTTCTGAATTGATGTCAGGGCAGGACAATGCAGATGTCTCTTTAAAACAAGAGGATGTTCACAGAGTGTAGCAGAACATACTGCCTTCACAAGCCGACGAGTGTTTCGTTGGCTAAGTGTCATGTCCTTTGCAATTATCTTCTGGGAAAAGGCTCAACTGGTAACATATAAAAAGCAGCTCTTTGTCCAGTAAGAAAAGTGTAAATATTACACACTGGTATCTTATGCACTATGGATTTGATAATTAGAGCTGTAACAGTATAATGGGCTAAGAATAAAGAGTCTGCCCTCTGCTTCCCAAGTAAGCTGAGTCTTACTTTTTGCTGATTTTCATTCCAGTGTCCCTGGTCTCCTTGACCCCAATCTTTCATAGGAAATTGATGATTTAACAGCTAAAACAGCCTTCCTGCTAACTGCCCAAGTTGATGCATGTCCAGAGGGAACTTTCTTTCATGGACAAACATGTGTCCTGAGTTCTCCCCATGGATCATCTATGGAGCCCGTAAGATTAACTCTGCAAGGAACCTGACAGTACCTGGTTGCCTAAAGGACATGCTGTCAGTAGACTTTCTTTGTTGTAACTTTGTCTAATGTCCTGGGAGAAACTGGATCTGGAGAATGAAAGCTTGGGTAGAATGGGTTGATGTAACAGTGCACACACACTCAACAAAAGTGGTTGATACTCTTGCATTGCAGGACATCCCCAGCCTCAACAGTACACTTTTCCCTTAGATGGGATGATGGGAATGCCGTTCTGTATGCTGTGAATGTGTGTTGCTTTGATTTGGTTGATAAATAAAATGCTGATTGGCCAGTAGCCAGGCAGGAAGTATAGTATAGGCGAGATAAGCAGAGAGGAGAATTCTGGGAACAGAAAGGCTGAGTCAGGAGTCGCCAGCCAGACACAGAGGAAGCAAGATGTGAAGGCAGAACTGAGAGAAGGTACCAAGCCACGTGGCTAAACATAAATAAGAATTATGGGTTAATTTAAGTGTAAGAGCTAGTCAATAGTTACCCTGAGCTAATGGCCAAGCAGTTTTAATTAATATAAGCCTCTGTGTGTTTACTTGGCTCCAAGTAGCTGCAGGGCCTCGGGAGCGGACCAGGAAAACTTCAGCAACAATGGGACATAGAGACCCACAGGAGTAAATGCATGCTAGCTTTGTTACGGGGTAAGGAAGCATGGAGAGGTACGAGTTGGCAGATTCTGTTGCTCTTGTTCCCAAATATACAGGCCGGCATATTGGAACCTCCTCATCAGCAGGGATGGTGAATTACTCCTCATGTCTCACATGGCAGGGTAGTAGGTGCTCACCCCCCCACCCCCCTCCACCCCCACCACCCTGGTGAGGCCTCTTCCAGCCTGTAACAATGTCTTGAATGTCTCAGGCAACAGAGGGGATGTAGCAATCACTCAACACTCACTGTGTCCTGAGCTGCCACAAGGGGGTGCTGTGGACAGGGCAGCATTACTCAAGCTGCCACTCAACTGGTACAGGACCCTAGCTGGAATTAGTTCAACTGCGCATGCCCTTTACCCGACTGGAGCCTTTGCCTCTCCTCCTCTTAGCAACACTAACCCCAAGGTTGAGAGAACGCTACCCGGGTTCCTTGATGTCTACACCGACTCTAGGAGTCCCAGGGAGTTACAAATGAATTTAAGGCTGAAAATCAAGTAAGACAGACTGTCATCCTGTGGCTGACGGTACACAAGAATGTAAAATAACCAACCAAAGATGTATCAACCGTACCAGGGATGCTCTTTAATGAATATCCAGCCAGCAAGATGCCACCAACAGAATGGCTTGAGAGAACAGAATCAAACTTTGTACGATGTTAACAAAAAAAGGTGAACACCACATACATAGAGACAGAAGTAGAATGCCCATTATCAGGGGCTGTAGGAAATGGAATATGTTTAGAAATGGTTTGGAAACTGACAGTGGTGGTGTTTGCACAATAATATAACGATGCTTTATGCCAATGAACTGTACGCTTCAAAACGGTTAAAATGGGAAGCCATTCAAATTCACAACTCTGCCCCCCCCCCCCAATACTTTTAACAGAAAATAAAAATCGTGTTCAGGGTCACACTGTAAATGCCAATCTCAGCATAGAAACAGTCCAATTGGGCCTTTACACCATGCGTTTTCCATCTGTGGGTAGAACAAACTGAGAATCAAAAGTATTCAGAAACCAGCTATGTGCTCGGTGAAGCGTGGGCAGACCCTTCTCCTGTCGCTCTTCCTCGCTTCACATGGGTGATGGTGTCTCGGCAGCACTGGTGTTAGGAATCAGAAATGATTTGAGCTCATGGGAGGATAGGTTTGCTTCTATGTAAGCACTGCACCATTTTTAACAGGGGATTCAGAATATCCAGAAGTCTGAGGGGCTCCTGAAATCAGTTCCCCATGGTTTTCTAGGATTAGCCATACTTGACTCAGAACCTAAGCCCTTAGTTAATCCCTTTGCAGTTTTGCTTACTCTATTGGATTTTATTTTATTTTATTTGAGATTGTGTGTCTCTTTGTAACCCCAGCCGGTTAACCTAACCTTGTACTCACATTCCTCCTGACTCATGTCTAACCTGGGGTTCCAGGTCTGTGTCCTCACGCTGGCTGTCTTGCTGTCTTCGCTGATGATTTTCCCCCCTGGTACGGTTCTCCATTTTCCACATCATTGACGAAGAAATTCCCCACCCACCCCCAGTGTGGTGCCTGGAGAGAGGAGAGGTCACTCACTGGTCACAGACATTTGGATTGGGAGACTCGTCTTAGAACTGTACCCATTGGAGACCTCACACTGATACTCTCCAGCATCCTCCCTCCTGACCGGATCTATGATGAGTCGGCTGTTTTTCTGGGACAGCGTCATCCTGCCATTGAAATACAGGCTCTGGTGATTGAAAAACCAGCGGATGGAGAGTCCAGGGTCTTCTGAGAGGCAGGTGAGGGCCAGGGAACCATCTTCTGTTACTGTGGTGTTGTCTGCTTGGAGTATGGGCTGTGTCACAGGCTCTGTGAAGGAACAGGGGAGGGGACAGAATGATGGTGGTTCATCCTCAGATCCCAGCCAGGCCTCTCTGGTCCACGGACACAGGTAAGGCCTCCAGGGTAGAGAAGCTGGGCCTGAGGCCATAGACAGACATGTATTTCTTCGATCTGCCACCCATGTGTGTGCGGCCCTGAATCCGCTCCTGTGCTATGTCTCTGTTTCCATATAATAGGACACATGGCTGGGCAGCGGTGGTGCACGCCTCTAATCCTAGCACTAGGGAGGCAGAGGCAGGCAGATCTCTGTGAGTTCGAGGCTG
Source organism: Peromyscus californicus insignis (assembly GCF_007827085.1). Classification (NCBI taxonomy): domain Eukaryota; kingdom Metazoa; phylum Chordata; class Mammalia; order Rodentia; family Cricetidae; genus Peromyscus; species Peromyscus californicus. The sequence continues at coordinate 166,556,907 of NW_026294562.1, read as the reverse complement.
GCCTGGTCTACAGAGCGAGATCTAGGACAGCCAGGGCTACACAGAAAAATTTTGTCTTGAAAAACCAAAATAATAATAATAATAATAATAATAATAATAATAATAATAATAATGCCCATGATAAATAATCACTGCCATGTCTGCAAAGTGACCTTAAATATGAACTAGGACCTGATCTTCAGAAGGGGGAACTTCCCAAAATTGTCTGAGTCTGTCACTCTGCCTACAGGATCGAGTTGATTGGACTGGACCCCTGAGGACAAGCTGTTGGCAGGAGGAACTGTGTCCTCATGAACCCCTCAGAACATCGGGGCTCTCTATGCTGAGCCTCAGAAAAAGATGCCCAGGTGACCTAGCCCAACTGTGGCCCTCCATTCAGGGCATGGACTGGTTCCTCCTAACAAGAGTCAAACAATACAGAGATCTGGAGTCAGGACTTTGTTGTGGTCACCTCATTATGAGGGCCCCACGGTTTCCGAAGTCAGACCCTGCCTGAAGCCCAACTGTCTTTCTCAGGGCCATGTTCCTGGTGAAGCCCCAAGAGTTTGGGCTAAGGGTGACACCTCAGACAGAGTTACAGAGCACACACACACCCTCCTCTCTGGAGGCAGACTCAGGTACAGGACTCTGACCTACTGTAATTTTTCTTCCCGATGTGTGTCCTGCACTAAATGCTCAAAATCCAGTGAGGAGGTACATGCAGGAGACGGGCATCGTTTATGCCTGGTGGTCCTGTATGTGTAAAATGGAATGAACCCCACCCCGCACCCAGGGTTCACACCCCCCACCCAGAGGTCACACAATCACTTACTATGGACTTCCAGATACACGTGTGTTAGTTCGCTTTCCATTTCTGTGTTAAATGTTAGTAAGGTGTAGAATCCACTGTCAGCCTGGGTGACGTTTCTGATCAGCAGGGATCCACTGTAGAACACCGTTTGCCTGCCGCTGTGTTGAGGCATCTTCGAAGTTGTGTTATCGGGTGTTAAGTACCGGGCAACTTCATAGCTCTTCGCCGGATCTTTCTGTTTGTACCAGTAAAATGCCTGGACGTTCAGCGGCATTTTGTGCACAAACAGAACGGAGTTTCCGCCTTCAGCCACCATGGGAGGCACTAATTCAATAGTGAGCTGGGCAGTAGTAGGTGCATTCCAGCAGGTCAAGAGGGAGGCTGGGGAGAAAGAGAGAAACTCCATCAGTGTGGGGACCTTAGTGTTTGGTGATAAGAGGAACTTAAGTCCTCAGCAGAAGTGTTCATCTCTCAGCCTAGGTGTGTGGCCAGGGTGTGCCTCTCCTACGCGGTGCAGGAGAACTTCTTCACCCACATTCTCCAGTTCCCTGCAGTTGCTGGGTCCTCTGCATGGAACTCTCTCCGAGTGTCTGCATGGCTCCCCGCTCACTGCCCTTAGGTCTCTCCTCACACCCAAGAGTGTATTTGGGGTTGAGGATACCTTCCCGACCTCCTCCTCTAGAGACCCTGGTCTGTCATGACCTGAACGTTGTTAGTTTGTTCCGTATGTTTACAGCCAACCCCTGGCTGCACCTTCCAGAAGACCTTGTGTCTTCCTTCCAGTCCATGAGAAGTAGGGCTTTGTGAGTACAGGGGCTAGGGAAGGAAGGGCCTTTGGGAAGGCCATGTGCCTGGGAAAGACTCAGACTTCTGTGGAAGAATGAATGAATGAATGAATGAATGAATGTGCAAGGCCAGGGGGTATCCAGGGGCTTACTACAGAATTTTCAGTTTTAAAGCTAATGACAGTGTTTAATACCCCAGTTTGACTTAAATTATTTTTCGTAAATTTACATGTCTGTGTGTAAGTGCCTCTGTCCATCGTTGTTTTTGTGTCTCTGTGTGTTCTCTGTGTGTGTGTCTCTACATCATTGTGCGGAAATGTCACATAGCCTAATTAAAATTCAAACTCAGATCAATTCCTTCCCAGAAGGCCTCCTACAAGACAGGAGAGCCTAAGATTTCATGGTGACTGAGAAAGGAGAGGAGTTTGCCTTTTTCTAGAGCATCGGTTCTCAACCTTTCTAATGCTGCGACCCTTTAATACCGATCCTCATATTGTGGTGACCCCAAACCATAAAATTATTTTCGTTGCTTCCTCATAACTGTGATTTTGCGGCTGTTATGAAACATAATAGAAATATCTGACATGCAGAATACTGCTTTTTGACCCCTGGGAAACGGTCATTCGACCCATACAGGAGTTGCGACCCACAGGTTGAGAACCACTGTTCTGGAGGAAGCACTATGCTGCATGGGAACCACGGAAACCTGGGCAGAGAAGGAGCAAAGAGGCCATGGTTGCGGCATCCAAACTCAGGCCAAAGCCGTCCAACAGTGGCTCCCACAGCATCACAACTGCATGCAGCTCCTGGTGGACGCTGGATGGGACTCCTCTAATAACCACCCGATGCTCACAACCCTGGGTCCCTCCTTAATGCAGACCTGAACCGGTTCATCTATAATAGAGTCCAACAGACTGCTCAGGCACGTGGACAACACCCTCCTGACTCGAGAGTGCCCATCAGAGCCCGAGACTCAACAACTTAGAACCCACCAAGGAACAAGGAATGAAGGGAAAAAGGGTCTTCTTCTTCATCCCCGTCAGGCTTGTGGAAGCCAGATGAGTTGGTGTCTAAGAACCATCTTTCCCATAATGTGTGTCCTTATCCTCCCCCACCCCGTGTGTGTGTGTGTGTGTGTGTGTGTGTGTGTGTGTGTGTGTGTGTGTGTGTGTACGTGTACACCCGTGCACGCACACCCGCCCAAAGAGGCTGGAATGTCAGTTTTGAGTTAGTGACTAATCCGAACACATTCCCCTGGCATTTTGCACATGCTAGCCTAGTGGGCATGGGCCTGGAATGGAGTTTGTCACATGACCCTGGGCTTCTGGACTTCTGGAAAATTTTAATTCCAAGGGGTAGTAAATAGCTAACTCCCTGTCTCCCACAGCTGCCGTTCCAGGAGATTCTGGGGTCCCCTGAAGCTGTATGAAGAGAGAAACAGCCTGTTTCAGCTTGTAAGGTCATCTGCTTCCTAAGTGTCCCAATTCCTGAGAGTGACAGACACGTAGGAACATGCGATCTCAAACCTCACTGGGTTAGAGCACATCTCCTGCTCAGTGAAGGCACCTAAGGTACCCTTCCTTGGCCCCACCTCGACTCCTCACTTGCCCACAGTGACAATCCCCTCTCCCTTCCCAATGGTCTTAAAGAAGCCTCCTGTTTCCCAGCAGCCCTTATTCTTCAGTATACCACACCCTCTCCAGCACTGAATAAACGTGGCTTCAAAAACAGATCTTGGTCTGTTCCTGTATCGCATCTCAGGCATCTCAGTTCTTTTCCCATGAAGAGAATCTCTCCAGGGCTGCCTCCTCCATAGTCCCAACATTTCCTCTCTGCCAGTAATGCCAGCTCCTTCTCCTCACACACAGGAGGCTTCCACGCCCCGTGTAGAGTCCCAGGCCCTTCTCCATCATCCTCCCACCTCATTGCCCAGTCTGTTTTAAAAGCCCCAACCCACCGAGGTCTCCCTCAGCACAGCTCTGTCCCTTGCACGCCCTCCACAAAGTGACCCTCCCTGGAAACTCCAAACACCCCCCACAGCACAGCATCAAGGCCCTGACCCCCATTCCGGAGCCCATGATGGGCTACAAACCCAAGAGCCTGGACCTGACCCAGGACTTTTGCAGTCCTCTTGTGTACCCCTCGCTGGTAATCTCTGGTGGGAAGCACACCCCATTACCATGGCCACCCCTGTCAGGACCCCTGTGACTAACTTCCAATAAAGAATGATCTGGCAGGCCTGGCCGTGGTGGTGCACGCCTGTAATCCCAGCACTCAGGAGGCAGAGGCAGGTGGATCTCTGTGAGTTCGAGGCCAGCCTGGTCTACAGAGCTAGTCCAGGACAGGCTCCAAAAACTAAACCCTGTCAAGAAAAACCAAAAAAAAAAAAAAAAAAAAAAAAAAATGATGTGGCCTTTCCTCCCCTCCTAACACTCCCGGGTCCCTGGAAGCTTCCAGCTGAGCAGCCTCTGTCTCTCCTTGAGTCCTCTCCCCTCAGGCTGAAGCAGAAAGAGAGTCTCCTCCCAGGCTCCCTTCCTGAGAGCGCCCTCCCCACAGCTCTCCAGGGCTGGTCTCACCTGTGAGCAGGAGCCCTTTGCACAGAAGTAGAGAAGGGGACTCCATGGTCTCTGCTCCCCAGGGTGCTGTCCTGTGTCAACCCTGCTGGTGTTCTTCCCTCTTATTTCCACTGTCCTTAGCCCAGGGGCATCTCCAGAGTCACATGGGCTGTGAGCAGGGTCTCTGCCCAAGGCCATGCTGTGGCCTGTGCTTTCCTGTCTCCTCCTCTCCCCTCCCATCTGTCTCAAAGATCCATTCTTTAAGACTTAAGTTTTTTGTTTTCTTTTGTTTTGTTTTGTTTTGTTTTGTTTTGAGACAGGGTCTCATCAAGTAGTCCTGGCTGTCCTGGAACTCACTGAGAGCAGGCTGGCCTCAAACTCACGGAGATCCGCCTCTCTCTGCCTGCAGAGTGCTGGGATTAAAGGGGTGCAGCGTTATGCCCATTAGATTTCTTTTCTTTATCTTTATCTTTTTTTTTTTTAAGATTTATTTATTTATTATGTATACAGTATTCTGCCTGCATGTGTCCCTGCAGGCCAGAAGAGGGCACCAGATCTCATTAAAAGTGGTTGTGAGCCACCATGTGGTTGCTGGGAATTGAACTTAGGACCTCTGGAAGAACAGCCAGTACCCTTAACTGCTGAGCCACCTCTCAAGCTCCTAGATTGCTTTTTTAAAAAAATGTTCAAACTTCTTATTTTATGAATGATGGGTAAATGCCCACAGATATTTACATAAGTCATGAATGGATTTCACTTTTCCTTACCCGGCATCCAAACCCCACTGCAAACCCACCATCCTGACTGCACAGGGTCTCCAGTTCCTGAACTTCAGCCAGCTGCCCTCATGCTGACGTCCTGCATGCCTGTCTTTCTCTGCAGCTTTTGCATAAGGACATGATCACTTGGAAGAGAACCATGGCCAGCTGGGCCTGTAGAGTAGCTCCCCGTCTCCAGACCCCACTGCTCTCACCGCCTGTGACACAGGAGAGGAAAACACCCCAGCACCCCAACCATCTCTGCAGATGTAATGCTTGTTTGTTTGTTTACTGCCTGTGCATCTCTCTGATCGACGTCCACACCTCTAGTCCCAACTGGTCCTTAGGGCTCTGGTTGATGTGACTTCTAGCTGTGCAGACCTCCAGGGTCACACTGGGAAATCCTGGCGGAGGTCCAGGCCGGCAGCGCCCACTTCTTGCTTTGTGATAACTGGTCAGTGGCACATTGATTTGTCCTGGAGCAGATGATGGCCAGGTGTGAGGGTGGGGTAGGTGCTTCCTGGCTTTGGCTTTCTTAGCTGTCTTCATCTTCCTAAGCACTGGAAAGTCTTGCAGAGCCGGGAAGTCCCTGCCCAGTGACCTTCACCCACAAAGGAACCCCAGTTCCTGAGCCCCTGCCTTGTGTCCCGATCTATCATAGACACACAGGTGGTGACTGTGAGTCTTGATCCTGTCCTTAGGCCATGAGAGAGAAAAACTCACTAAGAGACAGGAAAGAGTCTGTGTAGCCAGGGGTCTGTGGGAGCCTAGAGGGGACATCTGACTCAGCTGTTGGACATCTGAAGTAGAATCGGAAAGGACAGCAGTTCGTGAGTAGAGAAGAATTTTCTCGTTTGGCTACCGTGAGATTGAGTCCCAAATATCCCTTCGGTTTAACCACTGAATTACTTATTCATTCCTATTTATTAATTTACACTTGCTTTTTACTTTTGGTTGAGCCCAGTTACCCTGGAAACTCATGGTGTATTCCCAACATCAGAATCCTCCTGCCTCAGCCTCCCAAGGGCTGAGACTGTGCACATGTAAAACTAGGGTGGCACTTCCTAGCTGTGTAGCTTTGGCTTATTAAACCTCTAAGGTCGCTGTCAGGACTATTTAGCTAACTCTGTCTAATAAACATACCTTTAATCCCAGCACTTCGAAGTCAGAGGCAGGCAAGTCTCTGAATTGGAGACCAGCCTGGTCTACAGGGTGAGTTCAAGGATGGCCAGCGCTACTCAGAGAAACCATCTCCCAAAAACAGTGAGTGAGTGAATGAATGAATGAATGAATGAATGAATGAATAAATAAATAAATAAGTTAATTAAAAACCTTCTTAAGTGCTTTAGAATGCTCTGGACTACAACATTTATACTTTTTTTTGTTTGTTTGAGACACACTCTGGTGTTGCCCACTCTGGCCTGGCATCATCTGTGGCTGATGATGACCTTGAACATCTGGCCCTCCTGCCTCCAGCTCCCCAGGCCTAGGGTGACAAAGAGGTGCCAGTACTCCTGGAATATGTGGTGCTGGGGTCTGACCCAGGCACTGAGCAGCGTCTTTAGCCCAGTGTAGACTTTTATTAAAGACCCAGGCACTGTCCAGCCACACAGGAAGCTCAAGGCCTCTCTGGATCCTTCCACAGGAAGATGGACCCACATCCTCTTTTCAGGACACAGGTCACTTCTTCCTGCACACAGGATGTCACACTCCTGACACACCTGCTCCTGGGCACCTGTCCTGGAAGTGAACTCTGGTGACATCAGTGATCATGGATAAGTTCCCTTACACAGTCAACTCCTATTTGATCCCTTCCTAGCCCTGGGAGATAGCTCTGCATGTTGGGTGTAAATTCTACCTTCAGGGAGGTCTGGATGATCAGCTGGGTTTCTCTGTCACAAAGGTTTTGAAGAGGACAACGGTTCCCTCTGGTTCTGACCGCCCCAGGCCAGGACCAGCAGAGTCATCCCTGGGGTGAGCTGCTGTTCTCTCAGGGCACAGACCCTCCCCAGCCCCGCTGCTCACTGTGTGGTGTGGAGGATGAAACAGAGAGGGAGGAGGGATGAGGGATGGGAGGCAGCCTGAGAGGGCAGGGGACAGAGCAGGGCCTTGGACACAGAGCCACCCACAGTCTCTGTGATTCTGGAAGGTGCTCCTGCCTGGGAGGAGGCTGAGGTCAGAGGGAGGAAGACATCAGAAATGACGGCAGAGCATGGAGCTGGGGAGCAGGGCTGAAGCTCTTCTCCACGGAGGGAGGACTGAGGAGCCCGCAGAGACCATGAAATCCCTTCCCTCCTAAGTGCTGGGACTAAAGGAGGGTGCCACTAAGGCCAGCGAAGGTTATTTTTTTTTAATGTGTTCAAATTCTTACTGTATAAATGATTAATGATGGCCCACAGATAATAAAAGAACTCATGGCTAGATTTCACCTTTCCTTACCCGGCACCCAGACCCCACTGCAAACCCACCATCCTGACTGTACAGGGTCTCCAGTTCCTGAACTTCAGCCAGCTGCCCTCATGCTGACGTCCTGCATGCCTGTCTTTCTCTTCAGCTTTTGCACAAGGACAGGGTAACTTGGAAGTGAACCCTGGCCAGCTGGGCCTGTAGAGCAGCTCCCCTTCTCCAGACCCCGCTGCTCTCACCGCCTGTGACACAGGAGAGGAAAACACCCCAGCACCCCAACCATCTCTGCAGATGTAATGTTTGTTTGTTTGTTTACTGCCTGTGCATCTCTCTGATCGACGTCCACACCTCAGGTCCCACCTGGTCCCTAGGGCTCTGGTTGATGTGACTTCTAGCTGTGCAGACCTCCAGGGTCACACTGGGAAATCCTGGCGGAGGTCCAGGCCGGCAGCGCCCACTTCTTGCTTTGTGATAACTGGTCAGTGGCACATTTATTTGTCCTGGAGCAGATGATGGCCAGGTGTGAGGGTGGGGTGGGGTGGGGATGGGGAGATGGCTGCCCCCTAAGAAGCCTGCTTGCTGACTCTGGCTTTCTCAGCTACCATTTTGCCTTTTTTTTTTTTTTTTTCTTTTTTGTTTTTTGAGACAGGGTTTCTCTGTGTAGCTTTGTGCCTTTCCTGGAACTGACTTGGTAGCCCAGGCTGGCCTCGAACTCACAGAGATCTGCCTGCCTCTGCCTCCCGAGTGCTGGGATTAAAGGCATGGGCCACCACCGCCCGGCCCATTTTGCCTTCTTAAGCACCGGAAAGAGTTTGCAGGTCAGAGAAGGCCCTGCCCAGTGACCTTCACCCACAAAGGAACCCCAGTTCCTGAGCCCCTGCCTTGTGCCCTGATCTATCATAGACACACAGGGGGTGACTGTGAGTCTTGGTCCAGTCCTTAGGCCATTAGAGAGAAAAACTCACTAAGAGACTGGAAAGAGTCTGTGTAGCCAGGGGTCTGCGGGAGCCTAGAGGGTACATCTGACTCAGCTGTTGGACATCTGAAGGTAGAATCGGAAAGGACAGCAGTTTGTGAGTAGAGAAGAACTTTATCTTCTGACTACCGTGAGACTGAGTTCCAAATATCCCTTCGGTTTACCACTGAGTCAATTATTCCGATTTATTAATTTACATTTACTTTTTACTGATGGTTGACCCTAGTTAGCATGGAACTCATTCCATATTCCCATTACACTGGTCCCCAACCAAAAATCCTCCTGCCTCAGCCTCCTTAGCGCAGAGGCTACGCACATGTAAAACTAGGCACTTCCTAGCTGTGTAGCCTTGCTTAGTAAACCTCTCAGGGCGCTGTCTGGAGTATTTAGCCAACTCTGTCTAATATGCCTTAAAAAATATAAAGAATAAAAATCGTTCTTAGGTGCTTTAGAATGCTCCTGACTACTACACTTATTTTGTTTGTTTGTTTTTGATTTTGCTTTTGCTTGTTTGAGTCATAGTCCTGGACACCTGTCCTGGAACAGGACTCTGACTAGTGACACCAGTGATCACAGATGAATTCCCTTCAACAACCATCCTCCAGTTTCTCACTTCCTAGCCTTGGGAGACATCTCTGTCACCTCCCTGCTGGATGTAAATTATACCTGTAGGGTAGCCTGGATGACCAGCTGGGTTTCTGTGTCACAAAGGTTCCGAAGAGGACAGTGGTTCCCTCCGGTTCTCACAGACCCAGGCCAGGACTCAGCAGAGGTCATCCCTGCTTTCTCGGGCACAAACCTAGCTTGTGGCAGACGCATCATCACCCCTCACCTACAAACTATATAATCACCCTGATTTAGTTCAGGTGTACAGCTTCTCTGGCTCGATCTCTGGGATTGGAGAACTCACCCAGGAGTTGCTTTGGTCAAATAAACCTGTTGTTACACTTTTTCAGTTTACTTGATCTGGTTTGCTGCATCAGCAGAGAAACCTATTATTGGGGGACAGAAACCCTATTGTCTTGGTGTCAAAGCCCAGGAGAAGTTGAGCCTTCCAGCTGGATGGGTTGGGTCCTCCAGGCATGTGGGGGCGCCACTCCTCTCCCTTTATCTTTCTCTCCTCCAGCTGTGATCAACTTACAACAGGGTAAGTCACCCACTTCCCAGCCACTGCCTATAGAGGTACCAGGTACCTCTTTCAGGATCCAGGACTCTTGGGATCCTCTGCCAAGCCGTGGTCATGTCAGAGATCCTCTCTGCTTCAGGGGACTTTTTGTTAGGAGATATCCTTCTTGGTTATCCCCACTTCCACTGCTCGACCCCAGGCTATTTCGTGGGATGCCTCATCCTCGTGTTCTGCTTCCTGTACAGGCTTGGAAACGGGCAACACTGGGTCTAAACTGGATCCTCACTCACCCCTGGACTGTCTGCTTTGAAATTTATCCAAATTGGGGCTCTCTCAACCATACACCCCAAACAAATGGTTTGAGCTCCCTTATCCAGGCTTTGTGAGCTCTGCACTCCCGCCCGCCCCTCCCTCTGTAGCCAGTGCTCCCTGGCCCGGGTTTCCGGGTTTTGTCAACCAGGGTTGTGGTGGCTCCCAATGCTTTTTTCACCCAGGGACTGATCCTGAGCCCTCCTCCCCGACTGAGCTGCCTGAGTCACACACACACATACACACAAACACACACACACACACACACACACACACACACACACACACACACACATACCCCGCCACCTTCTTCTTCTTAGCTCCCTTGGCTCTTCCCTGTTCTGTCTGTCTGTATGCCCACCTCTCTCATGTCTTCACTCCAACAGGGCCTTTTGCTCTCCTCCTGCCCCAAAATGTACCCTCTTCACCATTTAAAAAAATCTTTTCATTGATGCTGGGATCCTACCCGCCCAATCCACTGGCAATAGATCTCCAATCTTCCTGTTTATTTCTGTCTGCTCTCTCACCCTGAACTTCGAAAATGTCCAGCCCTTGCACTTGTTCCGTGAGAGTTAGAGCTGGAGAGGCCAGCTGCTGTGTGTCTAGCACATGCCTGTTCTCTCTTACAGCATCTACTGAGCTAACCCTCAATAATGGGTATGTGCGGATCATTTGTCTGTAAATTTGATTCCACATCCCTCCTTCTCTTCTACCTCCTGGTTTTCTCCTGCCTTGCAGGCATCCTGACCACCCCGACCAAATGTTCTTTGATCCCCTCTCTGTGCCCCTCCACACGGTTTAAAACTCTGCGGAATTTGTGACCAAGTCTGTTTCCTGTGGAAAGTTCTGTTGGTCTTGTTGTTAGAAAAGTTTTGTCTATTTTGCATGTATGTGTGGAGCTGAGCCTGTAAGTCTTCTTGCAGATATGGAGCCAAACAAAACTGTGTCAAGCTCAATTAAATCTATAATGTATGTGGCACTGCACGCTCGTTTCTGACTGGTTTTGGATGCATGAGTTTACTATGTTCCCTGTGTCTTGGTGCTAGGTCAGCTGTTACTGTTGAAACTAGCTGCCTAGGCTCAGAACTTACCTCTGGGCTTTCTGGCCACTGAATCTGGTGTAATATCACAGATTTATATGTCATTTGGGTATAAACAATATTAAAGTTGTTTCATGCTGTTCTACTTTATTAAAAAAACAGCTAAGGGAATCCCAATTTTTTTTTTTTTTTGGTTTTTCGAGACAGGGTTTCTCTGTGTAGCTTTGCGCCTTTCATGGGACTCACTTGGTAGTCCAGGCTGGCCTCGAAATCACAGAGATCCCCCTGGCTCTGCCTCCCGAGTGCTGGGATTAAAGGCATGCGCCACCACCGCCCGGCTGGGAATTCCAATTTTTAATGGTTAAAAAATCTGTAACAAAAATTTTCTAAAAACTTGTAGCCCGGAATTGAAGCTGTTCTAGGAAATAACACACGGTTTTCTACCATCCTGACTAATCTAAGTGCAGCCACGTGGGCAGTCGCCATTTTGACTAGAGTTGGAAAAGAGAGTGGTCACGTGACTCCATGCCATCTTGATTAAAGATGACCACGTGGGGTGGGCCTACCAAGGAGGCACTGACAGGTCTCCAAGATGTTGTGGATTAGGATGGATTTTTGTGTGATAATCCCTGTCCCGTTTTGAAAACAAGGATTATAAAGATGGGATATAAAACAGTGCTGGTGTAAAGAGGTGGGAAAGCTGCACCTCCACTCGGTCACGCACAGGGACGCATCTTGCTGGCAGCCGGATTTTGTAACGTAAGAGTAATCCACTTGGTATTGATTTTAGAGACACCGAGTTGTTTACACTGTTGAAACTTGGTTTTGCTCTCTGCAAATTATGGTTGTGCTCTACGTCTTCATTCTAGAAATAAAAAAGGTACTTTAGTTGGATATTACCAGAATATTACCAGAAATCTTAAACTTCTTTAAAAGAAAATTGTAAAGTTTTACAGAAAGTGTAAGTAAACTGGATATTTTAAAGAAACAGCTTTAAAATACCTAAATTTGTAAGGCTATGGGACATCTTAAAAATTTTAAGACATTTTATTATAATGTCTCTGTTAATGTATGATCTTAATCCTCAAATGCTTTAGAAATCTGAGAGTATGGCATTTAAAATGTTTTTTAAAAAGCTTTTTTTATGGTAGAGAGACATGCCAGTTCCTGGCAGTACCCCTACCTCCTCCAAAGATGATGGATGGGCACAGAGGATCCTCTACCTGGAGCTTGCTTCAAAGGTGGCAAAGCTGGTCACAGGATGGAAAAAAACTGCCTTTCACCTCAGCTGCTGCCAAGGCCCTGTCCAGACTGTGGACAACAGGACACTGGGGATCGATTGCCCTGCTTTGCCTAGACAAGGTAGGCTGCCCCCCCCCCTCACCCCAAGTTCATACCCCATAGGAAAGTCCAGATCTTCTGGACCCGGCAGCCAAAGACTGAGGCTGCCCTGGGACCTCTGTCCCCAGTGACCATGGAGGACCCTGGGGGATCTGTCTAGGGAGCCAGAAGTCCCTGTCATTTTTAGTAGATTGGGAAGCTGCTTCACCTCTGCTTACTCGGGTGAAATTCATCCTTCTGAGATCTGACGGTGTTTGGTGACTGTACTGAGGGCTTCACCAATTTAACAGCCCCCACCACTCTAGGCTACAACCACCTTGGTAGTTCATTTGTTAAGTTTCTTATTAAAAATATAGACAGGTTTGCCTTCTTCACAGGCTTCATATTGAAGGATAAACAGGTTTCAGAGGTAACTCTCCACTGAAGGAACACAGAAAATGATTTAAGATGTATTAATGTAAGTAATAAAGGCATAAGTAAACGATTTAAGGTGTATAAGATGTTTCAGACTTCTGTCCCCTTTCTATGCTATTGTGACACTGGACTTTCGGAGGTTCAGAGTTTTAGCATTGGTAAATGGAGTTCTGATAAACTGATAGAACACTGACTTTTTAGTGTTCAGTCACAAGCTCAAGATTTTAAATTTCCTCTGGTTGTCTTCTGAGTACAGACTTAAAGGTGAGTTTCATCAGGCTAGAAGCACGTTCTCTGTACATAGGAAAAATGTTCATGCCTTTTAACCCGAAGCCATAGCCTTTGCTGTGACACCAAGGTGTAAATCTGTTCCAGCTGTTGTACAGATGCCTGCATGTTCCTGGGGAAAGAGTGCTGCTACTGTGTCAAGGAATCTGGCCTGGTTATATAATATCGTGTCACTCCACAAACTGTCTGAAGAACAATTGTCCTCCCCACATCATTCAATGCCAACAGGAAGTAGCCAGATTTGAACCACACCCATATATCCAAAAAGGTCGGGATGTTCGGTTGGAACCTCCAACTCACCTCTCAGTGATGCAGAAAGCCCCATTCCTGTCTCTCCAAACCCTGCCCTCTCAGAGACTTTCCAACAAAGAAAAGGTGCCCAAATGCCCAGTTCCACATTCTTGGCAGCTCTGGCAGCTCCGAACCTGAAGTTGCCAGCAGCCCAAGTCCCCACCTAAAGAGTTCAGCTTTTGATCATACTTGGGCACAAAGTCAGCTTGTGGTGGACACATCAAAACCCCTCGCCTGAAAACTAGATAATCGTCTTGCTTTAGTTCAGGTGTACAGCTTCTCCAGCCTCAATCTGGAGAACCTGCCTGGGTGTTGCTTTGCTCAAATAAACCTGTTGTTATACTTTTTCAATTCGACTTGATCTCACTCACTGCGCCAATGGAGAAAGCTATTATCAGGGGACAGAAAACCTGTTAAAAGGGTTTTAAGGCCACGATGGGGCCTGGAGGTTGGAGGAGAGGATCATGCAGAAACAGTAAGATGTGGGAGAATCTAGACCTCCCAGCGACTTGAGGAAAGAAAAGGCTTTCCCTCAAACCCCAGAGGAGAGCTTCATTATGATGAAAATGAGGGGTGATGGAGAGGGGGAGGGGTGGAAGGGAGGCACTTCCACCCATGAGAGGGGTGGAAAGTGGGGCCACAGAACCTCTCCAGACAGCAGCCTTCATCTCAGGACCAGATCCCTGAGCACTTTCCCTGAGGAATCCTGGACCACTTCCCAGAACAAAGGAGAAGTCCTGTTGCTTCTGCCCTGTTAGCACTGCTGGGGAGTGTCGCATCTCATGACATGGTTCAGTGCAGTGTAAGTCACAAGGATCACTGAGAACAGGGTTCCACAGACAGAGCCATCCTGTCGGGGCCCAGGTTGCTCTTACCTAGCAGCTGAGGGAGCACTCCCTGATTGAGGCTGTGGGATCTGGTCTAAAGGTGCAGGGCTGTGTCCTGACAGATGGGGTGAGACCCTCCTCTGACAGGGGGTGAGAAGAGCAGCTCAGAGACTGCCTGGGGTCTCCCTAGGAGCACAGGGCCTGAGAGGAGACTCAGGGTGTCTGTCTGTCTGTCTGCAGCCTGAGAGGAGGAGACATGGGAGACAGAGGCCCAGCAGCGGGCAGCTCTCAGGGAGCAGGACTTGGTAAGGGGACAGGGGAGGAGAAGCAGATGTTCTCCAAAGCTCATGACTTTGGCCACTTTATTCTGCAGACTGATGTTCCCAACTGTAACAGGGAGGGTGACTTTCCAAAAAACATCAACTGGGTGGGCCAGTGAGATGCCTGCAAGGTTAGAGGAACTTAATGCAAGACGGATGGCTTGATTTCAATCCTCAGATCCCACATTAAGGAGAGAACTAACAGCAGGGCAGTGGTGGTGCACGCCTTTAATCCCAGCATGTGGGAGGCAGAGGCAGGTGGATCTTTGAGTTTGAGGTCAGACTGATCTACAGAGCAAGCTCCAGGACAGACAGGGCTACACAGTGAAACCTTGTCTGAAAAAACAAACAAACAAACAAACAAACAAACAACCCAAAAAAACAAAGAGAGAGAGAGAAAGAGAATCAAGTAATCTATGTTGGCCTCTGACCTCCACATACTTGCTATAGAATGTACACACACACACACACACACACACACACACACACACACACACACACCATAAACAAAATTAAACCAAACTGTGGTATTAACTGCCATTAGATTAAAACCTGAGGATTTGTGACTCCACCTAGGACATGCAGGGCCCTGGGACACTCATTGATTGAGTGATTCATGGCTACCTGAGCCTTTTCCAGGCACTGTACTTTCCAAATAGAGTAGACCAATTCCTGTCCTCATGAAGCCCCAGTTCTAATGGATTGTAACACCATCAAGGGCATTTAGAAGTGATGTCAGGGGTTTATTGGAACCACAAGAGAACGGAGGTTAAAACAGAGAAAGTCAAGAGCCAGGGTGTAGAGAGGAAGATCCAGGGAAGGCATCCACCCCCTCCAAGGACTGACAGTGAGCAGGATCTGAGGGCAGTGAGTAGTGAGCCATGCAGAGTCCCAAGGAGAGAGTCCATACAGGGGTATTGGCAGGTTCAGGGAATGGAGGTCATGTTGCTTCCTTCACCTAGTAAGACAAACACCCTCACCCACAGTCCTAGGTTGAGGTCTGTGCACATCTGTTCAGGATACAGAACCCCATCTTTCCACTCAAGACAAAGGTTTCCATATTGATGGATTTCTCTTTTTGTTTCTAGCTTGGTGTTCAGCCTGCTGGATCCCTCCAGCCCTGAAGAATTCCTACCTACCGGTGCCTCCCATGATGCCATCCCACATGCCGAAGGGAAATGTTTCTTCCACGGGTCTCGGATCTGCCAGAGAATCATCGATCCTGGTCCTAGTACAAAAGGGTCACTGTAGGCATCAGTCACGAAATTGCATGATGTGTAATGGGCCTTGATTTCTGTAGACTGGGGCCTAAGCACAGAGGTACAGAAACAAAATATTCCAGAGGATCCCTTCTGTTCCAGAACATCGCCCAGAAACACACTGGATTCCACATTCTATGATGTTTAGGTACATATATTAAAAATGAATAAACGTGTTTTCATCTGTACCAGGATGTTTATTTTTGGCCACCACCCAGCTCCCCAATCATGACAGGGAGATTTCTTATTAGTTATGAATGCTCTGCCCAGCTTAGGCTCATTTCTGGCTGGCTCTTTTAACTTAAATTAACCTGTTTCTCTTTACCTACCGTTTGCCTCAGGGCTTTTTTCTTTTCTTTCTTTCTGAATATCTTACTTTCACTACTTCTCCTGTCTGTCTCTCTGTCTGTCTGGCGGCTGCCTGGCTTCTTGCCCCAGCCATGCCCCTCTCTTTCTCCCTCATCCTCTCCATTCTTCTTCTCTTTTCTCGCTGGAGCCTAGATTTCTCCTCCTACTTATGCTCCTGCCCGCCAGCTGGCCTGTCCTTTCTCTGCCTAGCTACTGGCGGTTCAGCTCTTTATTGGACCAATCAGGTGCCTTCGGCAGGCAACCTGAAACAAATGCAACCCATCTTTACATCATCAAATACACATCCTTACATCATCAAGCAAAGGCAGCATAAAAAAATGTGACCCATCTTTACACAGGTAAATATTCCACAGCATTCATCCATGCACACAGTAAGTGGTTCTCTGCTCTCCGGGTGCTGGATGGGTTAATTCTAATCTACACACTCGGTACAGTCAGGCCCGGCCTGTGCCTGTCTCCCTCTGCATTGTGTCTCCCTGTGTGTTGAGCATTTAGTGCAGGACACACAGGGCAAAGACAACCTGGAGGAGATTTCCACCCCTCACCAGACTCCACCCTGCAGAGAGGAGGGGCTGTGGTAGGTAACTCAGCCCAAGAGTGTCAGACTGATGGGGTTTCACCATGAACGTGGCCCTGAGGGAGTCTGGGTGTCAGGCAGGGCCTGGCTGAGGACAGTATGGAGTCCTCACAGAGAGGTGAGCAGCAGGGAGCCCTGGCTGCCACAGCTAGTCCCAGGCTCCAGCCCAGGCGACCCTGCTTAAATTCTCACCAGGTCTGGAATCTGACTTCCCCTTAGAGCTGGGAGTGAACAAGACTTCATTTAGTGCTGACATCTTCATAGGATGTGGAACCAGCCATGCCCTGCTGTGTCAGCCACATTTAGTCTCGGTCCCTAGGGCATCTCCTTCTGAGATGCAGCCTGGAGATCATGGCTGGACAGGTGCCCAGGCCATTAGCCAACTGTCCTGATGGGTTCATGACACTTCACAAGAAGGTCAGGGTCCCCAAGCAGATGGACAGAAGACACAGGTCTTCCCGGCAAGGCCTTGTCCTGGGGAATTAAGTCCAAGGGATTCTCTCCAGGACCCAAATGGTAACAGGCTCTGCTGATGTGGACAGCTCCCAGACATGAGCTGCAGTTCTCCCGCTGATCACCAGGGGGCGGCATCAGGACACATCAACACTCAGAACAGTATTTGCAGCCTGGCTTCCACCCCTGCCTCAGCTGACCAGAGCTCCCTCCCACAAGTCTGTGTGATCTCCTGGCGTTTTCCTTCACCTGAGCACTGTGCCGTTCCAGGGACCTGTGCGGTCCCTCTCTGCTGGCATCTTCCATGGGGAAAGACAGAGTGACCACAGGGGTATCACCCATGCTTCCTAGATGGGTCGGGGAGGGCATGGGCTGGCCAGAGGCGGGACTCAGCCAACACTGGGGGTTGCATTGCCTCCCTGGGACCCTCCATAGTAAGATGGAGCCACAATCCTCTTCCAGGACGTAAATGTCCCCTTCCTCACAACCTCAAAGTCCAGACACAGCTGTCTCTTAGCCTCTGCCCTGGACCAGAACCCTGACGGGTGACTCCAGTCATAATGGACCAGGCCCCTTTCATGGTCATTTCTCAGATGGCCCCATGCTATCCCATGATTCATCTCTGTCATCTTCCTGCTGGGAGTAAATGCCACCTCAGAGCGTCGAGGACACAGATCAGACTGGGTGCCCACATGGGTCTCTCTCTGTGCCACAGGACACATAGGGAGGTCAGAGGCTCCCACTTTGGTGCTGAGAGACCAAGGTGAGGACACAGCCCAGTTCAGCTCTGGGGTGAGCTGCTGTTCTCATGGGACACTTGCATGCTTATCAGCCGCTCAATGTGTGTTCTCTCAAGGGGAAGACAGAGCAGGCAGCAGCGGTCATGGAGGCCCTTCCTGTACCTTCCTGCAGAGGGCGCACCACCTGCTGGGTGTCCTGCGGGCAGGTGGGGAGGCCGTTCTTGGACAGCGGGTGTAGGAGCAGAGCTCAGCGACTCTAAGGAGCCAGAGAACTTGAAAGAAGAATTGGGGTTTGTGTTTGAGCCCCAGAGGAATGGACATGGGGAGCGGGGGGGGGGGGGCAGCGGCTCAGCTGCGGGAAGGCATTGGTGAACAGGAAATGCTAAGGGAGATGGCGGGGTGGAGGGGAGGGGGGGAGGGGAGTCGGGGACAGGAGGGGGTGGGGCGGAGCCAGAATGTTTCCTACTCAAAGTTGATCACCTGTGTGAAGATTGATATTTCCAAGCCATCACAAGATGACTCTTCAAAAAAATATCGGGGGTGGGGAGGGCAATTAGATGGTTCAACTCACTGGATACTGACTGCCATGCTGACCATCTCAGTTCAACCTGTTTCCATGTGGTTATAGGCGAGACCCCACTCCCTCAAGCTGTCCTCTGGCCTCTAGATTGTCGTTGTGGCATCTACCAAACCATACACACAGGAGCAGATGGACATTCCTGTTTTCAGACAACCACCCACACCCTAACACACACACACACACACACACACACACACACACACACACACACACACACACAGATGGACAGAAAATACATTTAGTAATGTCTAAAAGACAATGAAGACAATCTGGGACACTGAACACTCTCATTATCTCCAAACTTGAGAAACGTATAAGTAAAGTGTAGATTCCCGTTGGACTGAGACATTCATCCATTCATCCACTCACCAGCATTTAAGCCTTCTGCAGGCCCTTGACCTTCCAAAAAGAGCAGAGCAGCCCTGTCTGCACAATGGCCTACTTCTAGTGGACTGGAAGACAGCCAGCAAGGACAGTCGAAGGTGCAGTGAGGGGTTGATCAGAACCACAGAGGGAACTGTGTTGTTTTGTTCTTTAAGGGTCAGAGAGTGAAGAGCCAGGGACTCTAGAGGACTTGGTCAGAGAAGGCATCCTCTCCACCAAGCGCTGTGGGTGTGAGGAGGATCTGAGGGCAGTGGGGATGAACCACGAAGACACCCGAAGAGAGAGCTCCGACAGAGGAAATGACAGATTCGTAGCACTGAGGGAACGGAGGTCATCTTGCTTTTCACCATGAGTACCACAGGCACACCTCACCAGTCCAGCTAGGCCGAGGGAGGACCGTGCCTGCTCAGGACCGAGGTCGCCATCTTCCATTTTAGCCTCGTTTTTAACCTCCTGGGATTCTCTCACCTCTGAATACATCACCAATGATGTAACGCCCCCGAATGCCGCTGAGGGGAAAATGCTCTTCCCCTTGATTATAATCTGCCAGAGAACCTTGAAGGTTTTTGCTGGTACAAACCGCCATTTCCAGCTAAGATCTTTGAAATTGGGCAATATGTCACAGCCACTAATTCAAGTAGGTTGGTGAGTGTATACAGTGGTAGAGAGACACTGTACACCAATGGGTCCCTGCTGCTGTGGAAGGTCACCCCGATGGAACACAGATACTACAGGCTATGAACCTTCTGTATGTGAATCTCCACGTGTACAGTAAGTGACTCTGTGACCTCTGGGTATTAGTGGGGTGATACCACTGTACACACACACACACACACACACACACACACACACACACACACACGTCAGGCACAGATTGTGCCCCCACTGCATTGAGTCCTCACATTTTGGTTTGAGGATTTAGTGCAGTAAGTGCATTATAGAGACAGATTGCAACAGATCAGAATCCCTCACCTGACTCTGCCTGGGAAGAGCAGGCCTGTGCTGCTTACATAACTCGGCCCATGGAAGTCAGCCTTAAGAGGTCTTAAATACAGGCTTAAAGCACAATGGGAAAACTTCGGAGGGCAGAAGTTTGCTATCGATGTTTTACAATCTTGCATCTAAGCTGTTAACGCCCATTATGCAGGATACACAGACAAGAAACTTCCCTTAAACATTCAGGAGGGTGAAACCCTGGAGGGAATTAGCATAGGGAGGATATCAAGGTCAAGGTCAGCAAGCAAGGCAACAGTTACCCAAAATGGGGCCAGGGCCCTACAGGTTCCCCTTTTACTAACAAATGAGCTTCTGACTTAGGTTGCGTGGGACCTCAGCAGGTCACCTTACCCGTCATGGACACACCTGCCCAGGCCACACAGGCGCTCTGTCTTAGGTTGGTGAGCGTGCCCGCCCAGGCGTTACCCGTCTCTGAATACTCATTATCATACAGGCTCAACCGAGTGTGAGCTGCAGAGTTAACTGCTGCCAAAGATCTCAAAGTGGTGCTGGGCTTACAATCTGTGTGTTCGACACAGAGAAGACCAACAGAAGTCCTAACCCACCCATAGCCAGTAGGCTAAAGGCAACTGAGCCATTCCCTTCCTTAAGGAGCCTTACTGCAAATTGGAGTCCCTGTAAGATGGTATCCCAAAAGCAAATGGAACTTGAATTTATAAATTTATAATTTTCAAAGCCAATCAAAATGTATTTAACTACTGAATTAAATTCATCATGACCAATTATATAGGGTTTCTTGGGGCAGAGATTTCCAGGGTGGGGATTAGTAGGATTTCAAGTCCTGAGCTTGGGCCAAACCCAGGCTGTTAGGATTCTGCCCCCACACCAGCTGCATGACCCACGTGCACAGTTGAAGAGCTAAGCAAGGTGTCTTGCATCTTACGTCATCAGTGTGTACTGGCTATTACGTGCACGAAGTGTGGTCACGCAGTCAGCACATGCAGGGTGTAGCTCCGTAAGCCAGCCTGTACATGTGCTTGGGAACCCTTAAAAAGCTGGACACAGGCCGGGCGGTGGTGGCGCACGCCTTTAATCCCAGCACTCGGGAGGCAGAGCCAGGCGGATCTCTGTGAGTTCGAGGCCAGCCTGGGCTACCAAGTGAGTCCCAGGAAAGGCGCAAAGCTACACAGAGAAACCCTGTCTCGAAAAAACCAAAAAAAAAAAAAAAAAAAAAAAAAAAAGCTGGACACAGACTCCGACTCCTCCTCTCTACTCTGCGCCCCCCACTATCCCTTCTCTGTTCTATCTCCCTGCACATGCTTCTCCCCAGGCCTTGTTCTTTTGACCCCCCTCCTCCTGATAAAGCTCTGATACTGGGTTTTGTTGTGGCTTGTGACTCATGACCTTTGTGCATGGTAACCAGCACCACTTATTATTTTTAACACAGGGATTGGTGGGCTTTTGAGCTCAGAGACTGATTCTGTGGAATATTAGTTTAAAATGAATTACCTTTGTTTATTCTGTGGAATATTTGTTTAATGATGCAAAGATGTGTTGCATTCTTTTATGTTGCATTTGTTTAACTCTGTAAAGCTGTGTTACTTTGTTGCCTAAAACACCTGATTGGTCTAATAAAGAGCAGGATGGCCCACAGTAAGACAGGAGAGAGAAATAGGTGGGGCTGCCAGGCAGAGAAAATAAATAGAAGAAATCTATTTAGAGTGAGGAGCGAGAAAAGGAGGAGAGGAGGACCTCAGGGGTCAGCCACCCAGCCACACAGCCACACAGCCACACAGCCATGCAGCCACACAGCCACACAGCCACCCAGCCACACAGCCAGCCACAGAGTAAGAAGGAAAAAAGATACATAGAATAAAGAACCGTAAAAAGCCCAGAGGCAAAATGTAGCTAAGAGAAATGAGATAATTTAAGTTAGAAAAGCAGGGTAGGAGCAAGCCAAGCTAAGGCTGGGCATTCGTAAGTAAGAATAAGCCTCTTTGTATTTATTTGGGAGCTGGGTGGCAGGCCCTCCAAAGAGTTAAAAAAAAAACCAAACTACAGATTGGTGGGTTTTTGAGTCCATGGATTGGTGGGTTTTCTGAGCTCATAGGTTGGTGAGTTTTTGAACTTGGGGATTGGTAGGTTTTCAAGCTCAGGAATTGGTGGGCTTTCAAACCTGGAAATGAGCTCAGACATTTCCCCCCACAGTGAGGAGACGATCTCTTCTCTAATTTCTTCACAATCATGGAGGGGCCCTCCTTCCTCTTCAGGTAAGTATGTTGCTGGATAACATAGTTGCCATCTTCTTGATAAAGGGAGGGCCTGACATTTCCCTTAGTGGACACAGGGGAACGGGCCAGTCCCTGGAATGCAGCCCACCGGAGTCTGGCAGAGCTGGCCTGTGGTCAAGGCTGGTAAGCATTGCATGGGGTAAATGCCTTTTGAGGGTCAGGATTAAGTGGTCTTGTGACTGCCTCAGTTTCCTGTGGCAGCAAAAATTCATCCTCTAGGGATTGCTAGTGAGGATGCTTCCTTGGTGCCTTCAGGCTTAACAATCTTTGCAAGACTGTGTGGGTCCTATCTCAGGGCTGTGCTGATCCCAGGACAAGAAGAGTTCCCTAACCAGAAGTCTGGGGAGGGGGGAGGTTATATGTGCTGCTCCTTGTGGTGAATAGAGTAAGGTAGAGAAGATCAGTTTCTGCCTCAAGCAGATGTCTGTCTTTCCTTCCATCTGCCTCTCCCAGATTTAAGAGGTCTTACCTTAGGATTACACATATATCCCCATGCTTGGTCACCTCCTATCCTGGAAGGTAATTGCCCATTTAGGAGAACCAACCTCAGCAGAAGCCCAGATTGGAGCCCAGTCAGATCCTGCAACCACAGGTCGGTGGGGCCATTTACAAGCATGCACACATTCATTCACCATCCATTCAGAAGTTATACACTCCCATTGTAAATTCCTAGAGAATTTCTCTGGAGACCAGTACCAGTGCTGCCTTGGCATCTCATCAAGGCTTTAGAAGCAATCTTCTATGGGGTGATTAAGCCTGCGTTGGCTCTTCCTGCCTGTCATCCTAGGAGTCTCTACCTATCCTATCTGGACTGCTAGACTAGTTTTGGCTTCTACTCAGAGACTCTGGTCCTGGATCTCACAGTCCTTTTGGCCTCTAGAAGGGGATCCAGGAATCCCATTGGGAATGCATTCTTCCTGGTTCTAGAGACTTTTGATTGGCTGAGAGGAACTAAGCAACTCTTGCTCAACTGGGGTCATGGTGAAGGAGATCTCACTGGGGCCTCCAGAAACACGGGGATCTTTTTGGAATAAGCCACTCCAACACCATTGAGCATGGAAGAGACGAGAAGTCACTGGTAGATTGAAGCCAGGATATTTCTTGAAAGGTTTCAATCCACAGTCCGGTTTGTATTGTCATTTTATACTCTAAAAACACAAGGTGGGGCAGGCAAGCGGGATTTTATAGAAGCGCTTGTGGCTTCTGTGGCAGGGTGACAACCCATTGTTTCAGCTATTTCTCCAGGTAGCAAGTGAAGTCATGCTTGGCAAATAGACAGTACAAACAGTGCTTGAAGTAAACCATGAAATGCTGTGTGGTGTTCTGTATGTTAAATGTGTTGCTCTGATTGATTAATAAATAAAGTGCTGATTGGCCAGTAGCCAGGCAGGAAGTATAGGCGGGACAAGTAGAGAAGAGAATTCTGGGAAGTAGAAGGCTGTGTCAGGAGATGCTGCCAGCTGCCGCCATGAGTACCAACATGTAAGATACTGGTAAGCCACGAGCCATGTGTCAAGGTATAGATTTATAGAAATGGGCTAATTTAAGATGTTAAGAACTAGATAGCTAGAAGCCTGAGTCATTAGGCCAAATATTTTAAATAATATAAGCGTCTGTGTGTTTATTTTATAAGTGGGCTGTGGGACTGCCGGGACTTGGCGAGAGAATGAAATAAATCAGTTTCTAGTAATTGGTCTTTTCTGTCTTATTCTACTTCCCATCCTCCCTTCCTTCCTTTCTTCCTTTCTTTCTTTTCTTTTTTTCATTTTTGAGACAGAGTTTCTCTGTGTAGTTTTGGTGCCTGTCCTGGATCTAGCTCTGTAGACCAGGCTGGCCTCGAACTCACAGAGATCCACCTGCCTCTGCTTCCCGAGTGCTGGGATTAAAGGCGTGTGCCACCACCACCAGGCTCTACTTCCCTTTCACATCTGTGTTTATTGCTGCATTATTCCCATGACCTAGAAACTGGAACAAGCCTCAGTAGATGAATGACAGTAGAAGATGTGGTGTATACAGACAGTGGATATTACATGGTCCTGAATTAAGATGAAACCATGACATTTGCAGGAAAGTGAATACAACTGGAAATCATTATGTCAGGAGAAAAAAAAAAGCCAGACTCAGAAAGACAAACACTGAATGTTTTCTCTTATATGCAGAACCTAGACTTAAATTTTTGTTTTTTTAAAAAAATCTTAAAATTACACTTATTTATTTACTTATTTAGTGTCTGTGTGTGTGTGTGTGTGTGTGTGTGTGTGTGTGTGTGTGTGTGTTTGTGTGTGTGTGTGTTGGTTTCTTCTTGCCATAGGATCTTGCCATGTAGATCTTGATACTATGTAGAACAGGCTGGCCTCTAACTTGCAATGACCCTCCTGCTCCAGCCTCCCAAATGCCAGGGGTTACAGGCATCCACTGAAAATCCTGGTTTAAAATTTTGTGGATGGGTGTGTATGCATATAAATAAAACGCCAACAAAACAAGTGTGGTGGTGAGTGCTTATAATCCTCACGTTTGGGAAAGGAAGGCAGGGGCATCAAGACTTCAAAGTCATCCTTGGTTACTTAGGAAGTTTGAGCTACACGAGACCTCAGATCAAGAATCTGAAGGGATAAAATGGCGCTGGTTGTTTGGCGGAAGAGTCATGGGCCATGGCTACCAGAGTTAGAATGGGCTTTATTAGAAAGAAGAGGGGATAGGATGGAGACACCAGGCCTGGAAGAGAGGGAACAGAAAGAGAGGTGCAGAGCGGGAGCGTGGGGGTGCGTGACTGGCTTTTTGGCTGGGACGCAGTCACCCACTGGTGACATAATGAGGTGTCAGACAAGACCCCCAAGCTGCGCATGTACAGGAATCCTTGCAGAAACCCAAAAGAGGGGCTGGAGAGATGGCTGGTAGAGATGACTCAGCGGGTAGGAACTCATATTGCTTTCTCAAAGGGCCCAAGTTCAGTCTCCAGTACACATGGTAGGTAGATATCACAACCACCTGTAACTCTAGCTCCCGGGGAAATCCAATCCCTTTAGCCTTTGAGAGCACTTGTGAAGGGTAAATTAGTCTTAACAATAAAAACCCAGAGTCAGATATTAGGGTGAGAGCTGAAAAACCAGAGAAGCAGAGCAACCAGCCACCAGAGACTTCTTACCTCTACAAAATCTCAGACCAAAGGGGAATCCTGTCTCTACGAATCCTTAGACTGAATGGGGCCGCCGTACTGTCTCCACCCACCTTATATACCTGTCTCTACCTCCCTGGTGCTGGGATTCAAGGCGTGAGCCTCCTATGTGCTAGGATCAAAGGCTTGAGCCTCCCATGTGCTGGGATCAAAGGCATGCACTACCACCGAGCTCTGTTTCTCTTTTAGACTGGATCAATCTCCTGTAGTTCAGGGTGGCCTTCAATTCCTGATCTTTCTGCTTCCTCCTCCCAAGTGCTGGGATTAAAGGTCTGTGCCACCACTGCCTGGCCCTTATGGTTAACTAGGGGCTAGCTCTGCCCTCTGATCTCCAGGTAAGCTTTATTTGTCAAAACACAAGCAAAATATCATACAACATGCTTGCATTCATGTGCTTGTACCATCACATGGATACACATGCACACAGGCAATTAAAAAAATTAAGCTGAGCAGGGTGGCTCATGCATTTAACCCCAGCATTCAGGAGGCAGAGACCGGTGGATCTCTGTGAATTCAAGGCCAGCTTGATCTCCATAGCAAGTTCCAGGCTAGGCAGGGTTAGATAGTGAGATCTTGTCTCAAATAAACAAATGAACAAACCCAAAGGAGGGTTTGTAGAGCCCTTGCCTAGAGTATAAATTCCTAGCCAGCACTGGACAAACAAAAGCTCTTGTATGATATTAAAAGGACCAGCCTTAATGTTATACTTCCCAGGGGCTCAGGAGAGAAACTATGAACGGTGAGAATTATTTTTGGAAAAAGAATGTAAGTACCTCATGCTCTTTGTCCATCTATTTTATTCCTCTGAGATAAAATCCTATCTACACAGCTTCAGTTCTGTTCTCAAGCCTAGTTCCTTTCTTGCCTGATTTCTCTCTATATTTATCTACTGTCCCCTCTAAGTTCTATCTTAATTCTGCCTAATCTTAATTCTGCCTCATCTAGGTCCTTCTCATCTCATTCTTACCCAGTTAGTACTTCCCCATCTGGCTCTTCCTCATCTTCCATCTCGTCCACATGTTCTCTCTGGTCAAAATCCTCCTTATCCCTCTCAGTTCTCCGTCCTCAAGTTCTCCATTCCTCCCTTCCTCTTTGTCTCCTTATACCTCTAAGTTCTCCCAAGTCTCTGAGGTGTTCAGTTATAAACCCAAGCCATAGCAATCCTCCCCCTCCAGCCAGGTCACCAGGCTTGAATTCCTACAGGGTCATAAAGGCAGGTAAGAATTTTCCTCAGGCAGTGCCTGTCAGGCTTTCTTTTACAACCCAAAATGGAGTGTTTAAGAGGAGGTCAATTGAGAGCTAATGTATATCAAGAAGGGATCTGTGTGCTCAGTGATTAGGTAAGAAATTAGGAGTCTATTAGTAAGGCTGTAAAGAAGGAGGATCTCACCCTAAATTGCACAAGAATAAAGCTATCCTCCTGACCTAGGAGACAGGTGTTGTTTGGTTTGGCCTTGGGTGCTTGATAGGTATTTTAGATAAATACACTGTTAGGAGTTCTTGGAAGCATGCATAGCATTACAAGAAATTCACTGTAAGAACCAGCTGCTAAATAATCACCAAGACTTCTGAAGCCATGGCTTGACCTTTGGAGAAGTCCTTGACTTTTCCAAGTAGTAGCTTTTGTGATAGTAGCTGAATTCCATTACGTCTTCCTGCAGCTTGCAGCAAAAAATAAAACACGAGAAAAAGGACTCACTTGGTACAGTGCTGGCCTTGCTGACCTGGAATGCATGAAGACACGGATTCCATCTCCAGCACTAGGGTGAAAGTGGGGGCATGTAATCCCAGCACTTAGCAAAAGAGGAAAGAGAATCTTCTGTCCCGAGTCATCCTTGGCTACACAGGAAGTTTGAGGCTAACCTGGGATACATAAGACTCTGTCTCAAGGGGAAAAAAAAGACAAAGAAGTTAGCCAGATATGATGTAATGTAGAAGGATAATGGGATACATGCTCAACTATGTTCTTAGCAGCACTTTTGTCATAGCCAGAACCTGGAAATAACCTAGACACCCGTCAACTGAAGAACGGATTAAGAAAATGTGGTACATATACCCAATGGAGTACTACTCAGCAGAGAAAAACAATGACAGCATAAAATTTGCAGGCAAATGGATGGAACTAGAAAATATCATCCTGAGTGAGGTAACCCAATCCCAGAAGGACAAACATAGTATTTACTCACTCATAAGTGGATTCTAGATATAAAGCAAAGAACAATCAGACTGCAACCCACAGAACCAGGGAGGCTATATAGCAGAGGTGACCCTAGGCTGACTGTGGCTTATAATAAGTTTTAGTTTTACTCAATAACTGGGCAAGCCTCAGTGAAACATTTCACTATTAGGATAAGAATTTATACTGTATCAAGCTGATAATAGAAAAATAAATAATAAATAAAAATGGGGGGAAAAAGGTAATGAGAAATTGATGGAGACTTTCTGAATTGATGTCAGGGCAGGACAATACAGATGTCTCTTTAAAACAAGAGGATGTTCACAGAGTGTAGCAGAACATACTGCCTTCACAAGCCGACGAGTGTTTCGTTGGCTAAGTGTCATGTCCTTTGCAATTATCTTCTGGGAAAAGGCTCAACTGGTAACATATAAAAAGCAGCTCTTTGTCCAGTAAGAAAAGTGTAAATATTACACACTGGTATCTTATGCACTATGGATTTGATAATTAGAGCTGTAACAGTATAATGGGCTAAGAATAAAGAGTCTGCCCTCTGCTCCCCAAGTAAGCTGAGTCTTACTTTTTGCTGATTTTCATTCCAGTGTCCCTGGTCTCCTTGACCCCAATCTTTCATAGGAAATTGATGATTTAACAGCTAAAACAGCCTTCCTGCTAACTGCCCAAGTTGATGCATGTCCAGAGGGAACTTTCTTGCATGGACAAACATGTGTCCTGAGTTCTCCCCATGGATCATCTATGGAGCCCGTAAGATTAACTCTGCAAGGAACCTGACAGTACCTGGTTGCCTAAAGGACATGCTGTCAGTAGACTTTCTTTGTTGTAACTTTGTCTAATGTCCTGGGAGAAACTGGATCTGGAGAATGAAAGCTTGGGTAGAATGGGTTGATGTTACAGTGCACACACACTCAACAAAAGTGGTTGATACTCTTGCATTGCAGGACATCCCCAGCCTCAACAGTACACTTTTCCCTTAGATGGGATGATGGGAATGCCGTTCTGTATGCTGTGAATGTGTGTTGCTTTGATTTGGTTGATAAATAAAATGCTGATTGGCCAGTAGCCAGGCAGGAAGTATAGTATAGGCGAGATAAGCAGAGAGGAGAATTCTGGGAACAGAAAGGCTGAGTCAGGAGTCGCCAGCCAGACACAGAGGAAGCAAGATGTGAAGGCAGAACTGAGAGAAGGTACCAAGCCACGTGGCTAAACATAAATAAGAATTATGGGTTAATTTAAGTGTAAGAGCTAGTCAATAGTTACCCTGAGCTAATGGCCAAGCAGTTTTAATTAATATAAGCCTCTGTGTGTTTACTTGGCTCCAAGTAGCTGCAGGGCCTCGGGAGCGGACCAGGAAAACTTCAGCAACAATGGGACATAGAGACCCACAGGAGTAAATGCATGCTAGCTTTGTTACGGGGTAAGGAAGCATGGAGAGGTACGAGTTGGCAGATTCTGTTGCTCTTGTTCCCAAATATACAGGCCGGCATATTGGAACCTCCTCATCAGCAGGGATGGTGAATTACTCCTCATGTCTCACATGGCAGGGTAGTAGGTGCTCACCCCCCCACCCCCCTCCACCCCCACCACCCTGGTGAGGCCTCTTCCAGCCTGTAACAATGTCTTGAATGTCTCAGGCAACAGAGGGGATGTAGCAATCACTCAACACTCACTGTGTCCTGAGCTGCCACAAGGGGGTGCTGTGGACAGGGCAGCATTACTCAAGCTGCCACTCAACTGGTACAGGACCCTAGCTGGAATTAGTTCAACTGCGCATGCCCTTTACCCGACTGGAGCCTTTGCCTCTCCTCCTCTTAGCAACACTAACCCCAAGGTTGAGAGAACGCTACCCGGGTTCCTTGATGTCTACACCGACTCTAGGAGTCCCAGGGAGTTACAAATGAATTTAAGGCTGAAAATCAAGTAAGACAGACTGTCATCCGGTGGCTGACGGTACACAAGAATGTAAAATAACCAACAAAAGATGTATCAACCGTACCAGGGATGCTCTTTAATGAATATCCAGCCAGCAAGATGCCACCAACAGAATGGCTTGAGAACAGAATCAAACTTTGTACGATGTTAACAAAAAAAGGTGAACACCACATACATGGAGACTTAAGTAGAATGCCCATTATCAGGGGCTGTAGGAAATGGAATATGTTTAGAAATGGTTTGGAAACTGACAGTGGTGGTGTTTGCACAATAATATAACAATGTTTTATGCCAATGAATTGTACACTTCAAAATGGTTAAAATGGGAAGCCATTCAAATTCACAGCCCCCCCCCCCAATACTGTTAACAGAAAACAAAAATCTTGTTCAAGGTCACACTGTAAATGCCAATCTCAGGATAGAAACAGTCCAATTGGGCCTTTACACCATGGGTTTTCCATCAGTGGGTGGAACAAACTGAGAATCAAAAGTATTCAGAAACCAGCTATGTGCTCGGTGAAGCAGGGGAAGACCCTTCTCCTGTCGCTCTTTCTCGCTTCACATGGGTGACGGTGTCTCGGCAGCACTGGTGTTAGGAATCAGAAATGATTTGAGCTCATGGGAGGATAGGTTTGCTTCTATGTAAGCACTGCACCATTTTTAACAGAGGATTCAGAATATCCAGAAGTCTGAGGGGCTCCTGAAATCAGTTCCCCATGGTTTTCTAGGATTAGCCATACTTGACTCAGAACCTAAGCCCTTAGTTAACGCCTTTGCAGTTTTGCTTACTATATTGGATTTTATTTTATTTTATTTTATTTTATTTTATTTTATTTTATTTTGAGATTGGGTGTCTCTTTGTAACCCTAGCTGGTTAACCTAACCTTGTACTCACATTCCTCCTGACTCATGTCTAACCTGGGGTTCCAGGTCTGTGTCCTCACACTGGCTGTCTTGCTGTCTTCACTGATGACTTTCCCCCTGGAACGGTTCTTCATTTTCCATATCATTGACAAAGAAATTCCCCACCCACCCCCAGTGTGGTGCCTGGAGAGAGGAGAGGTCACTCACTGGTCACAGACATTTGGATTGGGAGACTCGTCTTAGAACTGTACCCATTGGAGACCTCACACTGATACTCTCCAACATCCTCCCTCCTGACCGGATCTATAATGAGTCGACTGTTTTTCTGGGACAGCGTCATCCTGCCATTGAAATACAGGCTCTGGTGATTGAAGAGCCAGCGGATGGAGAGTCCAGGGTCTTCTGAGAGGCAGGTGAGGGCCAGAGAACCATCTTCTGTTACTGTGGTGTTGTCTGCTTGGAGGATGGGCTGTGTCACAGGCTCTGTGAAGGAACAGGGGAGGGGACGGAATGATGGTGGTTCATCCTCAGATCCCAGCCAGCCCTCTCTGGTCCAGGGACACCTAGTAAGGCCTCCAGGGTAGAGAAGTTGGGCCTGAGGCCATAGACAGACATGTATTTCTTCGATCTGCCACCCATGTGTGTGCAGCCCTGATTCCGCTCCTGTGCTGTGTCTCTGTTTCCATATAATAGGACACATGGCTGGACAGCAGTGGTGCACGCCTCTAATCCCAGCGCTAGGGAGGCAGAGGCAGGCAGATCTCTGTGAGTTTGAGGCTGGCCTGGTCTACAGAGCGAGATCTAGGACAGCCAGGGCTACACAGAAAAATTCTGTCTTGAAAACAAAAATAATAATAATAATAATAATGCCCATGATAAATAATCACTGCCATGTCTGCAAAGTGACCTTAAATATGAACTAGGACCTGATCTTCAGAAGGGGGAACTTCCCAAAAATGTCTGAGTCTGTCACTCTGCCTACAGGAGAGAGTTGATTGGGCTGGACCCCTGAGGACAAGCTGTTGGCAGGAGGAACTGTGTCCTCATGAACCCCTCAGAACAGCGGGGCTCTCTATGCTGAGTCTCAGAAAAAGATGCCCAGGTGACCTACCCGAACTGTGACTCATCATTCAGGGCATGGACTGGTTCCTCCCAACAAGAGTCAAACAATACAGAGATCCCGAGTCAGGACTTTGTTGTGGTCCCCTCATTATGAGGGCCCCACGGTTTCCGCAGTCAGGCCCTGCCTGAATCCAACTGTCTTTCTCAGGGCCATGTTCCTGGTGAAGCCCCAAGAGTTTGGGCTAAGGGTGACACCTCAGACTGAGTTACAGAGCACACACACACCCTCCTCTCTGGAGGCAGAGTCAGGTACAGGACTCTGACCTACTGTACTTTTTTCTCCCCGGTGTGTGTCCTGCACTAAATGCTCAAATTCCCACAAGGAGGCACATGCAGGAGACAGGCATCGTCTATGCCTGGTGGTCCTGTATGTGTAAAATGGAATGAACCCCACCCCGCACCCAGGGGTCACACCCCCCACCCAGAGGTCACACAATCACTTACTGTGGACTTCCAGATACACGTGTGTTAGTTCGCTTTCCATTTCTGTGTTAAATGTTAGTAAGGTGTAGAATCCGCTGTCAGCCTGGGTGACGTTTCTGATCAGCAGGGATCCACTGTAGAACACCGTTTTCCTGCCGCTGTGTTGAGGCATCTTCGAAGTTGTGTTATCGGGTGTTAAGTACCGGGCAACTTCATAGCTCTTCGTCGGATCTTTCTGTTTGTACCAGTAAAATGCCTGGACGTTCAGCGGCATTTTGTGCACAAACAGAACGGAGTTTCCGCCTTCAGCCACCATGGGAGGCACTAATTCAATAGTGAGCTGGGCAGTAGTAGGTGCATTCCAGCAGGTCAAGAGGGAGGCTGGGGAGAGAGAGAGAAACTCCATCAGTGTGGGGACCTTAGTGTTTGGTGATAAGAGGACACTTAAGTCCTCAGCAGAAGTGTTCATCTCTCAGCCTAGGTGTGTGGCCAGGGTGTGCCTCTCCTACGCGGTGCAGGAGAACTTCTTCACCCACATTCTCCCGTTCCCTGCAGTTGCTGGGTCCTCTGCATGGAACTCTCTCCAAGTGTCTGCATGGCTCCCCGCTCACTGCCCTCAGGTCTCTCCTCACACCCAAGAGTGTGTTTGGGGTTGAGGATGCCTTCCCGACCTCCTCCTCTAGAGACCCTGGTCTGTCATGACCTGAATGTTGTTAGTTTGTTCCGTATGTTTACAGTCAACCCCTGGCTGCACCTTCCGGAAGACCTTGTGTCTTCCTTCCAGTCCATGAGAAGTAGGGCTTTGTGAGTACAGGGGAAGGAAGGGCCTTTGGGAAGGCCATGTGCCTGGGAAAGACTCAGACTTCTGTGGAAGAATGAATGAATGAATGAATGAATGAATGAATGAATGAATGTGCAAGGCCAGGGGGTATCCAGGGGCTTATTACAGAATTTTTAGTTTTAAAGCTAATGACAGTGTTTAATACCCCAGTTAGACTTAAATTATTTTTCGTAAATTTACATGTCTGTGTGTAAGTGTCTCTGTCCATGGTTGTTTTTGTGTCTCTGTGTGTTCTCTGTGTGTGTGTCTCTACATCATTGTGCTGACATATCACATAGCCTAATTAAAATTCAAACTCAGATCAATTCCTTCCCAGAAGGCCTCCTACAAGACCGGAGAGCCTAAGATTTCATGGTGACTGAGAAAGGAGAGGAGTTTGCCTTTTTCTAGAGCATCGGTTCTCAACCTTCCTAATGCTGCGACCCTTTAATACCGATCCTCATATTGTGGTGACCCCCAAACCATAAAAATTATTTTCGTTCCTTCCTCATAACTGTGATTTTGCGGCTGTTATGAAACATAATATAAATATCTGACATGCAGAATACTGCTTTTTGACCCCTGGGAAAGGGTCATTCGACCCATACAGGAGTTGCGACCCACAGGTTGAGAACCACTGTTCTGGAGGAAGCACTATGCTGCATGGGAACCACGGGCACCTGGGCAGAGAAGGAGCAAAGAGGCCATGGTTGCGGCATCCAAACTCAGGCCAAAGCCATCCAACAGTGGTTCCCACAGCATCACAACTGCATGCAGCTCCTGGTGGACGCTGGATGGGACTCCTCTAATAACCACCCGATGCTCACAACCCTGGGTCCCTCCTTAATGCAGACCTGAACCGGTTCATCTATAATAGAGTCCAACAGACTGCTCAGGCACGTGGACAACACCCTCCTGACTCGAGAGTGCCCATCAGAGCCCGAGACTCAACAACTTAGAACCCACCAAGGAACAAGGAATGAAGGGAAAAAGGGTCTTCTTCTTCATCCCCGTCAGGGTTGTGGAAGCCAGATGAGTTGGTGTCTAAGAACCATCTTTCCCATAATGTGTGTCCTTATCCTCCCCCACCCCGTGTGTGTGTGTGTGCGTGTGTGTGTGTGTGTGTGTGTGTGTGTGTGTGTGTGTGTGTGTGTGTGTGTGTATGTACACCTGCGCACGCACACACGCGCACAAAGAGGCTGGAATGTCAGTTTTGAGTTAGTGGCTAATCCGAACACATTCCCCTGGCATTTTGCACATGCTAGCCTAGCGGGCATGGGCCTGGGATGGAGTCTGTCACATGACCCTGGGCTTCTGGACTTCTGGAAAATTTTAATTCCAGGGGGTAGTAAATAGCTAACTCCCTGTCTCCCAGAGCTGCCGTTCCAGGAGATTCTGGGGTCCCCTGAAGCTGTATAAAGACAGAAACAGCCTGTTTCAGCTTGCAAGATCATCGGCTTCCTAAGTGTCCCAATTCCTGAGAGTGACAGACGCGTAGGAACATGCGATCTCAAACCTCACTGGGTTAGAGCACATCTCCTGCTCAGTGAAGGCACCTAAGGTACCCTCCTTGGCCCCACCCTGACTCCTCCCTTGCCCACAGTGACAATCCCCTCTCCCTTCCCAATGGTCTTAAAGAAGCCTCCTGTTTCCCAGCAGCCCTTATTCTTCAGTATACCACACCCTCTCCGACACTGAATAAACGTGGCTTCAAAAACAGATCTTGGTCAGTTCCTGTATCGCATCTCAGGCATCTCAGTTCTTTTCCCATGAAGAGAATCTCTCCAGGGCTGTCTCCTCCAGGGTCCCAACATTTCCTCTCTGCCAGTAATGCCAGCTCCTTCTCCTCACACAGAGGAGGCTTCCATGTCCTGTGTAGAGTCCCAGGCCCTTCTCCATCATCCTCCCACCTCATTGCCCAGTCTGTTTTAAAAGCCCCAACCCACCGAGGTCTCCCTCAGCACAACTCTGTCCCCTGCACGCCCTCCACAAAGTGACCCTCCCTGGAAACTCCAAACACCCCCACAGCACAGCATCAAGGCCCTGATCCCCATTCCGGAGCCCATAATGAGCTACAAACCCAAAAGCCTAGACCTGACCCAGAATATTTCTAGTCCTCTTATGTACCCCTCGCTGGTAAATCTCTGGTGGGAAGCACACCCCATTATCATGGCCAACCCAGTCAGGACCCCTCTGACTAACTTCCAATAAAGAATGATCTGGCAGGCCTGGCCGTGGTGGTGCACGCTTGTAATCCCAGCACTCGGGAGGCAGAGGCAGGTGGATCTCTGTGAGTTCGAGGCCAGCCTGGTCTACAGAGCTAGTCCAGGACAGGCTCCAAAAACTAAACCCTGTCAAGAAAAACCAAAAAAAAAAAAAAAAAAAAAAAAAATGATCTGGCCTTTCCTCCCCTACTAACACTCCCCGGTCCCTGGAAGCTTCCAGCTGAGCAGCCTCTGTCTCTCCATGTGTCCTCTCCCCTCAGGCTCAAGCAGAAAGAGAGTCTCCTCCCAGGCTCCCTTCCTGAGAGCGCCCTCCCCACAGCTCTCCGGGGCTGGTCTCACCTGTGAGCAGGAGCCCTTTGCAGAGAAGTAGAGAAGGGGACTCCATGGTCTCTGCTCCCCAGGGTGCTGTCCTGTGTCAACCCTGCTGGTGTTCTTGCCTCTTATTTCCACTGTCCTTAGCCCAGGGGCATCTCCAGAGTCACATGGGCTGTGAGCAGGGTCTCTGCCCAAGGCCATGCTGTGGCCTGTGCTTCCCTGTCTCCTCCTCTCCCCTCCCATCTGTCTCAAACATCCTTTCTTTAAGACTTAAGTTTTTTGTTTTGTTTTGTTTTGTTTTGTTTTGAGACAGGGTCTCATCAGGTAGTCCTGGCTGTCCTGGAACTCACTGAGACCAGGCTGGCCTCAAACTCACACAGACCCGCCTCTCTCTGCCCACAGAGTGCTGGGATTAAAGGGGTGCAGCGTTATGCTCATTATATTTCTTTTCTTTTTTTTTTTTCATTTTCTTTTTTTTTTTTTTACGATTTATTTATTTATTATGTATGCAGTGTTCTGTCTGCATGCCTGCCTACAGGCCAGAAGAGGGCACCAGATCGCATTACAGATGGTTGTGAGCCACCATGTGGTGCTGGGAATTGAACTCAGGACCTCTGGAAGAGCAGCCATTGCCCTTAACTGCTGAGCCACCTCTCCAGCCCCTAGATTGCTTTTTTAAAAAAATGTTCAAACTTCTTATTTTATGAATGATGGGTAAATGCCCACAGATATTTACATAAGTCATGGCTGGATTTCACCTTTCCTTACCCGGCACCCAGACCCCACTGCAAACCCACTGTCCTGACTGTACAGGGTCTCCAGTTCCTGAACTTCAGCCAGCTGCCCTCATGCTGACGTCCTGCATGCCTGTCTTTCTCTGCAGCTTTTGCACAAGGACATGATCACTTGGAAGAGAACCCTGGCCAGCTGGGCCTGTAGAGCAGCTCCCCTTCTCCAGACCCTGCTGCTCTCACCGCCTGTGACACAGGAGAGGAAAACACCCCAGCACCCCAACCGTCTCTGCAAATGTAATGTTTGTTTGTTTGTTTACTGCCTGTGCATCTCTCTGATCGACGTCCACACCTCAAGTCCCACCTGGTCCCTAGGGCTCTGGCTGATGTGACTTCTAGCTGTGCAGACCTCCAGGGTCACACTGGGAAATCCTGGCGGAGGTCCAGGTCGGCATCCCCCACTTCTTGCTTTGTGATAACTGGTCAGTGGCACATTGATTTGTCCTGGAGCAGATGATGGCCAGGTGTGAGGGTGGGGTAGGTGCTTCCTGGTTTTGGCTTTCTTAGCTATCATTCATCTTCCTAAGCACTGGAAAGTCTTGCAGAGCCGGGAAGGCCCTGCCTAGTGACTTTCACCCACAAAGGAACCCCAGTTCCTGAGCCCCTGCCTTGTGCCCCGATCTATCATAGACACACAGGTGGTGACTGTGAGTCTTGATCCTGTCCTTAGGCCATGAGAGAGAAAAACTCACTAAGAGACAGGAAAGAGTCTGTGTAGCCAAGGGTCTGTGGGAGCCTAGAGGGGACATCTGACTCAGCTGTTGGACATCTGAAGTAGAATCGGAAAGGACAGCAGTTCGTGAGTAGAGAAGAACTTTGTCTTCTGGCTGCCCTGTGATTGAGTCCCAAATATCCCTTTGGTTTACCACTGAATTACTTATTCATTCCTATTTATTAATTTACACTTGCTTTTTACTTTTGTTTGAGCCTAGTTACCCTGAAACTCATGGTGTATTCCCACCACCAGAATCCTCCTGCCTCAGCTTCCCAAGGGCTGAGACTGTGCACATGTAAAACTAGGGGGGCACTTCCTAGCTGTGTAGCTTTGGCTTACTAAACCTCTAAGGTCGCTGTCAGGACTATTTAGCTAACTCTGTCTAATAAACATACCTTTAATCCCAGCACTTTGAAGGCAGAGGCAGGCAAGTCTCTGAATTGGAGACCAGCCTGGTCTACAGGGTGAGTTCAAGGATGGCCATCGCTACTCAGAGAAACCATCTCCCAAAAACAGTGAGTGAATGCATGAATGAATGAATGAATAAATAAATAAATAAGTTAATTAAAAACCTTCTTAAGTGCTTTAGAATGCTCTGGACTACAACATTTATACTTTATTTTTGTTTGTTTGAAACACACTCTGGTGTTGCCCACGCTGGCCTGGCATCATCTGTGGCTGATGATGACCTTGAACTTCTGGCCCTCCTGCCTCCAGCTCCCCAGGGCTAGGGTGACAGAAAGGTGCCAGCAATCCTGGATTATGTGGTGCTGGGGTCTGACCCAGGCACTGCCCAGCTACACAGGAAGCTCAAGGCCTCTCTGGATCCTTCCACAGGAAGATGGACCCACATCCTCTTTCCAGGACACAGGTCACTTCTTCCTGCACACACAGGATGTCACACTCCTGACACCTGCTCCTGGGCACCTGTCCTGGAAGTGAACTCTGGTGACATCAGTGATCATGGATAAGTTCCCTTACACAGTCAACTCCTATTTGATCCCTTCCTAGCCCTGGGAGATAGCTCTGCATGTTGGGTGTAAATTCTACCTTCAGGGAGGTCTGGATGATCAGCTGGGTTTCTCTGTCACAAAGGTTTTGAAGAGGACAGTGGTTCCCTCTGGTTCTGACAGCCCCAGGCCAGGACCCAGCAGAGTCATCCCTGGGGTGAGCTGCTGTTCTCTCAGGGCACAGACCCTCCCCAGCCTCACTGCTCACTGTGTGGTGTGGAGGATGAAACAGAGAGGGAGGAGGGACGAGGGATGGGAGGCAGCCTGAGAGGGCAGGGGACCGAGCAGGGCCTTGGACACAGAGCCACCCACAGTCTCTGTGATTCTGGAAGGAACTCCTGCCTGGGAGGAGGCTGAGGTCAGAAGGAGGAAGACATCAGAAATGACGGCAGAGCATGGAGCTGGGGAGCAGGGCTGAAGCTTTTCTCCACACAGGGAGGACTGAGGAGTCAGCAGAGACCATTAAATCCCTTCCCTCCTAAGTGCTGGGACTAAAGGAGGGTGCCACTAAGGCCAGCTAAGGTTTCTTTTTTAAAAATGTGTTCAAACTTCTTACTGTATAAATGATTAATGAAGGCCCACAGATAATAAAGAAGTCATGGCTGGATTTCACCTTTCCTTACCCGGCACCCAGACCCCACTGCAAACCCACCGTTCTGACTGCACAGGGTCTCCAGTTCCTGAACTTCAGCCAGCTGCCCTCATGCTGACGTCCTGCATGCCTGTCTTTCTCTGCAGCGTTTGCACAATGACAGGATCACTTGGAAGAGAACCCTGGCCAGCTGGGCCTGTAGAGCAGCTCCCCTTCTCCAGACCCCACTGCTCTCACCGCCTGTGACACAGGAGAGGAAAACACCCCAGCACCCCAACCGTCTCTGCCAATGTAATGTTTGTTTGTTTGTTTACTGCCTGTGCATCTCTCTGATCGACGTCCACACCTCAAGTCCCACCTGGTCCCTAGGGCTCTGGTTGATGTGACTTCTAGCTGTGCAGACCTCCAGGGTCACACTGGGAAATCCTGGCGGAGGTCCAGGCCGGCAGCCCCCACTTCTTGCTTTGTGATAACTGGTCAGTGGCACATTGATTTGTCCTGGAGCAGATGATGGCCAGGTGTGAGGGTGGGGTGGGGTGGGGATGGGGAGATGGCTGCCCCCTAAGAAGCCTGCTTCCTGGCTCTGGCTTTCTCAGCTACCATTTGCCTTCTTAAGCACCGGAAAGAGTTTGCAGGTCAGAGAAGGCCCTGCCCAGTGACCTTCACCCACAAAGGAACCCCAGTTCCTGAGCCCCTGCCTTGTGTCCCGATCTATCATAGACACACAGGTGGTGACTGTGAGTCTTGGTCCTGTCCTTAGGCCATGAGAGAGAAAAACTCACTAAGAGACAGGAAAGAGTCCATGTAGCCAGGGGTCTGTGGGAGCCTAGAGGGGACATCTGACTCAGCTGTTGGACATCTGAAGTAGAATCGGAAAGGACAGCAGTTCGTGAGTAGAGAAGAACTTTATCTTCTGACTACTGTGAGACTGAGTCCCAAATATCCCTTCGGGTTACCACTGAGTTAATTATTCACATTTATTAATTTACATTTACTTTTTACTGTTGGTTGAGCCTAGTTAGCCTGGAACTCATTCCATATTCCCATTACACTGGTCCCCAACCAAAGAATCCTCCTGCTTCAGCCTCCTTAGCGCAGAGGCTACGCACATGTAAATCTAGGCACTTCCTAGCTGTGTAGCCTTGGCTTAGTAAACCTCTCAGGGCGCTGTCAGGAGTATTTAGCCAACTCTGTCTAATATGCCTTAAAAAATATAAAGAATAAAAAACGTTCTTAAGTGCTTTCGAATGCTCCTGACTACTACACTTATTTTGTTTGTTTGTTTTTGATTTTGCTTTTGCTTTTGCTTGTTTGAGTCATAGTCCTGGACACTGTCCTGGAACAGGACTCTGACTAGTGACACCAGTGATCACAAATGAGTTCCCTTCAACAACCATCCTCCAGTTACTCACTTCCTAGCCTTGGGAGACATCTCTGTCACCTCCCTGCTGGATGTAAATTATACCTGTAGGGTAGCCTGGATGACCAGCTGGGTTTTTGTGTCACAAAGGTTCTGAAGAGGACAGTGGTTCCCTCCGGTTCTCACAGACCCAGGCCAGGACTCAGCAGAGGTCATCCCTGCTTTCCCGTGCACAAACCTAGCTTGTGGCAGACGCATCATCACCCCTCACCTACAAACTATATAATCACCCTGATTTAGTTCAGGTGTACAGCTTCTCTGGCTCAATCTCTGGGATTGGAGAACTCACCCAGGAGTTGCTTTGCTCAAATAAACCTGTTGTTACACTTTTTCAGTTTACTTGATCTGGTTTACTTCATCAGCAGAGAAACCTATTATTAGGGGACAGAAACCCTATTATCTTGGTGCCAAAGCCCAGGAGAAGTTGAGCCTTCCAGCTGGATGGGTTGGGTCCTCCAGGCATGTGGGGGCGCCACTCCCCTCCCTTTATCTTTCTCTCCTCCAGATGTGATCAACTTACAACAGGGTAAGTCACCCACTTCCCAGCCACTGCCTATAGAGTTACCAGGTACCTCTTTCAGGATCCAGGACTCTTGGGATCCTCTGCCAAGCCGTGGTCATGTCAGAAATCCTCTCTGCTTCAGGGGACTTTTTGTTAGGAGATATCCTTCTTGGCTATCCCCACTTCTGCTGCTCGACCCCAGGCTATTTCGTGGGACGCCTCATCCCAGTGTTCTGTCTCCTGTACAGGCTTGGAAACGGGCAACACTGGGTCTAAATTGGATCCTCAATCACGCCTGGACTGTCTGCTTTGAAATTTATCCAAATTGGGGCTCTCTCAACCATACACCCCAAACAAATGGTTTGAGCTCCCTTATCCAGGCTTTGTGAGCTCTGCACTCCCGCCCGCCCCTCCCTCTGCAGCCAGTGCTCTGTGGCCCGAGTTTTGTCAACCAGGGTTGTGGTGGCTCCCGAGGCTTTTTTCACCCAGGGACTGATCCTGAGCCCTCCTCCCCGACTGAGCTGCCTGAGTCACACACACACACACACACACACACACACACACACACACACACACACACACACACACCGTGGCCACCACCTTCTTCTTGGCTCCCTTGGCTCTTCCCTGTTTCTGTCTGTTTGCCCACCTCTCTCATGTCTCCACTCCTACACGGCCTTTCGCTCTCCTCCTGCCCCAAAAGGTACCCACTTCAGCATTTAAAAAAATCTTTTCATTGATGCTGGGATCCTACCCGCCCAATCCACTGGCAATAGATCTCCAATCTTCCTGTTTATTTCTGTCTGCTCTCTCACCCTGAACTTCGAAAATGTCCTGCCCTTGCACTTGTTCGGTGAGAGTTAGAGCCGGAGAGGCCAGCTGCTGTGTGTCTAGCACATGCCTGTTCTCTCTTATAGCACCTACTGAGCCAACCCTCAATAATGGGTATGTACGGATCGCTTGTCTGTAAATTTGATTCCACATCCCTCCTTCTCTTCTACCTCCTGGTTTTCTCCTGCATTGCAGGCCGACCGACCACCCCAACCAATGTTCTTCTTTGACACCCTCTCTGTGCCCCTCCACACGGCTTAAAACTCTGCGGAATTTGTGACCAAGTCTGTTTCCTGCGGAAAATTCTGTTGGTCTCGTTAGAAAAGTTTTGTCTATTGTGTATGTATGTGTGGAGCTGAGCCTGTAAGTCTTCTTGCAGATATGGAGCCAAACAAAACTGTGTCAAGCTCAATTAAATCTATAATGTATGTGGCACTGCACGTTCGTTTCTGACTGGTTTTGGATGCATGAGTTTCCTATGTTCCCTGTGTCTTGGTGCTAGGTCAGCTGTCACTGGTGAAACTAGCTGCCTAGGCTCAGAACTTACCTCTGGGCTTTCTGGCCACTGAATCCGATGTAATATCACAGATTTATATGTCATTTGGGTATAAACAATATTAAAGTTGTTTTATGCTGTTCTACTTTATTAAAAAACAACTCAGGGAATCCCAATTTTTTTTTTTTTTTTTTAGGTTTTTCGAGACAGGGTTTCTCTGTGTAGCTTTGCGCCTTTCCTGGAACTCACTCTGTAGCCCAGGCTGGCCTCGAACTCACAGAGATCTGCCTGGCTCTGCCTCCCGAGTGCTGGGATTAAAGGCGTGCGCAACCACCGCCCGGCGGGAAACCCAATTTTTAATGGTTAAAAATCTGTAACAAAAATTTACTAAAAACTTGTAGCTCCGAAATGGAGCTGTTCTAGGAAATAGCACACGGTTTTCCACCATCCTGACTAATCTCAGTGCAGCCACATGGGCAGTCGCCATTTTGACTAGGGTTGGAAAAGAGGGTGGTCACGTGACTTCATGCCATCTTGATTAAAGATGACCACGTGGGGTGGGCCTACAGGAGGCACTGACAGGTCTCCAAGA
The DNA here is from genome assembly GCF_007827085.1 of Peromyscus californicus insignis. Classification (NCBI taxonomy): domain Eukaryota; kingdom Metazoa; phylum Chordata; class Mammalia; order Rodentia; family Cricetidae; genus Peromyscus; species Peromyscus californicus. Next base: position 166,515,052 of record NW_026294562.1, on the reverse strand, counting down.
TGTTGTGGATTAGGGTGGATTTTTGTGTGATAATCCCCGTCCCATTTGAAAACAAGGATTATAAAGATGGGATATAAAACAGTGCTGGTGTAAAGAGGTGGGAAAGCTGCACCTCCACTCGGTCACGCACAGGGACGCATCTTGCTGGCAGCCGGATTTTGTAACGTAAGAGTCATCCACTGGGTATTGATTTTAGATACACTGAGTTGTTTACACTGTTGAAACTTGGTTTTGCTCTCTGCAAATTATGGTTGTGCTCTACGTCTTCATTCTGGAAATACAAAAGGTACTTTAGTTGGATATTACCAGAATATTACCAGAATTCTTAACTTCTTTAAAAGAAAATTCTAAAGTTTTACAGAAAGTGTAAGTAAACTGGATATTTTAAAGAAACAGTTTTAAAATACCTAAGTTTGTAAGGCTATGGGACATCTTAAAAATTTTAAGACATTTTATTATAATGTCTCTGTTAATGTATGATCTTAATCCTCAAATGCTTTAGAGATCTGAGAGTATGGCATTTAAAATGTTTTTTAAAAGCTTTTTTTATGGTAGAGAGACATGGCAGTTCATGGCAGTACCCCTACCCCCTCCAAAGAGGATGGATGGGCACAGAGGAACCTCTACCTAGAGCTTGCTTCAAATGTGGCAAAGCTGGTCATGGGGTGGAAAAAAAACTGAGTTTCACCTCAGCTGCCCCAAGGCCCTGTCCAGACTGTGGACAACAGGACACTGAGGATCGATTGCCCTGCTTTGTCTAGACAAGGTAGGCTGGCCCCCCACCCCCACCCCAAGTTCATACCCCATAGGAAAGTCCAGATCTTCTGGATCCGGCAGCCAAAGACTGATGCTGCCCTGGGACCTCTGTCCCCAGTGACCATGGAGGACCCTGGGGGAGCTGTCTAGGGAGCCGGAGTCCCTGTCATTTTTTTTTTTTTTTTTTTTTTTTTTGGTTTTTCGAGACAGGGTTTCTCTGTGTAGCTTTGCGCCTCTCCTGGAACTCACTTGGTAGCCCAGGCTGGCCTCGAACTCACAGAGATCCGCCTGGCTCTGCCTCCCAAGTGCTGGGATTAAAGGCGTGCGCCACCACCGCCCGGCGTCCCTGTCATTTTTAATAGATTGGGAAGCTGCTTCACCTCTGCTTGCTCAGGTGAAATTCATCCTTCTGAGATCTGACGGTGTTTGGTGACTGTACTGATAACTTCACCAGTTTAACAGCCCCCACCACTCTAGGCTACCACTACCTTGGTAGTTCATTTGTTAAGTTTCTTTCTTTTTTTTTTTTTTTTTTTTTTTTTTTTTTGGTTTTTTTGAGACAGGGTTTCCCTGTGTAGCTTTGCACCTTTCCTGGGACTCACTTGGTAGCCCAGGCTGGCCTCGAACTCACAAAGATCCACCTGGCTCTGTCTCCCAAGTGCTGGGATTAAAGGCGTGTGCCACCACCGCCCGGCCATTTGTTAAGTTTCTTATTAAAAATATAGACAGGTTTGTCTTCTTCACAGGCTTCATAGTGAAGGATAATCAGGTTTCAGAGGTAACTCTCCACTGAAGGAACACAGAAAATGATTTAAGATGTATAAATGTAGGCAATAAAGGCATAAGTAAACGATTTAAGGTGTATAAAGATGTTTCAGACTTCTGTCCCCTTTCTATGCTATTGTGACACTGGACTTTCAGAGGTTCAGAGTTTTTAGCATTGATAAATGGAGTTCTGATAAACTGATAGAACACTGACTTTTTACTGTTCAGTCACAGGCTCAATATTTTAAATTTCCTCTGGTTTTCTTCTGAGTACAGACTTAAAGGTGTGTTTCATCAGGCTAGAAGCACGCTCTCTAGACATAGGAAAAATGTTCATGCCTTTTAACCTGAATCCATAGCCTTTGCTGTGACACCAAGGTGTAAATCTGTTCCAGCTGTTGTACAGATACCTGCATGTTCCTGGGGAAAGAGTGCTGCTACTGTGTCAAGGAATCTGGCCTGGTGGAAAATAATATCGTGTCTCTCCACAAACTGTCTGAAGAACAAGTGTCCTCCTCCCCACATCATTCAATGCCAACAGGAAGTAGCCAGATTTGAACCACACCCATATATCCAAAAAGGTCGGGATGCTCGGTTGGAACCTCAAACTCACTTCTCTGTGATTTGGAAAGTCCCATTCCTGTCTTTCCAAACCCTGCCCTCTCAGAGACTTTCCAACAAAGAAAAGGTGCCCAAATGCCCAGTTAAACATTCTTGGCAGCACTGGCAGCTCCGACCCTGAAGTTGCCAGCAGCCCAAGTCCCCACCTAAAGAGTTCAGCTTTTGATCATACTTGGGCACAAAGCCAGCTTGTGGTGGACACATCATCACCCCTCGCCTAAAAACTATATAATCGTCTTGCTTTAGTTCTTGTGTGTAGCTTCTCCAGCCTCGATCTCTGGGACTAGAGAACCTGCCTGGGTGTTGCTTTGCTCAAATAAACCCATTGTTATACTTTTTCAATTTGGCTTGATCTGGCTCACTGGGCCAATGGAGGAAGCTATTATCAGGGGACAGAAAACCTGTTAAAAGGGTTTTAAGGCCACGATGGGGCCTGGAGGTTGGAGGACAGGATCAGGCAGAAACAGTAAGATGTGGGAGAATCTAGACCTCCCAGCGACTTGAGGAAAGAAAAGGCTTTCCTTCAAACCCCAGAGGAGAGTTTCATTATGATGAAAATGAGGGGGGTTGGAGAGGGGGAGGGATGGAAGGGAGGCACTTCCACCCATGAGAGGGGTGGAAAGTGGGGCCACAGAACCTCTCCAGACAGCAGCCTTCATCTCAGGACCAGATCCCTGAGCACTTTCCCTGAGGAATCCTGGACCACTTCCCAGAACAAAGGAGAAGTCCTGTTGCTTCTGCCCTGTTAGCACTGCTGGGGAGTGTCGCATCTCATGACATGGTTCAGGGCAGTGTAAGTCACAAGGATCACTGAGAACAAGGTTCCACAGACAGAGCCGTCCTGTCGGGGCTCAGGTTGCTCTTACCTAGCAGCTGAGGGAGCACGCCCTGATTGAGGCTGTGGGATCTGGTGTAAAGGTGCAGGGCTGTGTCCTGACAGATGGGGTGAGACCCTCCTCTGACAGGGGTGAGAAGAGCAGCTTAGAGACTGCCTGGGGTCTCCCTAGGAGCACAGGGGCCCGAGAGGAGACTCAGGGGTGTCTGTCTGTCTGCAGCCTGAGGGGGGGAGACACGGGGGTGGCAGAGGCTCAGCAGCGGGCAGCTCTCGGGGAGCAGGACATGGTAAGGGGACAGGGGAGGAGAAGCAGATGTTCTCCAAAGCTGATGACTTTGGCCACTTTATTCTGCAGACTGATGTTCCCAACTGAAACAGGGAGGGTGACTTTCCAAAAAACATCAACCGGGTGGGCCAGTGAGATGCCTGCAAGGTTAGAGGAACTTAATGCAAGACCGGTGGCTTGATTTCAATCCTCAGCTCCCATATTAAGGAGAGAACTAACAGCAGGGCAGTGGTGGTGCATGCCTTTAATCCCAGCATGTGGGAGGCAGAGGCAGGCAGATCTTTGAGTTTGAGGTCAGACTGATCTACAGAGCAAGCTCCAGGACAGACAGGGCTACACAGTGAAACCTTGTTTGAAAAAACAAACAAACAAACAAACAAACAAACAACCCAAAAAAAACAAAGAGAGAGAGAGAGAAAGAGAATCAAGTAATCTATGTTGGCCTCTGACCTCCACATACTTGCTATAGAGTGTATACACACACACACACACACACACACACACACACACACACACACACACACCATAAACAAAATTAAACCAAACTGTGGTATTAACTGCCATTAGATTAAAACCTGAGGATGTGTGACTCCACCTAGGACATGCAGGGCCCTGGGAAACTCATTGATAGATTGATTCATGGCTACCTGAGCCTTTTCCAGGCACTGTACCTTCCAAATAGAGTAGACCAATTCCCGTCCTCATGAAGCCCCAGTTCTAATGGATTGTAACACCATCAAGGGCATTTAGAAGTGATGTCAGGGGTTTATTGGAGCCACAAGAGAAAGTCAAGAGCCAGGGTCTAGAGAGGAAGATCCAGGGAAGGCATCCACCCCCTCCAAGGACTGACAGTGAGCAGGGATCCGAGGGCAGTGAGTAGTGAGCCATGCAGAGTCCCAAGGAGAGAGTCCATACAGGGGTATTGACAGCTTCAGGGAAGGGAGGTCATGTTGCTTCCTTCACCTAGTAAGACAAACACCCTCACCCACTGTCCTAGGTTGAGGTCTGTGCACATCTGTTCAGGATACAGAACCCCATCTTTCCACTCAAGACAAAGGTTTCCATATTGATGGATTTCTCTTTTTATTTCTAGCCTCAGGTTCAGCCTGCTGGATTCCTCCAGCCCCTGAAGAATTCCTGCCTACCGGTGCCTCCCATGATGCCGTCCCACATGCCGAAGGGAAATGTTTCTTCCACGGGTCTCAGATCTGCCAGAGAATCATCGATCCTGGTCCTAGTACAAAAGGGTCACTGTAGGCATCAGTCATGAAATTGCATGATGTGTAATGGGCCTTGATTTCTGTAGGCTGGGGCCTAAGCACAGAGGTACAGAAACAAAATATTCCAGAGGATCCCTTCTGTTCCAGAACATCGCCCAGAAACACACTGGATTCCACATTCTATGATGTTTAGGTACATATATTAAAAATGAACAAATGTGTTTTCATCTGTACCAGGATGTTTATTTTTGGCCACCACCCAGCTCCCCAATCATGACAGGGAGATTTCTTATTAGTTATGAATGCTCTGCCCAGCTTAGGCTCATTTCTGGCTGGCTCTTTAACTTAAATTAACCTGTTTCTCTTTACCTACCGTTTGCCTCAGGGCTTTTTTCTTTTTTTTCTTTCTGAATATCTTACTTTCACTGCTCCTCCTGTCTGTCTCTCTGTCTGTCTGGCGGCTGCCTGGCTTCTTGCCCCAGCCATGCCCCTCTCTTTCTCCCTCATCCTCTCCATTCTTCTTCTCTTTTCTCGCTGGAGCCTAGATTTCTCCTCCTACTTATGCTCCCTGCCCGCCAGCTCGCCTATCCTTTCTCTGCCTAGCTACTGGCGGTTCAGCTCTTTACTGGACCAATCAGGTGCCTTCAGAAAACAAGGTGAAACAAATGCAACCCATCTTTACATCATCAAATACACATCCTTATATCATCAAACAAAGGCAGCATAAAAAATGTGACCCATCTTTACACAGGTAAATATTCCACAGCATTCATCCATGCACACAGTAAGTGGTTCTCTGCTCTCCGGGTGCTGGATGGGTTAATTCTAATCTACACACTCGGTACAGTCAGGCCCGGCCTGTGCCTGTCTCCCTCTGCATTGTGTCTCCCTGTGTGTTGAGCATTTAGTGCAGGACACACAGGGCGGAGACAACCTGGAGGAGATTTCCACCCCTCACCAGACTCCACCCTACAGACAGGAGGGGCTGTGGTAGGTAACTCAGCCCAAGGGTGTCAGACTGATGGGGTTTCACCATGAACGTGGCCCTGAGGGAGTCTGGGTGTCAGGCAGAGCCTGGCTGAGGACAGTATGGAGTCCTCACAGAGAGGTGAGCAGCAGGGAGCCCTGGCTGCCACAGCTAGTCCCAGGCTCCAGCCCAGGCGACCCTGCTTAGATTCTCACCAGGTCTGGAATCTGACTTCCCGTTAGAGCTGGGAGTGAACAAGACTTCATTTAGTGCTGACATCTTCATAGGATGTGGAACCAGCCATGCCCTGCTGTGTCAGCCACATTTAGTCTCGGTCCCTAGGGCATCTCCTTCTGAGATGCAGCCTGGAGATCATGGCTGGACAGGTGCCCAGGCCATCAGTCAACTGTCCTGATGGGTTCATGACACTTCACAAGAAGGTCAGGGTCCCCAAGCAGATGGACAGAAGACACAGGTCCTCCCAGCAAGGCCCTGTCCTGGGGAATTAAGTCCAAGGGATTCTCTCCAGGACCCAAAAGGTAACAGGCTCTGCTGATGTGGACAGCTCCCAGACATGAGCTGCAGTTCTCCCGCTGATCACCAGGGGGCGGCATCAGGACACATCAACACTCAGAACAGTATTTGCAATCTGAGTTCCACCCCTGCCCCAGCTGACCAGAGCTCCCTCCCACAAGTCTGTGTGATCTCCTGGCGTTTTCTTTCACCTGAGCACTGTGCCCTTCCAGGGACCTGTGCGGTCCCCTCCCTGCTGGCATCTTTCATGGGGAAAGACAGAGTGACCACAGGGGGATCACCCAGGCTTCCTAGATGGGTCGGGGAGGGCATGGGCTGGCCAGATGCGGGACTCAGCCAACACTGGGGGTTGCATTGCCTCCCTGGGACCCTCCATAGTAAGATGGAGCCACAGTCCTCCTCCAGGACGTAAATGTCCCCTTCCTCACAACCTCAAAGTCCAGACACAGCTGTCTCTCAGCCTCTGCCCTGGACCAGAACCCTGACGGGTGACTCCAGTCATAATGGACCAGGCCCCTTTCCTGGTCATTTCTCAGATGACCCCATGCTATCCTATGATTCATCTCTGTCATCTTCCTGCTGGGAGTAAATGCCACCTCAGAGCGTCGAGGACACAGATCAGACTGGGTGCCCACATGGGTCTCTCTCTGTGCCACAGGACACATAGGGAGGTCAGAGGCTCCCACTTTGGTGCTGAGAGACCAAGGTGAGGACACAGCCCAGTTCAGCTCTGGGGTGAGCTGCTGATCTCGTGGGACACCTGGATGCTTATCAGCCGCTCAATGTGTGTTCTCTCAAGGGGAAGACAGAGCAGGCAGCAGCGGTCATGGAGGCCCTTCCCGTACCTTCCTGCAGAGGGCGCACCACCTGCTGGGTGTCCTGCGGGCAGGTGGGGAGGCCGTTCTTGGACAGGGCGTGTAGGAGCAGAGCTCAGCGACTCTAAGGAGCCAGAGAACTTGAAAGAAGAATTGGGGTTTGTGTTTGAGCCCCAGTGGAAAGGACATGCGGAGCGGGGGGGCAGTGGCTCAGCGGCAGGAAGGCATTGGTGAACAGGAAATGCTAAGGTGGCCGGAGGGGGGCAGTGAACGGGGGAGGGGGGGGGGGACGGGAGGGGGTGGGGCAGAGCCAGACTGTTTCCTACTCAAAGTTGATCACCTGTGTGAAGATTGATATTTCCAAGCCATCACAAAGTGACTCTTCAAAAAAAAAAAATATCGGGGGTGGGGAGGGCAATTAGATGGTTCAACTCACTGGATACTGACTGCCATGCCTGACCATCTCAGTTCAACCTGTTTCCACGTGGTTATAGGTGAGACCCCACTCCCTCAAGCTGTCCTCTGGCCTCTAGATTGTCGTTGTGGCATCTACCTACCAAACCATACACACAGGAGCAGATGGACATTCCTGTTTTCAGACAACCACCCACACCCTAACACACACACACACACACACACACACACACACACACACACACACAGATGGACAGAAAATACATTTAGTAATGTCTAAAAGACAATGAAGACAACCTGGGACACTGAACACTCTCATTATCTCCAAACTTGAGAAACGTATAAGTAAAGTGTAGATTCCCCTTGGACTGAGACATTCATCCATTCATCCACTCACCAGCATTTAAGCCTTCTGCAGGCCCTTGACCTTCCAAAAAGAGCAGAGCAGCCCTGTCTGCACAATGGCCTACTTCTAGTGGACTGGAAGACAGCCAGCAAGGGCAGTCGAAGGTGCAGTGAGGGGTTGATCAGAACCACAGAGGGAACTGTGTTGTTTTGTTCTTTAAGGGTCAGAGAGTGAAGAGCCAGGGACTCTAGAGGACTTGGTCAGAGAAGGCATCCTCTCCACCAAGCGCTATGGGTGTGAGGAGGATGTGAGGGCAGTGGGGATGAACCCAAGGAGAGAGCTCCGACAGAGCAAATGACAGATTCGGGTCACTGAGGGAACGGAGGTCATCTTGCTTTTCACCATGAGTACCACAGGCACACCTCACCAGTCCAGCTAGGCTGAGTGAGGACCGTGCCTGCTCAGGACCGGGGTCGCCATCTTCCATTTTAGCCTCATTTTTAACCTCCTGGGATTCTCTCACCTCTGAATATGTCACCATTGATGTAACGGCCCCGAATGCTGCTGAGGGGAAAGTGTTCTTCCCCTTGATTATAATCTGCCAGAGAACCTTGGAGGTTTTTTTTTTTTTTTTTTGGTTTTTCGAGACAGGGTTTCTCTGTGTAGCTTTGCGCCTTTCCTGGAACTCACTTGGTAGCCCAGGCTGGCCTCGAACTCACAGAGATCCGCCTGGCTTTGCCTCCCGAGTGCTGGGATTAAAGGCGTGTGCCACCACCGCCCGGCTTCCTTGGAGGTTTTTGCTGGTACAAACCGCCATTTCCAGCTAAGATCTTTGAAATTGGGCAATATGTCACAGCCACTAATTCAAGTAGGTTGGTGAGTGTATACAGTGGTAGAGAGACACCGTACACCAATGGGTCCCTGCTGCTGTGGAAGGTCACCCCCGATGGAACACAGATACTACACGCTATGAACCTTCTGTATGTGAATCTCCACGTGTACAGTAAGTGACTCTGTGACCTCTGGGTACTGGTGGGGTGATACCACTGTGTATACACACACACACACACACACACACACACACACACACACACACACACACGTCAGGCACAGATTGTGCCCCCAGTGCTTTGAGTCTTCACATTTTGGTTTGAGGATTTAGTGCATCAAGAGCATTATAGAGACAGATTGCAACAGATCAGAATCCCTCACCTGACTCTGCCTGGGAAGAGCAGGCCTGTCTTGCATATGTAACTCAGCCCATGGAAGTCAGCCTCAGCCCAGACTCCTGGGTGCCATCATGAACATGGCCCTGAGAAAGACCCTGGATGGGAGAGTCAGGCAGGGCCTGGCTGAGGAAATAATGGGATCCTCACACAGACGTGAGCATCAGGAAGCCCCAGCTCCAGACCTCTGTCCCAATCTCCACTCAGATGACTTTGGTATTGACTTCCTGCTTTAGCTGACAGGGAGCAATGCTTTACCATTTACCCAAGACTCATGGAGTCCGGAGCCAGTCTGTGTACTACAGCAGTTAAGCTAAGTCACCTGAGCATCTCCTGAGTCTCAGCATGGAGATCAAAGGAAGACAGGCGCCCAGATCCCTAGCCACCTGTTCTGATGGTTTTATGAGATGCCACAGGGAGATGAGATGGACCCTCCTGTTTAGTGTCCTTAGGGGTCCATCCCAGACACTTCTCTGGTAGGCAGATAGCAATGGTCTCTGATGATCTGGGCATCTCTCCTACTCCAGGTCTAAGGTCACCTTACAGACATGGCAATGGTCATCTACCAGGAGTGGCAGGACCAAAGCACAAGCTAGCTGTCTCTGGTCTCAGCTCTGACTCCTCCACCCCAAAGGCCTCATTAGGTGTCTGTGGGCCAGAGAGGGCTGACTGAGATCTCTGAAGATGACCGACTGTCACTTGATCCCCTCCTCTATTTCTTTACAGAGCCTGTGGCTGGCCCTCCCTCCAAGCTACTGACACCACAGTCCAGGATAGGGCTCTGTGACCCTCATGTACATGTCATTTGACACTGGCATCTCCATCCTGTTGTTCAAATCCAAGATGATTTTATAATAAAAAACCCAGAGCCAGATATCAGGGTGAAAGCTCAAAGATCAGAGAAGCAGAACAGGCAGCCACTAGTTCTTACCTCTACAAAATCCCCAGCCTAAAGAGAGTGAGTTTCTGTTCCCTCACGCCTTTATACCTTTCTCTGCCCTGCCATATTACTTCCTGGGATTAAAGGCATGTGTGCTTCCCAAGCAAAGGCATGAGATCTCAAGTGCTGGGATTGAAGGTGTGTGTCACCGCTACCTGGCTCTGTTTCTTTCCTAGACTGGATCAATCTCATGTAGCCTAGTGTGTCCTTGAATGTCAAGTCCACCTCGACCAGCAAGGAAGACACAACACCGAGCTCTTCTTCTAAACTGTTTTTTATTCAGGTCCTTTCAAAATCTGAGTCCTTTGTTCTTCCCCCCTAGGGAGAGCCCGCCCAGCCTTATATAGGTCTCAGACCACCAGCCATCATGCGCCACATGGGATTCCTGGATAGGTGCACATATGCCTTAGCAAGCCGAAATCTAAAGCCAAGCCAAATAAGGAGTTGTTTAACATAGAGAGCACTCGCCATCGGGAGGGCGGGGGGCGGAAGCCAGAGCCATCTCAAGAATGCAGCTTCACGCAGCTCTCTACACTTGAACTCATAGAGATCCAGATGGATCTCTTCCTCCCGAGTGATAGGATTAAAGGTGTTGTGTCACCACTGCCTGGCCTCCATGTCTAATCTAGTGGCTGTCTCTGTCTTCTGATCCTCAGGCAAGTTTATTAGGGTACACAGTATATCACCACACCATCCACTGGATCTTCAATAATCAGAGCCTGACTATCAATGAAAAGATGACACTATCTTACACACACACACACACACACACACACACACACACACACACACACACACAGGCTCAATCAATGTAGATCTTGTGGGGGGAGGATGCTGGGGAATATCAATGTGAGGCCTCCCATCACTCTACTTCCAAAAGGAATCTCCCAGTTTGCCTAGCCATGAATAACCCCTCCTCTCCTCCTACAGAAGTGTATATGTGTGTGTGTGTGTGTGTGTGTGTGTGTGTGTGTGTGCGCGCCTGCGCGCGTGTGTGTTTGTCAATTGTATGCAAAGTGGAGAAAATCAACAACAGTTAAGACACAAAGCCAGCCAGTGGTGATAAATGCCTGTTAACCCAAACTTAACAACAACAAAAACCAACCAACCAACTAACCAAACAAACAAACAAACAAAAAAAGAGTGTTTGCTGTTCCTGCAGAGGACCAGGGTTGGGTTTCCTGGACCCACATGGTGGCTTACTGTAGATCTTAACTCTAGTTCTTGGGGAACCAGTGCCCTCTTATGGCCTCAGCAGGAGTCAGATACAGGCACATTAAATAAAAATAACAAATAAATCTGTTTTTTTAAGGTCATCAGTATAGTAAAACAGAATTGCAAAGTAGTTAAGAGAGCTTAAGTAAACCAGGCTGTGGTGGCACATGGGAGGCAGGTGGATCTCTGTGGTTCAAGTCCAGCCTGGTCTACAGAGTGAGTTCCAGGACAGCCAGGGCTACACAGAGAAACCCTGTCTCAAAAAACAAAACAAACAAACAAAAAAGGTTCTTTTTTTTCTTCTTCAAGTAATTGATGTTTTGTTTGTTTGTTTTCAAAGTATAGTAACATAGAAACATAATGTTTCCCACATTAGCCATTGTGAAGTTGGGACATGACGTACGTTCATATTGTTGTGTGACCACCATTGTCCATTTCCAAACCTTTGTAAACCTTCCCAGTCCCTCCAGCCCCCCATCCCTTGTAACTTCTATTTACTTCTGTCTCTCTGCATGTGAAAAAAACACGAAATGTAATTGTTGATGGTCAATACTAGCTAGCTTACAGAAATACAGCACATGTGAATATGTTCATTTTGTTACCCTCCAGCTTTGTAGATTTCGATTATTAGCTTAAAAACTTTCTGTAGCATCTTTATAAATTTCTAGTGAAATGTCATCTGCAGACATTTTTCTGCCTTACAATTGCACACCCTTCATTTCTTTGTCTTGCTAAGTGTTCTGTCTGGGACTCCTAAGGGAATACAGAAGTGGGCACCGCAGCATCCTTGTGTAGATCCTGGTCTTAGAGGGAAAGCATCAGTGTCCCCACTGAATGCTGAGGTGGCTGTGGTTTTTCATGTGCGCCTCTGCTGCACTGGCTTCTCTTCTACCCCTAGTTCGTCTGTTTTCATCATTGAAAAGTGTTCGCCTTTGTCAAATGTCTTTATTGATTCAGCCTTATGAGTTATTCATGGAATCAATTTTGTGTCTCTTCATGCTTCCGTCTCTGTAGGGTCTGGGGCTTCTTGGAATGACACATGTAAGTCACTCTACAGTTAGTACATAACTATTGAGTACTCATGGAATTCTTAGTATTCTAAGAATGGAGAGTAAGGCCTCAAATTTCACTTCTATTGTTAGTAATAATAAATTTTCTGCCCTCCCCCCCACCCCCCCCCGCCTTAATAAGTTTCTCCACCAATGCAGTAAGCTGGATCAAGCCGAATTGAGAGCAAAGCAACACCCAGGTGGGTTCTCCAGTCCCAGAGATCAAGGGCAAAGAAGTCTCACCCCCTGAACTAAAGCAGGGAGATTTTATAGGCTGTAGGCTAGGGGTGATGACGTGTCCACCACAAGCTGGGTTTGTGCCCAAGTGTGGTCAAAAGCTGAGCACTTAGACCAGGACTTGAGCAGCTGGCACCTTCGGGGAGGAGGCTGCAGTACCGCCAAGACTGGAACTGAGCTTTTTGGAACTTTTCCTTGTAGATGTAACCAAACTTTTTTTTTTTTTGTTGTTTTTTTTGTTTTTTCGAGACAGGGTTTCTCTGTGTAGCTTTGCGCCTTTCCTGGATCTCGCTCTGTAGACCAGGCTGGCCTCGAACTCACAAAGATCCGCCTGGCTCTGCCTCCCGAGTGCTGGGATTAAAGGTGTGCGCCACCACCGCCCAGCCATAACCAACCTTCTTATTAAATAAGAAACACAGAACCAATGCAAAGAAGAAAGCCAAGAGGTCAGAGCTAAGAGCTAAAACCTTACCCTTCCTCCTGCAGTGGTCCTCCCTCTCCGAACCAGAGCTACCTCTGTGTTAAAGTCTTTATATAGAGTTCCTGTTCTGCCTTCTCATTGGTTGTAAACCCAACCACATGACCGCCTCGTCACGGCCTGTCTGTATAGACCTCCAGGTTTTCTATGATTAGTATTGAAATTAAAGGCATGCGTATCCAATACTGGCTGTATCCCTGAACACACAGAGATTTACCTAGCTCTGCCTACCAAGTGCTGGGATTACAAGCGTACGCCACCACTGCCCTGCTTTCCTATGGCTTGCTAATAGCTCTGACCCCCGGGCAACTTTATTTATTAACATACAAATAACATTTTAATACAAATAAAATATCACCATATTTCCTTTGTACAGAGACTCTCTGAGCGGTTGGGGTTGAGAGAGAGAGAGACAGAGAGAGACAGAGACAGAGAGAGAGAGAGAGAGAGAGAGAGAGAGAGAGATGGGGCTTTCTGGACCATGCAGGGGTGAGCCAGGGGTTCCAACCAAACAAGTAACATCACTTTTTTTTTTTCAAAATTAAATGAGTTAAGGTTGTCAATATTGCTAATGATTTTTGAAGGACCAACTTTTGGTGCATTGATTTTTCTTGTCTGTTTTATACATCTTTCCTCTGTTCTTTATCTCTGCCTCCCACTAGCATTATTGTGAGGTTAGAGGTGGGGTTTTCATTGTGTTGTTCTTTTCTTTTCTGATACGGAGGCCTCACTATGTAGCCTCAATCAGTCTCAAACTTGAAATCCTCCTGCCTCAGCCTCCCGAATGCTGAAATTCTAGTTCACACTTCCATATCCTACTCTTCCACTGGCTTTTGGTTTGGTTTGTTCTTAATTCTTTCTTCATTTTATATTTTTAGAGTATAAAGTTATATTGCTGATTTGAAATTCTCTTTTTTAGGGGCTGCAGAGATGGCTCAGCAGTTAAGAGCACTGGCTGCTCTTCCAGAGGTCCTGAGTTCAATTCCCAGCACCCACACGGTGGCTCACAGCCATCTGTAATGAGATCTGGCGCCCTCTTCTGGCATACAGGCACAGATGCAGAGCACACATACATAAAATATAATTAATTAATTAAAATTTTCTTTTTTAAATGCAAATCTTTGTAGCTTAAGGTGCTTTCAGCCCTTGCTCATGATTCTTTTCTTCTCTGACTCTCGGACTCCTGACCCAGAGTGGCAATGAGAGCATCGCTTAGGGCAGGAGTGATGGCTCAGCAGTTAAGAGTGTGCCCGCTCTTGTACAGGAATGAAGTTTGCCTTCCACTGCCTGTGACAGACAGCTCATAACCCTGTATGGCTCCAGCTCCAAGGGATCTGTCACCTCTGACCTCTGCAGACACCTGCACTCACATGTACATACCCACAGAGAACACACACAATTAAAAATAATAAAGAGGGCTGGAGAGACGGCTCAGAGGCTGTGAGCACTGGCTGCTCTTCCAGAGGGCCTGAGTTCAATTCCCAGCAACCACGTGGTGGCGCACAACCAGTTGTAATGAAATCTGACCCCCTCTTCTGGCATGCAGGCTGAACACTGTATACATAATAAATAAATCTTTAAAAAAAATAATAAAGATAGCCGGGCAGTGGTGGCGCACGCCTTTAGTCCCAGCACTCGGGAGACAAAGGCAGGTGGATCTCTGTGAGTTGGAGGACAGCCTGGTCTACAGATGGAGTTCTAGGACAGGCAGAGCTATATAAAGAAGCCCTGTCTCGAAATAATAATAATTAATAATAATAATAATAATAATAATAATAAATCTTAAAAATCAGTACTTCATGGCATTATTTTAAAGACTTAATGTAATAATCAAATGCCGCACACAGAGGGAAAGCTCCGAATGAGCTGAAGTCATTACTATGTCTAGTGTTAGGTCTGAGGGCAGGTGGCCACACTCACCTCTGATTAACCATAGAAATCTCAGTCCATTGTTTTCAACGCTCTACGCCTCTATATTTTTCATCTCTATAGGAGAGTGGGGGGAGGAGCTATGTGTAAAATTTAAAATCTGGCAGATTACAACTCTGGAAATGAAAAACTCAATAAGCCAGTTAAAAATCTCAGGGGAAAGTCTCACCAACAGAGCTGTAGCCCAATCTACCCAGTACTTGCTGTGTAGCTGAAGATGACCTTGAGCTGAGCAGCGACGACGCACGCCTTGAATCCTAGCACTTGGGAGGCAGAGGCAGGCAAATCACTGTGAGTTCCAGGACAGCCAGGGCTGCACAGAGAAACCCTATCTCGGAAAACAAAAATTAAATAAACAATTAAAGGGAGATGACCTTGACCTTCTGATCCTCCTGCATTCACCTCCCAAGTGCTGGGATTCCAGGCTTGTGTCACCATTGTAGTTGATGTGGTGTTGAGAATGGATCCCAGGAGATGCTCGACAGACACTCTACCCGTCAAGCCACATCACTCACTCGGTGCACCGAGAACCCTGTGATAATGAGTGATAATGAGTCCATCCCCATCCCTGTCCCCTGGCATTACTCAGTGGGTCCCTTTCCAGCCCTCACAGACATCTCTCTGATCTTCCCGCTGGGAGTAAATCCCACCCTTCCAGAGAACACCGGGCAGGAGGGTTGCTCAGCTGGGTCTCTGTGTCCCAAGGACACATAGCAAGGACAGGGACTTCTTTGGTGCTGACAGACCCAAGGCCGGGACACAACAGGGGGAGTCCTGGGGTGAGCTGTTGTTCTCTCAGGGACCGAGGATGCACATACACAACCCAGCCACCACTTACACACACACCACTCAACCCAGCCACCACACACACACACACACACACACACACACACACACACACACACACCAACCCAGCCACCACATACACACACACCACTCAACCCAGCCACCATACACACACACACACACACACACACACACACAACCCAGCCACCACACACACACACTCAACCCAGTCACCACACAAACACACATACACAACCCAGCCACCACACACACACACACACACACACACACACACACACACACAACCCAGCCACCACATACACACACACCACTCAACCCAGCCACCACACACACACACACACACACACACACACACAACCCAGCCACCACACACACACACTCAACCCAGTCACCACACAAACACACATACACAACCCAGCCACCACACACACACACACACACACACACACACACACACACACACAACCCAGCCACCACACACACACACACTCAACCCAGTCACCACACACACACACACACACACACACACACACACACTCACCCTTGCACACGTACACATACGGAGTCATAAGTAAATCTAGGAGAAGGTTAAATCAACATGTAATATGAAGCACTCTCATGAACTCCAAACCAAAGAAGCTCTGAAACAAACCGGAGACACCTAGGAGACTGGGGCACTCATTGACACACGTGTTCATTCCTTCCTTCATTCATGTATCCATCCATTCAGGCACAGGTATCCAGGCCTCTTCCAGGCAGTGGGACTTCCAAAAGGGTCAGACCAGCCCCTGTCCTCACAATGGCCTCGTTCTGGGGTCTGGAAGACAGCCGGTGAGGGCAGCTAGAAAGTGTAGTCAGAGTTGACTGGAAGCACAAAGGGATCCGAGCTGAGGAGAACTGAAGATCTGGAGAGCCGGCTCAGCAGTTGAAAGGATCCAGGTTCACTCCCAGTATGCACGTTGTGGTTCACAACCATCTCAAATTCCAAGGGATGCAAACATCCTCTTCTGACTCCCCAGGCATCAGGCATGCGTGTGGTGCACAGATATACATATATGCATCTGTTGTTGACCAGGTCTGGGTTCACACGGGTCCACGGGAAGAAGACACAGCACACTTTAAGGATGTCCTAGCCTTTCCAGCGGCAGGGGGACTCAGTCTCTCACGGACTGAGACCCCTCCCTTAGCCAAGGGCATTTTTATTGTTCTCCAATTTACACTTTTAGCAAGTTGATTTCCATATCCCCAAAACATCCTAACGAAGCTTCCAAAGGGACAATGCCAAACGCAAATCCTCGATTAAGGAATATCCCAGTGTGCTGGATTTTTCCCAGCCAAGTTTTGTACAGGCTTTGTACCCTTGGGAAACTCTCAGGCAAGATTCCCACAGAGGGTAACAAGAGAAACAAAAGGCGGATTAAGGCTTGGTGCTGCTCACACTCTGGAGCCAGAGCAGGTGTACCCAGTGGGAGTGCTCCCATCATGTGAATCTCCACATGAGTAACTCTGTGCTCTGTGGGTACTGGTGGGGTTCATTCCACTCTACACTGTCAAGCCAGGATGGACTGTGCCCACCTCACCTTCATATTGTTTCTCCAACCTGGGTTTTGAGAATTTAGTTCTAGATACACACGGTGGAGACAGACCAGAATCCTTTACCTTATCACATGCGGAGAGGTTTGCTCAGCCCAAGGATGTCAGCCTCAATACTGACTCTTGGGGTTCTTATCATGAACATGGCCCCAACAAAGACCCTGTCCCAATCTCCACTCCAAGTGGCCCTGGGGGGATTTCCTCCAGAACTGGAATTGGACTCCCTGTTAGAATCAACAGGAACAAGGCTTTATTCTGCATCTAAGTTACCAGACAGCCACGTTTAAACTAGGTCACTTGGGCACCTCCTTCTGAGACTTAGTGTGGACAGTATAGCTGGACAGGTACTCAGGCCATTAGCCAGTTATTCTGATGGGTTTACGTGATGTCACAAGAAGTCCAGGGCCCCCCAAGGCCAGGAACAAAGGAGACAGATGTGCCTCATAACTGCTTGCTTCCCCAGGATCCGATCCAGGGAACTCTCTGGTGTAGCCAGGTGGTGACACACACTGTTGACTTGCCCAAGGTTAGGTCACTGATCACATTGGAGCTTATCCTACAGAGCTTGAAGTGGTCATTTACCATATATTCTACTACAGGGAAACAGACACGAAACACAGTGGCTGACACAAGGCCACACAGGCCACGGATGACAGATCTGTTGCAGTTGGCTGAGATCCCAAGATGAATTGCTCTGAGTCTCCACCTCTGTTTCTTCATGGAGCCTGTGCCATAGCCCTCCCTCCGAGCCAACAATGCCATGTTAACCTAACAGAGCTCGCCGGCCCTCACCTGCCTCCCAGAAGACCCTGGACTCTCCATCTGCTCGCTGGCTCTTCAATCACCAGAGCCTGTATTTCAATGGCAGGATGACGCTGTCCCAGAAAAACAGTCGACTCATCATAGATCCGGTCAGGAGGGAGGATGCTGGAGAGTATCAGTGTGAGGTCTCCAATGGGTACAGTTCTAAGACGAGTCTCCCAATCCAAATGTCTGTGACCAGTGAGTGACCTCTCCGCTCTCCAGGCACCACAGTGGGAGGGGAGGGGGGGTTTCTTTGTCAATGATGTGGAAAATGGAGAACCGTTCCAGGGGGAAAA
This sequence comes from Peromyscus californicus insignis, assembly GCF_007827085.1. Taxonomy (NCBI): domain Eukaryota; kingdom Metazoa; phylum Chordata; class Mammalia; order Rodentia; family Cricetidae; genus Peromyscus; species Peromyscus californicus. The sequence continues at coordinate 166,496,919 of NW_026294562.1, read as the reverse complement.
TCATCAGCGAAGACAGCAAGACAGCCAGCCTGAGGACACAGACCTGGAACCCCAGGTTAGACGTGAGTCAGGAGGAATGTGAGTGCAAGGCCAACTGGGTCCAGTTCAATTAAAATTTAAAGCTGACTTTGGAGTTGGAGATTGGCTCTCTCCTTCTTTAAACTCAAGCATGTTGTTAAAAGGAAAATGCAAACTCCCTGTATCATGCCAGAAGAAAAGAGCCATCTTCTGCTATGGGACAGGAGAAAAACCAAATTAATTAAGGGACTATTCTATTACTAATCTCAACTCTTTGATTCTATTCTGATTCTTTAAACCTTTCTTAAAGTATGAATTTTATATCAAAATTTACAAGATTAATATATATATACATATATACATTTTAAACTTTGTTAAGATATGAATGGTCATATAGAATACTAATTCTAGAAAAAAGGCTTCAATTAGCTGCATATATATGTCTTTGTGTTAGAGTCTCTTATCAAGCCAGGCCTAACATCAACTGACGTCTCCAGGAAGAAGATGGGGCCCGTCAAGAACAACAATTCCACATGGACAATAATAGTATCACTAAGCTGACAACATCATCTACAGATCAGCTTTGAAGTACAAAATGCTCAGAGCAATTTTGAGAGGGCTAGCTGAGATGATCCAGTCTCAAAGACTACTTGAATAAGGACTTGAGATAAACCCTGAACTTTGGCATTATACACAGACTGGATAACGAAGGCTATAGTTACCATTCCTAGAATTTGACAATTAACCTAAAATTTTTCTTTTCAGGGTAAAGATACCTTTGCCCATACCCAGCAGGAAGCAATTTTAAGAATACGATGCCCACATTCCCAAAGAGGTGGTGTGGGGAGGGTGTTTTTTTTGTCTTTTTAATGGGTTTTGGGTCTGGGATAATTTTCATTGTTTAGGGGGGTTGGTTACAAGTTGTTGTCAAGGGTTAGGAAAAGGGCTAAGCAAAGGAGGTTAGATTTAAGGTTCTTGTTTAAAAAAAAAAAAGAAAGAAAGAAAAGAAAAAGAAAAAGACAATTACTAGTTTTAAATACTTCACATTGTATTGGATTGTTTTATATTATATACAAATTATATGTATATTCAAATTGATATTGTTAGAAAATGCTAATTGTACTTATACCGTTCATTTAACAATGTAATGCAATTTTCTGATCCTTGAATGTTATTATTACCAACTATTTGGATATAAAGAAATGAAAGTTAGTAGTCAGACATTATAATAGAACTTGTAGTCATATTAGGTATGTTTTCAAGATTGAGCAGATATATTTTAGATAGACAGGTCATCTTCAAACCCTTCAGAGATCTACAGAATATGGCATTTAAAATGTTTTAATAACTTAGAAAATTTTTCTTTTTTGTTATGACTATGAGACATGTCGGCTTCTGGCAGTACCAATCTACTTCAGAGAAAATATGGGCATTGAAGAAACTGCATATGGAGTTAACTTTCATTGTGGCAAAAGTTAGCCAATGGACAAAAAGTATCCTCGAATCAACAGGACAAAATGGACAGACAGGACATGAAACAAAGGACTACTGATTCTTGCCAAAATAAGTGTGGTTATGGCTTTATCAAAAGGCATCTTCTGAGGCCAGGACAATATGGCACCCTCCCTGAAGTGGCCTTCGCAGTTCGGAAAAGGTACAGTGCCCTTTTCTTCGAAGGCAGCTGAACAGGCAGTGGGCCGATGGCTTCTGATGTGCAATGGAACAGCAGCTGAAACAGTTATTCTTGAAGAGTAACTAAGCTCACACCTCTCAATAGTAGACTGGCATTTAATAGAAGGATGTGGAGAAGAACGGGATGCCGAGACAAAGCCACATATACACAGCCAAGAAGAATGGAGAGCTGAATTCAAAAACCATCAACAATTTCCAGAATTTAAAATCCTGAATCATGACATGACACTAGTGGAATTCAGGTGTTTCTGGTATATAGACTGCTCTCACCCAATGTGAGGTTGAACTGTTGACCTTGTGTACATCCTACTTCACAAATGAGTCTGTCAGATACGCTAAGCCTATAGGCTGAAGATGATGCCCCAACACTTCGGAGAAACCTCAGGTGACTGTCCAGGCAGCTGGCTGTTTCTGTCAACTCACAATTTTTTTTTTGGAAGTTGCTTGAATGCACTTCCTGTTTTTATTTTTGTTAGGTAATATTATTTCCTTCTTGGGTCTCTGAGGGAGTTGAAGATTAGTTAGTTATAGTTGAAGATTAGTTAGAATAGAAAGTGAATTAGGTACATTTTGGACTTACCAAAATAGGATAGATAATGGAATTATTTTCTCTGAATTTGTCAAATACAAATGGACTAGACATTGTTTAGGTATTTATTGCTTGTATATATTGTATATAGTTATTGTACTTTTATATATAGTTTTTCTTATGTTAGTTATAACCTTTTTCTTTTTTTCTTTTTATTAAAATAGAAAAGGGGAAATATAGTGATATTTTATTTGTACTGAAATGTGATTTGTATGTTAATAAATAAAGTTGCCCGGGGGTCAGAGCTATTAGCAAGCCATAGCGAAAGCTGGGCGGTGGTGGTGCACACCTTTAATCCCAGCACTTGGTAGGCTGAGCTAGGTAGATCTCTGTGTGTTCAAGAATCCATCCAGCATTGGAGACACACGCCTTTAATCTCAATACCAACCATAGAAGACCTGGAGGTCTGTACAGACAGGCAGTGACGAGGCGCTCATGTGGTTGGGTTTACAACCAATGAGAAGGCAGAACAGAAAGTCTTTATAAAGACAGACACACAGGAAGTGGGTCTCTTTCGGAGAGGTAGGACCACCACGATAGTGAATGGTAAGGTTTTTAGCTCTTAGCTGTTGCTCTGACCTCTTGGCTTTCATCTCTGTATTGGCTCTGTGTTTCTTATTTAATAAGATAGTTGGTTACTTCTATACCACTGCCTGATGAATAACGTATGTACTTAAAGTTCTTAGATGGCAGAACCCAGCCAGTGTCTTTCTGGGTGATGTTCTGGAGCAGCAGGGATCCTCTGGAGTATACCGTCTCTCTGCCTCTGTGTTTGGGCACCAGCCTACAGAAACTGATGGCTATTGCACATCATGCTGTCTCATGGCAGATGCCTACAGCAACCCCTTTGTACCAGGGCAAGATTTGATGATTCTCTGGCAAATTAGGGACACAAAGAAGAAGCATTTCCCCTTTAGCAGGATTAGGAGGCACTGATTGCTAGGAATTCTGCAGAGGTGGGAGGAATCCAGCAGGCTAAACCTAAGGCTAGAAATAAAGACAGAAATCCATCAGTATTGGGACATTTGTCTTGGGTGGAAAGATGGGGTTCTGTATCCTGAACAGATGTGCACAGACCTCAACCTAGGACTGTGGGTGAGGGTGTTTGTTTCTTACTAGGTGAAGGAAGCAACATGACCTCCATTCCCTGAACCTGTCAATACCCCTGTATGGACTCTCTCCTTGGGACTATGCATGGCTCACTACTCACTGCCCTCAGATCCCTGCTCACTGTCAGTCCTTGGAGGGGGTGGATGCCTTCCCTGGCTCTTCCTCTCTAGACCCTGGACCTTGACTTTCTCCATTTTAACCCCTGTTCTCTTGTGGTTCCAATAACCCCCTGACATCACTTCTAAATGCCCTTAATGTTGTTACAATCAGTTGGAACTGGGGCTTCATGAGGACAGGAATTGGTTTACTTTTTTTGGAAGGTACAGTGTCTGGAAAAGGCTCAGGTAGCCATGAATCACTCAATCAATGAGTGTCCCAGGGCCCTGCATGTCCTAGGTGTAGTCACAAATCCTCAGGTTTTAATCTAATGGCGGTTAATACCACAGTTTGGTTTAAAGATTGTAAACAGACGTTTCTCTCTCACCCACCTGTTTCCAAAGACTTGGCAGCTGCTTCCCAAATAATTGATTCAAAGGCTTAATATTACTTATAAATGCTTGGCCAGTAGCTCAGGCTTATTCCTAACTAGCTCTTACATTTTAAGTTAACCCATATTTCTATTTATGCTTTGCCACATGGCTCATGGCTTGTTACCTCAGTTTTACACGTCCAGCTTGCTCGGCAGCTGGCTGGCATCTCTCCTGACTCCTTAGTTTGGTCACCTTGCCTATACTTCCTGCCCAGCAATTGGCCAATTCGAGTGATATATCTTTCCAGTGTACAAGAGGATTATTCCACAGCATTTTCCCCTTTCTGTCTAATTAAAAAGGAAGGTTTTATCTTTAACATAATAAGATTATATACAACAAAAACAGTTATTAAGAATTACAGTAACACTATCTGATCCATTTGTATTTGGCAAAATTAGAGGAAATACTTAATTATCTATCTTATCTTGGTGAGTCTAAAGTTTTGTATCTAATTTACTTTCTATTATAACTAAGAAAAACTATAATCATAATTATTTAGTCTTCAACTCCATCAAAGACCCCAGAATGATGAAATGTTACCTAATGACAGAGACATCAGGCTGCCTGGACAGTCACCCAAAGTTCCTCTGTAGCTTTGGGGCATCCAACTTTGGCCTACAGGCTTAGCATATCTGACAGACTTTCCTGTGAAGCAGGGAATTCTGAAGGACTGTCCTACCTTGTTTTGGCAAAGTTCAGTAGTCTCCTTTTTTGTGACCTGCTGGTCCAGTTTGGACAGTAACTGTCAGCAATTGAAGCAAGGGCAGTTTCTTTGCCCACATGGCTAGCTTTTGCCATGAAGAAAACAAACTCCATATAGAGTTTCTTCGATGCCCATTATCTTCTCTGAAGTAGATTGGTGCTGCCAGGAGCAGACATGTCTCACTGTCATAAAAAGCCTAAGTTTTTAAAAAATTTTAAATGCCATATTCTGTAGGTCTTTGAACTGCTTGAAGATTACCTATCTATATGAAATATATCTGCATACCTAGAAAACCTAACTAACATGACTATAAGTTTGATAGGTATGGGTGACTATTATAGATGACTAATTATTAATCGGCATTTGTTTATTATACATTACATTTTAATTGAGCTATATAAACACAATGCCTTAAACAAGAGTAGAAATACACATACACTACAACTAAATTAACTGTAAATTTGTATCAATAAGCCAAAATCTATACTAATTAAAATATGTAAGATTAATAATTGTTTTTTGAATTAAAGTGATGCAATAATCTACCCCTTTTTCCTATCATTTCTATATCACCCCCTTTTCTTTTTATAATGAGATCCCTGAATCTAATCTCTTTGTTCAGCTTTTTTTTTCCTGACCATTACCAGTAACAACTTGTAACCAACACCCCTAAACAATGACAAATATTCATAATTTATTTTTGGGAATGTAGGCATAGTTCTCTAGACTACTTCCTGCTGAGTGGAGACACTGGTAATCTTTGAGTGACTATGAGAAAATCAGTATAATCGTTAATTCTTGTCTGGAGTATTATGAGGTGGGATCATCTTAATCAGCAGCCTTGAAGCTGTTGGGGATGTTGGATCATCTGGGTCATTCATTTTCATTGGTGTCTGGATCCTTTGCTCTGAAAATACATAAACTTTTAAAGGTAACATACATATCTGTATTAATATACGTACAGATTGTGCATTGTACACAAGTCAGCCAAAGTTGATTTTCTTGTTCTGTGTTTGAGCAGGTAAAATATACATCACATGTCTTGTAGTTCTTCTAGGTTTATTTTTTTATGTATGTAGTCAGGATTTCAGAGGGTCTTCCTTTATCAAATCTGATTTTCTTTAATCCAGAATGAATCCACAGCCTCTTATTCCCTGTGGAAATAAAAGGAAAACCTCTCCCCCAAAGTAACAAATATTTTGAAGTCAAGACATTTTTAACATATATAGGTTGGACTAATCCAGCAACATTTATAATCAAATGTCTCTTAGCAGCTGTTGCTCCTTCCTCAGCAGGTAAACAATTCAAAGACAGCACAATAACATACAGTATCCAGACTCTCTGTGTATTTTCATCTTTACGTGGCTCACCATATTTTTTTACTACTCTATTCCCTTTTTAAGGACTTTATTTTTAAATCATTTTTTTAAAATCTATGACTGTTTCTACCCTTTCTCTTCTCTCCCCAAGCCTATGCATATTGTTAAACGCACTGTAAACTGTTTAGAAGTTTGGGTTTTTGGTTTTTTTTTTTCCATCTGAATCTGTCTTTACTGCATAGCTCTATCTTTTTCTGACCACGTGAACATTTAAACTGCTAAGCAGGCATGGCTAGGACCAAATTGGCAGCTTTGACAGCTGTTTCCACCTTGGTCTGTAAAAGCTTAGCTTCATGGAGGAGGTACCAGCAGGACTCATGTTTACCACCCCAACTCTGGGGGGTTTTTGGGTCCACACTGCCACCAAGTGGAGTGTTGCTCATTGCTCATAAACCCCATGAACGTGTTCAGTAGCAGGACCTCCCAAAACAGCCACCAATGCACCAGTATGAACCAGGAAGCTGTGTCTTAAAGGAGCCATGCCTAAGCTCGCCAACAGCAAATAGGGTCTACCTGAGGAAAGACAGTTAACCAGGAAGCCGTGTTTGATTGTGTGTTTTTTGTTGTTTTAGAACTCTTTTTAAAGTTTTTTCAGGTCTTATGTGAAAATTACGGCCACACGTTGGAACACCGTATGCAATCAGACATTTTCCTGTCCCGACCGGCAGAAGATAAAGTTCTTCTCTACTCACTAACTGCTGTCCTTTCCGATTCTACCTTCAGATGTCCAACAGCTGAGTCAGATGTCCCCTCTAGGATCCCACAGACCCCTGGCTACACAGACTCTTTCCTGTCTCTTAGTGAGTTTTTCTCTCTCATGGTCTAAGGACAGGATCAAGACTCACAGTCACCACCTGTGTGTCTATGATAGATCGGGACACAAGGCAGGGGCTCAGGAACTGGGGTTCCTTTGTGGGTGAAGGTCACTGGGCAGGGCCTTCTCTGACCTGCAAACTCTTTCCGGTGCTTAAGAAGGCAAAATGGGGCTGGAGAGATGGCTTAATGGTTAAAAGCACTGACTGCTCTTCCAGAGGACCTGGGTTCAATTCCCAGCACCCACATGGCAGCTCACAACTGTCTGTAACTCCACTTCCAGGGGATCTGACCCCTTCACTCTAATGCACAGAAAATAAAATTAAATAAATTTAAAAAAAAAAGAAAGAAAGAAAGAAAAGAAAAGAAATCCTGAAAAAAAAATGCCGGGCAGTGGTGGCATACGCCTTTAATCCCAGCACTCGGGAGGCAGAGCCAGGCGGATCTCTGTGAGTTCAAGGCCAGCCTGGGCTACCAAGTGAGTTCCAGGAAAGGCGCAAAGCTACACAGAGAAACCCTGTCTCGAAAAACCAAAAAAAAAAAAAAAAAAAAAAAAAAAAAAAGAAGAAGGCAAAATGGTAGCTGAGAAAGCCAGAGCCAGGAAGCAGGCTTCTTAGGGGGCAGCCATCTCCCCATCCCCACCCCACCCCACCCTCACACCTGGCCATCATCTGCTCCAGGACAAATCAATGTGCCACTGACCAGTTATCACAAAGCTAGAAGTGGGGGCTGCCGGCCTGGACCTCCGCCAGGATTTCCCAGTGTGACCCTGGAGGTCTGCACAGCTAGAAGTCACATCAACCAGAGCCCTAGGGACCAGGTGGGAGTTGAGGTGTGGACGTCGATCAGAGAGATGCACAGGCAGTAAACAAACAAACAATCATTACATTTGCAGAGACGGTTGGGGTGCTGGAGTGTTTTCCTCTCCTGTGTCACAGGCGGTGAGAGCAGTGGGGTCTGGAGAAGCGGAGCTGCTCTACAGGCCCAGCTGGCCAGGGTTCTCTTCCAAGTGATCCTGTCCTTGTGCAAACGCTGCAGAGAAAGACAGGCATGCAGGACGTCAGCATGAGGGCAGCTGGCTGAAGTTCAGGAACTGGAGACCCTGTACAGTCAGGACGGTGGGTTTGCAGTGGGGTCTGGGTGCCTGGTAAGGAAAGGTGAAATCCATTCATGACTTATGGAAATATCTGTGGGCATTTACCCATTATTCATAAAATAAGAAGTTTGAACACATTTTAAAAAAAGAAATCTTAGCTGGCCTTAGTGGCACCCTCCTTTAGTCCCAGCACTTAGGAGGGAAGGGATTTCATGGTCTCTGCTGGGTCTTCTGTCCTTGCTCTGTGGAGAAGAGCTTCAGCCCTGCTCCCCAGCTCCATGCTCTGCTGTCAGCTCTGCTGTCTTCCTGCCTCTGAGGTCATTCCCCTGGACCAGATTTCATCCCCAGGAAGGCAGGCCCATCTTAAGCCATGCTAAAGAAATATAAGATATATAGTTTGACCAGGGCAATTTGTATCTATTTTAATATCTGTCAAAACTGACTTTAAATCAATACAAATCAGAAAAGATAGCCAAGGATAGTATATACTCGTTAAAGGAAAGATTCACCGAGAAGATATTACAAATGTAAACATTTACACATCAAATACAAGAGCACCCAACTTCATAAAAGAAAGACCCAGGTGTATTGGAGATGTCAGGACTACAGGAAAAATGCCAAGGACAGCAGGTGTGGAAGGGAGCTAGCCTGAGCTAATGAAACAAGCTGTGTGGGTTGCAGTGGGAGATATGGGCTCCTCACTGTCTGTGGCACTCAGCGAACCATGAGTGAGTCCAAGGTGAAAACCACTGAGGTGTGGGACTTGAGCTACACTGCCAGATTCTGGTTTTGCTTAAGTGTGATTGTTTTTATGCTTTGGTTCTTCCTCTTGGAGTAGAATAACTTGTTTTTTATTCTGAAAGAGCCCAAAGTTAAGATACTGGATATTGAAAAGAGATCTTGAACTTTCAAGTGATGACATTTTTGTAAAGAATGTGGGACCTCTAAAGTTGTATTGTATTGAATATTGTGATAATAACAATGTGACCTGGGGGGGCAAACAAGAAAGGAAAGGTTATGATTTAGTAGTGACATGTTTGAGAGTCAAGTTGACAAGGCATGGACTTGTGATGGCCAAACTTGGTTGTCAACTTGACAGCCTAGGAAATAGGGCACCTCATCTTGATACCTGCTTCTAACCGTTGGCCTGTGGAGCATTTTCCTGATTAATGATTTATGTGGGAGGGCCCAGCTCACTGCAGACCTCTCATCCATAGGCAGTTGAGCCTTGACCAGCAGCTCTCAACTCACGGGTTGCAACTTTTTTGAGGGGTCAAGTGACCCTTTCACAGGGGTCGCATATCAGATATTCTGCATATCGTGATGATTCATGAAAGTAGCAAGATTATAGTTACGAAGTAGCGTAAGCGCCTGTGTTTACTTTCTGGGCCGAGGTCACCTGATATGGCCTCAAGGAATTAAACCAGCCTGGTTGGAGGATCCACAGAAAAACTTACGCTGTGGTAATTTTATTGAAAGTGATCAGACTTTTTATACCTTTACCGGAAGCAGAATATAATGGCAATTGCCAGGATCAATACAGTTGTAGGTGCCAGATACATTGACGTTTGCAAGCTATACAGGGTCCTCGAGATTAATGTCCAAGATCAGTTAGGGTACTCAAGATTAATGTCCAAGATCAATTGTCCTGTCCAGCTTCAATGCTTCCTTGACTTCTGAGGGAACACACAAAGAAACATAAAGTAGCCTGAACATTTCACTTCCTGAGGGGGTGCATCCTTCTTTCAGGAACCAGAAGACACACTGTGCCCAGGAGCCATGGACTCTAGCCTGAAAAAAACCCTATGACACAGGCCTCCCAAAATGGTTAGGCCAGGCCAACTCCACGGTTCCCTGGAAAGCAGCAACAAAATAATTTAATGGTTGGGGGTCACCACAACATGAAGTTATATTAAAGGGTCTCAGCATCAGGAAGGTTGAGAACCACTGGGCTAGATTGTTTAAGAAATGTGGCTGGGAGGGCAGTGGTGGCGCACACCTTTAATCCCAGCACTCGGGAGGCAGAGGCAGGTGTGTTCTGTGAGTTCGAGGCCAGCCTGGGCTACCAAGTGAGTTCTAGGACAGCCAGGGCTACACAGAGAAACCCTGTCTTAAAAAAAAAACAACTACCAGGTTGACCTCAGTCTGTGGGGAAGGCTTTGCCCTGGAGGAGATGGGAATGGGGGGGGGGGTTGGGGGGAAGGTGAGGGGGACGGGAGGGGGGAGAACAAGGGAATCTGTGGCTGATATGTAGAACTGAATTGTATTGCAAAATAAATTAAAAAAAAAAAAAGAAAAAAAATTAAAGCAACAAATAGGCAGCCCTCTTTCTTTAGGGTATAAATGACTTATAAAGGAAAATAGGAAACTGGTAATTCACAACATGAGCCAGAACTTTGAAGATACATGTATGGTCCAAGGAGATATGAAAAATAAATACAAAATCATTTTTTTTTCTGAGACAGAGTTTCTTTGTGCAGCCCTGGCTGTCCTGAAACTTGCTTCGTACACCAGACAGGCCTCGAACTCACAGAGATCCGCCTGTCTCTGCCTCCCGAGTGGTGGGATTAAAGGTGTGCATCACCACTACCCGGCTTGATAAAATCAATTTTTAAAATTAGGTGTCACACCAGAATTAAGATAAATTCTGAGGCTACCTCCTTCTCTCCCCTCTTCCTGACATTGACTCCTCCTTCTGTGTCTTCAAATAGCAAAATTCAATATCAAAGCCGGGCGGTGGTGGCACACGCCTTTAATTCCAGCACTCGGGAGGCAGAGGCAGGAGGATCTCTGTGAGTTCGAGGCCAGCCTGGTCTACAGAGCGAGATCCAGGAAAGGCGCAAAACTACAGAGAGAAACCCTGTCTCGAAATACAAAACAAAACAAAAAAAAAAATTCGATATCAAGGGACAACATCATGGCCGGTTTAAAGACAAAAGCAAAAAACGATAGAGAGTCCATGCTGTATGAAAATGTCCCATGTGTAAGGAGCCCTTGTCCCCAGGAAGCCTCCTCACACCGACCACAGCCTTCTCCTTTTCTTTTCTTTCTTTTTTTTTTCTTTGTGAGGTGACCTACATGAATACACGCCTTTACTCCTCAGCAAGTCCTAAAATTTCCTTTAGCACTGAAGCTGTGAAGCCTGGTTTGGCCTCAGTACAGCTCCCCAAAGCTTAGAGGACTCCTTGGGTGGCTGCTGCTGACAAGGTGGAGCTGTGCCTCTGTCATCTCAGGACTGACATTCCCGGGGCTCCTCCTGATCCATCTTCATGCGCTGATGTTTATAGCTGAAGGTCACACTGGACAAAGGAAAAACTAACAGGAAAAGATGGCAGATTTGCTTAAATACTCCAAAATGGAATAGATATTTCCTAGCGTCTTCAAAACTATGTGTCTTAGGGTTTCTATTGCTGCGATGAGACACCATGACCAAAGGCAACTCAGGGAGGAAGGAGTTTATTGGGCTTACACATCCACATCACAGTTTATCATCAAAGGAAATCCGGACAGAAACTCAGACAGAAAAAGACCCTGGGGGCAGGATCTGATGCAGAGGCCATGGAGGGGAGCTGTTTACTGGCTTGCTTCTAATGGCTTGCTCAGGTGCTGTCTTATAGAACCCAGGACCAGCAGCCCAGGGATGGCCCCACTCACCATGGACTGGGCCCTCCCCCATCAATCATTAAGAAAATGCCCTATGGTCTTGCCTATAACCTCCCTTATACAGTCATTTTAATTGAGGTTTCATCTCAGATGACTTTAGCTTGTGTCAAGTTGTCATAAAACTACCAAGCACAATTGACCCCTTGTCAAGTTGACACACAAACACATCACTGTTAAGCCACAGCCTTTCCTTGTTTATCCCCAAGATCTCACATTAATATCAATATCACAATATCATCACAATACAGACTTAAAGTCCTAGCCGGGTGGTAGTGGCGGGGCACGCCTTTAATCCGAGCACTTGGGAGGCAGAGGCAGGAGGATCTCCGTGAGTTCGAGGCCAGCCTGGGCTACAGAGTGAGGTCCAGGACCACCAAGGCTACACAGAGAAACCCTGTCTCAAAACACAAAAAACAAAAAAGAAAACAAAACAAAAACAAATAAAAAAAAACCCAACCAACCAACCAACAAAAAAACAAACAAACAAAAAAAATCACTACCTCCACCAACAAACTTAAAGTCCTATAGTTTTTACAAATCATACACTTAAAAACTCACTCTTTGATAGCTCTGAGAGTGTGAGAACAGGATAGCAGGTCACACACCCCTAGTCTGCCACATGGTGGTGAGAGTGAGGGTAAGATCCCCTCCCCCCCCACCTGTGGTGGGCAAGGGAGCTGACCTTCCCCCTTATTAGCTGCAGCAAGTGGACCCTGCCCTTGGCCTGGACAGCCCAGTAGAGCCGACCCTGTCGCCAGAGGTGTGGGTGGGCCAGCCCTGAAGCTGTGGGCATGGGAGAGCGGTCCCCATTACTCATCTGTCATGTGGCAGCATGGGTGGGGTTGGGTGCGTCTCCAACCCCCACTCATCGATGCCTGAGGCAGGTGGGAGAGCTGCCCCTGCCCCTCGTCAGCTGCAGCACTCGGGAGAGTGACCCCTACACCATGCCTGGGCAACACAGTAGAGCTGGCCCTGAAGGTGTGGGAGGTCAACTCTGAGGGTGTGAAAGCAGAAGAACTGATCCCGCCCCTTGCCCCTTGCTGCAAAGGATGAACTAGCCAGGGCAATGCTGGAGAGCTCCCCCTGGTGGTGAGGACAGGGGAGAGCTAACTGGCTGACCCACCCTGCAACTAACCAGGCACCGAACCAGGATTGTATGTTGGCCCACCGCAACATCCACTCCTCTGTGATCTGCGGGAGCATGGGGGCAGGGCGGGAGTAGGGGGTGAGAGGGTAGTCCTGAGGAGCCAGGGCTGCAGGATCTCCACAACACAGGGCTGCGACGGGATGTCAAGGAAGAGTCACAGGGAGGGCCCAGCATCCAGTGGTGTAGCAGAGACCAGGGGCCTCAAACCAGACAATGATTACTTGTGATGAACACCTGCATGTAAAGATGTATGGATAAAGGGGCTTACTGTGTGACTCACTGTGTCACACTGCAGCTTCCATGACAAGATTTTCTTCTGCCTTTTTTTTCCTTTTTTCTCTTAAATTTTATTTTGTTTTGTTTGGGAGGATGGAGGCTGTAGAGACAAAGGGCAGATACAAGGGGACAGGAAATGAATGGGATCAGGATGCATGATGTGAAAGACAAAGAAATAAAAAGAAAGTTAGTAAAAACACTAACTTTGTAGAACTATAACCCCCCACCAAAAAAAACCCCTCACTCTCTTTAAAAAATTGAAAGTCTCTTTAAAATTCAAGTTCTTCTAAAATTCATAGTCTCTCTGGCCATCTGACCAAAAGCAATCTACAGAGTCAATGCAATCCCCATTAAAATTCCGACACAATTCTTCACAGACCTTGAAAGAATGATACTCAACTTCATCTGGAAAAACAAAAATATTCAGAATAGCTAAAACAATCTGGTACAATAAAAGAACTTCCAGAGGTATCATCATTCCTGATTTCAAGCTCTACTACAGAGCTATAGTAACAAAAACCGCATGGTATTGACATAAACATAGACATGTAGATCAATGGAATCAAATTAAGGACCCAGACGTAAATCCGCACAACTATGGACACCTGATTTTCGACGAAGAAGCCAAAATTATACAGTGGAAAAAAGAAAGCATCTTCAACACATAGTGCTGGTCTAACTGGATGTAGACATGTAGAAGAATGCAAATCGATCCATATCTATCACCCTGCACAAAACTCAAGTCCAAGTGGATCAAAGACCTCAATATAAATCCAGTTACACTGAACTTGACAGAAGGGAAAGTAGGAAGTAGCCTTGAACACATTGGCACAGAAGACCACTTCCTGAATATAACACCAATAGCACAGGTACTAAGATCAACAACTAATAAATGGGACCTCATGAAATTGTAAGGCAAAGGACACTGTCAATAAGACAAAGTGGCGGGCCGGGCGGTGGTGGTGCACGCCTTTAATCCCAGCACTTGGAAGGCAGAGGTAGGTGGATCTTTGTGAGTTTGAGGCCAACCTGGGCTACAGAATGAGTTCCAGGAAAGGCACAAAGCTACACAGAGAAACCCTGTCTCAATAAACAAACAAACAACAACAAAAACAAGATCTTCACCAATCCCACATTCAGCAGAGGGCTAATCTCCAAAATATATAAAGAACTCAAGAAACTAGATATCGAGCCGGAGGTGGTAGTGCATACCTTTGATCCCAGCACTTGGGAGGCAGAGGCAGGCAAATCTCTGAGTTCCAGGCCAGCTTGGTCTACAGAGCAAGTTCCAGGAGAGTCAGGGCTGTTACACAGAGAAATCCTGTCTCAAATCCCCCACCCCACAAAAAAAAAAAAAAAAAAAAAAAAAAAAACAGAGAAAAGAAAAAGAAACTAGATATCAACAAACCAAATAATCCAATTTAAAAATGGGGTACAGATCTAAACAGAGAATTCTCAACAGAAGAATCTCAAATGGCCAAGATACACTTAAGGAGATATTCAACACCCTTAGCTATCCTTAGCCAGGGAAATGCAAATCAAAATGACTCTGAGATTCCATCTTACACCTGTTAGATGACTAAGATAAAAAACACTGATGACAGCTTATGTTGGAGAGGATGTGTAGTAAGGGGAACACTCCTCCACTGTTGGTGGGAGTGCAAACTTTTACAGCCACTTTGGAAACCAGTATGGTGGTTTCTCAGAAAACTGGGAACCAACCTACATAAGACCCAGCTTTACCACTCTTGGTCATATACCCAAAGGATGCTCAATCATACCACAAGGACACTTGCTCAACTATGTTCATAGCAGCATTAGTCATAATAACCAGAACCTGAAAACAACCTAGATGCCCCTTAACAGAAGAATGGATAAAGAAAATGTGGTACGTTTACACAATGGAGTATTACTCAGCTGTTAAAAACAAGGACACCAGGAAATTTGAAGGCAAATGGATGGAACTAGAAAAAAATCATCCAGAGATAACCTGGACCAAGAAAGACAAACATGTTATGTGCTCACTGATAGATGGATATTACCTGTAAAATAAAGGATAACTTTGCTACAATCCACAGACCCAGGGAGACAGGTAATAAAGAGGGTTCATGGGGAGACACTCAGATCTCCCTGGGAAGGGGAAATAGAAGAGATTTCTTGAGTGGGTGGTGGGTCAGCAGGGATGGGAACATGAGAGATCAAGTTGTGGGGGGTAGGGAGGGATGAGGAGGGTTCTGAAAATGACTACTGGAAATGGGGGGCATTTCAGGGTCAGGTAAAAACTTGGTACAAGGGAATCTCTCAGGAATCTATAAGGAAGACCTGCTGTGGGATGATCTGTATGTCAAGTGTGTTGCTGATTGGTCAATAAATAAATCACTGATTGGCCAGTGGCCAGGCAGGAAGTATAGGCGGGACAAGGAGGAGAATAAAGCTGGGAAGTGGAAGGCTAAGTCAGAGACACTGCCAGCTGCCACGATGACAAACAGCAGGTGAAGATGCCGGTAAGCCACGAGCCATGTGGCAAGGTATAGATTTATGGAAATAGATTAATTTAAGCTATAAGAAGTTAGCAAGGAGCCTGCCATGGCCATACAATTTGTAAGCAATGTAAGTCTCGGTGTTTGCTTGGTTGGGTCTGAGTGGCTGTGGGACTGGCGGGTGACAAAAGTTTGTCCTGACTGTGGGCCAGGCAGGAAAACTCTAGCTACAAAGACCCCAGCTTAGACTCCCAACAATAGCAGATATGTAGCTGAACTGGCCATCTCCTGTGATCAGATTGGTACCTAGCCCAATTGTCATCAGAGAGGCTTCATCCAGCAACTGATGGAAACAGACACAGATCCACAGCCAGACATTCAGTGGAGTTCTGGAAATCCTGCAGAAGAGGAGGAAAAAGAATTGTAGGAGCCAGAGGGGTCAAGGACACTGTGAAGGCCTAGACTTAACTTTACAGGCTCAGGAATGTGCCATGATAACTCAAATGGATACAGAGCAGTATCCTCCTGCAGACATCCTGTCTGCTGTTTATACAGGAAAGGAAAGCTTAACAGGATCCTGTCTGTGGTTTATGGCCCTTGGAGATATCTAGATAATCTTGTTGAGCAGTCCAGATAATCCTGTTCATCGGGTTGGGGTTCCTCACCAAAAGTCTAGACCAATAGTTTCAAAAAATCACCTTGCCCCTTCTACCCAACCCCAAGTTGCCAATTCCCAGCTTGTGGTTTTTCCTATAAAAACCCTGGGCTCTCACTACATTTCCTTCCATCTGCTGTGCGGCGGCCCAGGTTGAACCCGAATAAAAGGACCCTTATGTGTTTCATCGGAAACCGGCTCCTTGGTGGTCTCTGGGGGTTTTGCAAACTGGGTACAGCACCACCACAAGAAAACTCACAGAATCAACTAACCTGAGCTCATAGGGGCTGAACTGACAACCAGGGAGCCTGCATGGGACTGACCTAAGCCCTCTCCATATATATTACAGTTGTGTAGCTTGGTCCTCTTGTGGGACTCCTAACAGTGGGAACAGGGCCTGTCCCTAACGCCTGAGCTGACCTTTGAGAACCTATTCTCCATCCTGGGTCACCCTGCCCAGCCTTAATACAAGAGGAGTTGCTTAGTCTTACTGCAACTCGATATGCCATGTTTTGTTGATACTCATGGGAGACTTACCTTAAACAGAAACGGAGGAGGAGTGGATTGTGGGGTGGGAACAGAGCAGGGTGGGGGGAGGGACTGCGAGGAGAGGAGGGAGGGGAAACTTCAGCAAGGATGTAAAATAAATAAAAAATTTATTTAGCCGGGCAGTGGTGGCGCACGCCTTTAATCCCAGCACTTGGGAGGCAGAGCCAGGCGGATCTCTGTGAGTTCGAGGCCAGCCTGGGCTACCAAGTGAGTTCCAGGAGAGGCGCAAAGCTACACAGAGAAACCCTGTCTTGAAAAACCAAAAAAAAAAAAAAAAAAAAAAAAAATTTATTTAAAAAAAAATCGTAGTCTCTCAAGCGTGTGCTTCTGTAGAATCAAAAGTGTGGCTGCACTCCCGCTGGGCTGCTCCTGGCCAGACTCTAGAGACTTAGCACCTGGCCCTGATCCACCTTCTGTTTCTCGGTCGCCTTTTGTTTCTCTTGTTGCCCTCTGTGTGAATCTTGCCTGAGATTCTCCCAAGGATACAAAGCCTATGCAAAAACTTGATTCAGGAAACCCCGGAAAACTGTGGTACCTAATGAATTGAGAGACTTGCCCTTGGCATTGTACTTTTGGAAGCTTTATTCAGGTAGTTTTGAGCATATGGAAATCAGCTGGCTAAACTGTAAATACAGAGAAAAATAAAAATGCCCTGGGTGAAGGAAAAGCACATCAGTCCTGAGAGGCTGGATCCCCCTGCAGCCTCGGAAGGCTAGACTCATTCTTAAGGTGCCTCTGGGTCTACACTCGACGCACACGCGTGAACTCACACACCCGTGCCGCGACACAAAAGTAAATTAAATCTTTTCTTACTGCAAGAGGGAAGTGTTAGGTCTCAAACTCAGGACGGAGGGTTGAGGTGCCTACTTAACATATCAAAGCAGACCTGGCCTCCCGGCTCTCCCAGCATCCCTCAGCCCCTACCTGTGACAGGGTCCTTCAGGCTGGGCTACCTTCCCCAGCTGCCCTTCCCCATACACTCCAACCATTTTGGTTATCTGGTCCTTTCTTCTACTCTCTTGGCCCAGGCTGCCCCTCTTGGTCAACAACTGCTGTCCCCTCACTCTCCTCACATGGCCCAGCTCAGTCTGGTCACGTTCACCCTGTGCTCTCCCAGATGTCCCTGTCTCTTTTATCTACAGCTTTCTCCTCCACCATACCTAGGAGCATCCATGTCTTTTCCTTCTTTTTCTTAGTGCTTCATGCCTTAATACAGTTCTTCATGTTGTGGCGACCCCCTAAACCATAAAATTAATTTTGTTGCTACTTCATAAGTGTAATTTTGCTATGCTCATTTTGCTATGAATCATAGCGTAAATATCTGTGTTTTCTGATGATCTTAAGGGACCCCTGTGAAAGGGTCATTTGACCCCCTAAAGGGATCAAAACCTACAGCTTGAGAAGCATCGATCCTGTCTGGGATTCACTCATGATCTTCTGGACCCTGCCAGGGCTCCCTGCTGCTCACCTCTCTGTGAGGACACCATGCTCTCCTCAGCCATGTCCTGCCCAACACCCAGACTCTCTCAGGGCCATGTTTATGGTGAAACCCCATCAGTCTGACATCCTTGGGCTGAGGTACCTACCACAGCCCCTCCTCTCTGCAGGGTGGAGTCTGGTAAGGGGTTGAAATCTCCTGCAGTTTGTCTCCGCCCTGTGTGTCCTGCACTAAATGCTCAACACACACAACACACATGGAGACACAATACAGAGGGAGACAGGCACAGGCCGGGCCTGACTGTACCGAGTGTGTAGATGAGAATTAACCCATCCAGCACCCGGAGAGCACAGAACCACTTACTGTGTGCGTGGATGAACACACGTGTTTGTTCATTTTTATTGTATGTACCTAAACTTCATAGGGTGCAGAATCCAGTGTGTTTCTGAGTGATGTTCTAAAACAGGAGAGATTCTCTGGAATATACTGTTTCTGTATCTCCATGTTTAGGCCCCCGCCTACAGAAATCAGTGGCTATTACAAATCATGCAATTTTATGGCCGATGGCTAATGTGACCCTTTTGCTCTAGCACAGGCTTGATGATTCTCTGGCAGATTAAGGACGTGTGGAAGAAGCATTTCCCCAAAAGCAGCATGGGAGGCACTGGTAGGCAGGAATTCTGCAGGAGCAGGGGGAATCCAGCAGGCTGAACACCAGGCTAGAAATAAAGAAATCTATCAACATTGAGACGTTTGTCTTGTGGGGGAGGATGAGGTCCTGTGTGCTGAACAGGTGTGCTTTGGACTCAGCCTGGGAGTGTGGGTGAGGGTGTTTGTCTTACTAGGTGAAGGAAGCAACATGGCCTCCATTCTCTCGTTGCCCCTGAACTGTCAATTCCCTGTATGGACTCTCTCCCTGGGACTCTGCATGGCTCACTACTCACTGCCCTCAGATCCCTGCTCACTGTCAGTCCTTGGAGGGGGTGGATGCCTTTTTCTGTTTGTTTGTTTTTCCAGACAGGGTTTCTCTGTGTCGCCCTGCCTGTCCTGGAAATGCACTGTAGACCAGTCTGACCTCAAACTCAGAGATCCGCCTGCCTCTGCCTCTCACATGTTGGGATTAAAGTTGTGCGCCACCACGGCCTTGCTCTTAGTGTTCTCCTTAATGTGGGATCTGAGGATTGAAATCAAGCCATCGGTCTTGCATTAAGTTCCTCTAACCTTGCAGGACCTCATCCTCCCCCACAAGACAAACGTCTCAATGTTGATAGATTTCTTTATTTCTAGCCTGGTGTTCAGCCTGCTGGATTCCCCCTGCTCCTGCAGAATTCCTGCCTACCAGAAGCAACAGGACTTCTCCTTTGTTCTGGGAAGTGGTCCAGGATTCCTCAGGGAAAGTGCTCAGGGATCTGGTCCTGAGATGAAGGCTGCTGTCTGGAGAGGTTCTGTGGCCCCACTTTCCACCCCTCTCCTGGATGGAAGTGCCTCCCTTCCACCCCTTCCTTGTTCTCTTGGTCAGCATTCTGAACTGCCCCTTGGGGCTGCCCAGCGTCCTAATTCATCTTATGTAAAGCTCACTTTAAGAGAAAGCTCCTTCCCCATTTCTTTGTCTCTATTCCCACGAGGTGTGCATCTCCATGTTCCCTCTCCTTCTCTCTCTCTCTCTCTCCTTTCCCTTTCTCCTTCCCTCCCTCCCCTTCTCCTTTTCACGTGGCTGCCCTGTCTGCATGATGTGAGCAACTTTCCACCGCTCTACGCCACAGTCCACCACTGTGTCTGCATGGCGCGCCTCCCTCACCTACCGGGGCACCTTGGCCCAACCCGCCAAGGCCTTCTCTCTCTCCCTCATTTTCAACATAATACAGCTCTTCTCCAGGATTTGAAGGAAAGCCTCTCCTTGTCCCTGGCGGCGTCTAGATTCTCCCACATCCTATTGTTTCTATATACTCCTCTCCCCAAAACTCCAGGCCCCGTCATGGGCTTGAGACCCCTTATCTTAACCAACCCTGCTGAAGGGGGACTTCAGCTTCCTGTGTGCATCTCCCACCTGGGGTGGGTAAGAGGTCCTTGTGCGGAGAGCTAAGCACTGGAGGAGCCAGGAGAGTCAAACATGAAAGTTCCGTCTTCTGACAGCATTCTGAGTCACACAGGATGGATGAAGAAAGAGAGACACTCCGGAATGCAATCAAAACTTAAAGGAGCAAGGAGGTCCAGCCTTGACAGACTGAACCGAAAGCAACCTTTTAGAAGCATACTTATTGATTGTCACACAGAAGTTAATTTCTAAAAAGAGGCAAGTTCCTCACACCGGGGCCCCTGATTTTCTGTGTGTTTCTTGAAGGATCACGTTACCTAGGCAGTCTTGGCCTCTGTTGTGAAGGGTTGGCAGTGCTCAATAGTACAAGATTTCCCAGTTTGCCCAGAACATCTCATGACTAAATCACGCAAAGCTGATTCTGTAAAGCTCCTTCAGAAAAAAAAAAAACAGCTCACAGAAAACAACTGCTGTTTACCACAACGGTTTCTTCAAAGCCTAAGTACATCTAAAAACAGTTGCTTCATTCTGTTGTTTATACCAGCTACGAAGACCTTCCTATATTCCCTCTACACTCTTCAAAGGAAGGAGACCTTTTTCCTGTCTTCTTGGAATGCTGGGAAAGGATGTAGTTTACATCCTGGTGATCTTCGCTACTTAGGGGGATTCACCCAAGTCCCAGAAAATTATGATTTTTTTTTTAAAATCTCAGACTCCCCTCCCCCACCCCACCCCCGGCAAATCTTGAGCATTGGTCCTTAGTCCATAGAACCAACCTCATGAGAGATGTAACCTGTGCTTTACAACAGCCGAAGTGACTTCTGAGTTATCTTAGGGCGAGGACAATGTTGACTCCCACAGGCATTATGTTTACATCAGTCAGCCTCCCTAGATCTTCGTATCTTGAGCATCTTTTTCTGAGTCAACAGAACCCATCCTTATGGAAGAAGCCATAGGTACTTTGTAAATGATCTCAACGTAAACATGCCTTAAGTTCGTTGTACACTTGGGACTGAGTTAATTGTCATCAGGAAAGTTTCTTCCCACAATTGTACTGTGCTTAAATATGGCTAAAATAAACCATCTGGTGCCAGACTCCAGAAGTTTGGTCCGGAACTGCTAAGTCAGGCTGAATTGAGTTTCATTGTTACCTGGACTGCTTCTCTGCCAGCTGTGATGCTTGCAGGGATGCCCGCACCCAATCTGATGCTTTCTAATTTATGACACTGTGGACAGAAGCCCCTGCTATCAGGGCTGCCGTTTTCTAGAAGGGAGGGAGGGGGCTTCATGGTCTCTGCGGGCTCCTCAGTCCTCCCTCCGTGGAGAAGAGCTTCAGCCCTGCTCCCCAGCTCCATGCTCTGCCGTCATTTCTGATGTCTTCCTCCCTCTGACCTCAGCCTCCTCCCAGGCAGTAGCACCTTCCAGAATCACAGAGACTGTGGGTGGCTCTGTGTCCAAGGCCCTGCTCGGTCCCCTGCCCTCTCAGGCTGCCTCCCATCCCTCGTCCCTCCTCCCTCTCTGTTTCATCCTCCACACCACACAGTGAGCAGCGAGGCTGGGGAGGGTCTGTGCCCTGAGAGAACAGCAGCTCACCCCAGGGATGACTCTGCTGGTCCTGGCCTGGGGCTGTCAGAACCAGGGGGACCCACTGGCCTCTCTGTGTGATCTTTGTGACATAAAAATCCCTATTTGAAGCCCAGCGGTGGTGGGGCACACCTTTAATCCCAGCACTCGGGAGACAGAGCCAGGTGGATGTCTGTGAGTTTGAGGCCAGTCTGGGCTACAGAGCGAGATCCAGGACAGGCTCCAAGGCTACACAGAGAAACCCTGTCTAGAAAAAAAAAAAAAGAATAAAAAATAAAAATAAAAAAAATTAAAAATAAATCCCTATTTATCTGAGGTGCCTTGAAGGTAGAATTTACACCCAACATGCAGAGCTATCTCCCAGGGCTAGGAAGGGATCAAATAGGAGTTGACTGTGTAAGGGAACTTATCTATGATCACTGATGTCACCAGAGTTCACTTCCAGGACAGGTGCCCAGGAGCAGGTGTGTCAGGAGCGTGACATCCTGTGTGTGCAGGAAGAAGTGACCTGTGTCCTGGAAAGAGGATGTGGGTCCATCTTCCTGTGGAAGGATCCAGAGAGGCCTTGAGCTTCCTGTGTGGCTGGGCAGTGCCTGGGTCTTTAATAAAAGTCTACACTGGGCTAAAGACGCTGTTCAGCAGGCAGAGGGATGCCTCGTATGTCCTGGGTCAGACCCCAGCAGCACATAGTCCAGGAGTGCCAGCACCTCTCTGTCACCCTAGCCCTGGGGAGCTGGAGGCAGGAGGGCCAGAGGTTCAAGGTCATCGTCAGCCACAGATGATGCCAGGCCGGAGTGGGCAACACCAGGGTGGGTCTCAAAGAGCATTCTTCTGTTTTTGTTTTGAGACATGATATCTCTGTGTAGACTTAACGGTCCCAGAACTCTCTCTGTAGACCAGGCTGACCTCGAACTCTCAGAGATCTGCCTAAAGACGTGCACCACCACTGTCAATCCTCTACATTTAGTTTTGCATGTGTGTAGTTTCTGTACTTAGGAGGCTGAGGCAGGAGGATTTGTTTGTTAGGGACTAGTATGATGGGAATATATAATGACTCCAAAACTTACTAGGCTCAACCAACTGTAAGAAGTAAATGTAAGTTAATAAATATGAATGAATTATTAATTCAATGGTAAACCAAAAGGATATTTGGGATTAAATCTCATGGCAGCCAGAAGAGAAAATTCTTGTCCACTCACTAACTGCTGTCCTTTCCGATTCTACCTTCAGATGTCCGTCAGGCTGAGTCAGATGTCCCCTCTAGGCTCCCACAGACCCCTGGCTACATGGACTCTTTCCTGTGTTTTAGTGAGTTCTCTCTCAAGGCCCAAGGGTGGAGCTGGGACTCACAGTCACCTCCGTGTCCCGACCACAGGAGCACAAGGGAGGGACTCAGGAAGTTGTGGGGCTCTTTGATTTCTTTGTTTGTGCGTTGGGGGTGAAAGTACCTTTGGAAAGGGCATTCCCTGCTCTGCAACTCCTTCTGGGGCTTAGTGTTCGGTCCCAAAGAAGTTTAGGACAAATGGTTAGCTGTGGGGCCTCTCTAACACACGAAAGCCCATAGACACCAGGAGATTGGTTCCTCTCAGCGTGTCTCGCCCTCACCCCCAACCCTAAACCTCTCCAGTCCCTGAGCTTGGATGCCCTCTCCCAGCTTCTGATTCCTCTAAAGCCCAGCCATTTGACCACCCTTTGTCTTGGCTCTCTGGTCCTCTTGGTTCCCTTGGCCCTCTCTCCTTTCTCTCCAGTCCCCCCCCCCCCCTCTCCTCTCATGGCCTAGTTCAAGCTACTGACCATGCTCAATCTACTACTTCCTCTCCCTGCTCTAGACCCTTCCAGATGCCTCTGGCTGTGCTCTCCCTCGTATCTACAGTAAAAAACCTCTCCTCCATCACACCTAGGAATGGTCATGTCCTTGCTTTTGTTCACTTAAGATGGCAAACGGTAACTAAGAAAGCCAGAGCCAGCAAGCAGGCTTCTTTGGGGCGGCCATCTCCCCGGCCTCATCTGACCCTCACACCTGGCCTGCACAGCTAGACGTCCCATCAACCAGAGTCCTAGGGACAGGTGGGGCTTGAAGTCTGGACGACCACCATGCTGTGGGTTTGCACCCCACCCCAACCTGCGGTGGCATCAGCTGCTGTCACCGCCAGCCAATGCCAGGTGTGTCTCATTTCCACTCTAGAGTCTCTTGAGTTGCGTAGCAACACTCCCCCACTTTAAAGGTCCCCGCCACCCCAGATCATTCTGTCTTGTTTGTGCTCTCTGTCCGTCTGTCTCTGTATCTCTGTCTCAGGTGTCACCATTCTGAACAGCCTTTTGAACCCCAACCCCCAACCCCCAACCCCCGCCGCCGCCGCTCCCAATAAACCTCTTGCATTAGATCTGTTGCATGGCATGCTCTCTTTTTTTTTTTTTTTTTTTTTTTTGGTTTTTCGAGACAGGGTTTCTCTGTGTAGCTTTGCGCCTTTCCTGGAACTCACTTGGTAGTCCAGGCTGGCCTCGAACTCATAGAGATCCGCCTGGCTCTGCCTCCCGAGTGCTGGGATTAAAGGCGTGCGCCACCACCGCCCGGCCGATGGCATGCTCTCTGAGCAGCAGCACACCTTGGCCCCCCGCCATAGGTATCTTTTCCACCACTTTATCCTAACACACGAAAGAGATGCAAAGGCAGGAAGAAAAAAGAAAAAACCCAAAAATTTGGCAAAGAATGTTGGGGCACTGGGTCATTTTCCCTCTCCTGTGTCAAAGGCGGTCTCCAGAAAACAAACAAAAATAATGGCTCTCTGAGACAGATGACATGGGGAAGGAGGAAGCCGGAAAGCACAGGCCACAGCAAGAAGAGGGGCTGACACAGAGCACGGCCTTGGGCAGAGACCCTGCTCACAGCCCAGGTGACTCTGGAGATGCCCCTGGGCTAAGGACAGTGGAAATAAGAGGCAAGAACACCAGCAGGGTTGACACGGGACAGCACCCTGGGGAGCAGAGACCATGGAGTCCCCTTCTCTACTTCTCTGCAAAGGGCTCCTGCTCACAGGTGAGACCAGCCCCGGAGAGCTGTGGGGAGGGCGCTCTCAGGAAGGGAGCCTGGGAGGAGACTCTCTTTCAGCTTCAGCCTGAGTGGAGAGGACACATGGAGAGACAGAGGCTGCTCAGCTGGAAGCTTCCAGGGACCGGGGAGTGTTAGGAGGGGAGGAAAGGCCACATCATTCTTTATTGGAAGTTAGTCACAGGGGTCCTGACAGGGGTGGCCATGGTAATGGGGTGTGCTTCCCACCAGAGATTTACCAGTGAGGGGTACATAAGAGGACTAGAAATATTCTGGGTCAGGTCCAGGCTCTTGGGTTTGTAGCTCATCATGGGCTCCGGAATGGGGGTCAGGGCCTTGATGCTGTGCTGTGGGGGGTGTTTGGAGTTTCCAGGGAAAATCACTTTGTGGAGGGAGTGCAGGGGACAGAGCTGTGCTGAGGGAGACCTTGGTGGGTTGGGGCTTTTAAAACAGACTGGGCAATGAGGTGGGAGGATGATGGA
This sequence comes from Peromyscus californicus insignis, assembly GCF_007827085.1. NCBI lineage: Eukaryota > Metazoa > Chordata > Mammalia > Rodentia > Cricetidae > Peromyscus > Peromyscus californicus. The sequence continues at coordinate 166,471,631 of NW_026294562.1, read as the reverse complement.
GAAGGGCCTGGAACTCTACACAGGACATGGAAGCCTCCTCTGTGTGAGGAGAAGGAGCTGGCATTACAGGCAGAGGAAATGTTGGGACCATGGAGGAGACAGCCCTGGAGAGATTCTCTTCATGGGAAAAGAGCTGAGATGCCTGAGATGCGATACAGGAACTGACCAAGATCTGTTTTTGAGGCCGCAGGTTTTAGGCAGTGCTAGAGAGGATGGATGTGGTATGGTGTGGCAGAGAAGCTACTGGAAAAGACAAGGGAGCATGCTCTAAGGAGGTTGGGGAAGGGAGAGGGGGTTGTCACTGTGGGGAAGTTCAGAATCCAGGGCGGGAGGTGTGGAGGAAGGGTACCTCAGGTGCCTTCACTGGGTGAGCAGGGGATGTGCCAGTGAGGTTCCAGGTCACACATTTCTAGGTGTCTGCCACTCCCAGGAATTGAGACATCTAGGAAGCAGATGATTTTACAAACTGAAACAGGCTGTTTCTCTCTTCATACAGCTTCAGGGGACCCCAGAATCTCCTGGAAGGGCAGCTGTGGGAGACAGGGAGTTAGTTATTTACTATCCCCTGGGAATTAAAATTTTCCAGAAGTCTAGAAAACCCACAGTCTAGTTTACAGACTCAATCCCAGGTCCTTGCCCGCTGGCATTTGTAAAATGGTTGGGGTAGATATTCTGATTAACCACTAACTCAAAGCTAGCAGTACATCCGCGCGCGCGCGCGCGCGCGCGCGCACACACACACACACACACACACACACTCACAAATGCACAGGCAGGCGGTGGGGGAGAGGATGAAAATACAGATTATGGGAGAGGAGCAGTCTGACTCATCTGGACACTGACTCATCTGGCTTCTACAACCTGGACAGGGAGGAGGGAATTAGCTGACAGAAGTTCTCATTTACCTCCACTCCATGGTCCCTGTCTCTGCCCTTTCTCCTTCATTCTGTGTCTTCTAACAGCAAAATAGCAAAGGAAGCTGTTATGGCTTGTTTTAAGACATAAGATAAAAACAAAGAAAGACCTCACGCTCTGTTTAAAATCCCATGTGCAACAAATGCTTTTCCTTAGTAGGCGACACTCATAAGGACTTTGGGCAGCTGCCCTGGCCCATGCTTATTCCTACATGAAAGTGTCTTTACTGCTCAAGCAGGTCCTCAGCCTCTTTTTTGCAGCCAGGAATTCTGATTTGGTCTGAATCAGGAAAGCTCAGAATCCACCGTTTTATAAGCTGACTGCTCCCTGTGCATTAGACTTCGTGAGATTTTCTCTCAAACACACAAGTAAACATTAAAAAAATCAATTTGAGGTATTAAAAATTACCATTAGCTTGCTGGGTGGTGGCGGCATGTGCCTTTAATCCCAGCACTCAAGAGACAGAGGTGGGCAGATCTCTGAGTTTGAGGCCAGCCTGGTCCACAAGAGCGAGTTCCAGGACAGCCAGGGCTACCCAGAGAAACCCTGTCTCAAAAAAACAAACAAACAAAACCCTGTCATTAGCTCTAACTAAGAATGTGGTAAATAAACCCATGGACACCAGGTCTCTGGACACATTCATTCATTCATTCATTCATTCATTCACTCACAGGCATCTGAGCCTGTTCCCAGCATGAGGCCTCCCCAGAAGAGCAGTCCAAACCCTGTCTTCACAAAGCCCTGGATCTAGTAGGCTGGTAGCAGCCAGGGCAGCTAGAAGGTATGGTCAGGAGTTGACTGCAAACACAGAGGGAACAGAGCAAGAAAATGGGAAGGGATGACCCAGGGTCTCTTGAGGAGGAGGTCAGGGAAGGCCTCCCCAACTCCAAATATACTCGAGTGTGAGCAGAGACCTGAGGGCAATGAGCAGGGAGCCATAGACACTAGAGGAGAGAGTTCTATGCAGAGGACCCAGCTCCAGGGGCACCGGAGAACGGGCTTCCTGTTGCTTTCCTACATCACCTGTGGCACACCCACAAGCACACCCACATGCACACCCACACCCACACCCACACCCACACCCACACACACACACACACACACACACACACGCACGCACGCACGCACGAGCGCACACACACACACATCTACATGCACACACCCAGGCTGAGAGACGCTTCCTTCCCCTTAGGAGGCTGCACTCACCTGCTCAGGACACAGTGGGCCCAATAATGATGGGTGTTTCTCTCTTCTAGCCTCACTTTTAACCTGCTGGAACTCACCCGCTGTGGTGGCGGCGCTAAGATCTACCAAAGAAATGCGGTTTTCTGCGGCTGAAGGGGGGAGGGTTCTTCTCTCTGTTCCTGTTCAGGCAGAGAACCTTCTCTCCTTTCACTGGTACAAAGGAAAAGAAGAAGACCAAGGTTTTACAATTGCCCGTTATGAGAAGGACACAGATTTACTTAAACTTGGGAATGCAACCAGCGGCAGGGAAGAGGTATATAAGGACGGATCCATGATGCTCCAGGACGTCACCCAGGAAGACACGGGAATCTACACCCTAGAAATCTTTGGAGCACATGATCATATTGAAATAACACATGTCTACCTCCAAGTGTACAGTAAGTGACTCTCTGTGACCTGTGGGTGCGGGGTGGGGATCATTCCACTTAACACACAGGAGCGTCGGGGCTGCCCTGTGCCTACCTCCTCTCTGCCTTGGGTCCCCTCATTGGGGTTTGAACATTTAGTGCAGGACACACATGGGGGAGTTAAACCTCAACAGATCAAAATCCATCACCCAAATCCGTCCTGCAGAGGGGAGGATGTGCAGCAGGTAACTCAGCTAAGGACATTAGCCTCGGGCAAGACTCTTAGAACTGTCATTATGAACATGACCCAGAGAAGGACCCTGAGAGACTCTACAAGAGATCTGCTTTGCCCTCCACTGAACCTCTGTCCCCTCTCCCCTCTCTAGCTACACAGTTCTGTCTCCTCTGTTCCTGCCTCAGCCTTCACTCTCCGCTCTCTCACCAAACATTCCATAATCAATGCCTTGTCTCTAGAAAAAATGCCTTGACATTTCTAGGTAGAGCTTTCATATCCAGCTGAATCTCTATAATACATTCTTGCGGCCCACAAGATGTCAGGTCCTTATTTAAGATTAACTCACAGACTTGGCAATGATCACTCACCGGGTGTCCTGTGATAGGGAAACAGAGACCCAGGAAACCGAGTGGCTGAATCAGGGTCACACAGGCCGTGGGTGGCAGATCTCAAGCACAAGATGTCTGGCTGTAGGCTGGACCCCGAACTCCCCCACCGAAACGGCCTTATTAGGTGCCCGTGGAGCCGGGAGGGACTCTCCGTCACTGAATCTCTCACTTGGTCTCTTCTGTTTCTACACAGAGATTGTGACGAAGCCCTACCTCCAAGTCAACCACACTAGGGTCGGGAGACGAAGGAGCGCTACGATTCTCACCTGCGTGTCACCTGACACTGGAGTTGACGTCAACTGGTTCTTCAACTACAAGCCCCTCAATCTAACGGAGAGAACCACCCTGTCACCTGAAGAGCACAAGCTCATCATCAGTCCCGTCTGGAGGGCAGATACAGGGATCTACCAGTGTGAGGTCTCCAACTTCTTCAGCTCCAGGAAGTCTGGCCCACTGTTCCTTGTGTTGGCTTATGGCTAAGGCTGTTCCCTTCCTGCTTAGTTAGGGTTTCCATTGCTGTGAAGAGACACCATGGCCACAGCAACTCTTACAAAGGAAAACATTTAATTGAGGTGGCAGCTTACAGTTTCAGAGGTTTAGTCCATTATCATCACCGTGGGGAACATGGCAGCTGGGAGTATAGTAGTAGCCTGCAGGCAGACACGATGCTGGAGAAGAAGCTGAGATTCTTGCAGCTTGACCCACAGGCAACAGGAAATGATCTAGACACAGGGTGTGGCATGAGCATGTATGAGAGACCTCAAAGCCTATCTCCACAGTGACACACTTCCTCCAACAATGCCATACCTACTCCAACAAAGCCACACTTCTTAATAGTGTCACTCCCTGTGAGCTCATGGGGGTCAATTATATTCAAACTACCACAACATACATATATGTGTGTAAAATTACATATATACATATATATACATACAGGGACACACACATATATTATACATATGTACTATATAATACATTTTATCAAGCATGGAATTCTTGTTATTCTGAAGCATGCATAGCAGTGTCTCAAATTTTACTTCTAAGTTTTTAGTAATTTTAATCTATTACATTATAAAGTTAATCTCATTAAAAGAAAATATTATTAATCCTTTGTCAAAAGCCAACTTTAAATGGAATTGACTTTTTGATACTGTTAATTTTCATTCTCCCTTTATTCCCTCTTTCACGGGCTGGCAGGCAGGGGACGTTCTTTATTTTCCTTCAGTGATGGGCGGGTCTCATGCTATTGCTTTAAGGATCAAGAATCAAGGGCCTCTTTGGCAGAAATCTGCACATGGGTTGTCGGTTGCACAGGTCTTAGCTGCCATTGTGAGCACCGTTAGCGACAGACTTGAAGGCAGGCAGCCGGGTGGACCTCTGACAAACCACACAAACTTTAACTAATGCCCCTCCTGACTCTAAGCCTCAATTTTCATCCTAAAATGGAAATGATTTTCTCATGACAGACGCAGGTGATAAATTCCCTGAAGGAACAAATCCAAGTTCATCATGCTGAACGCCTTTCCCCAGCACAGCCCAGGGTGAAACCTCTTCACATTCATGCTTCGCCTTTCCCTCCTTGAGAGCCGGCCCGGCCTCTCCGCTGGGGCCACGACTTACATGGAGGTTGGAGTTGTGGCTGGGGTGGCCGTGACAGCGTGGCGGCCATATTTCTTACATGGAGGCCATATTTCTTACATACCGAGAAGCCTGGTGGATATGGTTAATTTTCTTCTTATGTTTTCCTGCAGTCTGAGTGCCATGCTCCGGAGTGGGCAGGGACTTCTGTTCTCCTGCCTCTGGATCTCCCATCACCTCCTAACCCTCTGCTTCTCAGAACTGATGCTGTGGGCTCAGCCTCCCCATCTTCATGCATCCCTGTGTGATGGCTACTCTTGGTGGTCAGCTTGACCACCTCTGAATGAACTACAGTCCAGAAACAGAGGAAACACCTGTGAGAGGTTGTTTTTGCTTGGTTTGAAGCAGTGAATCCCCTTCCAGTCTGGACTTTTGAGGTAAGAAGACACACGCCTTTGATCCGGATCTAGAGATGGGAAGACACACTTTTAATCTGGGTCACACCTTCTGCTGGAAGTCTATATAAGGACATGGAAGAAGGAAGCTTTTGCTCTTTGCCTGCTTGCCCTCACCTTGCCAGCACATCTGTTCTTTGACGGGCATTGGACCTACTTCTTTATATATATACAGAAGGCCAGCTGAGACATCCACCCTTGTGGACTAAGCAACTTCTGGATTCTTGGACTTAGTGTTCACAGCCAGCCATTGTTGGATTAGCTGGGTTTTGGCCTTTAAGTCATTCCAATAAATCTCATACACACACACACACACACACACACACACACACACACACACACACACACACAGAGAGAGAGAGAGAGAGAGAGAGAGAGAGAGAGAGAGAGAGAGAGAGAGAGAGAGATTCATTCTTAAGTTCTGTTACTCTAGAGAACCCTGACTGACACATCCTGTCTCTTGGAGTCCATTTCCATCTAGTTAGAGAACAGATTCAATTATGCTCCTCTATCCCCGCCCCCCCCCCTGCCCCCGTCAGGAAGCCAAGGTTCAAGAAGAAGATAGAGAAGTGAGGGACTCCAAGGGGCAGCAAGAGGATGCAGGGAGTTCTGTTCACTGTGTGAATATATGTCACTATGATTGGTTTAATAAACAAGCTGACTGGCCAATGGCTGAACAGGATAAAGTTAGGCAGGAAAGCCAAACTGAGAATGATGGGATGAGGAAGGGTGAAGTCAGGGGAGTCGCCAGTCATTCGGAGAACCAGTCGGACACACAAAATGGGGAAGAGGTAAAAGGCTATGAGCCTCGGAGTGGGACACAGATTAATAGAAATGGGTTGAGTTGTGAGAGGTAGTGAGTAACAAGCCTGAGCTGTTGGCCAAGCATTTTTAAGTGAAAGGACCAAGCAGATGCCATAACAGACTGCTCAGTCTTCTCTCAGAGATCAGGCCTCAATTTTAGTTTCCTGAGACTTGAGCAAGCAGTTTCTGGGAGGGCCGTGAACAAAAGACATAGTCCTTGCAGTAGCTCCCTTTCTGCACATACTCTGACTGCTCAAGGTTCAGCCAGTTGTTTACTGTCTGGGACCCCTCACCAACTTAGAGCTACATGCATGAGTCAAGGACAGAGCCTGGGCCACTGAGTCAGCCCCCCCAGTCAGTACTGCGAGGTCAGCCAGCCCCACGGCAGCTCAAGGACAAAGCCAGGGACTTGTCCAGGCCTGCCTGAAAATGGATAACTGTAACCCCCAACTAACTCTAGCCAATTAAAAGTTACTAACATGGTTGCCACTAGCATAAACCAATCTTGAGTCTGTTCCTTTGTAGTCTGAGACCCCAAGCCCCCCTTACTTTAAAAACCCTGCCCCATTGCTACTCAGGGTCTCTCCTGCTCTGCTGCTGTGTCAGACAGACAGAGAGTCCTGAGTTAACGCGTAGTAAAAAGACTCTTTGCTTTTGCATTGCATTTGGTCTCTTGGTGGTCTTTGGGGGACTCTGGGTTCAACATAAGTAATCTTTTTGTTTGCTTGTTTGTCTTTTTTTTTTTTTTTTTTTTGGTTTTTCGAGACAGGGTTTCTCTGTGTAGCTTTGCGCCTCTCCTGGAACTCACTTGGTAGCCCAGGCTGGCCTCGAACTCACAGAGATCCGCCTGGCTCTGCCTCCCGAGTGCTGGGATTAAAGGCGTGCGCCACCACCGCCCGGCGCTTGTTTGTCTTTTGAGACAGGGTTCCTCTGTGTATTTTTTGGTGCCTTTCCTGGATCTCGCCCTATAGACCAGGCTGGCCTCGAACTCACAGAGATCCGCCTGGCTCTGCCTCCTGAGTGTTGGGATTAAAGGCGTGTGCCACCACCGCCCAGCTCAACATAAGTAATCTTAAATCTCCATGGTGGTTATTTGGGAGCAGATGGTCTGGACAGGGAAACTTCCACCTAGAGGGAGGCATATGCTGCTGACTGTAGCAGCAGAAAGAATGGGGGGGGGGGATTGTAATGGGGGAAAGGTAGGAGGAGAAGAAGGAACGTTAAAGTCCTCTTGATCAAGAAAATGAGCAGAAAACAAAACAACAGAACAGGGGGTTGGGGATTTAGCTCAGTGGTAGAGCGCTTGCCTAGCAAGCGCAAGGCCCTGGGTTAGGTCCTCAGCTCTGGAAAAAAAAAAAAAAAAGACAAAACAACAGAACAGAACAGAACCACCCATGCACAACGAAACAGGACAGGCATGAAGCAGGACAGGTGCAGAAACACGAAAGATAAGAGAGCTATAGCACTGGGGACGCAGCTCAGAAGCAAAGCATCGACTGTGGGTGTGGTCCCAGCACCAGGGGACAAGGTTGAGCAAACGTGGAGTCCAGCGAAGACAAAGGATGAGCACTAGCAGGCATCAATCACACTTAGGTTAGGGCATGAGGCCCCAGGAGGGGAGGCAGTGCCAAGCACGGTGTGACAGGGCATCAGTGACAGCAAGGAGCCCAGGAATGCGCTGCCCCCCTGCATCCTCCCCAACTCCAGGAGCGAAGGCCCTGTGTGTGCCATAGTGGTCACCAGCGTCTGATCGATATTTATGGGAGGTGACTCAGTCTCCAGCTAGAATAGGTGATTCTGGGTTCACTGACGGTGCCTTCCCCTCTGAGTTTTCTAGAAAGGATCTCCAGCGACCAGACCTAAAGGTCTCATAAATCTCCACACTCATCCTGGGTATAAAAGATTTGCCTGAGATAGCCCCAAAGGAGGCTCACTGCACCCAGGCTAGGCAGGCCCCAGGGAACCACACTTCTGGGAATCATCCTTTCGGCCTTTCTTGCCTCTGTCGCAGACTTGGGCATCTTTTTTTTTTTTTCTTTTAATTCATGTGCATTGGTGGTGTTTTGCCTGCATGTAGGTAAGTGTAAATTTGTCAGATCCCCTGGAACTGGAGTTACAGACTGTTGTGAGCTGCCGTGCTGGGAACTGAACCCGGGTCCTGGAGGAGCAGTCAGTGTTAACCGCTGAACCATCTCTCCAGCCCGACTTGGGCATTCTTAGCGGCCAAACTTTGCTTATCTTCTGGATGACCGGAGAGCTGCGATCTCTATGCTCTCCTCCTTAACAGTGGAGCACATGTGTGGGGGGGGTGGGGGGGGGAGCGGGGAACATCTAGGCAAACAAGGAACACCTCGTGAACTGGGGGAATCAGACATTCCTTCTCTGACACTAACACAGTGGGTCTGGACCGCAGACTCAGAGTTTCCCTGAAGAGGGGGTAGGAAGCCATTGATGAGGGTGAAGTCTTAGCTGCAGTGGAGACCCAAGCATGTGGAGGTGGGCTGGGTGGAGGGGGGCTGGGTGTTGGGGGAGGTGGCCCACGATCAGCTCAGGAAGTAGCTACCCTCTGTGGTCCAGATCCTCTGTGTCAGTGAAGGAGCAGGATGCAGCCCTGTCTGATTTCCCCAGACATGTGTTTGAAATGTGTTGATTGCTCAGGTGTGACTCTCAGTGACATGCTGCAATGACAAGATTATCCACAAGACGTGGGCAGTCTCCACTGGGCGGGGAGGACTACCCACATCTGTACTAGAGGCAATAGGAAAGGCTTTAGGATGAGTCCTGGAAACACACATCTCTCTGTCTCTCTCTTTTTGGGGGAGGGTGCGTTTTTTGAGACAGGGTTTCTCTATATAGCCCTGGCTGTCCTAAAACTAGTTCTGTAGACCAGGCAGGCCTAGAACTCACAGAGATCAGCCTGCCTCTGCCTCCTGAGTGCTGGGATTAAAGGCGTGCGCCACCACCACCTGGTGAAACATGTATCTCTTAAACCAGCCTGGCCCGGACGGAGAGAGCCTCCCTCCAGGGCCATCTCTGGTGGCTGCTCTGTAGCCATCACTGGTGAATTCTAACCAGTCTCCAGTGTAGAAGATGGTTCACACAGGGGAATCATCTCTCAATACTTCTAAGCAAGTCATCCTTGACGATCCTCACACAGGTAGCACAAGGGTTGAAAGGAAATCTAGAGACCCCAGAAGATCCTCTCCAGCCCATTTGATCACTGAGGACCAGATCCTCAACTGGCTTTGGCCTTACAAAATGAAAATGATTAACCGTGGCCACCTGTGTGGTGTCAACTACGCAACAGGGAAGATGTCACTGAAGGCTGAAAGGATTGGCCTGTTTCCTTTACAGATCGTACTCCTCAGACCTCAGACTCAAATCCACGTGAGATTTATACAACCGTTTCCCACCAGTGGCCTTAAGACTTCAGGCCACAGCACACTGTAGCTCCTACCTCAGCCACGAGAGACAGACGAGCCTACTGTAGTTTGAACCTCAAAATGAAATGACCGCTTGCGAGTTTCTTTCCCTCCCTCTCTAGAAGTTGGGGAGGGAATGCGCGCTGACCCCAGTCACTCCAACTGCTGTTGAAGTCCCTGCAAGCACATCTCCCTCACACCTCTCTTCCAGGCTCCAGTCGAGGACTTCCTTTCTGCTGACATCTGGCTAGATGTCAGACAGAACAACGGATGCACTTTTAGGGTCTTTTAGATGAGCCCAGTGCTGGGTATCCTGACTGCCACACCCAACACCCGCCCGCCCTCAGTGGGTAGAAACCACACCAGTTATCCCTGTTTCTCATGACAGTTAACCTAATTTAGGGGATGGCATGATAGAAGCAGGAGGTAAAACTGGCTAGTAAGTTTAGGTTAAAAAGCTTCCCAAACTGTTGGGTGGTTGTGATGCACACACCTTTATTCCTAGCACTTGGGAGGCAGAAGCAGGCAGATCTCTGAGTTCGAGGCCAGCCTGGTCTACAGAGCAAGTTTGAGGACAGCCAGGGCTACACAGAGAAACCCTGTCTTGAAAACAAAAACAAAACAACAAGAAAGCCCCCCAAGATAGTAGCCAGATGCTTCCTTGGCAGAGAGCATGAAATGACCACAGACTTCAAATCAACCTCATCCTTGCCAGAGGTCAGATTCCCACAAGTATTTAGGGGGCTCTGATTGTGGATCTGGTTCCTAAGCGATTCTAAGGTTGGCTCTTCAGACAAGAGGATGTTAGAATAGAAGTCAAGGAATGTTAAGAGAAAACTCTTTCTGGTCAAGAGAACAGACCCTGTGGCCTGGGTGGAGATCCTGCATTCCATTTGGGGCAGGTCATTCTCCTGGAATCAGAATCAACTGAAGGATGGCAGACTCATCTTAAGCTATGTTAAAAAGATATGAGATGTACAGCTTGACCAGTGCAATTTGTATCTATTTTAATATCTGTCAAAATTGACTTTAAATCAATGCAAATCAGAAAAGATAGGCAAGGACAGTATATACTCATTAAAGGAAAAATTCACCGAGAAGATATTACAAATGTAAACATTTATGCATCAAATACAAGAGCACTAAAAGAAACAGGACTACATCTAAAATCACTTACCAAGGCATTGTCCCACGTTGAGTTTCCGCCATGGCTTCCCTCAATGATGGAATGTGAAATAGATCCATTACTCCCCCCAAGTTCTTTTTGGTCAGAGTTTCCCTGAAGAGAGGCCAGGAAGCCATTGATGAGGGTGAAGTCTCAGCTGCAATGGAGATCCTGGCATGTTGGAGATGTCAGGACTCCAGGATAAATGCCAAGGACAGCAGGTGTGGAAGAGAGCTAGCCTGAGCCAAAGAGACAAGCTGTGTGGGTTGCAGTGGGAGATATGGGCTCCTCACTGTCTGTGGCACCCAGTGAATCATGAGTGAGTCCAAGGTGAAAACCTCTGAGGTATGGGATTTGAGCTACACTGCTAGATTCTGGTTTTGCTTAAATGTGATTGTTTTTATGCTTTGGTTCTTCCTCTTGGAGTAGAATTAATAACTTGTTTGTTTTTTTTTTTTAATTCTAAAAGAGCCCAAAGTTGAGATACTGGATATTAAAATAAGATATAGATATAAGATATAGAATAAGATAGGGAATTTTTGTTTGTTTGTTTTTTGTTTTTCAAGACAGGGTTTCTCTGTGTAGTTTTGGTGCCTGTCCTGGATTTGCTCTGTAGACCAGGTTGGCCTCGAACTCATAGAGATCTGCCTGGCTCTGCCTCCCGAGGCTGGGATTAAAGGCATGTACCACCACCGCCTGGCTGGAATTTTTTTTTAAGTTATTTTGTGTGTGTGTGTGTGTGTGTGTGTGTGTGTGTGTGTGTGTGTGCGCATTGATATTTTGCCTGCATGTATATCTGTATGAGGGTGTTGGATCTACTAGAACTGGAGTCACAGACAGTTGTGAGCTGCCACATGGGTGCTAGGAATTGAACCTAGGTCCTCAGGAAGAACAGCCAGTGCTCTCAACCACTGAACCATCTCTCCAGCCTTGAGATGCAGAACTTTTAAGTGATGACATGTTTGTTTGTTTGTTTGTTTGTTTGTTTGTTTTAAGACTGAGGCCTCTAAAGTTGTACTGTATTTAAATCTGTAAGAATATTAACATGATCTGGGGGTAAACTAGAGAGGAAAGGTTATGATTTAGCAATGACATGTTTGTGCGTCAAATAGACCAGGAATGAACCCGTGATGATGAATTTTCCGTGGTCAACTTAACAGTTCTGGGAAGAGGCTCTAGTAAACTGTACTGTGGGCATGTCTGTGAAGCATTTTCTTGATTAATGATTGATGTGGAAGAGCCCAGCACACTGTGGACTTATCATTTATAGGCAGTTCCTGACTCCTGGTTTTGGCTATGATGATGGACTATAAACTATAAACTGAAATAAACCCTTTCCTCTCCCAAGTAGATGTTGGTCATGTGTTTAGCCCAGCAACAGAAATCAAACTTAGACAGGACGTCAAGCAGGTACTTGTGGATCCCTAAGAGTTTGAGAGCAGTCTGGACTACATAGAGAGTCCCAAGCCAGCCAGAACTGCACACACTGTAAAGTCCCATCCACACACGCAAAGAAATTGACTCCTCAAACCCAGAAATACAAACGAAAAACCCCAACAAAATTCATTCAAACCAACAAAAACAAAGCAAAATGCTAGGCAATGGTGGTGAATCCCTTTAATCCCAGCACTCAGGAGGCAGAGGGCAGGAGGATCTCTGTGAGTTTGAGACCAGCCTGGTCTACAGGGCAAGTTCCAGGTCAACCAGGGCTACACAGAGAAAGCCTGTCTCAAAAAAAACAAAAAACAAAAAAAACACAAAAAAACCCAAAAAATAAAAGTGAAATAAAATAAACAAGCCAAGTGTCCCATTAACACCCCTTAGACATTAGCTGCTTGAGTTAAGTCCTGTTTGATCTACATAGTGAGTTCCAAGCAGCCAGAGCTATAAAATGAGACCCTGTATCAAACATACAAAGAGAAACAACAGAACCAAAGACCAAAATGTTAAGACAAAATGTTTGAAGACATCTCCAGCAGCTACATCCAGTAGAGATGATTTCAGCCTTCAACCTCTATGACTTTTTTTTTTTTTAAATCCTGAAGATGCCTTGATTTCGGGACTAGTGACCCGTTTTGGACTTCAGACTTCCAGAAGTATAATCATGTCTGTCTGTGGGCTTTAATCTATCAATTGTGAAGTAAGAAATGTAAACTCATTAAAAAGTACTTTAAACATAGAGAGAGAGAGGAGAGAGAGAGAGAGAGAGAGAGAGAGAGAGAGAGAGAGAGAGAGAGAGAGAGAGGAGGAGGAGGAGGAGGAGGAGGAGGAGGAGGAGGAGGAGGAGGAGGGAGGGCAAGTGAGCCTGGAAGGGACCAGTAGCAGCAGTAGACTGGGATGAGACACAACATGACCCACAGCCTTGTGGCTCTGGGAGGGGCTCCCATGGGGCTCGGGTGTGAAGGAATAAGAAGAGCACAGGTGTGCGGCAGAGCTGGGGCTGAGGCAAGCAGGCGCAGAGACCATGGCGCCCCCCTCTCTACTCTTCTGCAAAGGGCTCCTGCTCACAGGTGAGATGGGTCCTGAGAGTGGTGGGTCTCAGCGGGGAAGAGGCTCTGAGGGGAGACGCACTCTCTGCTTGAATCCCGAGGGGAACCGGAAGTGTTGGGGGGCAGGTGGGTGGGGGTGTGGGGGTGGTCAGATTATACTTCCTTCAGCGTGAATCACTATTGCCTGCTGTATTTCTCTGAGTGCTGGCCGGCCGGTGGGGTCCAGAGAGGGTCACCATGCTCATGAGGAGTGCTTCTTACCAGAGACTGGGGGAGGTAGGTCTGCTAGTGGAGGGGGAAGGCTCTGTGGATTGGAATCGGTCAAGGGTGTGGTAGGGGGATCAGGACCTTGGCACTGCCTATCGAGGGCACCTGGGTCTCCAGGCAAGAGGACATTGTAGAAAGAGTGTCAGGAGAAAGGGATGTGTTTGTGGGAGACACTGGAGGGAAAGGGAGCCTTTGAAATAATGTGAGACAAGACCTCGGAAGAATAAAGAAAAAAATAAGTCCCTCCCGCACATTGACTACCTCTAAATTGGTTGATTTAGTGCAATTAGCTAGCCGTCACTGGCAATTAAAAATATTTTAACAGTAACAAATAGGCCGCCCACTTTTGTTACAGTGTAAATAACATAAAAAAGAAATTATAGTTGGAGATGGTGGTGGCCCACACCTTTTGATCCCAGCACTCAGCAGGCAGTGGCGGGTGCATCTCTGTGAGTTCGAGGCCAGCCTGGTCTACAAAGTGAGTTCAGAACAGTCAGGGCTACACAAAGAAACCCTGTCTCGGAAAGAAAACACAAAAAAGAAAAAAGAAATTATGAAATTGGCAATTGACAAAGTAGCAAGAACTATGAAAACTGCATCTGAGGAGATACTAAAAATGAATAAAAAAATCAATTTTTTTCTTTTTTTCTTTTTTTTTTTTTTCAAGACAGGGTTTTTCTGTGTAGCTTTTTGGAACCTGTCCTGGAACTCGCTCTGTAGACCAGGCTGGCCTTGAACTCACAGAGATTCCCCCGTCTCTGCCTCCTGAGTGCTGGGATTAAGGGCGTGTGCCACCGCTGCCTAGCCAAATTCAATTTTTAAAAGTAGATGCCAAAGCAGTATGAAGATAGATTCCTGGGCTACCTTCTTACTTTCCTCTCTTTCTGACAGTGCCTCCTTCTTCTGAATCTCCAAACAGTAAAATTCAGTATAAAAGAAAAACATCATGGCCCGTTTAAAGATAAAGCAAAAGAGATACAGAGTCCATGCTCTGCGGAAATGTCCGGTGTGCAAAGAGCCCTTGTCCTCAGGAAGCCTCCTCACATTGACCGACCACAGACTGCTCTTTTCCTTTTTTGTATTTTTGTATTTTTTAATGCTTGAGGTAAAAATGTCTTTATTCCTCAGCCAGTCCTAAAATTGCCTTTAGCACTGAAGCTGTGAAGCCTGGTTTGGCCTCAGTCCAGCTCCCCAAAGCCTAGGGGACTCCTTGGGTGACTGCTGCTGACAAGGCGGAGCTGAGCCTCTGTCCCCTCAGGACTGACGTTCCCGGGGCTCCTCCTGATCCATCTTCATGCACTGATGTTTATAGCTGAAGGTCACACTGGACAAAGGAAAAACTAACAGGAAAAGATGGCAGATTTGCTTAAATACTCCAAAATGGAATAGATATTTCCTAACGTCCACAAAACTGTAAATACAGGAGAATCATACAATCAATCTAGACTTTTAAAATGTGTAAATGTTGGTTGTTCCTTTCGTCTTTTATCATTACTTCATGGGGCCAAACAGTGGTCTTCATGATTTTAATTTGAGATATAATAACCTGTTCTACTGAGTCTGTTAAACATAGTCACAATAAACTCAGGGTCACCAACATCAATCAATGTCATACGAACGACACCAGAGACTTCTTTTCTGCTTGATTTGAGTAAGATCCATCCCAAACCAGAATTCTCCCGTCCCAGATTTCGTCCCTCTGTAGCTGGTGGTTCCTGGCCTGTCTGTAACCTTCTGTAGGTGGTGGTTCCTGGCCTGTCTGTAACCTTCTGTAGCTGGTGGTTACTGGCCTGTCTGTAACCTATCAGTTGTATAAGTCTGAATCTGTGTCCCCCTGGCTGCCTGAATGCTGTCTATCTTATCTATCTTGGGAATCTGTCTGTCCCAAACAACGACCTTTGCTCTCTCAGTTATTGACCAGCACAGAGAGCATCCAACATGGAAGGAAGGATGGACACGTTACAGAAATCTTCAGCAGAATTTTACAAGGGATTAAGTTATTTGTTCCAACTTATTTCTGAAGTACTTAGAAAAGCAAGCGTCCACTGCAAACATCACTACACCCATGCTGTTTCCAGCACTTATGGTGGATATTTATAGTCTATGAGGTTGCTCAAGCTATTTGATGTTTTCAACAAATGACGACCACTCATTAGATACACAGGTGCGTCACTCCTGGGTGAGGGCAAGGAAGAGCATATAATGTAAGATTACAGCTATGCATTAGCTGAGGTTGGGGAAGCCAAGGCAAGTGAGATTTGGTTGTTACATTGTTCTCTTAAAGGCAGGTTGAACAAATGGCTGAGTGCACAGTAGGATATCAATCTTAAGCAGTGGCTCTCAACCTTCCTAATGCTGGGACCCTTTAATACAGTTCCTCATGTTGTAGGAACCCCCCCCCCCCCCGACAATAAAATTATCTCATTGCTACTTCATAACTGCAATTTCGCTACTGTTGTGAACCATTATGTAAACATCTGACCTGCAGGATATCTGATATGCAGCCCCCAAGGCGATAACAACCCATAGGTTGAGAACCACTGGTCAGTCTTAAGTGACCTCAAGGTGTATTACTACCATGGTTGTCAGGTTCCAACGTAAGTTATAGCCTCATAGAATGCAAAAGATACTTTCATGTTGATTTAGCCACATTCCACAGAAAAGTTCTGTGAGAGAGGGAAGACAGAAAGAAAAAGAAAAGGTGAGAGCTGGCCAGTGATGGTACATGCCTTTAATCCCAGCACTCAGGAGGCAGAGGCAGGCAGATCTCTGTGAGTTCAAGGCCAGCCTAGTCTACGGAGAAAGTTCCAGGACAGTCAGGGCTGTTACACAGACTAACCCTATCTGGAAAAAAAAAAAAGCAAAAACAAACAAAAAAAGAAGGAAGGAAGGAAGGAAGGAAGGACAAAAAAAAAGAAAGGAAAAGGAAAAAAGATAAAGAAATAAGATTGCGATCCTGAGAACTAACAGTTTTGATAGACCCAGGCTGTGTTCCTTAATGGCTTTACCAGCTCTTCCTCTCTCCTGAAGACTGCTGTCCTGTCTGCTGTCCAGCCACATCTATGTCAGTTCCTAGGAACCATGCAACTGACAGGGACATCATATTATAATATGGACTTCCTATGCACGAGTGTGAAGCTTGGGCAAAGGGGGTACTGTGAAGGGGAGTTTCTGGAAGGAAGCTGTGTCTACAAAGCCTGATGTGCTGACTGGAACTACTGTGAAGTGGAGAGGTTGGAAAGGTGCAAGTCCAGAGTCTAACTGCAGTTTATGTTGGTCTATCTTAACTCCCTAAGCATTCTTTCCTTGCCCACCTGGGCAACATCCTGGGACTAACAGGGGGCGGGGGAAGCCTCTTGGAATGTATTAACAGAACTCTAGGTTTCACCACCAAAGGCTGCAAGCCTTTGGAGAGTGTCTGAGCCCTATTTTTGCCATCCCTCAGCTTTGTTATAGCCTTCATGTCCTTGGAGAAGGCCTTGACTTAAGACTTGCTTTGTTACATTGCTATAAAAGAAGTTCATGA
Source organism: Peromyscus californicus insignis (assembly GCF_007827085.1). NCBI lineage: Eukaryota > Metazoa > Chordata > Mammalia > Rodentia > Cricetidae > Peromyscus > Peromyscus californicus. Next base: position 166,454,794 of record NW_026294562.1, on the reverse strand, counting down.
AACCACTTCCACCTCAGAACATGGAATTTGGGGCAAATCTAAATCTGTGTTTCTGGACTTTACGGTCACTCAGTCTATCTCTTCTTCCCTGTGATGTGAGAGCTGTGTTTTCCCGTCAATAGTGTGAAGGTCTGACATGTGACAGTGGATACAGGTAAAAGATCTTCCCCTGAGGCCACAGGATTTATAGGCTGTCACAGGGCGTGCGGCAGAGTACAGCGTGGAAAAGATCACATCTGCCAGCATTACAGCTCAGATGGAAAGGCATCCTGGCAGCTGGGAGCCAAGGAATACCACAAAGTCACACAACACAACAAACCTCACACGAGAGATTCATTAGGAGGGAAAAACCCAAGAGTGTGGCTGCCTCTGCCCCGGCGAGAAACAGCAGCAAACTGAACAGGGCTTCTATGGAGTTTCTTGGGAAGGGGGTAGAACTTTTCACTGTGGAGCTTTCCAGGGTGGAGATGGGTGGGATTTCATGTCTAAAGATTGGGCTTTTTTATCCTGTAGGATGGGGTCAGGGTCCAGCTGTTAGGGCAATTAGAGTATTCTGCAGGTGGGATCTGTTAGAAGCCCTTGGGAGAGGGGCCTGGCCACTCTGTGCCTCCAGGGGTTTACGACACTTTGGAAAAGGAAGCTGGAGGAGGTGTGGGGGAAGGGCAGCTAAGACGCCTTCTCCAGAAGAGGGCCTTGGAAGCTTGGACACAAACTCGGCAGGCTTCTACAAGCTGGATGGCATTTTGTGTTGCTCAGGAGGCTGCAGGTTGCTGGGCAAGTGGCTGGTGACAGTACCGTCACCTCAGGACAGTGTCAGCCAGGTGTCTGGCAGCCTGTCGGGCTGCATCTGATGAACTGGCTCAGCCATGTGAACTCAGCAGAGCCCTGTGGCTAGAAAGATCCAGATGGCTATCAGAAAGGTGATCTCCTTATAAGCTAAGGAGTCCGTGGTCTCCTCCTCGGCTCTCATGCCTCCTGTCTGAATCTTCCTTATCTGCTCCGGGAGGACTGGTTCACACGGAGCAGCATTCTTCCTGGAGAAAAAGGGCAAAGTTGGCTCCATTTTCCACTGCCTCAGAGACCTCAGCCTCTCCCACTTCATAGGTGACCACCGCCAAGTAATGGACATGGTCTGGAATTGCAATTAGGCTTTGTGAAACTTGCTCTCCCTCCCTCCCTTCCTCTCCCCACCCCACCCCCGCCCCACACTGAGCAAATATATAAATAAATGGAAAAAAATACAAACCAACCTGTAACTAGAGTTTTCCTGCCTGGCCCACAGTCAGGACAAATCTCTCTCACCTGCCAGTCCCACAGCCGCTCAGACCCAACCAAGTAAACACCGAGACTTATATTGCTTACAAACTGTATGGCCGTGGCAGGCTTCTTGCTAACTGTTCTTACAGCTTAAATTAATCCATTTCTATAAATCTATACCTTGCCACATGGCTCGTGGCTTACCGGCATCTTCACATGCTGCTAGTCATGGCGGCGGCTGGCAGTGTCTCTTTCCGCCTTCCTGTTCTTTCTTTTTCTCCTCTCTGTTAGTCCCACCTACACTTCCTGCCTAGCCACTGGCCAATCAGTGTTTTATTTATTGACCAATCAGAGCAATTTGACATACAGACCATCCCACAGCACCAACCCATGGTATTAAACACTCATTAGCTCCCAAACCGAGGAGTCTATAAACAAACAAACAACTTGGGTACCCAGGCCCTGGTCACATTCATTCCTTCATCCTCTCATCCACAGATGTTCAAGCCCTTCCCAGGCACCTGGCCTCCCACAGAGAGCAGGCTTCACGGGGCCTTTGTTCTGAGGCTTTATTTATTTTTATTTTTGACATATGCTCTTTGCCTGAATGTCTGTCTGTGCCACTCCCTGGGTGTCCTCCTAGAGAAGGTTAGAAGACGACATTGGATCCCCTGGGACTGGAGTTACAGACAGCTGTGAGAAGCCATGTGGGTGCTGGGGATTGAACCCAGGTCCTCCGTAAGAGCAACTCTTTACCACTGAGCCATTTCCCTAGTCCCGACAGGGTCTTCACTCTAGTGGAGGGGAGACAGAGAAGCAAGGGCTTCCAGAAGGTTCAGTCAGGGGTTGGCTGCAAACGCAAAGGGAACAGAGCAAGAAAATAAGGAATGTGTGACCTGGGGTTTCCAGAGAAGGAGGTCGGGGTAGGCACCTCCCATGCCCCAAAATACTCCTGAGAGTGAGCAGAGGTGTGAGGACAATGAGGGGGGAGCCATGCAACTGAGGAAAGAGTTGCATGCAGAGGACACAGCTTCAGAGGCACTGTGGGAATGGGGTTTATGTTGCTTTCTTGCACCAAGTAGAGTGGGTGCACCCCGACCCACATACCAAGGCTGAGTGATGAGCACACATGCACAGGACACAGGGACCCAAGATTGACGGGTGTCCTCGCCTTTCTTCTAGCCTCCCTTTTAGCCTGCTGGACCTCAAACGCCGTGGCCCACCCATCTATTGAGGCTGTACCGCCCTCTCTTCCTGAAGGGGGAAATGTTCTTCTACGTGTTGATAACCAGGCAGAGAAGCTTCAGGCCTTTTTCTGGTATAAAGGGAAACGCGCCTTTGAAGAATTTAAAATTGCACATTATGAAACAGCCTCTCAATCACTTAAATGGGGGCGTAAATACAGTGGTAGGGAGAGGGTGTACACCAACGGATCCTTGCTGCTCCAGAATGTCACCCAGGAAGACACAGGAATCTACACCCTAGAAACATTTGGAACATATTACCAATGTGAAATAACACATGTCTACCTCCAAGTGTACAGTAAGTGACTCTCTGTGACCTGTGGGTGCTGGGTGGGGATCATTCCACTTAACACACAGGAGTGTCAGGGCTGCCCTGTGCCTACCTCCTCTCTGCCTTGAGTCCCCTCATTGGGGTTTGAACATTTAGTGCAGGACACACATGGGGGAGTTAAACCTCAACAGATCAAAATCCATCACCCAAATCCGTCCTGCAGAGGGGAGGATGTGCAGCAGGTAACTCAGCTAAGGACATTAGCCTCGGGCAAGACTCTTAGAACTGTCATTATGAACATGACACAGAGAAGGACTCTGAGAGACTCTGACAGGGCATGGTTGAGGAAAACATGGGCTCCTCACGCAGATGTGAGCACCAGGAAGCCCTGACTCCAGACAGAACTCTGTCTCAGACTCCACCCCAGGTGACCCTGGGGACCTTCTCTCCAGAGCTGGGATTGGACTTCCTTTTAGGGCTGACAGGGCCCAAGTTTTATTGGCTTGTGTAAGCAGCCAGCCCGCTGCCATGACAGCCATATGTAAGCTGGGTCCCCTGAGAACAGCACACAGAGCAGAGCTGGATGGGTGCCCAGGCCATCAGCCAGCTGTTCTCATAGGTGTGCGGGTACTCAGCTCATCATCAGGGGTCCATCCCACAGAAATCCCAGGCAAATGGTAATAGACGCCCCTGATTTGGGTAGCTCCCCCATCCCAAGGTCAGGTCCTTGTTTAAGATTAACTCACAGACATGGCAATGATCACTCGCCATGTGTCCTATTATAGGGAAACAGAGACCCAGTGGCTGAATCAGGGTCACTCAGGCCATGGGTGGCAGGTCTCCAACACAAGATGTCTGGCTGTAGCCTCGGCCCTGAATTCCCTATTGAAAAGGCCTTATTAGGTGCCCGTGGAGCCGGGAGGGGCTGGCTGAGATCTCTATCGCTGCATCTCTCATTTGGTCTCTTCTGTTTCTTCTACACAGAGATTGTGACACAGCCCACCATCCAAGTCAAGACCACTAGAGTGGGGAGACAGAACGCTGCAATTCTCACTTGCATGTCACCCTACACAGGAGTTGACGTCAGCTGGATCTCCAATAACAAGACCCTGGATTTCAACAGGAGGATGACGCTGTCCCCTGAAAAGCACAGGCTCACCATAGCTCCCCTCAGGCTGGAGGATGCAGGGGAGTATCTGTGTGTGATCTCCAACTCCTTCAGCTCCAAGAAGAGTCACCCCGTCTACTTGTTCTTGGTCAGTGTGTGATGTCCTCTCTCTTTCCTCACCACAGTCGGGAAGTTTCTTTCTCACCTGTGTGCAAAGTGGGTAAAGGTTCTAGGGAGAAGATCCTCGATGCAGACATAGAGACAGGCAGCATGGTCACATACACCTGTAATCCCCAAATAAGACACAAGTCAGGAGGAATGCCATTCCAGTCCAGTCACACAGTGGCCCAGTGGTGGCAGTGGTGCACGCCTTTAATCCCAGCCTTGGGAGGCAGAGGCAGGCGGATCTCTGTGAGTTCAAGTCTAGCCTGGTCTACAAAGTGAATTCCAGGACAGCCAGGGTTACACAGAGAAACCCTGTCTCGAAAAATCATTAAAAAAAAAAAAAAAAGACATCAGCTTGGGAACAGAATTCAATATTGGGGGTCAGAATTGCAAAGGGGTTAAGAAAGACGTAGATTCTGGATTAAATACAAACTGTACCTCAGGATCCATGGGGAACAGAGTTCAAGCACTCCCTACACAGCAAAAGCTTGTAGGTGTTCAGAATCCTCTACACAGAGAAACCCTGTCCTGAAAAACCAAAACAACAAAACCAAAAAAACAAAACCGAAAACGGAATCCTGTTAAAATGGTACAGTGACTACACAGAGTTCTAAACACATCTTCTCTCTCGTGCAAATTGCTTCTCTGGTCAAACGCCGGTGCTGCCTAGACATCAGTCATCCACGTGAAGTTGGAATCCTGATGGGAGATTGGGCAGGACGTGTTTCACGTGTAAAATGCCTTTGAACAGTTGTGGTCTGCAGGTTTTTTTCATCCATATACGTAAATCCATGGGTGAGAGGAGGGAGCTGGCTGAGCTTCCTGCCCAAGGCTGGCCTTTACGGTGAGATCTTGCCCCAGATCCCGTTTTGTCTTAACAGTTCCTGGTGCGGTGAATTACACTGATAGCATGGACCAATGTAGCCATTTTGAAGCAGAGTTCGTGGCATCAAGCACAGTCACGTAGTCGTGTATGAAGGGACTCTAGCCAGACCAAGCATGGCAAACATGGCTCTGGCAGGCCTTGCCCTTCTCTCCACTCCCTCTGCCTTTCTAAAAACAGACTACATTCTTAAAGCTAGCCACCAAGGCCTAGTCTCTTATTTGGCCTTCCTCCTCCTGAGGCTGACTACCAAGGTCCAACTATCAAAGTGTTGGAGCTCAGCAATCAAAAGTCCCCTTTGGCTGCCCTAATTAACATGCCCAATGAAAACTGAACACCTCATCTTAACACGGGGTTTCCCCCTTTTACCTTTATAAACCACCATTTTCATATGTGCCAAGCCTGTCTCCTCTCTATCCAGAGGCAGTCCTTTGTTCCCCTCCAGGACAAACACCCCTTCCCCTTCTCCCCGGTCCTCTATCTCTTGTCTTTGTCTCTTATCCCTGCCCTCTGTCCCTCTGGGGCAAATAAATCTCCTTGGTGCTGAGAACTTGGTCTTGGGGTGTCTTGAGGCGACTCCAAGGTTCCCTACAGTGTTCTACCGCAGGTCCTGCTCTGCCAGGCGACCCTGGGCCCATGGACTATTCCCTCCTTCCTGTGTGTTTACAGAGGGGATCTCTTCTTCCCAGTCCTAGGCACACTCTTCGTAACTACAAAAGAGTTGCCTGAGATAGCCCTGAAGGAGGCTCCTTCCACCCAGGCTGGGCAACCCTGAGAGCACCACACTTCCAGGACTCATCCTAATGCCTTCCCTCCTGCCTCTATTACGGACATGAGCACTCTCCCTTGGGGGCACTCTCCCTTGTGGAGACTCTCCCCGTCTTCTGGATGACCTGGGTGCTGTGTGCTGTAGTTTAGTGGCCAGAGAGAGTCACACCATACACAGAGTTCATGTGGGAGATTTACTGGGGGAGAAGGGAAGGGGGAGAGGGTACAGAAGCTGGCCTCTGGGGGAGAAGCTGCGGAGGAGACGGGGAAATGAGGGAGCTTGCTTTTTTAAGGGGGTATAGTGCATGCACACAGGGAGTACTCTTAGCGGCTGCAGCTGAGGACCCTGACCTGAGGTCTTCATATATATATATATATATATGAAGGTGATATATAATATCCATATATAATCAGGGAAGATGAGACTATACGGTTGGGTGATATATTGGAATTCTTTAATGAAGGAAGTAGAGTTAGACATATAAGACCCCAGTTTCTTTTTTCTCTATTTGAGAGAATTCACTTAATGAAAAAGAGACATGTACCTTAATCATACCATCCACCCCGACAACCCCTCACCAAGGGAGAACTGTGGCCAGGTTGGAATGGGTAGAGATGGAAGGGGTCCCATAGCGGAGCGGGATGAGTAACAGGGGGGAGTGAAAGTGGGTGCCAGAGTCAGACGGTTGGAACGGCCCATCACTGGAGGGGGGAAGGGCTAGAGGAGCTGAAGGGGCAGTTGTGTGCTGAGGTCTGCAGAGCGGGGGCCCATTAGCAGAGTCCTGAGAAAAGCAACTTAAGGGACAGCGTGTTTATCCGGTTCACGTTCAAAGGTGGAGTCCATGACAGTGGGAAGGTCACAGCTGGTCACGTGACCCCCACAGTCCACAGTGCCAAGTGTGCTTTCTCCATCTGCACGGTCCTGGAAGTCCTGGCCAGGGGGCAGTTCCACCCACACTGGAGACCGGTCTTGTCACTTGTACTAAGTGACCAAGATAATATCTCCAGACATTCTCCGAGGCTGCCCCCATGTAGATAAGCCCTCACAGGTGTGCCTGTGACCTGTCACCAGAGATTCTAGAGTCTTTCCAACTGACACCCTTAACCATGACAACCGCCTAGTTTTAGCACCAGTAGGTGATTAAAAGTTGCCCATGCTTGCATTCCATTACAGAACAATTAAATTAGAATTTGTGAACGGGGTTTACCATCATTTGAACAAAGGTCTCAATGATTCCAAAGTGTAGCTGTATTTTCTGCTTTCCATTAGATTTCTTTGTCTTCTGAATCCCTCTCCAGTGCTGGGAATCAAATACAGGGGCTGGCCTGAGGTGGTAATACACCCTTTTAATGCCAGACTAGCAGGCACATCTCTGTGACTCCAAGGTCGGCCTAATGTCCATAGCAAGTTCAAGGCCAGCCAGGGCTACACAGTGAGATCCTGTCAGAAAAAGAAAAAGAAAGGAACCTTAGAGATGGCTCAGTGGTTAAGAGCACTGGCTGTTCTTCCGGAGGACCCAGGTTTGGTTCCCAGCACCACATGGCAGCTGACAACCCTCTGTAAGTTTATTTCCGGTGTCTACAATGTCTTCTCTTGGCCTGCATGTGCCTCAGGCAGGTATACAAGCGGCACACAGACTTATATGCGGGTGAAACACCCATACATAAAATGAAAATTTTTAAATATGTTTAAAAAATAGAAAGGACAGAGCAGGGCATTCAAATGGAAATCTTGGCGGCTGCCTGGAAAGGGAGATGTAGCCGAGGAAGGGAGGAGCCAGGGATGTGAGTCCGACTTGGAGGTCAGCAGGGCACACCAACCACAGGGCAGACAAGCAGCTTTACTGGGAAGGGAGGGGGAGGAGCTTCAGAAAAGAGCGAAGAAGCCCAGAGTGTGGAAGAACGCAGGACCAGGCCATTCCCAGTGCCTGGAAGAAAGAGAAGTAGCTAAAAGCAAGGAAAAAGGAAAAGCTATGCATCTCTAGATGACTTTTAGAAAGGCAGGCAGGCAGGGTTGGCCCCACCTCGAGTCGATGGATTGGCACATGGCTGCGTTGGAGCACACTGTGCCAGAAACAGATGAACGCGTTTGTGTCATTCCGCAATGTCAGAATCCACAACATGCAGGGGTTTCAATGACGGCAATTTGTCATCTAATCCACCCGCCTTGGTAGCTTGGCTGAGGAGAATGGGGGTTCTTCTATTCTCATCTTGATTATTAATAGGCGCTCTCACATCACACTGCACACGGTAAATGTATCTATGTGTCTGTGCGCATATACGCGGGTGACAAAGTGATGCACGTTAGAGGCTGCAGAAGTGGGCTACAGAGAGTCCGCATTGATAAGGAAGCAGACTGGATGCATGCAGCTCAAAACTATTTAGGAACACATTCCGCCCAATGGACAATGTGACTCCGGCCGCCATTCCTCACTTTACACGTATGTCTGTTGTCTAGACAGTATTGGTATTAAGTATCAGAAGTGACTGGAGCAGGTGAGGGATGTGTTGAGCTCCATGCAAACACTATACCCTGTTTAACATGGGACTTCAAGAGCTTCCACAGTTTGGGGGGTGTGCTAAGCTCCTGAATTCCGTTCCCCACGAATTCTGAGGATTGACTATGCATTTGATTTGGACCCCAGGCTCTTCTTAACTCCTTTGCATTTCTGTTTTCTGCTGGCTTTTTTTAATGGCTTAGTAACTTTGGCCAAGAATGTTTCTCCATTTTTCACACCATTGATAAAGAGTTTCCCCCACAGTGGGGTAGGAAGGGAGGAGGGGTCACTCACTGATCACAAACATGTAAACTCAGTTGCTCCCCTTGGACATGAATGTTTGAAGGGCTTACACTGATACCCCCGGCATCTGCCCTCAGACAGCCATGCCGAGCCTCCTCCTCGTGTTCATTTCCAGGTTCTGGTTATTGAAGAGGCACAGTCTGTAGATTCCAGTGTCAGCTCTCAAGCAGGTGAGGGAAAGAGAGCCCCGCTCTTGGACTATGGTTTTTGTGACTCGGAGTGAGGGTTGTGCCACGGTTTGTGAGGGAAGGGGAGGGGACTGAATGGGAGTAGTCCATGTTCACGGATCTCAGCCATCTCTCTCTGGTCCCCAGACACCTAATAAGGCTTTGGGGCAGAGGAGTTACAGCTAAAGCTGTAGCATCCTGTGCTTCATTATATCTGCTGCCTGTGACTAATGCAGCACTGTGTTTTCCATGTCTTAGTTTCCGTATTAGAGGACACAAGGCAAATGGCCATTGTCGTGGCTATAAGGTAACCTTAAGTATGATCAACGACCTGACCTTGCGACAGCAAGGCATCCCAAATCAGCAGTCTGTTACCATTTGCCTGGCTGTGAGATTTCACTAAACTGGACCCCTGAGTACAAGCAGTTGCCAAGAGGACATGTTTCTTAGAAGTCCACCAGAGCAGTAGGCCGAGAGCCTGGGCACCCATCCAGCTCTGCTCTCCACACTGAGTCTCAGCAGAAAGAGATGGCCAGAGGACCCAGCTTACATGTAGCTGTCATGGCAGTGGGCAGGCTGCTTACACATGCCAATAAAGCCTTGTTCCCTGTCAGCCCTAACAGGAAGTCCAATTCCAGCCCTGGAGGGTTACTTGGGGTAGAGTCTGGGACAGAGGTCTGGAGCCAGGGCTTCCAGGTACTCATCCCTCTGTGAGGATCCCATGGCTTCCTCAGCCTGCCTGACTCCCACAGGGCCATGTTCATGGTAAGAGCCCCAAGAGCCTGGGCTGAGACTGACCGCTTTGGGTTATCCAGCACACACCGCCTCTCTGCAGAGTGGAGTTAGGTGAAGGACTCTGATGCACCTCCACCATTAAATGCTCACACCCACCCACCACCCACCCTCCCACCCCGCCGTGAGGACACAATGCAGAGAGGAGGGAGACCCAGTTCAGGCCTTACAGTGCTGTGTGTGAAGTAGAATAAACCCTCTCTAGCATTTAGACATCAAGAGCATCATTCACTGTGTGTTCAGAGGTAGGCATATGTATTCAAGGTTTCTTCCATGTAGAGCCGTGTTTTCCTGGTTGATATTCCAGAGCAGCAGGGACCTACTGGCGTGTATCATCTCTCTACCGCTCCCTTCAGCCCCTAGTTCATAAGTGAATTAGTGGCTATTTCCTAATTTATAATCTCACGGCCTATATGAACGTGGGCTACTTTGTCCAAGTCCAAGGCTGGAAGAGTCTCTGACTGCCTATGAATAAAATCTGAGCAACATTCCCCTTTCAGCAGCAGAGAATCGTTATTTCTTTAGTAGTCCGCTGGGCTGTGGCGGCTGAGTTCCAGTGGGTTAAAAGCCAGGCTTAGAAGGAAAGTGAAAACACTCATCAATACTGGGTCTGTGCGTTGTGTTCATCATCCAGCCTCGGTGTGTGGGCGGGGGCGTGTCCATCCTGTTTGGTTCAGGATGGACCTGAACCCCATTCCCACAGTGCCCTTGAAGCTGTGTTCTCTGCATAGACCCTTTCTTCAGGTGTGGGCCCTTTATATTTGGGGTGAAGGATGCTTTCCCTGACCTCCTCTTCCAGAGACCCTGGGTCATCCCTTCCGGTTTTAATTCTCTGTTCCCAGTGTGTTTGCAGTCAACCCCTGGCTGTACCTTCTAAAAGCCCTCAATGCTCTGCCATCTAGTCCATTAGAACCAGGGCTTTGTGAGGACAAGGGGCTAGACTGCTGTTTGGGAAGGCCATGTACCTGGGAAAGACTTGGATACCTGTGAGTGAGTGAGTGAGTGAGTGAGTGAGTGAGTGAGTGAATGAATACTCAGGACCCTGGATATCCTTAGGTTTTATCACAAAATTTTCAGTTTTGTGACTAATGAATGTGTCTAAAGTCTTTAATACCTAGTTGGATTTAATTTTTTTCGTATTTTTTGGGGGTGTGTGCAGACACACGTGAGGGTTATGTGATGAAATTTCATGAAACCTGATTAAAATTCAAGATCACGTTGATTTCTGGCAGCAGTCACCAGACAAGCAGAGAGAGGCTAAAGTCTGCCTTCCCAACCTCCTCCTCCTTCCTAGAGCAGTGGTTCTCAACCTGTGGGTTGAGACCCCTCCTGCTTGTACCTCCGAAGTGCTGGGATTAAAGGTGTGCACCACCACTGCCCGGCTTCTTTTTGTGTTTGTTTGGTTTTGTTTTTTGGGACAGGGTTTCTCTGTGAAGCCCTTGCTGTCCTGGAACTCTGTAGACCAAGGCTGTCCTTAATTCAAAGATCCGCCTGCCTCTAACCTCCCGAGTGCTGGGATTAAAGGCACCACTATCATCCAGCATTGTCGTGGTGTTTCATCATAGCAATAGTAACCCTAACCAAGACAGGGATGCAGGGCCAGTCTGAGAGGAAACAGACTATGTAACAAACACATGAGGCCTGTGTCCTTGGTCCTAGCACTCTGTAAGCAGAGGCAGGTGGATCTTTGAGATATAGGCCAGCCTGGTCTACATAGGGAAACTTTGTCTAAAAAAAGGAAAAAGTAGAAAAGAAAACCTTAGTGCTATAATCAGACTCGCACATTAATTTTATCTCAGGGTACCGATATTAGACCTTGCAGAGTTTTTCAGCCTCTTTCTACAACATGCTTTGATCCTTCTAACAGGATTTTCCTCCATTTCCAATTTGGAACAGTAGCTGACAATATGCTGCCCTCTCTCATTCAAAGGACTGATTTCATTAAAAAAAAAATCTCTTTTCATACAATGTATTTTGATCATATACTTTCCCCTTCCCCAACTCCTTCCCTACCCATCCAACTTCATATTCTTTTTTTTTTTCTCTTTCTCTCAAACAAAAATAAAAAAAACAACCAACCCATACTCAGGTGGCAGTGGCGCACGCCTTTAATTCCAATACTCAGGAGGCAGAGGCAGGTGGATCTCTGCGTTTGAGGCCAGCCTACTCTACGGAGCTAATTCTAGTATAGCCAAGGCTACAGAAACTCTGCCACGAAAAACCAAAAAATAAAAAATAAATAAATAGGGGACTGGAGGGATGGCTCAGTGGTTAAGAATATTTGCTGTTCTCATAGAGGACCCAGGTTCAATTCCCAGCACCCACAAGGGTGACTCATGACCATCTGTAACTCCTAGACACTCATGTAATGTGTACATTCAGACACATAAGATAAATATTTTTTAAATTAAAAAAATATTTAGAGTTGTATCTTCTTTTTAAATTCTACACGTACAGGTGCTTTGCCTGATGTATATCTGGGCACCATGGGTGTGCCTGGTGAGTCTGGAGGCCAGAAGAGACATCAGATCCCCTGGAATTGGGTTTACAGACGGCGCTGAGCCATCTCTTCAGCCCCTAGAACTGTATTGTACACAGATTTGGCTAAGCTGTGGGCCTTGTAAAACCTGTCTGTTCATTTGTTTGTTTTAAAGAGGCAGTAGTGATTTAAATCCTCGCCAGGAGGTGGTGATACACACCTTTAATCCCAGCACCCGGGAGGCAGAGGCAGGCAGATCTCTGTGAGTTTGAGGCCAGCCTGTGCTACAGAGTGAGTTCCAGGACAGATACCAAAACTACACAGAGAAACCCTGTCTTGAAAAAACAACAACAAAAATCCTTGTACTGCCTATGTTTACATGTTGTAGAACTCAGTTCTTCTTGAGACCATCAAAGGGGAAGAGGTTGTCAGAGTGTCTCCCCTCGCCCCACTCCAACCCTCCACCTCCTCCCTCGCCCCGGAAGCTGCTAGCTCTACAGTGTCGAAGATGGCAGATAAGCAGAGGCGCAGACAATGATCATGAGACTCCAGGTTTGGAGGAAGTATGCCGGAAGGCAGGTATTCTGAACAGGCTGCATCCGGGAAGCCTTTCCGTTGGGTCCTGGGCTGCTCTCTAGAGGCAAGAGACTGGCTTCAGATGTGTGGGGTATCGGGTCTTAGGATGATGTCTGCCTCAAAGCCATGTACTATTTATTATTATGACCCAGGAACCAAGTATAGAAGATTCTATGGCAGTGGTTCTCAACACATGGGGCGCGACCCCCAAGCCCATCAGAAACCACAGATATTTTACATTATGATTCACAACAGCAGCCAAATTACAGTGATAAAGTGGCAACAAAGATGATTTTATGGTTTTGGGGTCAGCACAACATGAGGAACTGTGTTGAAGGGTCTCAGCATCAGGAAGGTTGAGAACCACTGGTAGGGGATTCCTAGTTTTGGTGCTATTGGCACTCGGTGGATCTCTGGGCAGAGAAACAAAAGCAAAGGAACCCAAGGTTAACACTCAAGCCAAGCTGAGCAGGCGGGGATGGGGGGTGGGCAGACAGGAGCAGGGTGGGGAAACCTATCAACCAGATGGATCTCAGCAGGACCACCCAGGAATGTTAGCCCCGGGGGGACAGAGACCCCATTCCACCTTGTCACCCGCAGCAGCCGGAAGAATTCCCCTAAGCTTTAGGGACCTGATTCAGGACAAACTGGGATTCAAGGCTTCAGTCCTGAAAGGAATTTTAGGACCGGCTTGTGAAATAAAGACAGGGTCACACAGGCTTAAGTGTGAAAGTGGAAAAAAGAAAGAGAGATGACCACGGTCCATGTGAGTGTGGCTTCCTGAGGCCACATGGCCTTTCCAAATGAGAAAATACATATAAATATAAATAATATATATTGGACACATATATGGGATAGGGTCTCTCTATGTATCTCTGGCTGTCCTTGAACTCACAGAGATCCACCTGCCTCCCTGGGATCAAAGGTGTGTGCCACCATGCCTGGTTACAAATGGGGAAACTTCAGTATAGCTGGAAGCCCTCTCTCTCCCCCTCTGTCTTTAAGACAGGACATGATAGTTCCCTTTGATGTAGAATTTAGTAGAAAGTTATTCCCAGAGTTTATCTTCGCTTTGTTATAGCCTCTAAAGTATTTTCAAAATAGATTTCTTATTTTTAGTACCGGCTTTGAACTCATGTGTAGTCTTTAGAAATCTTATTAACTACTGTGAATTACCAACTTAAGAATTTATTTGTGGGTGTACTTACTTTTATTTTCTGTGAGTGCTCTCTGCCAGAGTGTATGTGTGTGCACACCTAGTTCCTACAGAGGCCAGAAGAAGGAGCCAAAGCCCTCAGGATCTGGAGTTATGGATGGTTGTGAGCCTCCAGGTGGGTGCTGGGAACTGAACCCTAGTCCTCACCAAGAATGAAAGTGTTCTTAACCACAGAACCAGCTCTCCAGCCCCTATAACATCCTTTGTGAATCCTTTAACATTCTAACTAAACCAGGAAGCCCATTTGTGACTTTTACACGTGTCTGTATGCAGACCTTTAACTCAAGTATGCAAAACAAACCAATTTAGAGATAGTCAGTGTTCCCCCTAGAAAGGAGGAGTCTTACATGTATTTAGATTTTTCCTTTTTTTTTTTTTTTTTTTTTCCTGAGACAGGGTTTCTCTGTGTAGCCCTGGCTGTCCTGGATCTTGCTCTGGAGACCAGGCTGGCCTCGAACTCAAGAGATTCACCTGGCTCTGCCTCCCGAGTGCTGGGATTAAAGGCGTGTGCCACCACCGCCTGACTCCTGTTTTTGTTTTAGACCTCCAGCATCTTGTCCTGCCTCTCTTCCCTCCAAATCTCCCCAGAAGTCCAGTGCCTCCCACCACTACAGCTCTTTCATCTGAATACCCTTTCCACCGTGGTCTCACGCCTAGAGACCGCAAACATGCACCGGGATGCAACTTCAAGGCTCTGGCCCTTCTCAAAACCCCTGACCAGCTCTAATCCAAGAGCCTGAACCTGATCAGGTGCAGTCTTGAGGGATACCTGTTAGCATTGTGACCCGCCCCTTGGGGACCCACCTGGGTCCTCCTGACACCATCCTGCCTTCCCTTTAAGAAGAACACTCCTCCCCCTTTTCCTCTCTTTTGCCCTTCCCCGTCATGAGGCGTGCACCCTTGTCCTCCCCCCCCCCTTTTCTTTCTCTCTCCCTCTTTCCTTATCTCTCTGTCTTCTATGATAATAAACTCATTTCCACGTGGATGCAGTGCCTGGGGGAATGGGTGACTGTTCACGTGCCGCAGCCCACTGCCACATCTGCCCAGCTTGTTTCCATCACCCACGGGACACCTTGGCCCGGCCAGCCAGGGCCTCCCGGGCCCCCTATCATTACATTGGCGCCAGTGACATCGGCAGGCCCTGCCACCGCTTTCTCCTGCCTGCGGGCAGTCTGAGAAACACTGGGACCCTGTACCGCCCACCATTTTTCCCACTGGAGGACCCCTGGGATCGGTAAGGTTCCCCCCTTCCCTCTGGCCATTTCCCACAAATGAGGATGCTCTTGTCTGTCGACCACGGTCTCCTGAAGTTCCGGTACCAGCACCACGTGTCTTGGGCTGTAAGCCCTCCGGCCCCTCTTCCTGTGTGACGGCATATGGCGACACCTGCAGCCACTCATTCCACGGCCCATAGCCTTGGCTATGATAGTCCACTGGCTATCTTGAGCAGTTACTGGTCCTCACTGACCCTCTGAGACCCTGGAGGTCCGTCTGCTGGACCTTGTACCTCACTGTGGAAAATGAGCCTACCCTCTCCGACCCAACTCCTTCCTTATTGCCCGCTCCCCCATGCTCTTTTAGCAGTTCCTCCGCACGTGCACCCTTAAAAACTGCCCCTCATCCCTCTCCTCTGCAGCGACCTGGTCCCTTCACCTTCTCCCTCCTGCTGCTGCCACCACAGACACCGCTAGGGGTGAGCCTCTTGGAGACAAGCCTCTCCCACCTCTGGCAGCTCGCCTTCCCTCTGCCGCTGCTGCTGCTGCTGCTGCTGGGCTCAGGAGGTGGCCCCACAAACTTGTTTCTGACTAACTTTAAATGCTTCAATTTATCTGTTCCTTATCTGTTCAGTTTGTCTACAAAAAAAAAAAAAAAAAGTGAACACGTGGTCAGGTGCCATCTTTGCTAAGGTCAAAGACAGACAGGTCATATGACTTCACTGCCATCTAATTAAGGGCAGCAAAAAGTCACTTCCTGTCAGTGGCTCGAGCATGGGCGGGGTGCCTGGCACTCTAGCCATCTGGGGGGGGGGGGAGGTCCAGTTGCGGCTTGGAGTTCATGTCTCCGTGGTTGCTCATATGGGCAGGGCTCAGAGGTGCATGCACTCCCCTCCAGGGCGTCAGTGAAACCACATGCAGGTGATATCATTATATTAAGATTTTAAAATTTCAGATTTTAACATTAATACAATTCTGATACTGTTTGGGTCACAAGCTCAGGATATTAAGTTTTCCTTGGTTAGCTATCCATCACCTCCCTTTTCTATAATTTGGATTTCAATACTGATTGATAATACTAATATATCAAACTTTTTTTAAAAAAGATTTATTTATTTATTATGTATACAGTGTTCTGTCTGCATGTATCCCTGCAGGCCGGAAGAGGGAGCCAGATCTCATTACAGATGGTTGTGAGCCACCATGTGGGTGCTGGGAATTGAACTCAGGACCTCTGGAAGAACAGGCAGTGTTCTTAAGCCCTATATCAAACTTTTATGTTCTTTTATAAAATAAGAATTCATATAAACCTCAGAAGATCAAAAGAGGCCATTGAATCCACTTCAGAGAGGTCAAAAGAACCCCAGATAAGTGAGTTTTCCTCACCTATCTATTCCTGAGAGTGGCATTTTTCTCTCTCCTGGTCTCCAATTACTAAGACCATGGGCCTAAAGGTTCCAAATAAACTCATAAATTTTAACTTTTTTCTCTAGTTTATATTTCAGCAGGCTGGCAGACACATTGAAGCAGCCGCCAGGTTTCCCAGCTACAGATGCCAGCAGAGACTCTTGTCTATGTGATGTGGACCAGTCCAGCCGAACGTAACTCTTTCCTGTCTCTACAGCCAGGTCAGATAAGCACATACTTCTGATAAATTCCCCATTGCCTGCCTCCCGGGGCTCTGACCATCTGCGCTCCGTCTCAGCCTGAAGCAGTTATGGAGGAGAGTACGTCGTCCTGTGTTCCCTGTTCCCAAGACAGGTTAGAAGGCAGGGCATAGGGGACCAATGCTACCAAATGCCTATTGATATACCAGGAAACTGGACCCAATATTGCAATAAGACACTTTACCTTCTTTATGCAGAACGAAAGAGGTAGTATATAACCTTGAGAAATTATTGTTTCTATATAAATCATTCAGGATTATAATAAATATAATAAAAATAATAAAGATCAGGACTACAACTACAGGGCCTTAAAAATAGTAACAGATTCAGATATCACTGCCAACACCTTAAAAAATGTCTCTCCTTGATGGGTAATGTCGTTCTGTATGCTGTGAATATGTGTTGCTCTGATTGGTTGATAAATAAAGCTGTTTGGCCAATGGTGAGGCAGAATAAGGTTAGGCGGGACATTCCAACTAGAGAGAGAGGAAAGAGAAAGACACAGCAGAGGAGACACTGCTAGCCACCACCAGGAGAAGCAGGATGTAAAGTACCGGTAAGCCACAAGCCACGTGGCGAAGTATAGATTTATAGAAATGGGTTAATTTAAGATGTAAGAGCTAGCTAGCAAAAAGCCTGCCATGGCCATAGTTTAAAAATAATATAAGCCTCTGTGTGTTTATTTAGGTCCAAGCAGCTGCGGGACCACAGGGCTTGGGATTGTGGGGCTGTGGGAGCCAGGCGGGACCAGGAAAACTTCCAACTACATCTCCTTACTCAAGGTCTATTCAGGCATAAGAATGTAAACCTCCCTGTCCTTGCTAACTTCATTAATCTGTAACTAACTGGGAAACCTGCATATTCACATCTAACATATTTTGTTCCCCCAGTCCTCAAACACCTGTAGAGATCTGAGAATATGGTATTTAATATAAAAGCTTTTTATGATGAAGAGACATGTCAGCTCCTGGCAGTATCCTGTATCTTCTCCAAGAAGATGGATGGCCACAGAAGAACTTCCATCTGGGAGCTTATGGCAAGGCCAGCCACACAGCGAAAAGCTGAGATCCTGTCCAGACTGTGAATAAGAGGAGCAATAGGGATCGATTGTCCTCTCTGCCAAGACAGGTAAGATGACCTCTCCAAATTTCTACTTCACAGAAAACAATCTGTCAGATCTTCTGGGCCTATCAGCTGAACAACTGCTGTCTTTGGGGCTTCTGTCCCCCAATAACCATAGAGAGACTTGAGATTGCTGCCTAGGTAGCTGGAAAGCTGTCTCACTAATTCTAAAATTTATCCTTCTCAGATCTGATGGTGTTTGATGACTAGGGTACCAGTTTAACAGCCCCAATCCCAAGACTACAAGCACCTTGATAGCTCATTAATAAGTTTCCTGATAAAAATACAAACAGGTTGCTGGGCGGTGGTGGCACACACCTTTAATCCCAGCACTCGGGAAGCAGAGCCAGGTGAATCTCTTGTGAGTTTGAGGCCAGCCTGGGCTACCAAGTGAGTTCCAGGAAAGGCGCAAAGCTACATAGAGAAACCCTGTCTTGAAAAACAAACAGACAAACAAAAAATACAGACAGGTATGCCTCATTTACAGACTTCATGGTACAGGTTTAGTTTCAGATAGAACTCTGGAGGTTCAAAGTTTTAATATTGATAAATGCAGTTTTGATAAACAGATACAGCATTGACTACAAACAGTTCTTAAGAGTCCTTAAATTTCTATGGACTTTTAACCCTTTTGCTATGATGTAAATCTATGCCAGCTGTCTTACAGATACCTACAGATTCCTGGGGAAAGTTCTGCTACTGTATCAAGAAATCTGGTCTGATGAAAACTTAACGGTCTCCAGAGCCCATTTTGACCTCACCCATTTTCAAGCATATTTTGCAGTTTTGCTCCTCCTGCCTGGGACAAGGTGCTCTCCAGATACGCCAGCCCCCGCACCAGCTGGCACCAGCTCCCAGGATGCCAACTGGGATGGATGCATGCCACCTCCAGAGAAGGGTCAGATGCGATGGCTCCTGCACTCCTAAAGAACACGCCATCCCTCAATTCACTGCTGGTACCACCTCTGCAGGCTCAGGCGGGCACCTGCCCAGCAACTGGAACCTGGTTTTCCAAGATGTCCCAATAAAGGGCATATCTGCTCTCATGTCTCACTCATTCACCCTTGCCTCTTCTGTACATCCAGGGCACTTCTGTACACATTCTCTCTGGGACTTATCACTCTTCCCATGGCTGGCCCAGCTCATAAGACCAAGGGTAACAATCTAGTTTTTTTTTTTTTTCTCCTAGCATCCTCAAGGAATAGATGCCTTAGATCTCCATGCCTGAGATCTCCACCATGACAGCCAACTCTGCTTGTCACTTATACCTCCTGCCGTGTGTGACCCCAGACTTCCAACTCCCCCCACCCACTTCGCCCCTTGTCAGCGTGAAGCAATCTCAAGAATTCAGCGCCCTCTTTCTTCCCCCCACTCGCTACCAGTAACTCACAGAAGAATGTTAGTATTCTGACCCACCCCTTGGGGACCCGCCCGATGTCCTCCTGACGCCATCCTGTGTTCCCTTTAAGAAGAACACTCCTCCCCCTTTTCCTCTCTTCTGCCCTTCCTCCCTCCCCCCTCCATGAGGTGTACACCATCGCCCCCTCTCTCCCCTCCTCTCTTTTCTTCTCTCTCCTTATTTCCTTATCTTTCTCTCTATCTTTCTATGATAATAAACTCATTTCCACATGGATGCAGTGCCTGGGGTGTGAGTGACTGCAGCCCACCATGACTGCAGCATGTTTCTGTCACCTGCATGACACCTTGACCCAGCCAGCAAGAGCCTCCCACAGCCCATATCATTACAGTACCCTCCTCCACCCCCCAGTCTCTGGTTGGAAGCATACCCCCACCCCCACTCCACCTTTCTTTTGTGGGGAGGGTCAAGATAGGGTCTCACTATGCAGCTCTGGGGGTCCTGGAACCCACTATATAGACCAGGCTGGCCTCAAACGCACAGACATCCACCTGCTTCCACTCCCAAGTGCTGTGTGACACCTGTCTGGACCCCAGCAGCCAGTATCCAGGGAAAATACAGCAGGTAATGGTGATTCACATTGAAGAAAGTATAATCTGGCATCACTCCCCACTCCCCGCAACAACCTCTGTCCCTCCCTGTGTCCCTGCCCCTTGGGATTCAAGCAGGGAGTGAATCTCCTCTTAGCGTCTCTTCCCCCTCCTCCCAGCCACCTGAGGGACCTATCTCACCCGTGAGCAGGAGCCCTTTGCAGAAAAGTGGCAAAGGGGGTACCATGGTCTCTGTACCTGCTTGCCTCAGCTCCAGCTCTGCCTCATACCTGTGCTGTTCTTATTCCTTCACACCCGAGCCCCATGGGAGCCCCTCCCAGAGCCACAAGGCTGTGGGTCATGCTGTGTCTCATCCCAGTCTACTGCTGCTACTGGTCCCTGTCATATTGGA